>NW_023601322.1:5165311-5777208 GCF_014898055.3 Talpa occidentalis
TAGTTGTCAATGTAAGTGGATTTTTTTTTTTTTTTTTTTTTTGTGGGACCCTCACGGGTGGCCAGGAACAAACCGGCGCTGCAGAGGCTGCGGGCAGCCTCGCAGCCCAGCGCTCAACCACTGCACCACCAGGGGAGGCCCTGTAAGTGGATTTTTTTTTAATGTTGATGGAAACATACAGGCTAATGATCAAGCATAGCCAGATTAATTAACTCTGGAGTTATAGCTTCAAAAGTGCCTCCATTAGTCTCCTCTTAAAAACACACTGATTCATTGATGTTTTCACAAAGCTAGTTCTCAGCATCTTTGCCATCATTTAAAATATTTTCATTGGGCCTCCTCTGGTGGCGCAGCGGTTGAGCACTGGGCTGCAAAGCTGCCCACAGCCTCTGCAACGCCCGTTCAATCCCTGGCCCCCAGAGAGGGTCCCACATGACGCGACAGACCTCTCCTGCCGCACCCGCTGCTCCCTTCAGCAGCGTATTTCGTCAGTCTGCCTGCTCTGCTCCCCGCTCTGGGCTCTGGTGAATTCTCTCACCTTCCCGCGCTTCTGACTGTACCCAGTGCTTGTATAAATAAATAAATATCTTTAAAAATAAATAAATAAATAAATAAAGTACATTTTCATTATGGGACAAGTCTTCAATAATGCCACGGATGGTCCACTGTCAGATGTCAGCTGTTTGGCAGCTATACTAATATCCACCACCACGAAACAGTGCCACCGTCACCCAGAGCAACGACCAATCAGAAGACCCACAATGCAGAGGCTGTTCTAGAAAAATCTATGGCAGTGCTGTATTTTTAAAAATCAACTGCTTCCAGAAGAGTAGTAATTTTCCAATCTATCCATTAAAGTTGAGTTTCAGGCTGGTTGTTTTTAATTGTAAGAGACGGACACACACATTTCCTTAACATATACTAAAAAAGCACCTGCTAGAGAATTATGTGATTAGATTACTCATGTGAAGAAGAATCTTTGTCTGTAAACTAGTGGTAGAATTTAAAGTTGAAAGGCATTTTCATAACACCAAAGTTAAAAATCCATAGGCTGCACTATGTAAAAGTCCTCCCCTCTTTTTAAGAAGGTACCTGCAAAATATTCACTGAACAAGGAAATTGCTAAAATTCAAGAAATTAAAACATACTGTCGTAGAGGTTTCTAGTAGTTTTGTCTTTGTTACAAATGTTTAGTAATTCTGGTTAGATGCAAATAGAACCTGGTAAGAGATCTGACATCTCTTTTGGTGGCTGATAATTGAGTGGTGTTTGCAGTTTTGTCTTCCATGCCAGTACCTATGTCTACTGCCTCAGTCACAGAAAGCACTGAAATGAATAAAGATACATTGATCTTCTTATGGCACTTACGTACCTATAAATGCACAGACCTCCCACATGGCACCTATAAGCCAACACATACACACACACACACACACACAGTGCATATATAGTACATTATATGTGGGAGTATATAAATGGTACGTGTCCATGGTATCTATAGCCGTATAAGCACATGGTATTCCTATATGTCCTTTTATACATAATTTATATACATATGGGTGAATTTTCATGCAATAATGTTAAACTGAAATTTGGCTCTTTTATAGTAAGAGCCTCCCCTCCTTGGCAAGCTGTATTTGCAGCTTGGACACGTTTGGCCTGTGTAGACATCTGAATCTCAATCCCTTAATCTGAGAGGGTCTCTGCGGCACCAATGACTTTGAACTGCAACAATGACTATTGTTGGTTCAAGTTGTGAATCTGAATTCTTAATGAAGAGGGGGAATGTCACAAACACCTCTTTTCGGCTTTCAATATGACATGACTTCAGGAATGAGCATATTGATGAGTTTGCCTGGTTGGTGAGGACACGCTGATCTGGTCAGAACTTCCATAATCTTCCAAGTTTCCAGGCCCTGTTTAGTTCTAGCCAAAATTTACTCTGGTCCCCAAGGACCCAGGTCCCAGTTCAGTCTGCCATGGGACAGGACATGTGGGTCGGCACATATATCTGTTCTAAACAGGCCACAAATCAGCTCTCCTATTTCCTTACTGACTTACTCTACAGTATTTTAAGATAAGCAGAAAAGCACAAAGATTATATAGAATGAATTATTCCTTACTTGTGTCCCATTCCACTTATTCTTAGCAGCCATCATGATGTATTATTCATAATAATTTATGTGTATGTCTCCCTGTATAGACTCAAAGTCCATGCTGGCAATAAATCATTGTTTATGAAACATTATTCATTAATCTTCACATCATCATCATCTAGAGCAGTGACTGGCACAGAATAGAAGTCACTGCTCATTCTGTGCAAATGAATAAAAGGGAAACAGGTATTTTGATGAACAAATCTTGTTCCAAATTGAAATAATTCTGTGCTTTCACAAGTAGAAATTTTCATAAAAATTCTCTATAGATTTATCACTTGTATATGAATCAAAACCAGCTATCCCATTACAGTGGCTTATGAATCCCTATGATAGAATCTGTGATCATTGACCATAACATGGAACTTTAGATATCTGCATTGCCAAGTCAGGGAACACTAACGCAATTTACTCCTATATTTTCAATAAATGTCAGAATAGCAAAGAATAAGAAAAGGTGACATGAAATTGAATTTTTCTGGCCATTTAGCTTCAGAGATCATATGAGCATAAACTCCTTATATAAATTAAAAATATGAACTTATAAAACTCATCATTAACTCAAAGAATTGAGTGAAAAAATAGAATTGTATATGAAAATACTATAGCTACTTTAATCAAAGTAGAAATAAAATGTATATATTTACAGAATATTGACATTAAAACACCCAAATGACAACTACCACTAAGCAAATATTAAAAAATCTCCCAACTACTTATCAAAAACAATCCCATCTATAACAGTAACTCTATCATTAACTTTAGGATAAAATAATTTTGAAACAAGCTACATTTTCCAAGTCAATTCTAAATAATTCTAGTTTTAGCATTTATGTTATAGACTATCAAAGTTATTTGCAACATGATGCACATTGACTCAAAAATAATTTTTTGAAACTAACTAAAGAAGAAGCCAGAGAACAGTAACTTCAGCTGAATTTAAATGTTTCTGCAGATACTTACCTACTTACCAGCAAACGGTCTTTATAGTGCAGCTCAAACTAATGGGAAATATTCTTAGGAAAGTAAGATCAATTGCTTGGAAAACACTGAGACAAAGCTATCCCGGGAAATCAAATCCATAGGGGCCTATTTATTACTTCACTTTGCCTACCTTTTAGAAAAGTGTGAAACTGTCACATTTATCACAGTCTAACATTTTCATACAAAATCTGTGGCCCACTATTTTCATATACATGAACGAAATGATTTTCATCCCAACGGGAAAAAGGGCAAACTGTCTGCCATCAGAGAGCAGGAAAAGACACCTGCAGAGGGCAGGGGAGGGGGAACAGCAGGGCGCCCCAGAAGCCTCATACCTTGCTGGGGCCTCGCAGGTCGCTCTGTGATGTCGTCAAGCCCAGGCCAGTGGTGCTTCCTCTCCGTTTCCCTCCCAGGAGCTCTTCCATCTCTTTCACCTGGACCTTCAGCCTTTGATTTTCTCTCTCCAGCCCTTGTTTTTCTGTTTCAAACATCTCCCTCTGGTTCCACTCCGAGGTCTTTTCAGCCTGCAGTCTCTCTGGCTAAATGAAGGGAACACAGAGAAGCAGCTGGTCACATCTGTAATTGCAAAAGCTAAGGCACCCACAAGCAGGCCCCCCAAGACAGGTCCACGGGGTTCTGGCTCAGGACGTCAAGCTGTGCGCATAGGCAGATCCTCAGCTCTGTCCTCCCAGGACACACCCAAAGCCCAGAGACTTAAGAACACTCCTTCCTTCCCTCACCAGCCCCTTCCTTCCTTTTTATGTGATAACATTAGTTTACGACATGACATAGGTGTCAGGTGTACAGTTTCTCTCCTCAGCAGCTGTACATAACACCTCTCACCCACACCAGAGTTCCAGTCACCGTCCACCATCAACCATTCTGCCCCCTGGACCGAGTCCACCCCACCCACACCCCATGGAAACCATCACTCTGCTGTTGGAGTCTAAGGGTTTGTTGTTATTTGGTTTGATCTTTGCTTTGTTTCCTTAATTTCTGCAAATGAGTGAGGTCACAGGCTACTGTCATCTTCTGACTTCTTTCATGCACCATAATCCCCTCAAGGCCCGTCCTATGTACGGAACAGTTTTCTCTGGGGATAAAAAAAAAAAAAAAAAAAAAAAAAACAAAACCCAAAGTCTAGCAGAGCAACTTCTGCATATTGGCAAGAGGAAACCCATGTCCAGGTGAAGGTGGCAGAGCAACTTCTGCATATTGGCAAGAGGAAACCCATGTCCAGGTGAAGGCGGCAGTGGAGGCTGAGACAGTCTCACAAACATTCACACGCACACCCTGGCTCAGCCACCACAGTCAGGAGGGAGCTGACAGCCCTGAGCTGCTTCCTGGGGACCAAGGACTCCAACCCCACCATGGTCCCCCCATCTCTCAAGATCTGCACTTAAGGAAAAAGCAATTTAGGGGCCTCGCTGGTGGTGCAGCGGTTAAGGTCAGCGCAATCAAGTTATTGGCATCTACTGTGGCATGAGTCCGATCCTGGGCCAGGGGTGACCCACATGGCACAACAGACCTCTCCGGTCAGGCCACTGCTCCCCTCAGCAGTACATTTTAGCAGATCCACCTGTCCTGCTCCCCGCTCTGACTCTGGTGAATCCTCTCACCCCCTGCACCTCTGGCCTGCACCCCAGCTCTTATATACATAAACAAATAAATCTTTTTTTTAAAAAGGGAAAAAGCAATTTAGTCAACAAGATAAACATTACACTTCAATAATATCTTTGGAAACAAATTTAGATTAAAAGTGTTTAAAACTGCTACTTCACATACATATGGTTGTACCATTATTGGAGAAAATGTTCTGTCCTGCATCTAAATGAGGCCGTTGCTTCTAAAGAACAGGAAACCAAAATGACATTCTTGGCACTAAATCCTTTTTATCAATTAAATATAATAAACTGAGGGAGTATACATTAGATGATGTGGTTTGACAGCCGGGGTGTCTGTTGAGGATATGAAGTGAAACGTGTTTCTTGATCCAATTTGGAAATGACATTACTTTAATTTTTAAGATTAATGCTTAAACATTTTGACCATCATCACATCACTTATCAGAATAAAAATAATAAAGCTGTAACAAAAAGTCACCGGCTTAGTGATGAAAAATTAATTTTAGGAGAAAAATGTAATTTTGTCCAAGGGCAAATATAATGCATTAAATGCCAAGTCTTTGTAAATTTGGAGATACTTAAATTTTATACCTAATAACTGATAACCGATAGACTGAGGCTTTAAGTAAGTAATGGATGGCATGAATGAACACATTCTAAATCTTTAACACAATAATTAAAAGAAGGAATGATTTTAACAGCAGTAAAATGAAACTTAAACAATTATGTCTAATTATATACTAGTTGCAGCTATTTGCTTGATCCACCAATTGTCTAACAAATGTATATGTCCAACACATCAAAAAGAAAAAATTCTATAACAATTAGAATATCATAAAAATTAAAAGAAGTTTCATTTTTGTTTCCATTTTGCAAATCTCTGTTGTCAGTGTATTCTTTTCCAAGAATCATATGAAAATCCACCACCTTGAAAGTCGTTCAATTGAATGCAGATTAAAATAATGAAGGAAAAACTCTGTTACCATGTTGGCTTTCAGAGTTTATAGCAAGCAAATCTAATACTATTATCAAATTACAATGGATTCCCATTGATTTGCATGCAGTGATTAAGAGAAAATCCTAAAATATTTTAATCCTAACTCTAATGTACTGTGAATTTTAACTAAAGTAGGTTTTAGTGTTAAAAGAATTTCAAATAATATAGGAATTATTGAAATTATCTTCTAAATTTTTTTTTGCAATTGTAATCTGCTTTATTTTTTTTTTTAATAATAAATTTTATTTTTATATTCCCCCATACAATTGCAAACGCCCCATTCTGACCCCAATCCTTCCCCTCCGCCCCCCACCCCCCAAAAAGTGTCTCTGGTTCATAGTTTTTTGTTGATTTTGATTTTCACTTTCTTATATTCATTTTCCTGGTCCCTTATTTAAGTTTTCTAAAAGTAAAAGTATATTCTAATCAGAGCTCACTGAAATATTTGTGAATTTAATGACTTTTAATTTTATGCATAATGAACACTGAAAAAAAATACATAATGGCTAACCAGTTATCTGTTTAACAAATATTTACTCAGTTTCTTGTATATGTCAGGCACTAAAGAGGCACCAATATCCTACTTTCAAAATACAAATAACTATGTAAGTACCAAGCAGGTGGTAGTTCATGAAGGAGAACCCCCTGGGTACTGAGAACCACCTGCAAAATTAGGCAATCAGAGGAGGTTACCTGAAGAAAAACATTATTTAAGCCGAAACCTGAAGCTTAAGAGGGTAGCGAAGCAGAATCAAGGCAAAAGTGTCCCAATAAAAGAAGCGGGAAATAGGCTTTTGCATTAGAAGAGCCAAGAGTTGAAGCATAAAGTAGCAGGATTTGGAGAGAATATGATATGAAAGGAAATTGGACAAGCAATCCTGGTTCTCAAAAGTAAGTATAAATATAAGGCTCACTTGAGTTGCTTGTGGAAAATGTAGTATTGTGATTACCCCTAAGGAGAGAATAATGGATCATTTCAAGCATGTTCCTCTATGAATTCTATCTTCATCAGTGGTCATTGCATGAGACTGTGTAAAGGACACGCCAAGATTCTAATCAATACCATAACTAGAATGTTTAAGTCTTGTCGAAATCTTAACTGCTTTGTCATTTTGCTCTTAAACATGGCACCTGGCACAGATATGAAAATGTTCCAGCAATACCTGTGGAAGGAAGGAATCTCCTCTACGAGAAAGTGTCCCCCTATTTCGATTACAACAATTACACACAAAGTGAAATTAGCACAGCAAATTAGAAGAACCAATATTTACTGTACCATTAACTAACACCAAAGGATTTCTCGGTACATTTATTCTGAACTCTTACTACCCTTGTCATAGTTCCATCACATTCTGTAGTTGGAGAGTGCAGTGAGATCAAGGATTTTCAGCAAAATGACCTGGAGTTATAAGGGCTGATAGATTCCAAATTCTTTTGACTCTGAGACTCTCCACTTTCCATTTATAAAACATGGAAATTATTCCTTAAAACCTGATATAATGTTGTGAGGCAGAAATTAATTATTTAGGGGAAATTTTATTAACTTTTCAAACTTAACCCAACTATTTCTTGTCATAATTTTGTTTTCTAAAGAACAATCTATCTCAACAGTCAATTCAAATATGACAGATCAAAGAGTGTGTTAAATTTTTAAGATGATAATCATTTTGCAAATGGACCTTGTCCACTAAAAAAACCCAACTAGAAAGCACAACATGCCTTTCTGCCTGTCAGAGAAGTCACCCAAGACCAGTGTCGATGTTCCAATAATAGATCTGAAATATTCAAAATTGTTTTTTCAGACAAGTCAACCATAAATTCTCATTATCAATACTGTTATTTTGGAGGTCAGAAGTGAAGAGCAGGATGTCTGTGATCCTACTAGTAAGAGGTCATTCCCCATTTACTGAAGACCTCATTTATTTCTGGCAAAGAGCTCTACATTTCCCACCAGGAGGAAACTGACGCCTAAGAGTTGAAGTCACCCTCAAAGTGGGCAGAGCCCATGGCGTGGTTCTCCTCGAGTTTATCCAATTCCAGTTCTGAGTTCTTTCCCCAGATACCTGCTGGCAGACAGCCAACTAATGAATGCATAGTCCTTACAGTAGCTCGGGGCTGACACCATTGTACTACACCACAGCAAGGCTGTCATTATGCTTTGTTTGGTTTGGGTTTATTAGGGATTGGGTTCTTGTTTTGTCTCTACCAGCATACCAATTTAGAGGAGAGGAGATTTCTGTAGACTCACATTCAAAATTCATGCCTAAATGCAGTCTGAATATTATTGATATCACCCCTGGATCTTTTAACATTCTTACTCTAACCTTGGGTTAGAATCACAAATAAGAATTGAAGAAACTCCCTCCTAAATCAAATGCTGTCCATTGTTCAATAGAACTCAGTGAGAGCTCATTTTCTCTTTTACCAAAAGTCAACAGAACTATGAATGATGTTAGTAATGTGTAATGTCATATATGTTTTTGTTATTTTAAATCAATGGAACACTTCTCAAAGCAAAGGTTCCCAGAAATAATTTGAAACAAAATACGTGCAGAAGTTAAGTAAAAGAAGAGGGAGCTGCATGCAAAAATAAACTTAATCCAAACACAGATCTTCCACACTTAGCAAAAATTAAATAAAAAATGGATGACAGACTTAAATGTAAAAGGCAAAGCTATAAAACTCTTAGAAGATGGATAACAGAGGAGGAAATCTTGATGCCCTCAGGTTTGGTGATAACTTTTTAGATACATAATCAAAGGCATGATTCATGGAAGAAATAATTGATAACCTAGTTTCATGAAGATTAAAAACCTTGGCTTTGTGAAAGACAATGTCAAGGCAATGACAAAAAAAGCTGAAGATGGAAATATTTGCAACAGAAATATCTGAAAAAAGGATGGTCATACAAATATATGAAGAATTTTTAAAGTCAGCACTCAAAAACAAAAAAACAAAAACCCAGACATCCCAATTAAATATGGGCCAAGATCTAAGCAGACATCTCGCCAAAGAAGAGCTCTAGAGAACAAGTGATTATATTGGAGGATGTTGCATGTCAGATGATATTGGGAAAATGCAAAGAGTGAAAAGGTGAGTTTTTACAACTCTCCTGCCAAGTTTTGATGTGCTGCAGTGGATTTCCCATAAACTCAGTAAGGCGTGAAACATCACAGAAGCATCGCCTACTGAAGTGGATAAGTGAAATAGTGCAGAGCTTGTGAAATGAGGATCTTGTTCCAATAGTAACAGGAACAAGAGGGTAGATGACACGTATAATAGGACTTAATTTTGTCATTCACCAGTGACATCCTTGCATTGTCTGATGTTAGTAGCAAACATGCACACACACAATGCTGGATGATGCATTAGAAAAATGAATACATTATAAGAAAGTTACAATTAAGTAAGCCATGAAAGTAGATCTTTGTTTCTAAAATCTCCCCTAGAAGTAAATTAAAGAGTAGATGAACTCTCTTGGCCTTTGAGTTGCCAAAGAGATCTCATCAATTTTGGTAGCTGTCAGTATCCAAAGAACATGAAATATGCTGATACTGCCTAAAATGAAGTTTTCCACTCAACTGAGATAATATTTTGCCACTCATTAATTCATATATTCATTTTTTTAAAGTAATTAACCACTTTATGTAGAAGTTAGAGTGACAAGTATGTGTTGTGAAGGTTCAGGCAGAACAGAAAGTTTAACTCTCATTATTAACACTGGGTTGTAAGTGAGAGAAAGTGTTTATCTGATTTACATAAGGAGCACAGACAGAAAGGAAATGGTGGAGCGAAGATCTGGAGAAGAAAGCTAATTTACTTATTAGGAAATTAGATGAGAGAGTTAACACTGATGAATTCTTTAAAAAAAAAAAAAGGCATAATGAAGAATCAAAGCTATTTTTCTTGTTTATCAAACCAGAATTATGCAATTTAATTTTACATTATAATTTCATTGTTCATGACATTAAAAAGATTAATATTGTAATGAAAGGTGTTAATTCCTTCCATTCATTTTTAACCAAAGTCAGTACTGTTACAGGCTCTCTTTCACTGCTGACAGCTCTCTTGCTAAGTCAAATGTCCTGAGGCGAGTGACTTTGATCCTGTTCTGTGTTTCTTCTCTGTTTACCAATCACTGTATAAAAGTTACTTGATACACACACACACACACACACACACACACACACACACACACACACTGATATACTTATATATATATTTTTTTCTTTTCCTGGTATATATGTAAGTTTAAAGTAGCTCTAAACTCTCATGAATTATATATTTTTTAAGATTACTTTGTGTTTTGTAAATAATCATATCAACATTTAATTTACAATTCTCTTTCCAATTCTTATAATTTCATTTTTCTTCTTTGCTGAAATTTCTGGCATCTCAAGTAGAATGTTAACTAAAAAACATAGCATGCTTCTTCATCATTAAACAAAATATTTGTTCTCAAATCTAGCTACTCAATCAAATTTGAAAAGTTTAATTACTTGTGTGTTAAATTGTTTCTGCCTATAATCACAAATTGAGTTGTAGCAACTGTTTTCTATGTAATCTTTGAGATAATCACATAATTGATTTTTCTTTTACTCCAGTGTGCTAATTTACACAATAGATAATTTAATGTCATAGTGTACTTTCCATTCCTGTGACACATCAGTTTTTTGGATTCACTATGAGATTAAGATTATGTGTATTTAATTACTATTTGTGCCATTATATTTATATGCAATGGACTATAATTTTCCTTTATAGTATCCTTGTCTAGATGCAGTAGGGTTAAACTAAAATGATAGAAAGAGTTGTAAGATTTTTCCTTTTATTTTCTTTTATGGAAAATAATCTAAAAATTGAAATTATCTGCTCTAAATAGTAGAACTTAATCATAAAGCATCCTGATGCTAGACTTTTATTATAAGAAGAGTGTAATTCATTAATTTTTAATTTATTTCATTTAATGTTACGAATTTACCAGGCTTTCTATTTCTATAAGAGTCATATTGAATAAGTTATATTTTTCTGGTCAATAATTCATCTCATATAAGATATTATTTTTGTAAGTAGATCCCTTCTTAGAGTTTCCTTATCTTCATAAATTTCTGTTCTATCTAAAGCTGTGTCCCATTTTTATTACTAGTCTTCTAATGACACCTTCTTGATTAATTTTACCTAAATTTTATTTTCATTTATTTTTAAAGATTTATTTATTTATGCATACAAGAACTGGGTTGTAGACCAGAGGTGTGGGGGAGTGAGAAGATTCGTCAAAGAGAGTGGGGAGCAGAACAGGCAGATGTACTGAAACACACTCCTGAGGGGAGCAGCAGGGAGAAAGGAGAGTTCTGCCGTGCCATGTGGGTTACTCCCTGGCTGGGGATCGAACTCGTGCTGCAGTGGCTGGCGATAGCTTGATAGCTGTGTCTTTAACCCCTGAGCCATCAGGGAGGCCCTTATTTTCAATTTTTTAATAACCAATTTCTGGCTTTTCTGATTGCTTTTATTCAACATTTTAAAATTTTATTAATTCCTCTTTCCTTCCTTCTACATTCATTTTAATTTTTCTGCTAGGGTATTAGGGATTACTTTTTTTGCCTTTGGTATTTGGTTATTGTAGGTACTCCAAGAAGAAACTGTGCAATGGGATTTAAAATGCAATCAGCTTAGGAGGAGGGAATGTGTATGAAAAGAAATGGAACAGGAGCCAGGAGAGGCAGCAATTAGTCAGCCTGTATCAGGACTCACTTTGAGGGACAGACGCTGGGCAGAAAGTTTGGGGTGGAAGCACCTACCAATGTTAGACCATGTATGTGAAGGGATAGTAGAATTGGAGTTTTTTCAAATACCAATTATTATAACAATTATAATCAATTCAGATAAAGATCATCCATGTGTGACAAAATCTTAGATAAAAGGTGGCCAAGGGGTTAAGTCTCAGTGCTACCAATGCCATGATCTGAGTTTCATCCCTAGCCAGCGAGCTAAGCCACATGTGGCACAGCAGACCTCTCCTGTCTCACCCGCTGTGCCCCTCAGCAGTGTATTTCAGTAGATCCGCCTGTTCTGCTCCCCACTCCATCTCTGGTGAATCCTCTCACCCCCACATCTCTGGCCTGTACCCCAGCTCTTGTATGCATAAATAAATAAAATAAATCTTAAAAAAAAAAAAGCCTAGGTACTTCTAACAGCAAAGGAGATAAACAATGGTGATGCTCTGTCTTCCAAATACTAATCACATCTATGATTTCCAACTTGGGGTAGACACTTGGCAAAAGAGTCCCTCTCTCCATTTTACAGTGGGGTATACATCAGGTCAACAGCCAATGGACTGGTCTGTGTCCGGTACATTGACTATATATGTCCAGGGACCAATGGGGAAAGTTGGCTTGGTTCTTTTCATCGTTACTCTCAGTTTCTCACCTATTATTTCCAACGCTTGCAGAATTTTAATTATATTTGAGCAGCGATGAATTGAATTCTGGTCAAACATGTTATGCACTAGACACTATAAATATGTAATGATTTTGGGATATTTTGATGGTTTTAGTCTATATTAGCAAGGTTATAAATTTCAGATACTTGTCAAAAATATTGTTTTCAATTTTGATAGTAACATTAGAGGTTTATTTAAGTGTAGCTTTACATCTGCAGTTTACATTTTCTGTTCTAGAAGAGATAGGCGCTCTCTCAAATGTGAGTCAGTTAAAAAGATCGATTACTCAAATATGTCAGCGAGCCAAAGTCCTCCACGAACATTTGTCCAAATTTAAAAACAAATGTCAATGCCTATGGATTGATTACACGAGAATCTTCAACTCCCCTGACCTTTTTACTGAAAAATTCTTAGACATTTATGGTAGACGAAAGAATTTCCCAAAAGATTTGATAAAGGTCAAAGTATAGACCTGTGTATTATTTGAAATTTAGTTTCTAATAATTATTTGTGACCAGAATTCAAAATCACTTGCAAGGGAAAATGTAAGTGGTTTTCATCTAAAGCCAGGCAAATTTTCTGTCACACTATTTTCCTTCCAAATACACACTTGCCCACCTCCTCCCTTCCACAAGATGAAATAGATGGGGGAAGAAAGCAGCTCATTGTGGGATATCCATCCACTATGGAGGCCAAGAAGAGTTACCTTACTGCCTGCAGCCAAGCCGACAGGGGAATCACAAGCCTGTTTTGAAGCCCAGCTTCACACTCACTGGCCCGGAGGCCTTGGGTACGTTCTGAAATAGCTCTTTTCTCAGTGTTAAGTAACTTCAGACTTACATGTGCCACCTTCATCTTTCCCTAGTAGATTATAATTGAATTAATGACAGACTTAGTGATAATTGATTTAATTTCTACTTTAATTCCAATAGAAAAAACTAAAAGATTATCTGCTTTAAATACCTAATCCAGTTAATTCACACATACTCAGTTAAGATACTATTTGCCTTCAATATATTCTCCAAGGAAAGGTGATAAATGTAAAAAATAGTAACACTAAGGAAGGGAAAGTAAAAGAAGAAGTTTTCTCTGATACATCCTCCAAACTCTTAATTTCTATTAGATCATCAGAGTTCCAATTTATGTTCAATGAGCCGTGCTAATTTAAGTTTGTTTATTTACAAGTTTTCTGCTCCTGGAATGAGATTTCTCAGGTGATCAGCTTAAACAATAGGGAACCTTAAATACTGAACTCAATTACGTGTCACTGAAAACTTCCGGTTATCAAATTTCTTATCTGTAAGATAAGTCTTGTATAACTTGGATTGGATGATTTATCAGGATCTTTTTTGAGTTTTAACTTGTTCTCTTACAAACTACTTGTGCAATTTTATTTTGAAAGCAAAGTTATAAATGCACCTGGTATTAAAAAGTAAATAATTGTTATTTATGTAAGAGCAGGTTAACATTCCAGCCTTTAATTTTACTGATTTCTGTTCCCCACAATCAATTTTAACATTCCAGCTGTATCCTCCAGTCTTTTCTTTGTATACATGAACACTGCTCTTTCAGTTTTAGATATGATAATCAAAATTCTAATGCTGGGATAACCATCAGCTGTCTTTCTTCTGTCAGCATTTGGGACTTGAAGTAAAGTGAATGAGAAAGATCAGACTTGCTTAGAAAGGGGTGGAGTGCCAGGAAGGGCACTGAGCAGGTTTCTATGATCCACGATCCACGCAGACGGGTAAAGGAGACTCCTGGAGCCCTCAGTGGCTTTCACAGGCTTTTATTGAGCTTTACATGAATTGCAGCAACCAGGTACACAGCAGGCAGGGGTGCCTGGGGCCAGGAGGGCTGCAGGCCTCCAAGCCCCCAGCAAATCTTTACTCTGGGCTTCTCTGGCCTCTTTCTCCCTTTCTCTCTCTTCCCTGCCTCTTTCTCCTGCCTCTGCTTCCCTTCTCTTGGTGACTATATCTCAATATTCCTCCCATGGCCCACAGAAGTAAACAACACAACAAGGTAACAGCTGAGGGTGCCTCATCAGGCCCTGGCAATCCTCATGGTGGGAGGGCAGAAAAGCCTGAAAAACCATTTACCCTACAGGGGACATGTCCCAAAATTCATGGCAAGAAAAGACCCTGGATGTGCTTTCTCTGTGCTATAGAGCATGAATCTAGAGTGTCTGAGATAATAATAATCTTGTTTATTTTCTTACCCAAGTGGCTCATTCAAATTTCCTCAAGTGTAGTAATGCAAAACCTGCTCTTGTAGTACAAATAGCTGTTATTTGTTTTTAGGATATTTGATCATTTTACTATTGTTAGAATGATAATGATAGTTAAATGTTTACTATATTGAAAAATGAAGCATTTCCATCATCACGTGCTGTATCATTTAACAACATGATTATAAACATTTTTGCTTGGTTTATGTAATTAAGCTTAATACACTAATATAGGAGATTTATATCCCTAAAAATATGCCAAAAATTCAAAACAATAAGATGAATAAATATTTAAAATATTTAGTGGATTTATGGTGGTGTAAGTTAGCATCACATAGTGGTGAAGAGTGTGAGCTTCAAGTCTAAAGTGTGTGTTTCACTAGTAAGGAAACCTTGAGATCATTCTTAAACTCTAAACTCCCTAGGCTTTCTCCTCTATAAATACATACACACACACACACACACACACACACACACCCCTGATGGTATTCGATCATAAAGAAAACATGTGTGTTTTAATAGATATGTGTGCCTCTTCCATTATTTTTCAGTATTTAAGGCAAAGATACATACATTAAATCACTTTTCTTTTTTTGGACCATATCTTTTCCTTCTATCCATGCTAATTTCCAAACTGCATCCTCTACTTTTATAAGAATTACCCTTTGACTAATAGGATAATTTGGAAGAATAATTGTCTTGATTTATCACTGGCCTGATTTATTTCTACAGTAATGCAATTATAATTGTGGTAGTTATTACAAAGTCTAAAGTCAGAGACACAAACGTGAATGAAACAAATTTTTTCTTTTTTTTCCAGGGTGCTTGAATCCTTGCTAAATTATACAGAGAAAAAAAAAAAAAACCCTCAAAACCTCAGCCTACAAGACTCATTAATTCCAGAATCACTGTTTTGAACTTGTACAGATCAATACTGAAAATAAAAACCAATGTGTTCCATCACTGTTAAAAACAATTGAAGTGCCAGTCACCTGTGTTTATGAGGATTTAAAGGAAATATGAGAAAAGTTTTACTAATTCATAATTTATAGAAGTTATCAAACTAATTCATAATTTATAGAAGTTATCAAACTAATTCATAATTTATAGAAGTTATCTAACAGCATATTCCACTGCTTAAATAACTAAAATACAGGAGAATTTCTAATAATACTTAAAAACAAATCTTACCTTCAGTCAATACAGTAAGAAGTTCGGAGGGCACTGAATTTCTTCTATTAACTCCTGAAAGTTGGGTAAGAATTGGGCTTATCTTTATGGCTTCAGTTGATAACTACTATTTCATGAAATTCTCCCTTTTTAGTTCTTGAAACTTATTTATTTATTTATTTATTGTTTTTTTAATTATAAATTTTATTTTTATATTCCCCATACAAGTGTGACCCCCTTATTTTGACCCCAATCCCTCCCCTCCCCCCACCCCCATATTTGTTTGTTGATTTTGATTTTTACTTTCTTATAGTTATTCTTTTTCCTGGTCCCTTATTTAAGTTTTCTAGATCCCTGCTATGAGTGAGACCATCCGGTAAGAGTGGGCATATATGAGATCGCTGTGCTTGGAACACCTAAAATGCAGTCATATACAGAAGACATCAAATCATATTTCAAATGGGGGGAGACAGTGATGATCACCCCACATTTTAATTTTTTTCTTCCAGCCACACAGAACGGTGAAACAGAAGACTCTCCTTTCTTTGCTAGGCATTTTATCTTTCTCCTCATCATTCAATGCAGAGCCAGTTTTGGGGCACATGCCAGTGGTCACCCCCTGCCACGGAATGAAGCCAGGATCTCCACCATCTAAATGACACCCTCCCTTTCCTGTCCTGTTCACATCAACCTTTTGACGGAAGCAAAGTGTGATTACTCATCTGCTTGAAGGCACCTATTTTCAGAACTTCTCTGTTAATACAAAAACATGATTTCTTTTTTATTTATTAATGTGTTGGTGGAAATACACGTCTATATAATTTGGGGGGCATATTTTCACCCCTGCAGTGTGCACAAACTTCTCCCACCCCCCACCCAGCCCCCATGCCAATGTCCCGTCCCTTTCCATCCCTGCTCCTGCCCGCAGTCACTTTATTCCCTTCGGTAACCATTACGTTTTTCACAGTCTAAGAGCTCTGTTTGTTGCGCTTTTCCAGTGAGTGTTCTTTGGCTATTTATATTCCACACACAAGTGAAACCATCCGGGATCTGCCTTTCACTTTCTGACTCATTTCACTCAGCATCACCACCAAAAGATCCATCCTTTTATCCCAAAAGGCACTATTTCATCTTTCTAAATAGCTGAGTAGCGCTGCACTGAGCATGCAGGCCACAGGTTTTTTGTTTGTTTTTTTAAAGATTTATTTATTCATTTATGAATAGAAGAACTCAGGTGCAGGCCAGAGGCGTGGGGGTGAGAGGATTCACCAGAGACAGAGTGGGGAGCAGAACAGGCAGATCGACTGAAACACACTGCTGAGGGGAGCAGATCTGTGGCGTCATGTGGGTCAGCTCCCTCGCCGGGGATCGAACTCAGGCCGCAGCGGTGATAGCACTGATACTCAACCCTTTGCCACCAGGGAGTTCCCTGCAGTTTATCCAGCAGTCTGTCTTGGCATGTAGCTTGCTTCTGTGCCTGGCCTGTTGGTGACCCTGGGACCACACACATTGTGTCACGGAGTTTCCACATCATCTGGGTAAATCCCCAGCAGTGTACAGCTGCCTCACGTGGAGTTTCTGTCTTTATTAAAGGTATGGCCAATTCTGTTTTCCATGGAGGTTGCCCCAAATTATATTCCTACCAACCGTGGATGAGCATTCTTGAAAACTTGTTTTCTAAGGGAAACATTTTGAGGACAGCCATAGGAAAGTTCTAAGTTAAATATCTCTAATACAAGAGTATTACTCTAGTGGAGATTGGAGTCCTTGATAAATGCAAGCATTTCTAACAGTTTTAGTAAAGCAGTTTGGAATTAGAATAAAGAGTAATAATCGATCTGACAACATAAAAATGGAAATAGCATATGAAGATGAATCTGCTGAGCTCACTTGTTGCCCCTGTGGAAAGCAGTAAACAGATTTCTAAATGATTATAGAAAATTCACTTGCTCGAGAGGCAAGAAAAGTCACAGATGGAGGTGTGTGTCCTGCAGGGAGCGAGAGCCGGAGGCAGCACAGTGCCGTCCCAGGTGGCCTGGGGACTTGAAGGTCGCAGAGGGTACCTTGGAGTGAGCACTCAACTGTACAGCAATTTCTAAAGAAGGGGGTTGGGCTGATGGCGACACATACTAGCATTTAAGAGCCGTAATTTATGCTTCTATCCATGCCCACATCACAGTGCTGAGTAGATTGATCACCACCAGAAGATAGAAACTTACAGGTAACAACAAAAAATGCTCAGACTGCAATGAAATCACCAATCCAACTTAGCATTTTTCAATAGCGAGTCATCTGGAAAAGGTACTATTGGGGGACTATGCCAGCAATTGCATTTTAAATACTTTTTCCACCTTACACAATTCAAAATCTTTTTGAAAAAAAAAAAATCTGTTACCCAAAGCACTTAATACTTCCTGGATAAATGATCACAGGCTTTTTATCCATTATTCAATTTTATATTTATCAGTTTTCTGTACATGCAGGACAAGTGACAGTTTTAGTCATGGATAATTGGACTATTTAGGCTTGTATTTCTCTAAATGACCAGAATTCATTTTTTAGTGTGACAGTTTGATTTTCACTTTTTGCAGCATATTACTTTTCTCTAATGGTTTACTTATATCCAATCTCTTTTTATAGATTCTGTTTCATGATTTCTGTCAGTATCAACCCAGAATGTGCCAGAATGCTTAAATTACGGACAGACTTCTAAATTAACCCGCTTGCCACCATCAATACCCTGTTTCAAAATTATATAACCATTTCTGATATATTTGCAGTATTCTCAGTAATCCAAATCTCTTTGCTAGAACATGTAAATAGGAAGTATGAGATCGAAAATTTTCCAATGAACTCAGGTCAATACCTATTGAGGCAATTTCAGAAAATTAAATTAGGATGGCATTGGAGTTCTAGTTATACAACACCCGTCTAGTCAAAGAGGATACTATCTAACTAAATAAATAAAATAAAATAAATAAAATAAAATAAACAAAATCTTAGGTATGTCTTCATCTACAATGTCTAAACAGCCAACTGCAATGTCTACAATGTCTAAACAGGCAACTCCCCAGCCTCACACACACCCCTACTACACAGCTTCCGTGCAGTGGAAATAAGCTCTCACTTATATGACTGTGGGTGAGTTTTGATGTCCCTGGTTGAAGGGAGTTCTGCGAGGGTGGATCCATTTCTATGTCACAGGTCATGGAATACATATTCCCTGACTCAACAGAGAAGCTATAAGGTGTTTGCAGATCAAACCGCCCCCTCAGTTACTGTCATTTCCTGCTGAGATGGTGGTTTCTCCCCGACCTGCTGGCGGCTTCACATGTGGTTCTGAGCTCCACCTCACGCTTCCTGGCTGCTACTATGCACCCTTCACCCCTCATTCCTGGCCTCTTCTGTGTGCATTTGCATAGATGGTTGTACTTGACCTAGAAAAGCCTACCGTGGCCAGCTCTCCCTCACAATGGCAACTCCTCATTGCCAAGTTCACTGGAGGTGTCTGGTAAGTATTTGTTGAATAAATGATTGAATAAGATATTGAATGAGTCAATGAGCATATGAACTATTTATTTTTATTGTCTTATATTTTAACTTCACTATTCCTGCAAGAGAATTCCAGATGTTGCTCATATAGAGAAAAGTTCTGCTTTTAAACTCCAATGAATGACACAATTTGGGGGTATGGAAAAAATTATGTAACAGTGGCCTCCCAAGTGGCACAGGGGTTAAAGTCTCAGTGCTATCAAGCTATGGCCAGCCACTGTGGCCTGAGTTCGACACCCAGACATGAAGCTACCCACATGGTGCAGCAGACCTCTCCTGCCGCCCGCTGCTCCCCTCAGCAGTGTACTTCGGTCCTTCTGCCTGCTCTGCTCTCTGCTCTGGCTCTGGTGAATTCTCAGTTTGATAGGTGAATTCTCAATTTGATAGGGACAGCTTGATGTGGACAGCTAGCTTTGTGTTTATGTTGTCTGGGATTTATTAAAGTTTTTGCATGTGAGGGCCTCCCCGGTGGCGCAGCGGTTGAGCGCTGGGTTGCGAAGCTGCCCACAGCCTCTGCAGCGCCGGTTCGATCCCCGGCTGCTCCCCGGCCACCAGAGGAGGGTCCCACATGGCGCGCAGACCTCTCCTGCCGCCCGCTGCTCCCCTCAGCAGTGTACTTCGGTCCTTCTGCCTGCTCTGCTCCCCGCTCTGGCTCTGGTGAATTCTCTCACCCTCCCGCGCTTCTGACTGTATCCAGTGCTTGCATAAAATAAATAAATAAATCTTAAAAAAAAAAAAATTAAAAAAAAAAAGTTTTTGCATGTGAATGTCCTACATTTGGAAATTTTTCACCCATTAATTCTGGGAGCACTAGCCATCCTCGCGTGTATCCCCTCTCCTCCTGGCCTCTGTTGGCAAAAAGCTTGATCTCTTGTTATCCACCCATCAGTCTCCTCCACACCTGCCAGCAAAGTCTCTCTTTTTTGTTTCAGACATTTTCTTTCTGGCATTCCAACCGGATAATTTTTATTGTTCTGTATTCAAGTTCAATGTTTTTTCCTCTGTCCCATTTGCTGACTTTTAAAAATAATTTCGGTGATTGGTTTTTTCAGTTCTGATGTTTCCATTTGTTTTTCTATTTCTCCTTCTACCCTTTATCGAGGATTACTAGTATTTTCATTTTTAAGCATGTTCATAGTCACTCATTAAACATTTTGATGATGGCCACATGAAAATCCTTCCACGTAATTAAAACATCCCTGTCATTTCAGTGCTGACATCTTTGCTCTCGATTTATGAGTAATGTTCAAATTGCATCCTGGACATTGGGGATATTATGTTATGAGGCTCCAGAACTGACCTAGACATTCTGTTTGAAATGGGATCTTCTGAAACCACTCTGGAAAGTGCAGGAGCACCACTGCCTTATCACTCTAGGTCAAGTCAAGGTAGAACTGAAGTTTCCCATAGACAGCTGATTGCAGGAGCTGATTGCAGGAGCCAAGTGAGGCTAGGAACATCTGCAGCCTGACAAAGCCAAAAGTCTTGGATCCCCACTCACTTAGCTTTTGCTAATAATGGCTGAGATGGGGCTCCATTTTCACTGTGATAATTGAACACAGTAGAGTAGCTATTTTCTAAAAGATTTTGTCTTGCTAAGCTGAACATTCCCAAGAAGACTTCAGTTGGGTTTTCTTTTGATTGTTTTGATTTTTGTTTTGTGCCTGTTGGTGTTTCTAGGCTGCTGGTGTGTATAACTCCTATTCTGAGATATATGTGGCAAAAAGAAAATCTGGGAAACTCATTACAGTGTCATTTCTTTTTTTTTTTTAAAGATTTATTTATGCATACAAGAACTGGGGTACAGGCCAGAGGTGTGGGGTGGGGGGTTGAGAGGATTCACCAGAGACAGACTGGGGAACAGGGGAAAAGAACAGGCAGAATGACCGAAATACGCTGTTGAAGGGAGCAGCGGGCGAGGCAGGAGAGGTCTGCTGCGCCATGTGGGTAGCTCCCTAGCTGGGGATTGAACTCATGCTGCAGTGGCTGCGGATAGCTTCATAGGTTGAGTCTTAACCCCTTGCACCACCAGGGACTCCCCTACAGTGTCATTTCTTGAGCCCCAAATTCCCTAAGGGGTATGACTCTTCAACTTCAAGTTCAGCGTTCAAGTGAGTGTTCAACTAAGAGTTAGTATTTAGCATTTTTTGTTTTATTTAATGGGTTAAGTAGCAAAAAATATGTCTGCTCCATCTCCCCAAAATGAAACAGGAATAGTATGTAAATGTGTGGGAGGGTGAGAAAGGAGCAAACCATAAATAAGTAAAGAAGAAATCAAAATCCCCAATAATTTTACAGTGAAATGCCAGTTATATATTGTTTGGAATAATACAAGATATAATTATTTTCCCTTGAGAAGTGTTTTATCTCAAAAATTATGGCCTCAAAAGTGTAAAGGAGTGTTTACTGATTATGAGTTTGCTTTCAAGAAGCAGATTATAGGAAGATGTCCTGGTTTCCTGATTATAAAATGCCAGTTGATTTTCATTCTAAATAAACTCATTTCCAGTTCAAAGGGCCTTGATCTTTAAAAGGGAGAAAAAATTAAATGTATCCAGCATATATTTGCATATATGCACTTATTGAGACATATTAATTTATCAGGTGACTCCCCGCTCAGAAAATTCACCTCTTTACACATGAGAGAGAAGAGTCTACTATTTAAATACCTTGAATTTCTTTTCATTTTTTAAAAATTATTTATTTATATATTTTTACACCAGAGACAGAGGGGGGAGCAGAACAGGCAGATCTACTGAAATACACTGCTGAGGGGAGAAGCAGGCAAAACAGGAGCAGGTCTGCTGTGCCATGTGGGTCAGCTCCCTGGGCAGGAATGGAACTCAGGCCACAGAGGCTGGTGATGCACTGAGTCTTTAACCCCTGCGCCCCCAGGGAGGCCCTGTCTTTTTTTTTTTTTTGTAAGGTTTTTTTTTTTTGTAAGGTTTTTTTTTTTTTTGTAAGGTTTCCCTCTGTTCTTCCTATAAGTGAAATAATTTGATATTTTTCTTTTTCCTTCTGACTTATTTCTCTGAGCATAATCCCTTCGAGCTCCATCCATGCTGCTGTGAATAGCATTAAATACTTTGAATTTCCATGACCAATCAGATTTCTAAAAGGGGAAGAGCATCATCCTCTTCGTAGGAGTTCCAAAAGAGATTAGGCAGATTATGAAATAAAACAGAACACATTCATCAGGGGGAGGCATGTTGGAAACTAACAGTTTTAGAAAGTTGTTTACCATCTGGGGATCATCAGTGGTTAAATGCCTGGGCTTTTGATATTAAGATATTTGTCTTCCCAGTTCAAACAACATTGTTAGAAATTTGTTGCATCAGTAACTCCACAGGACAGTGATAGAGCAAGTTAAAATGTCAAATACTGGCCGCTGGCAGCACTGGGTTCTGGATTTGAAAGTCATTAGCTGGTGGCCTTTTGGAACTTGTCTAACTTGCTTAACCATCTGAGGCTGATTGTAAAAAATTGAACTAAATGAAAACCAGGTAAAAAATACATTCAATATGCCTAAGGTTACTGTGTGAGTGAGGTGAGTTCTCTAAGGCTATTTCTTTTAAATATAGATAAAAATATACAGGTCATGAGTGTCAAAATATTGAGATCTTCTGTTTTGATGGCCCAGCACTATGTGATGTGACATACAGAAAATTCTCAGTGAATGGAAGTTCAATAATAAACACATCAATAAAAAGTGGCAAACTACTAGAACACTTATTAGTTTAGATCAATAAATTACAAATTTAAATGACTTTTTTGTCTTGGAAAATATTAAAAATAATTTATACTGTTAGCTACAGAATATTGAAATGAGCATGTGTATACACAACAGGTAAGATAATGTAAATTGATACAATATTTCTAAGGGGCAATTTGGCAATGCATATAGAGGATTTAAAAAATAAACTTGAGCAAGTGATAGCCTTTCTATGAATTCACCCTAAGCCATTTTTAAAAGAGATATGAGTACACAGCATTCAAAAAAGATAAACACATGCAATTTGCAGCAACATGGATGGCGCTGGAAGGGATCATGCTCAGCGAAATGAGCCAAAAAGAAAAAGAAAAATACCGGATGGTCTCACTCATAGCAGGAATCTAGAAAACCTAAATAAGGGACCAGGAAAATGAATAACTGTAAGAAAGTGAAAATCAAAATCAACAAAAAACTATGAACCAGAGACACTTTTTGGGGGGTGGGGACCGGGAGGGGGGGGATTGGGGTGAGAATGGGGCATGTGCAGTTGTATGGGGGAATATAAAAATAAAATTTATTATTTAAAAAAAATAAAAATAAAAGAGATATGAGTACATACATACTGCAGTATTGAGTATAGATCTAAAATTAAACAATTTTCAAAATAGATTATATTTGTATAAAATTATGGCATAACCATTATCAAATTATGGCATAAATACACCATATACATTTATGCCAATATAAAAAGTTGACATGATTTTAAGACCTAACATACTCAATGTAAAAAATGAAATAGTGCCAATAATGGTAGTTAATTGTCTTCTTTTCCAAGGAAAAGAGGTAGTTTCTACCCTAATTTAAAAACTTAAATGAACACACACACATACAAAACACACACACACACAAGTTCATTGTATCTGTAAAAATTTATCCCAACTTTTATTTTCTTTTGAAAAAAAGGCTTTGTTCTGCAGTTGTGTGAATTGAGCATACCACTCAGGAGCACACAGTAAAAGACAATGAGTATCAATATTGGCTTTCAACGCTTAGCACTTCAGTAAGAATTAGGTAAAATCATGTCTCCTACTTGAATATGTGTGGGAGATTGATATTAGGGTTCTGTACAAGTAAGACAGAAATAGCTTACTCAAGGCTACATACTAATAAGGAAGTTTTGGAACTTTGTACTAAACCAAACTGGAAAAACCTTGCACGTCAAAATCCTCTAACGCTCTGGCTCCTGCATAGCCTGAAGATGATACAAGATGAGGCCCCCAACTCTTGGAGAGTTATCACTGACATCTTACCCTATGAATCTTCCTGTGTTGCTGTCCTTAACTAATTGTAACTTTTATCCAACTTATTTTAAAATGCTTAACACAGATGCTTCTGGGGACCAAGAAAAAAGTGGTATCTGCCTAACGGGGTGTTCCTCTTAGAGAATAAAAGCTATAAAACATCATCATTTGTTTTCCTTTAACTTAACCACTGGGAACAGTTGGTTCTGACAGTTCAGAATTTCTCATGGTGGAGCTGCCAATGTACCCTTCCTATCCACAGCACCCCGTTATGCAGCGCAGAGAGACAGGGCAGCAAGCTGGGACACGCAGAGAGCTGGTTCCCCTGAGCCCCTCGGTATCCATTTCCAGCACCCCAAGTGCTGCTTAGACTAGTTTCCCTGGCAGTATCTAGTCTTGCAGTGTCTAAATCCTGTGTGATAACTATTATGGTTGTTTTCATTATGTCAGTCTGTGAACTGAGACTCAGAGAGGCTTAAGGATTTGACCAGAATAATCAGTGTGTGAGCTGCTTCTGGCTCCGAGACTGGCATTTTCTGTTGGTAATGCTCATCTGATATGAAACACACTGCGGTGTGAGTTTAGTCTTTACAGCATTTTACAGGGAAAGATCATTTATCACAAATCCATTCCCTCCTAGCCTTTATTTTCACTATCTTAATTCCATTTCCTGAAATGTTTCTACGCATTTGTATCCAAGATATCTTCCACAATTGCCCATTAAAAAAAATAACTTAGGATTTCCTATTTTTAATACACCAACACTAGTTTTTATGAAATGCAAATAATTCACTCCCTGCTCCTATCTCTAAGGGTGATAATTCTCCTTTACCAACAAGACAGAACACAGAGTTTACAATCTGTGAAATTTAATTTGTTGTTGGTGGTGGTAGTGTGAAAAATAGATGTTTCTACTATTTTACTTATCATACCTAGAAAATGAATTAACTATAACAAAAGTGAGATTACCCTGTCTGTCACCCTTGCCAGCTGCCAACAACTTTATTAACTCCACCGTAAACTACACTCAGCACCTCTTGTATTTCATGAGTCCTTACGATAATGTAACACATTAGATCCAATAGCCAACTGAACTTTTAATAAGTATTTACTCACAGTAAGACTTGTATTGTCTATAGGGTGTTTTTTAGTCAAACATTTTCTTAGAAATAATCAGATAATTCAGTCTAGTGATGAGTCAATACTATCCCACAGCATTATAAAACCACATATTAAAACAGATTACATAAACTGACTTGGTTGTTGGTGACCTTCTTCCTCATTAAGTAGCCAAAGATCCTCAGTTAGACCTCCCAGAACACAATCATATAATCACCCTCAGATAGGTTTCAGAATTATATTCTTTAATACCTTACCTCTGCTCTTAATTCACAGACCACTCCATCCTTGCTGCTTTGAGATTTCAATCCTTCCTTTGTTTCTGCTGATATTTCTTCAATATCATTTTTATGTTGACCATAGAGAATATTAAACTGAAAAGAGAAGGTTAAAAATCATCATTGCATGATATTACCAAGACTGGTTCCAAGATAATCCATATTAGTCTTTTAGATTGTTTTTAGTTTGATTTCTGGCAGGTTTTATTTTTATATTCAGAGTAGAAAAATCTTAAATTTATCAAAAACAAATCACCAAAACCTCATAAATTCTAATTAATCAATTGAGAATTGGACACAGGATGGTTACCTCCACAAACGTCTGATAATTGACCATTGACTCTCAACTAACCCAACTGATCTTAATTTCCAGTCTTTAATATTTCCTCTACATTATTCTTTGTACTCCTGGCTATGTCTAGTTTCTATGAAGCCTGAACAGTATATAGATTATAGCAGAACCAACTTGACCAGTGAAAAAATACATCGATGTTTTATTAGAGCTGACAAAATATATGTAGAACATCTACAAAAGATGCCTATGAATTGTCAGAAAAAACTACTGCAGAAAAACAGAACACATGACAAGTTATTCAGTACTAAAAAGAAATGCATCATCAAGTCATAAAAAGACACTGAAGAGCCTTAAATGCATGTTACTAAGTGAAAGAAACCAATCTGGAAAAGCTACAAATTGAGTGATTCCAACTATATGACATTCTGGAAAAGACAAAATAGCAGCAATCAGGGGTTGAGGTGGAGAGAAGGGAAGGAATAAGAAGACACAGGGGATATTTAAGGCAGTGGAAATCTCTGTGTGCTGGATACTATAATGGTGGATGCGTGTCATTAAACCTTTGTCTAAACCCATAGAATCTACAAAATGAGAGGTTACCCAAGGTAAACTATGGACTTTTGGGAGATAATTATATGTCAAAGCAGGTTCATCAAGTGTAACAAGGCTACCACTCCAAGAAGGACACAGATAATGGAGAAGGTTATGCATGAGCCGGGTAGGGGCTGGTGGGAAGTCTACACACTTTCCGTAAAAATTGGCTTTGAGCCTGAATCTACTCTAAAAAGTCAAGTCTATATTAAAAAAAAAAAAAAAAACAGAAAAGTGAGAACAGTCCTGTAAATGCACAGTGATTTTCCCCATAGTTGTTCTTATAATGAAAAGTTTCCTCACAACCATGAAATTTGGTAATGTGTAGATATATATATATACACATATGCTATTTTATTGTTTACCATACTTTTCACTAAAAATATATTGATAAATGTTTCTAGAGCTTCTGGAAACTTCTATTATTTGTATGTAATCTACAATAAATTAGAATGTGAAAGCTAATGTTACACAACTTCTTTAAAATGTAAAAACAATATTACTCATAATGTGATTATTGTTAATAGTAATATTAAACATGGAGATCCTTAATCTCCAGAGCTGGAATTGATATATATTCCATATTTCTAACAGTAAATTCTGTGTTAGGTATTATTATTACCCATCCCTTGAAAAGTAAATCATATTTTTACTAGGCTTAAGCAACTTTCCAAAGTTCACAAAGCTAAATGCTAGAGGGAGAAAATTATAAAAATGTTCTTGCCAAATTCATTATCTGAGTTCTAAATCACAAATTATCTATAACTATAAAGCAAAAGCCCATTATAATAACTGTTTGAAAGGCAATACACTGGTAAATAGAAAACAGAGGGAGCATAAGTAGATGATGCAATAGCCTCCATCATAGCAATCAGTGACAGTGAAGGTAGATTTGACTTGCAAACAACCACAGAGGCTCCATGTTTAGATTTAGTACCACAGAGGATGCAACAAGGACCTCAAGGTGAAACAGGACAGAAAGACACAAAATTCTTTGAAAGTCTGTCTAGGCATGTTTCACCCATTTTCATATAAGGAGACACTGAGGCATTAATCTCTAGCCAAAATAAAAGTTGTTTTGCTACAGGAAATAATGACTTGCCAGGGTAAAATGAAAGCAACAGGTTATGGGTTGAGTTCACCAAAGTAAAATCCAATTAAGTCTGATAATTGAATGCCCCTAACTTACCTTCTGAAATCTTGGTCATTAATTCTCAGGGAATTAGATCAATCAATAAACCCTGCCATTGTCAACAGAACTTTCAATCAACCTTACCACTCAAAGGAGAAAAGAGGTGGGGAAATAAATTTTCATACACAACAGTTGGGGGAATCCACACCAATTAACTAAAATAATTCCATTCCCTTTATCATTATAAGTAGAAAATCAAGGCTCTTTATATAGAGAGAGAATCTAAGAGCATGCAAAAAAACTAGCAGTCAAAATTAAGTAACAGAGTGTCTGAGGGGGAAAACAAAACAGAAAAAAATGGTACAACTTAAAAGATGAAAGAGAATGCTACACTTTTGAAAACTGAACTCCCATCTTCAGGGAAAAAATGAATATATGTAGCATTCATAAATTTAGGACAGAGTAATTTCAAAATTGAGAGAATAATAAAAGAATTTCTTTTATTGTCTTGCCATACATTGTTTGGAAAAATTTACTAGAGAAGTTAGAAGACAGAGTTGAATGTTGGGATGCCCAACAATTCAATCCTTATTCCTGTTCTCTATACATTCAGCTCTCTGGACAGCTTGTATGTTCCATGGGCATTGCACACTAATCAACACACTGACAATGTGCAGAATGTCTTTCTTCCCCATCAATATTGCTACTTTCCATTTTGATGGGGAATGGAACTATGAGAGCTCAAGTGTAGATCTTCCTTGGCCCCCCAGGTCCCGGAGTTCCCATTTCAGCTCTTGGTTTCCTCATTCTATCAAGTAAGAAATAGCTTCTTACAGTCTCCTCCATAAGCTCCCCTTTCACTCATTCCTTCACTGACTTCTGTTTACATCCATTCTCCATACTCTCCAACACACGATATTCTCCTTGCCCTGACTTAAGTTTTTGGCAGAAAATGACATCGTTGATGATGCCTTGTTCATACACACTTCTAGCTTAAGTGTACAAAAGCTTCTGCTCCATTTCTTCCTGTCTTGCCAACCACTCTGTCTTCTGTTTCATTTTCTTTGTCCTGGCAGGGGCCAGTCCTCCAAGATCTCTTTGGCTTCATTTAATGCCCCAATTCTCTATGGTCCCATCTACTCCCATGGTTTCAACCTGCATATCATTGCTCATTGTTCACATTTCTTTTCTCTGCTCATACTTTCAACGTTCTGCCAAATATTTCCATTTCTACTTTGGCATGTTCAGAAGTCAGTTTGTTGTCTTTCACCCTTAAGATTCTCTTTCTGTTGATGTTCTGCCATGATGAATGGCTATCCAAAATTGGACTGGAAATCTAGAACATCTTCTGTCTAATCCCCATGTATTTACAACATTCAACTGATCCTCACACCTCACAATATTTTTCACTTGAATATTTGTCAACTCTCCAGATCTGTCTTCTCCCACCAAGCTCAGGACATGTTTCCTCATTGTCAGGATGCCCCAAAATTCTTCTTCACACTGAAGATGGAGTCTTTTATTTTATTGTAAATCAACTGATCTTAAGCCAACACTTGTCAGTGATTGTGGCATTGCATTCTGATTGATGAATGTATTTATAAGTTGACTCTTAGGAGGCATCCCTGGTGGCCTAGGGGTTAAGTCTCAGGCTGTCACCACTATGGCCTGAGTTTGATCCCCAGCCAGGATGCTGACCTGAAGCAGACCTCTCCTGTCTCACCTGCTGCTCCCCTCAGCAGTGTAGTTCAGAAGATCCACCTGTTCTACTCTCCATTCTGTCTCTGGTAAATCCTCTCACCAACCCCCACACCTCTGTCCTGCACCCCAGTTCTTCTATGCGTAAGTAAATAAATCTTTAAAAAAATAAGCTGACTCTTAGGATAAGTATTAAATATCAGCTACTTCAAAGTATAAGGCCAAGTGTTTAAAAATTACTCAGTTTCTAATAGCAATACCATGTTTTTTATGAAAAGTGAGATAAATAAGAAAGAATGTGACCAGATATAATAGAAGACCACCCAAATGCAGTGGACTTAGTAATAGATAAGAGCCAGGTGAAGGTTCCACCTTGAATTAATTATATATGTATAAAGAATTCTCTGAAATTTCATATCTCATATCATAGCTACGAAAGTTTTACCAAAATTCATTATAGTAAATTTTACCTCATTCACTCCCTCAATCTTAGGGAATGGTAGGAAAGATACTAAAGAAGAAAGGTTAACTGTGATTAACATACAATGTATTGGATACTTCAGTCCAAATAACAACACTAGCAATTGTCTCAGTGATCTTTAAATACCTATGCTCCCTTACTGATGTATCATTTACATTTTTAAAGACTCTTTTAAAAGAGTATATTTATTTAGATTAAAAAACTGAAGTTTCTGATGAATTTTAAATGATCATTTTAAATACAATGATCATGTCACACTTCACTGTGGCACTGATATCTAAAAACCGTAGAAATTTTATATTCATTGTCATCTACTTAAAACATTATATTGTTAATTTTATTTCTTGAATGTTTATTTCTATTTTACATCCTCTAGATCATCATACTGTAATATGTGTATACATGAAAGTGTTTTTACTTTATAATAGGCAATAAAATATGTATATGAATTATATATGTAGGTGTCATGACTGTAAGAGCTCAAATGTTAAAAAGTTTCTTTTGGATTAGATTATCTGAACAATTATTATTGGCACCTCATTGCTGAAAAACAAGACAAGATACCACATATTGTGATAATTATTAAATATAAACCAATCATTTACTGGAAATGCATCTGTTAATGAGATGGATAGATACACTTTTCAATTAGTTTGTGAATCCATGGATGAAATTACTTATTGATAGAATGAAATAAGAATTACCAGTTTTATTTATTCACTTTTAAATGTAGGCACTGAGAAATCTGATCACACATGTTGACTAAAAAAGATTTTTTTATAGCAATCATTGCTTGTGTTATTTGTTAATATCCTTTTGAATAGATAGGTGATTATATCACCATACATTACATTTATTTTTCATCATCTATATATTGCCAATCCATTAAGTTCTATTACAGTACTTTTATGAACAAGAAGAGGAGAAACCACCAGAGGTTTTCTAACCCATTGGTTAGCTGGTTTTTCAACACCAGAATTTCAAAGCATCTCTTTTTTTGGTACTATAAGAGCATTTCTGTATTTTTCTTTTTCTTTCTGGCTTATTTCGCTGAGCATGAAAAATACCGGATGGTCTCACTCGTAGCAGGAATCTAGAAAACTTAAATAAGGGACCAGGAAAAAGAATAACTCTAAGAAAGTAAAAATCAAAATCAACAAACAACTATGAACCAGAGACACTCTATGGGGGGTGGGGGGTGGGGAGGGGAGGGATTGGGGTCAAAATAAGGGGGTCGCAATTGTATGGGGAATATAAAAATAAAAAAAAATTATATTAAAAAAATAAAAAGAGCATTTCTGGTAGAATGTTCTGAAGTTATACTGGGGTTGGAGATAAGTGTACTTTTCATTTGAGAAGGGGGTGGAAAGTAATGTGGACTAAAATAACTTGCTTGCATATTTCAATGGTAGATCGATTTTTGAAGATCTTATCTGGAAGGTGGGAGTCTTGGGTTGAAAACTATCCCTGTGGGAATTGTGGGAAGATGGCCTTGCCATAGTCATGGTAATTAATCAATGTCTACAAATCTCTCCATGAGACCAGGCTAAGCATTTAGAATAATAAAGTTAAAAGCCTTTGCCTACAGCCAAAGGAGAGGACATGTTTTTCCCTGTGAACTCTGAGACACAAGTGGGCTAAGATAATCCACTCAGAGCTTCAAGAATTGTAGGGTCTCTGCATCTGCATGTGAAAATTAAAGGGAAACATGATCTAGAGAGCTGGAGAACCCTAAAACTGACAATAGACATTCCCTGGGACACACATCCTGTCAATATGAAGACAGTAGATGAAACAAGGGGAGTCTGGACATATGATTGGTGAGTGTATGAAAGGTCCATGGTAAAGTCTGAAGAAATGATTCTTTATCCTACACATTAAAAAAAAAAAATCCTTCAATGCCACACCCTATACAGAAAGGAGAATGCTGAGAATAGAACCCATATTGAGAAGCTCTGTGGGGTAAAAGCAGAGAAACACAGATGTGTGTAAAGTTAGGAACCAGGGCCAGGAGTTAGGGGAAAGAATGTGGCCATAATGTGGAGCACCATACACAGATGTTAAGAGAGGGGAGCCCCAGAGCAGAGATACTGGAAAATGTCTCTTTACCCACACATTTTCATCACATAGACAGAAAATTAAATTCACGTAAGAATGAGCAACAGAAGAGAATCATAGTTAGATCATATGGAATGCTGCCACAAAACAAAAGAATAGGAAGCAGAATTATGTTCTTACAGATAATGAACTAATTATACAGATACTGACAACATTCTAGAAATGCATGTCTAATAGAGACAAAGAAAACGAGGATCAACTGTTTTCAAAAAAACTTAATAAAATTGTAAGTTATATAAAAGAGCAACACAACCAAGAATTAGAAAACTCAGAAATGTAACAGTACCTGGAAATAATAGAAACAAAATAAAAATCACTCCAGAATGAATTACCAAGGACACAAGAGCTAATAAACACACAGGTAATGCCTCATGAGATAAGATTTTAAAAACAGACATGAAAAGTCTAAAAGTAATAAAGATTAAAGATTAAAAGAGACGTCAGGAATCGACAGTGGGGAGTAACATTGAAGACTCAGCATATTTATACATTTCGCATTTTTTCCACTGAAAAATAGTGACCACCTCAGCAGCAAAACACACAGCTGTGCAGTGTGGACTTGAGATAATTTTTAAGTTTCCAGGAGCCACAGAAATAGCTTATCCTGGGTCTAAAGAAAAAAGGGCACATCCTGGTGTATCTTTTTATACCACAGAGTAAGGAAACTTCAAGATGACGAAGATTATAACCGCCACCCCCAAACCCCCTTCTCACCGTGTTCCCAGTACAGGGAGTTTTTTGCTTTCTAAATAAATCAGTAAGGATAAAACTGAAGTTGATTGAAGCACACTCAATAACTTTAAATTCATGTATTCATAATTATACTTTAAAAACCTAATTTGATTAATAGTGGAAAATGAAGTGATCCAATTCATTATTCTGAACATTGGTAAAGGCAAAAAAAAAAATCTATCATGTGTTCCGGTGATCTAAATGAACAAAATCTTCTATGAGAGGAACTTCTTTTTCCTTAAATACTCCAACTAATAATTTAAGCAGGAATAATAGATTTAGAAAATAGCGATTTTGCATCTCCTAGTCCTCAAAGTTCTGGACTTGAGTGTCAGTCTGCTCCTTCCTAGCAACAGAGATGGTCAAATGCCCAGTGCTGGGAATCGGACACGGTCCTGGAACTGAATCCAATCAGATCCCTTTATCCGAATAACATTTTATGGGAAATTCAGAGGACATGGTCACATCTTAAAGCACAACATAGGATGGAATCTATAAAGGTCAAACTGAAACTCCATAGGATAGTGGCTCTGGGTTGATTTTTATTTTCTCAAAAAATTTAAAAAATGGAGAAAGAGATTTAAAGAAAAAACTGCATATTAAGTCACACATAGGAAGACACCTCCACCCAAAATATCTAAGCTTGATTTGATATTCTTATTCAAGTAGATAAACCTGGAAAATAAAATTATTTATCAAGGAAATTTTAATCGGAATTTTGATTTTTATTAGCCAATTATTGTTTGTTTGTTGTTTTTAGGTTTGAAAGTGGTAATGTGTTTAACAACAAAAAGAGTACTTTTGTTTTGCAATATGGACAGGTATACCTTCAGGTGAAATAGCAAAGTGAAATAAAGATGGAGATTTTATAAGTGAAAATGGTTAACTACAAGTCAGTAATTTTTAAATATGGCTGATAGTGGCACTGGGATTTGTTTAGGTTATTTCTATCTCTATAGAGCTAAATTTTTCATAACAAAAAGTTTAAAAAGTAGTATCTTACTTATAAACTCTGTCTTCTTTCCTTGACCATGAATGTATTTAATCCAGTGTAAAAATATCTGACTTCATCTTAAAGCACGGGATTTATTGACTTACCGTCTCGTGGTAATTCAGTCATTGAACCTGTATCTATATACACAGCATTCGTCCTTTCTACAGAAAAGATAATGTCCATGGAATGGAGGCTGACTTTTCTTCCCTACATGGTGATAGTACTTCATCCAAGAGCTGTATCAAGTCACAAACTTATAAATCAAAACTATGAAAATTAACACAACCTTATTGCAACCATTGGAAAGTATTCAAAACATCATTTCGAATACCAGCATTTTGCAACGCTGCCCGACTCTCAGTCATGTCAAGAGGAGGCTCAATATTCGCTTCCATCACCCAAGGTTATACAATTTAGCTGAGAGCTGAATTCTGCCCAGAGTCATTCAAAGACCAGGGAAAAGCCAATTAGAGCCCCAGAGAATGATTATTCTTTTTTTTTTTAAAGATTTATTTGTTTATTTATTTATACAAGAACCAGGGTACAGGCCAGATGCACAGGAGGGTGAGAGAATTCCCCAGAGACAGAGCGGGGAACAGAACAGGCAGACTGACGAAATACACTGCTGAGGGGAGCAGCGGGTGAGACAGGAGAGGCCTGCTGCGCCATGTGAGACCCTCGCCGGCCGGCCGGGATCGAACAGGCGCTGCAGAGGCTGTGAACAGCTTCACAGCGCAGCGCTCAATCGCCTGCGCCACCTGGGGAGGCCCACGAATGATTATTCTTAACAGATTTATCCGCAAGGTTATAAAGGATATCACAGTGGTCAATACAGGATGAATCATGACTCGCAGAGAATGTTGATCTGAGAGACTTAATTTGTATTTCCATAAAACCAGTTAACAATGGAAGACACCAGGGTGTAGTCCTTATGCTAGCGTTTATCAATTTATATAATATATATTTAGAGACATATTGATACGAATTGGTTTGATCAGGAAGGAAACTTATTTGTACAATTATTGACAAGTGCGGGAATCAATCCTTTTTCTTTATCCCACTTTTAAACTGGAAATACTGCTTTTGCCATCCCCTTGACTTCTGAGTTAGCCTTTTCTGACAACTTCAGGTACTAAATCACAGTAAAACAATTTATTTCTTAGTCACAGTCTCGAAAAAAAATTCCTAGCATTTTTGTAAAAGAGTAACAGCAGAGTGGTTAAAAGGGCACTGGAAAAAGACCCAGACCCTTGCATTGTATGGATCTGATAGAGGACTGATAAGGTTTTCCCTGCACTTGGACAATCAGACCTTTTAGGTCTCATGGTCATTTACTGCTCACAAAAGGTGGAAGACAAACACGGATATGATGTGAAAGTGAGAGACGGAAACTATCTCTCTTACTAAATTATCAAAAGGAAGACAAATTAACAACTTAAAATGTAAAACAAGAAAATGTCACAGAAAAGGGGGCAATGACCATTGTTCTTTTAAGTCAGAAAAGAAGAAAATATCCTTAATAAAGCTGTAACATTTGTTTAGAGTTGTCATAGCTTACAAAACACTCACATATTCCATATAAAAACTTTTTTGAATTACATTTAAAGGGAAACAATATGGAAGCTACACTCCTAACAGATGATCAAAATGCTACTGACCACTGGCTAAGACAGTAACAGGCCAAAGCTACCAACCTGAAGCCATTAAAAGGGACAGAAGAGCGGAAACCAGTGTTAGAAAGGCACCAAAGATAGGTAATCCCTGAGAATGAGAAATAAACAAAAATAGTCCAGTATAGCCTGGAGGGAGTTTTTAGCTCACCTGGGTGGGGGGGGGGGAAGCAAGGAAAGTGGGGTGACCTCCCTGAGTTGACACCTCACAGCAGGGAGGATGGTGAGAGAGATAAGTGGGTGGGAGTGGAGTTAAGAGGGATGGGGTGAGGCTGGAAGGGTGGGGGAGGAGCAGAGAGGGATGGGGTGCGCTGGGAGGGCAGGGCTGACTCTGTGGACAAGGGTGCCTGAGAGGGGAGAGTTGAAGGGGTAATTCAGGAAGTCTGGGAGAATCCAGCAGGATGGTGATCAGGAGCACAGGAGGAAACTAACCTCTGAAAGGATTAAAAGAAATAATCCTTAGGATTGAAGTTAGGCGAGTAATAGTAATCCTGTTGCCACCAGCCAGGGGGGCAAACCTCACAATTCACAGTTCACTCGGAAAAGGACTCAGAATGGTTTCGCATCAGCACTCAGTAGGAGTAACAGTTTAGACGAAATGCTACTTTGGTCTTAACTGATATGGTTTTAAAGGTTTAAGAGACAAAGGATCAAAATGTCCTCAACTAATGGAAAACAGCTGGAGAATAATCATAAAATTATGAAAATATTCAGCACCCAACAAGACACAATCCCTGGTGATGAGTCCAATACAAAAGTACTTGTCATGCAAATAAGCAGCAACAGACAGCCCAAAATGAGGAGAAAAACCAAATGAGATGGGCCCAGAAATTACACAGGTGATAGAATTGTACGCCGCCAAGAGACCGTAAGCATCAGTAAACTTTAGACAGGTTTACTCATGACTACAGGCTCTTTACTCATTTTCATGCAGTGTTTAGTTTAAAAAAAAAACAAGAACTTATAATTGTAAATTCTTATGTTGGCCTTAAAAGTATAAATCTTCTTCCAGCCTCTTTGCAGTCTCATAACCCAGCCTGCCTTTATCTCGGACCTGGGGACCAACACCTGGCAATGGGAACATAACGGGAGACCATATTCCATGGCCAGTCTCCCGGGGAGGGCAGGGTTCTAACTGCGGTGAGGCCAGCCCGGAGCACAGATAACCTGATCCTAGAAAACCAGGCTCAGAAGCTCTGGAGTAACCAAGATGCTTGAATGTTTCATGAATCAAACCTCCCCTCCAAAGTCTCTGCTTTCCGTTGGGTCCCCAGAGGGACCCCAAGAACTCAGCGAGCTGGGACAATGTCAGACATCGTGCGTGGGGTCACTGGCAGGGGGATGGAGGATGTATTTGAAAATATCCTGACTGATATTTTTCAAAATGTAATAAAAAGAATAAACACAGATTCAAGCAATTCACCCCACTCCAAGCACAACATATAAAAGGGAGATCAGATGGGGCGTTGGCTCAGCTGTCTCAGTGGAGGGTGAGGGGAACACGCGCACCCGTGGATGAGTAACCCCATGGACACATGAATAGACAAAGACGGGGTGGACAAAGAGCTACGCTGAGTGATTAAAAAAGAGGGAATCTCGCCATTTGAGACAACATAGGTGGAGCTCAAGGGGATGGTGCTACGTGAAAGGTGTCAGTCACTCATGACGATCGTGGTGCAGTGTGTCCAGATGGTGACATATACAGCTGTACCCTAAAAAGCACGCAGTGCTGTAAACCAATGTGACCTCCAGAAATATAAAATAAAACACAGGTATTTGTTTTTGACCATATGCACATGTACTGTATATGGACATATAGCAGATGCAGGACCTTGGTGTGAGTGATGTAGGCTAAGAAAGGGTGAGCAGAAAAAGCAAAAATGCATATGCAAAAACCACTCCAACATTTAAATGTAAAGTAATAAAGTAATATTTGCATATATACCTTTATGCAAATTATACATACACAATTGTATGCATATGCAAATATTTTTCAAAGAAAACATGAAGAACTAAGAAAGAATAAATAAATTCCTTCACACAGGATAAGAATTTGCACACGCACAATGACAGCTAGTTTTGTTCTAATTCTTGGTTTTCATTTCTCATTAAAAGTGAGACAGGAGTTCTTTTTTGGAGATAGAAGTAAGCTGTTCTGTTTTGCATCCTCAGGGGAAAACACTGTCTTTGCAATGGCAAACTTTTCAATCTTCTCCTTGCAAAGGGGAAACACAGGCGCCAATTACCAACAACACTCACAGACTACAAAATACTCTTCCTCAAGTATTAACATCAAATAAAATTAGATGAAGATGAGCTCCAACACACCCATATATATATATATATATAGATCTCCAATAAAAACATAAATACAATATCTATATAAATACATCTATTCTATACCAGCTATTCTTTTCATCCATACCAAATCTTTAATCAATTTCAACTATAACAAATATTTATCATTATTGTGCTTTAGAAAAATAACATGTAGAAGCATTTTTCTTTTTTAAAGGCATCTTTTCAAAGTTGTTTTAGATTCACAGGAAAATAGAAAATTGATGGGGTGATGCAAATTTCACAAACCCTGTGTCCTGACATGAACACACTCCCCATTGTCAATATCCCCCATCACAGTGGTGTCCTCGTTACAAGGTTAAAGCTACAATGACACATCATTACGCCCAGAAGTCCACAGTTCACCTCTGTGTCTACTTTGGGAGTTCCTCATTCTGTGGGTTTAGCCAAAAAGTATAGTGCTATCCACCATTGTGGCCTATTTCCATGTCCTAAAGATTTTCTGGGCTCTTTCTAATCCTTCTTCCTCCCACTCAAAACTGAAAACCACTGACACTTTTATTGTCTCTATATAGTTTTGCCAGGTTCAGAATGGCAGAGCTGGCATCACACAGAATATCTTCACACATTTGGTAGTATGCATCCAACTTTCCTCCCTGACCTTTTCATGGCCCAATAACACATTTCTTTTAGTGATGAGCAGTATTCTATTTCTGGATGTACCACGGTTATTCATCCATTGATCTACTAAAGGACCACTTCTTTGCTTCCAAGTTTTGATATTTATCAAGAAAGCTGCCACAAACATGTGCAAGTTTTCAACCCCTTTCGGTAAATTTGAAGGAGCCTGATTGCTGGATCATATGGTCACAGTATGTTCAGTTTTATAAGAAACTGTCTTCCCAAATGGCTCTGCCATTTCGCATGCCTACCAGCAATGAGTGAGAAGCCCTGTTGCTCCCCAGGTTCACCTGAGTTTGCTAAGTTGGGGCCATTCTCTAGGTGTGTGGTGATCTTTCATTATGGTTTTTATTTCCACTTGCTTTTGACAAGTGATGTGACGTGTGCTGTCTTTCCATATATTTTTTGCTATCTGTATTCTTTGGTGAGGTGTCTGTTAAGATATTTGGGTCATTTTCCTTATCCATTTGTTTGAGTTTTAAGAGTTGTATATCTTGAATAACAGTCTTATCAGATAAGACATTTTGCAAATATTTTCTTTGATAATATGGCTTGTATCCTCATCCCCCTGAAATGGTCTTTCACAGAGCACAATTTGTTAATTTTAATGAAGTCCAACTTACAATAATTTCTTGCTTGTCTTGATGTTGTGATTAAAAAGGTAGCCTCAAGATCATCTAAGTTTTCTCCTATGTTACTACTAGGAGTTTTATAGTTTTGTGGTTTATATTTGGGTCCATGATCAATCTTGAGTTATTCTGTGAAGGGTGCAAGATGCATGTGTATCTTCATTTTTATTTGCATGGGAATGTCCAGTAGTTCTACTATCATTTGTCCAGACTATCCTTTCTCTACAATATTGTCTTTACTTCTTTGTTGAAAGATCAATTACCTATATTTATTTGGATCTATTTCTGGGCTCTCTAGTCTGTTCCACTGATCTATCTGTCTATACTTTCCCCAGTTACACACCATCTTGATTACTCTAGCTTTACACTAAGTCTTGAAGGCAGGTTGAGTTAAAGGTGACATGGTATTTGTTGTTCTGGGCCTTTGTGCAAAAGTCCCAATTAGTCTGTTGATATCAATCAAAGAACTTGGTGTTATTTATATTGGGAATAAATTAAAATCTATAGATCATGTTGAGAAAAACTGGTATCTTGATAATATGGAGTCTTCCTATCTAAATCGACTCATCTTCAAGATACATTTTTCAATGTGATACCATTTAAATTTATTATTTATAAGCCTTTTCAATTTCACAGAATGTTAATCCTTAAGTTCCCCACTCAATTTCTTTATCTCTTAAGAAAGTTGAAATTACAGAACATCAAAGTTCTGGGGGAGAAAATGTGTTTTAGATTTTTGCTTTTAGATAAATAGGGTTTTAAAAAGATTAGCATGGTTTAATTATTAATTAAATATTTCCTGATGATACACAAAGTTACTATAGCATGAAACCAGAAAAAATCAAACAATTATCTTTGAATATATTTTATTGGAGCTAAAGTATGTAATTCAACTTCATTAAATAGCAAAGTAGTACCACCTCGGTCTAAAGATCTTACATTTCTGTAAAACTTTAGAAACAAATAGTTTCATGACTTAGCCCTTTTCTATTAAACTTCAGATAGTGGCATGTACTTCTGTCAAAACCAAAGTTTTCATTTAAGGAAAAAAAATATTTAGAAACCTCTATCTCGGGCCTCCCCAGTGGCGCAGCGGTTGAGCGCTGGGTTGCTAAGCTGCCCACAGCCTCTGCAGCGCCAGTTCGATCCCCGGCTGCTCCCCGGCCACCGGAGGAGGGTCCCACATGGCGGGCAGACCTCTCCTGCCGCCCGCTGCTCCCCTCAGCAGTGTACTTCGCTCCTTCTGCCTGCTCTGCTCCCCGCTCTGGCTCTGGTGAATTCTCTCGCCCTCCCGCGCTTCTGACTGTACCCAGTGCATGTATAAATAGTAAATAAATAAATCTTTAAAAAAAAAAAGAAAAAAATAGAAAACTCTATCTCTCACTGCAGACATGCATAAAACAGCTGTTAATGTATCTCTTTCCTATAGAAAACAGGAAGTTATACCTCCTGATATTTTTGTTCTAAATGGGGTAGTCACTTAAATACCATCTGCCCAATGAATTATGGTGAAGGAGTGGCAGGTTATGGGCACCTTGCTGATGGGTATGGTGGACCCAAATACAAATCATGTATTTGAAAAAGGTGTGGACAGAGACCTCTGAATCATATACAGTGCTGCAAACCACTGTCAATGCAATAAAAAATAAATAGAAACAATGCTTGTGTTCTCTATTGAATTGTGACCATAGCAGCTGTTAAGGTAGCAGATTACAGAAATTCTATTCACAAACCTGCAATAAAATGAAAGAAGTCAGTCACAAAACTCCATTCATCGGAAATGTCCAGAATAGACAAATACTAATTGGGTTAGTATTTTCCAAAAAAAGATGGGATGGATGTGAATGAGAAGTGATTGCTAATACATAAAGGCTTTCTTTTTGGACTCATGAAGTTTTCTAGAGTTGGTTGTGGTGATGGATGCACAACACTGAATAGGTGAAAAATACTAAACCGTGCTCTACAAATGGATGTATTGTATGGTTTGTCAATTAGAGTGCATTAAAACTTAAAAATATAAAACTCCCTGGTGGCACAAGGGGTTAAATCTCAGCACTATGAAGCTATGGCAGCCACTGCAGCATGAGTTCGATCCCCAGCCAGGTAGCTGACACACATGGCCAGCAGACCTCTCCTGTCTCCCCGCTGCTCCCCTCAGGGTGCATTTCAGTAGATCCATCTGTTCTGTTCCCCTCTCTCTCTAGTGAATCCTCTCACCCCCTGCACCTCTGACCTACACCCCAGCTCTTGTATGCATAAATAAATAAAATAAGCCTTTAAAATAACTTAAAAATATGTAAAGAGAAAAGATTGTTTTAATCAAAGCCATTGCAACATTATGGCTTCTAATTTAATTTTACGTCTCAAAGAGTTTCTGCCAGGAGCATTCTTAATCAAATGATCTAAAACACAGTCGCTCTTTCACCTCTTAATTTGTGTTGTCAGCTCCCCTATCTCAGGGAGACTCAAAAAGCCTACTCAGGGATTTCTCTACGTATTTCATAGCTTAATGCTGAGAACCCAGTTCAGTGGAGGGATTTCACCCTTCTCGAGTTCTCTCCTCTTTGTTTCTGTTCCTATTGTAATGACATTTAAATGTGTTCCTATGTGGCTGTTTGCTATTTATGTAAATAAGCTACTCTTGGACACGCTCTTATATGATTTTTCACTAACTCGGTGACCTGAAATTTGTTAAGACATTTCTACTCTCCCCCAACATAAGAATTCTTGAAACCTTTGGAGATCCATCCTGACCTGTGCAAATAAATGTTTCCACTGACCAAACAGCTGACAAAACCACTTTTCTTTTGAGGATTTTGTGCCTTTTTGTGTAAACAATGCAATATCTGGAATCAGCAAAAGTCCCCTATATAGAGGGGGAAGGTCAGAACAATGGAAAAATAGGCCAAACGTAGGGAGCTGAAATCTTCCAGCAACTTTCTTCCCTTGCTCTGAGATATCCATTCCCACTTCATTGAGTCCACCTGTGGGCCCCCCTCACTGAGAGGCAGACCCTCGCTAGAGAGGTCCCCATCAGGTGCCTCCCTCTCCAGGGGATCCCTGTCCAGAGGAAAAGCTAAAAAGCAAACAAGCATCTGTAATAAGTGATGCAATAATTGGACACCTGGGAACAGGAAAGAGGCTGAAAACAAGAAACAGAATATTTAGAATCTAAAGGAAACCTGTTGGCTGGAGAGTCCATTATCATATGTTCCAGCATCCCAGGCGGGGTTGCTGGACCGTAAAGCAGCCGCATGCTCTTTGTGGATTTCTGCTGTTTTGGTTTGGCTTTTTTTGTTGATTTTGCTTTCTGTTATTCCAGTTTCTTGGGTGTATTTACAAGGAACCCCCTCACCTGAGGAATCTGAGTATTTCCATAGAAACTGCTTTCCATTTTTGGGGGGCCTCCTTGGTGGCGCAAGGGGTTAAGCACCACACTGTGAAGCAATCCACAGCCTCTGCAGCATGAGTTCAGTCCCCGGCCAGCCAGAGAGCACCCCACATGGCGCGGCAGACCTCTCCTGTCTCGCGCGCTGCTCCCCTCAGTGGTGTCTTTCGGTCTGTCTGCCTGTTCTATTCCCCACTCTGTCTCTGGTGAATCCTCTCACCCCCCACATCTCTGGCCTGTACCCCAGCTCTTGTATGCAGAAATAAATAAATCTTTAAAAGAGAAACTTTTCCATTTTAGATGTTTTCCATCCTATGTAAAATTTTGTGACTTTTATTGGTCACAATAAAATTTTTTATTTGTCAATAGATCTCTTAATAGTGATTATTAGTTCTCAAAGAAGGGTTTGGTTATGAAATACTAAAGTTGGCATCCATTAGCTAAAGTAAACTGTGCTCGAAGACAATCCAGGCTTAGAGAATGAGATGAGCGTAGTACAAATTACATTGTCATTGGTTCGATATCCTCACTAAAAGGAGCTAAAAAAAGGAGGAACAGTGTTCATGTTCAAATGAACCATTGTGGGGCCTCCCCTGGTGGTGCAGGCGGTTGAGCGCTGCACTGTGAAGCTGTCTGCAGCCTCTGCAGCGCCGGTTCGATCCTGGCTGGCTGGCGAGGGGCCACATGGCAGACCTCTCCTGTCTCGCCTGCTGCTCCCCTCAGCAGAACAGTCTGCCTGTTCTGTTCCCCACTCTGTCTCTGGTGAATCCTTTCACCCTTCTGCAAATCTGGCCTGTACCCTAGTTCTTATATAAATAAATCTTTAAAAGAAAAACAAATGAACCATTGTGAGCATTCGACCCAAAGGTACATGAAATGTGCCCAGCACACTCATCATCAACAAACTCAAATCAATACCATGAGAGATGTCACTTGACACCAGCTAGGACGGTTATTATAAAAATGCAGTTGAGAAGTAGAAAATCTGGAACGCTTGTGTATAGTTGGTGGAATGCAGAATAGTGTAGCCACTAGGAAAACAGTGTCGATGTCCCTCAAAAAAAATTGAAAATAGAATAACCACGTGATCCAGCAATTTCATTTCTGGGGTATATCAAAACTTATTGAAATCAGGGTCTGTCAGAGATATCTGCTTCATCATGTTCAAGCAGAATTATTCAGAATAACCTAGATATGGACACAACCCAAATGGCCACTGACAGCTGAATGGATAAGAAAATACAGAAGATAGATGAACGGGCTATCGGTCTGTCTTAGAAGGGAGGAAATACTGCCATTCGCAAGAATTGGATGAATCCCAGGGACATTATGCTAAGTGAAACAGCATTTAGTCACTCATAAAAAACAAATACTGTATCATTCTACTCACACAAAGTATCTAAACTAGCCAAACTCATAGAAGTGGAAATAGAAAGTTGGTACCCAGGGGCTGGGTGGGGACAATGAGGAAGTGTTTATATGTGGGTATAGTTTCTAGTATTAAGATGAATGTGTTCAAGCTCTGCTGTATAACATAACACTATAGTTAACAATACATCATGAATTTTGAACTATTTAAGGAAAAGAAAATAGATCTCTAGTTGAATGTTCTTACTGCAAACTACAAATTTTCTACACAGAAATTTTTGCAAGTGATGGATGTGCTTAGCATTGCGGTTGTGGCAATGGAATGTGAATATGTACAAACTCATCAAAAATATACACTAAATGTCTGTATTTTTTGTATCCATTATAACTCCATAAAGCCAAAAGGACTCATTAGAAACACTTGGATCTCCCCCTCAATAAACATGCCACTTCCAAATCCCCCCAAAAATTAAGGGCTTTTAAGTAGAGACATTTTTTGCTTTTAGATTATATATTTGAAAATATATTTATAGAGTAAAAACTGACATGTAACGTACATGAAAAGAAGGCACAATTTTGAATTTATCACTCCAGATTTGTTCTATCACAGAGAATGTTTTATGGGGTGCTCTCCATTCCTGTCTTAGGGAATGTTTTATGGGGTGCTCTCCATTCCTGTCTTAAATCCAAGAGTTTCACAGGTTGTTTATACATAAGCCTGGCTGGGGTCAGCTCACAGCAGGCAAGAGAAGCACAGAGATTGGGGTTAGGAAAGCAGGCAGGACTGTAGTCCAATTCCCTTTTGACCAGAAAACTGTTCCAATAAAATTAAGGTTAAATAAATAAAGATTCCAATGAAGGTTAAATAAGAACTACCGCTGTTTACTTAAGGGAGGATGTGTGTCTCTGGAAGGATCTTATCTGAATATCCCTGTAAGGGGGATTTCTTATGCAGGGAAAAAAAACAAAAAACAAAAAACAAAAACACACCAACACAGCATCTTTGGATTTAAGAGTCTTCTGTGGAAGGCATCTGCCAGGTGGGAATGAAGATGTTTCCTGAACCAAAAGCTCCCCACCGTGTGGAAACTTTGCCACCCTGTGACTCACCTTGAGACCTTATCCTCTGTTTTCTTTTAACCTATCTGATCATGCATCTCAAGCTATTAACTGTACAGTCACTAAATATCAGCTGAATCCTTTGCATTGTTTTAAATTTTAAAACAGCGTTGCTTAAATGAAACGGATGTTAAAACATCCTGTTCGCACTTGGCGTTTCCTTTATCATTTTATGTCTCTTACAGGAACAGTGGATTCTGAGCAGCCTGATTGTCTTTACAATTGTCTTTACGATTCTTGTGATGGCCTCAAAGTTAAAGAGATCACCTCAGTGTTCTGAGGGTTACCTTGGCAATGTCTAAATTATCCACTAGTACTTCAGTTAATTCTGACTTATGCAATTTACTGCTTATATTATTCTTAAGTACGTTTGTTTAAAAAGGTCTTGATGGCACTTGTATCAGCAAAATGGCATCCCACAGGCTTCATTGTTCGTTCCCATTACAAAATTTAAGATGGCATTTTATCAGCCTCTCTCTCCAGTCCCACAAGCTCACTTACATCTTGCAAAGAACAAGTCAAACAGATTTTCACGAGGGATAGGACGACAGAGGTGAAGCTTCACTCCAGCACCCTGGAAAATCTAAAGTCCTTAGGGATGCAGAGCAGTGACCTCCCCAGGCAGAGAGGGCAAGTTTTGGAGTTCAATGACTGGAGTTGAAGTCCCTGTTCAGAAGAGAAGCAAGTAGATGTGGAGAGAAAAGAGCGGCTCACCACCGACCGCCATGTTTGTGGCGCACTGGGTGGAGGGAGGTGCAGGGAGCAGATGACCGTGCATTATGTGGGATGCACATTATGAGGCTGCAAGTTCAATGGGGAAGGCATCCAGCCAGCAAACACAAAACTGCACAATGATGAGGTCTCTAAAATCTTACACATTTTTTTGAGAGAAATAGTGAAGAAGTAATTTTTAGACTGAAACAGTTTGAAGAAGCTATTTATAAACTGAGGCGAATGTGGGGTGACAGGCTGTTTGAAGGTGAAAGACCCAAGTATGTCTCTTCTAGATGGGGAGAACATCATGGACCCATGTGTGTGAACTGGGGTTCTCCAAAGAAACAGAACCAGCAGGATGTCTATATCACACACCACAGGAATTGGCTCATCTGACGAGGGAGGCTGAGCGTCTCTCCTCTGTAGTCTGCAAACTGGAGAACCAGGAAAGCGGGTGCTGTCATTCAGCATAAGTCTGACGGCCTGAGAGGTGGAGGCTGATGAGTATAAGTCCCAGCTCAACCTAAAGCCCAAGAGCCAGGAGTGGAGATGTCTGAGGCAGGAGGAGATGGATGCCGGGGTCCAGTGAAGAGGAACTCGCCCTCCCTCTGCCTATTTTGTTCTCACTGAACCAGATGATGCAAACTTCTCTACTCAGATGACTCACTGAAGTGCCAATATCCTCCTTAAACACTCACAGACACCCAGAAATAATGTTTTATCCACACTCGGGCATCCCTTGCCTCAGTCCAGTTGGCACATAAATTCACCATCACAAGTCTGCCCGCTGCCCTCGCACCATAGGCATCTACTGAAACCATATTTAATCTCAAATAAAATCAAGTTTATTCTAGCCCCTTGGAAACTGCAGAGCAGTTGCCTCATCCCACCAATGAAAGACAAGTCTGGCTTGAATACAATTCTCAACAACCCTTAAAATTAGGTGTCATGATGCAGAGTTACTAGGCTACAGATCACAAGTGGAAATAAGGCTCACTTCTCTGGGGAAGTAGTTCCCACACGACCCCACGCTCTTCTTGTCCTCTCTCCGCTGTATGCAACATCTCACTCTGTGAGCCCTGAGCGCCCGGAGGTCAGCAGCCACTGGGTACAAGAAGGCTGCCCTCCCTCCTGGAGGGATCAGAGGTGAGTCGGGAACTCTCCACGGCATTTGGGGGCATTGCTTGCCAGAGAAGATAGGAAAGAGAGATGATGTCAGATCAACTGTGGAAATGCCAAGCTGACTCAGGCAGGCAGGTGAACTGGGTGTAATTTGATCCATTTTGCAGTCTAAGAAATATCACCAGTTGCTGGGTGGAAAAATGAAAGAATCAGCCAACATCAATGGGGAAGAGACATGGAAGAGAACAAAGGAAGAGATGATGGTGACTCTGCACGTGACCATGCAGACATGGAAGGGAGCAGTGTAGGCCAGACCTGGGAATCAGAGCTGAGAAGATACAGTCTGGTCTTTGGCTACTTCTGTGGAGTGATTTATTTATTTAAGCCACAAGGTAGCATTGAGAGAGAGAGAGAGATTCTCCACTAATCAGGCTTATCTAAGTACCTTCAAGATCCCTCTCTTGATGCATGCAAAATAGCATGCATAGAATATTACCTTCCTATAACTCATAATTCTAACCTCTGTCTCCCCCAAGTCAGAAAGGTATTTTGATGCGTTTGAGAGAAAAGGCTTCCATATGGAGTTAACATAACATCACTGCCTGTGTCTCTATAAATATTTTACGTCTCTATAAATACTTATAAAAAGAACATTGTGAATTGTAAATTACTAGAAACATTGCCGTTATCACAAAAAAAGGTAGAAAACATCTTAATAAATTCCTTAAGAAGATACTGGGTAAAAGCATAAAAAATTTTAAAGATTGAGCAGCTGCATTTCATTTTTCAGCTTGAGGCCAATTTAAAAATGTTATCAGTATTCTCCACATTTGGAAGGATAGCTTCCTTGACGGAAAGAATGTCATCGATGGTGAAAGAATAGAAGAGAATTATTTGTGATCGATATAACTTAGATGAATGTTTGATTCTCTAGATGATGAGATTTCATTAAGATGATCTTTTCAGCACACTTGGAATTTAAAATCTAATTCAAATCAATATTTACAAACAAAGGAAAAGCTGAATAAGTATGAAAATCAGCAGAGCAACAACATTTAGAATACAATCATCTCTACCTTGCATTGTCATAATTTCATTTTAAAATACTTCTTAGATTTTACAATTAAATTCCTAGATTTACTTCTCTAAATGCCAGTGATTTAAGAATGATTTCTCTTCCACCAGACTTCCAAATACGTTTTTAAAAATCTGGGTCTATTAAGCACATCTGTTTCCAACTCAAAAAATCGCTAATCTTTCTATCAGTACTTCTTTGCCAGGCCTATATTTGCTTATAATCTAAACAGTTTCAGGCATCTAAGAAAGACTTACACTTGTATTCAAAAATGTTTATAGAAGAGCAACAGTGAAAGCAAATGTCATCAGAATTTTTTGAGGAGTAAGACAGGAGAATTCATCATGAGATAATTTTTTTCTGATTACCAATCCATGATATGGGAATATTTTGAATATTGAATATTTTACACTTCTTGTTACTCTAAAAGCCATTTCTAAATGTACCATAAAATGCTTATTCTGTAATGACAATTTATAAAATAATTAATTTTTAAAAAACACTAAGTATTTTTCTTTGTTCAGTTTTAAATACTTTAAAGCATTCTAAGATATTTTATAAAATAATTTTAATACATGTGCCTACCACAACTCTTCAGAGAGGCTCTACAAATATACAAATTCCTTTTTAGGATATGAAAAACACAGTTTAAAAGTAATTTGGAATAAATAACCCTGTGTAGATAAATATTTTCCTTCTCTATCTATTTATAATAACATCTCCTCATTTACATTAAGAAAATTTGTTTCATTCACTCCATCATGGTCATTTTTATTCATTGCCCAAATTTTTAATTCATCTAAGTGAAACATGCACTCAAAAGTTCATGTGTTTGAACAAGTTTTTGACAATTTTAAGTTTCTTCTGTTATGAAAATACTATCATCCTTTTATTTAGAAAAAACACCACACATGTACGAGTACATCTTTCTGTATGGGAATCAAATTATAGATCCAATTTACACTGCATAATGCTACTTTGATTTTATTTTTTTCATGTATAAAGCTTTGCTGAGCAATGCAAAGCAGGTATTTTCCCATTTGAAATCAAAAATATATCTTTGAATAAAAAACATAATATATTTAAAAATATACATATTACTTTGCAGACTAACTAAAAGCAGTGACTTTTCAAGAACAATTGCTACATAAATGTTAAATTACTTGAAAGGCAGATTAACGTCAGGTCTGCACTGCCCACTAGTGGCAACATGTGTTAAAAAGCTGTTTAATTAAATTCTATTCTTATATCTTAATTGTCTCCATCAAATTTTAAGCCTGTTAGGACATATACATGCATATTCTTTTTTTTTTTTTAAGATTTATTATTTATTTGTTTATTTATTTATACAAGCACTGGGGTACAGTCGGAAGCACGGGAGGGCGAGAGAATTCACCAGAGCCAGAGTGGGGAGCAGAACAGGCAGAGTGATGAAATACACTGCTGAGGGGAGCAGCGGGCATGGCAGGAGAGGTCTGCGCGCCATGTGGGACCCTCACCGGCAGCCGGGGATAGAACTGGCGCTGCAGAGGCTGCAGGCAGCTTTGCAGCCCAGTGCTCAACCGCTGCGCCACCAGGGGAGGCCCTATACATGCATATTCTAAGCATAACATGACTTTTGTATTCTATTTTTCTCATATAACATTAATTTACTTTCAGTGTTCACACCCGGAGACTTGTTTACTCAGGTACCTGGGTAACTTTGAATAAGGATGCCATGAAATAAACATATCATGTAAATCCACAAGTTAGAAATCCATATATAAATAATTCATCATTTAAGATAGAACTAAACCTTTCTGACAAACTCACAATAATTCATCAAGGAGAAATAAATTTAACATAAATAGTTTTAATTGTCTAACTTATCCCTCATTGAGGAATGCTACATTTCCTATAGAGACGCCTACACTAAACTTTTGTGGTTCTCACTGAAATTACCTTTCATTCATTAATGATTTTTCACAGGAAGTGTTTAAGAATAGTAGGACAAATTGTCCTTCCTTTCCAGTGCCAGTGGGCACAAGGTTAACACAGCTGACCATTCTGGAATCTGCACGGTAACTGCTTCCCTCCGCTGGACATGCAGATACCTGCCTATGATCCATAAGAAAGGCAAATGCTGGCAGCTGGGGTTCTGGAACATTCTCTCACGTGACTTCAGCAAACTCAAGTGAACATTATCACTTGCTAGAATCAAACCTGCAGTGACATTCATTTGAGATTTCTTAAAGAGGAAAACTACCACTTTTTAATAACTGATTGTTAAATTAAGACACAATTTCAGTGCCTCCCCTCGTGGTGCAGGCGGTTGAGCGCAGGCTGTGAAGCTGTCTGTAGCCTCTGCAGCACGGGTTCGATCCTGGCCGACTGGGGAGATTGCCACATGGCGCAGCAGACCTCTCCTGTCTCGCTCGCTGCTCCCCTCAGCAGTTTATTTCGGTCGTCTGCCTTTTCTGCTCCCCATTCTGTCTCTGGTGAATCCTCTCACCCTCCCACAACTCTGGCCTGTACCCCAGTTCTTGTATGCATAAATAAATAAATCTTCAAAAAAAAGACACAATTTCACAGCTGATTTAGATACTCAGCTTCTTTAGACAGCTGACAGTCTGTGTGTCTGAACATGTATACACATGTGTGTACATCTATATTGCACACGTATCAAGTGATAACTCATTTGTGGACATTTAGCTTATGATACTGTCCCTGTTTTTTTCATTGTGCTGCTGGCTATTCTATTCCACATGCTACCTAGCACAATGCTTCAATACCTACAATACATGTAATTAATAAGGCTTAATAATGAATATTAACAAGCCATTGAATCGAAGGGTTTATGACAAAATGTGATCAATGCAAATGCAAAGGAAATGTATCAAGGTTATTGTATCAAAAGTTAATCATTAAGAAACCCTGTTATTGAGAACAAGATTTCTTAGCTCCTGAGTTTGACTAGGTGTACTACTGACAGGTGAGTTCAAATATTCCTCTTAAGAAGGAAACTCAACTTTTTAACTTTTTTTCCTCTCATCTATTGGTCCTACTGCGCAGCAGGTTACACATATGAACAGAGAAAAGCCTCGGTTTCATTTTTTCATGTTCATCACGTGTCTCCTTACCTCGTTCATGGAGTTTGTCTTCGATTCTTTCAGGTCTTCGTACCTCCGTTTCCACACAGACAAAGCTGATTCTAGCCGTACTATTTCTTTCTCCAAAGATGAACGCATTCTAAATAAGGAATTAAAAGAAACTAGGCTTACAAATTACAAATAATTTGAAGAATGCATTATAATTGGAGAAGAATAGACTTTCTCTTTCCCTAATGTTTGATATTTTATTGTCTATTGTAATGACAGAAAACTTATTCCCACTTATTAAAAACTACAAATACTGAATAAAACTTGAGTTCATTTGTTATTCTGTCAATTAACTTTACAGTAGGTTAAGCACATTTAGTTTGCCAGTATCAAAATAATTGACTTTCTGTCTGCTTTCTCCCGTTTTAGTCATGCATTTCTCTCAAAGCATCTTTATTCATTTTGTTCCCTTACATAGAAGAATATGTTTCTAATTTTAATATTTTTAAATCTAGCTTTATATTGTGACTGAATATGAATGAAGAATTCCTTGATATGACAGAGCATATCAAGGAGACTACCTAACAATTTAAGAAATCAATCACTAAATGGAGATGTAAAAATACTTTTAAAACATTTGCAATTTTGTTTTAATGAAGCAATTTTTCTGGTATCTTTGTCATTTTGAATAACTGAAATTAATTTTTCCACTTGCAGAAAAAGTGACGAAATAAGATTAAACTCTGATCCTTGGATATCTTAATCATTGATTTTTTTTTTCCCGATGCCCACATGCCTATTAGAGTCGCCGAAAATAATTGTTTATTTCTGGTTGTAATTAGCATCTATTGACCTTTGCAGATGGCAGGCTCTCATCTGTGTGATTAGATTACTGTTCGAAAGTGCCTGCTCTTTCTTGCACCCCCTGGTACACAATCCTCGGCTTTGGCCAGGGGACCTCAGTCATGGTACAGATGCAGAAGCTGGAAGACCTCTTGAGGTTGGCTCTTTTATGCGGCAGCCATCACTGTGAAAGATTCCCCCAGTAACTGCTGCCCTGGAACCAAGACATGAAGCAGACCCCAGCCCCAGCTGACCAGGGAGCCAAGCACAGCAGGTCCCGTGGGGCCCCCTGGCCCCACCCTCCTTGCACCCACACGGGCAAAAGAAAGCATTGTCTTAAGACACTGAATTGTTCGTTGTTTTTCTTTTTTTTTTTAATGCAGATAATGCTATTTAAAAGTGGAATCCTGTATTAACACAAAAGAAAAAAATAGAGAAAGAGTAAAGTCAGGGACTAGAGACAGGATGGGGGCTGGAAAAATGATGACAGAACATAAGAAATTGGGAAAATAATACAATGTGCTATTTCATGATGAAACATGGTAAAACTCACTTTCCATGTCTTGCAAGCAGAAAATGTGTCTGACAGGACCCAGGGAAAGCTGGTGAGCAGTCTGCAGTGCAGCCAGACACTTAAAAGTCTGTAAAATTGGGCTTTCCCTCTTATCTCTTGTATTTTGGTCATTGTTTTCAAAGTACTTACAGGGCTGGCCCCTGCTCAGAATGGGAGCATGAGAAAGTGGATTCTACAAGAGTCTCCCCTCAAAAGCCCAGTCTAGATCAGCCAGCCTCCAGACAGCAGGCAACTCAAGTGCCACTAAGAATCCGGGGTTGTTAGTTACAGCCTTATTGCACTTAGAGTAGGTCCATACACATGGATCTATTTCAAAGATGATGTTACTAGAACAACCTTAGAAGCATTCACGGAGCTAGAAGATGCCTGCCAGAACGAAAATTGAAAGCCATTTACATTACTATAAGGATGACTCTTCCAGGTAGCAATCCTACGAAGAAAATAATTCAAAAAGAATTAAGCTGTAAATATATTTGCTTAATGCAATGACATGGCTAAGCAGTCCATTAAAGAATTACATAATTGCTTTTGCTTGAATCGAGACATAAAATTAAAAGAATATGAACAAATTAGGGCTTAATTTAACCTCAAAAGACTCAGGTTGCAAAAACAACCAGCACTACAATTTGGAATATTAATATAGAAAATACATTAAAATCAGCAAACAAAAAGGCTGAGTATAAAAGTCTCTCTCTTATAAGCACTGCCCTGAATGTCTCCTGCTCCAGGCTGACAACCTCGGTACAAACTTCTGAGACATGAGTCAACCCAGCAGCGTGCAACACCTAAGTTCTTAGAGACCGAGTTTGGAATTTCAAAAAGAATAGAATTAAGTGCAGAAATAATAGGCAGATAAGTAGTAATATTTTGTGTGAAATACAGAAAGAAATAGAGAAAGAATGTAAAAATTATTGTATAGTAAGATATTTATTTGCCATTTGGGTATTTTTGAAATTCTGTATAAAGGCATATTCAGTAATGAGTAATGTTGACCTAGACTTGTGAATTTAAATCGCAATTATACTGATTGTAACTTCCTTGAAATGTTTAAGAATCACCATATTTGTTATTTTAATTTATTAGACTTATATTAGTAGAAAACAGGAATGCTTTCTGTTGATAATAAAAATTTTTAAAGGAATGGCATCTATTAAATTAGTAAGAGAATTTTGAAGGGTGTTAATTAACTATATTTGTGTGATGAAGCATACATCACTAAATTCTCTCAAAAATCATTTGGAGAATCATTTTATTTCTAAATAGGACAATTTGAAAGTGTTGGAAAATTCAGATTTCTTAATTTCACAAATTCATAATTAACATGTTGAAAAAGCAATGTTAGTTTTTTTACATTATACTTTAATAAATCAAATGATAATATTAACAAAAATGTTCACATTAACATGAAAATGATTACTGTTCAACTTAAAATGATTTTATTATTACTGTAAATAAATGCTAATTCTCAAAATTGTTATTAGAATTATTGAGGCAACTCTTCCTTCAAAGCTTTTGTAATAAGTTCAAGAGGAACATTTCAAATTATATATTAATTTGTTTTAGTTATCCATAAATGTAGGTATGTCTAAAGATGTAATTATTTCTTGGTTATATCTAGAATATATCTAGATTTAGAATTACTATTTAAAGCCTACTATGAGATAAAAATAATATAACTTTGTCCAAGTATATTAAAATGAATAGATACCTATTTACCTTCCTTCTTTAGGAAGAATAGTAACATTAAAAATATACTATTATTGGGCCTCCCCGGTGGCTCATCGGTTGAGCGCTGGGCTGCAGGCCTCTGCAGCGCCGGTTCGATCCCCAGCCACTGGCGAGGGTCCCACATGGCGCGCAGACCTCTCCTGCCGCCCGCTGCTCCCCTCAGCAGTGTACTTCATCAGTCTGCCTGCTCTGCTCCCTGCTCTGGCTCTGGTGGATTCGCTCACCCTCCCGCACTTCTGACTCTACCTAGTGCTTATATGAATAAATAAATAAATCTAAAATATATATATACTATTATTTATCTCTTTAAGTATGCATCCTAAATTAAATAACTGGTATTTATTAGTTTACCCAAAGAAAACCATGTACTCTTCTACTGTGAAAAGGTACAATTTAGTCCTAGAAGAGAGGGGAAAGGTGATTTGTAAAAAAACGTTTTAATATTAATGTGATATTTGTATCTATTTTTTATTATTTTTTATTATTTTTTTTTGAAGTGGGGTACAGGCCAGAGTCATGGAGGGTGAGAGGAGTCACCAGAGACAGAGTGGGGAACAGAACAGGCAGACTGACGAAATATACTGCTGAGGGGAGCAGCGGGCTAGACAGGAGAGGTCTGGAGGCCCAGGAACAAACTCACACCTCAAAGGCGGTGGACAGCTTCACAGTGCTGTGCTTAACCCCCTGCACCACCAGGGAGGCCCCTGTATCTATTTTTTATTTTGGTCACATCAAGAATCATTTTGTGTCACTGCACATTTAACTTTATACAGCAGAGGGCACCCTTGAATCCTTGATTTTTTGGCTAATCGAATTATTCAATTTAGATTTTATTAGATTCTCTAAATTGCTTATTCATACAGTGATGTTTATAATTGAAATTTAAACTATGTCAAAATATTTGAACAGCAAGACATAGGAAAAAAGACCTAATTTTACTGTAAAGTATATTCCATAGCTTATGCGCAAATTCTTTAAGAAAACAAAATTAAATATGTAAAACTCAACAGAAGAGTATTTTTAAATGATAATATAAACTTTTAAGAATAAGATCACTGAATATATAAAGTTTGCAAGATCCAAAATATAAAATGTGAACCAAAGTGATTCTTATGGAAAATATGATTATATTTCTATGCACTCTTGTTTATTCATCTGCAACATTTTGATACTTTGTTAAATATCATCATCACATGGTGGCTGCACATAAAATTTGGAGAGTTAGACAAGAAAATTAAAGTATTTTCAGGGATGACAATTCCTTAAAAATTAGCATCTGGGAATAATGATTAATCATTTTGAAACTGAAATTTCATTGTAAAATATCTAATAAATATTTTCCTAAAGATCTATTAACGTTTTTTTCCAGAAGAAAATTGTTTACTTGTAATCCTCTATCTAATAAAGAGACAGTCTGTGCATGCACTATAAAAATAGCAGTAAATGTCCACCAAGTGGAGTTTCTAAAAAAAAAAAGGAATAAACCACCACCATATGATCCAGCAGTCCTATTTCTGTATAGGCCCAAAAGAAGTAACACCAATACCAAAGGGATGTCTCCATCCCTCCTGTTCTTTGCAAAATTGTTGACAATACCTAAGATATAGAAAACCTGTGTTCATCATCATGGATATATTTTAAAATGTAGCAAAAAAATATTCAGTCATTAAAAAAAAAGGATGATGATACTTTTTCAGTCACATGGGTGAAATGGAGCCATTACGCTGATGAAATAAATCACAGAGAAACACCATATGATCTGCTCATATGTGGAATCTTAAAAAGCTAAAGTCAGAGAACTAAAGAGTAAAGAGGTTGGCAGAAGCAGTGGGATGCAGAGATACTGGTCAAGGGTGCGGACAAGCAGTTATAAGAAAAAAGTCTTGGGATCTTCTGTAGAAGCTGGCGACTAGAACCGCCAATACTCTTTTGTATACTTGAAGTGTGCTAAGAGGATAGATCCTAAGTGTCCTCACTGCACGTACAGAAATGACAACTGTGAGGTGAGGATATGCCAATTAGCTTACTGGGAACACCTTTTCACTTCTAATCTAAACATCACACCACAAACCCTAAATATATGCCAAATTTATATTTGTCAATAAAACTTCCACAAAGCTGGAAAAATAAATACCACAAGGTACTTTTTACAATGGCAAGAATTTACTGCATGTCCCATTTGTGACAGTGAATAAATAAACATATGCTTCACTTTCTACTTTTTAATATTACATTAAATTATACTTATCAGACTTGAATGCCCATTTGTTCATTGTACTGAGGAACGAATTATATATTGTATAGTATACACAAATATATGTATATAATATACAGCCTATATATTGTATAGTGTGTACAATATATGTTGTAAACACATACATTTCTAGCTCCAGCTAATCTCTGAAGCATAATTTTCTGCATCTTCTCATCAAGATCTTAACTATCATTTTATTTTAAAAAATCTTCACTTAATGAAGCAAAGCAAAGTAATTGAAGTAATTTAATTTTCATACACAGGAAATAAATTAAGAAAATGAAATTGAATGGGATACTGGAGGTTAAGCTTGAATGACACAAAGCATTTTCTGAGGAATACAAGTGCCCTCTGTAGTTCAATTTGAGAACTAGTTCTAAATGTGAAACACAGTGTAGTACAAACATTTGACCTCACTGTCTCCCTGGCTGAAGGCTTGGTAACCCCAAAGCACCTCTTCCTAAACATTCAGAATACCTGACTGTGGGAGGATCAGGTTCTCACTTTCACTTCAAATCCTCTACCCAGGAAGTCTTCAGCTAAGAGGTTGGTCAGAAGTCTACAAATTCTCCATGATAAGGATCTTTCAGAACTGGGATAATTTTTCATAAAGGTGAACAGTACTCAGATTGCAAGTCATATTATTAAAATAAAGTTTAATGGGCTGGGTGGAGAGACTCCCCCCCAGTTGACTCATGCTCCTCCAGCACAATCCCCTAGTTGCTAGAAACAAAGGTCAAGTGTGGGGTAAGGAAAAATGTCAGGCTTTTCTGCCCTCCCGCCATCAGGATAGATGGTGCATCCTTGAGGTTCTGAACGCATGCCTGATGGCGGGCACCTGGAGTAGGGTGTGGGCATAGGTAGATGGGATTCACCTGGGCTAAGACTGGGCATTTAAGGGCGGCATCACAGGGACGCCAGCAGAAGCCAAAAGAGAAGCCGAGAGAGAAGCAGCAGAAGCAAATTGAGAAGCAAGAGAAGCAGAAGCCGAGAGAAGGCCGGAGAGCCCAGAGTGAAGACCTGCTGGGGGCTGGGAGGCCTGCCAGCCTCCCGGCCCCCCAGCGCCCCTGCCTGCCGTGTACCTGGTTAAATAAAAAACCTGCAAAAGCCATGAGGACTCTAGGACTCCTTCTTTACCCGGTCTGCTGGATATTAGAAAACCTGCACCGTGTCGATTCCTGACCCTACACCAAGTTACATTCACATTTTCTTAGGTCAAGCCACGTACTTGCTGAGATTCCAGGGGAAGAATTTAAAAGCTCTGATAGATTTATAGCAACAGTATACACTATATCCTTGGGAAACTTTCTCTTGTGGTTGAAACAAGGCTTGGCAATTGCTGCATGGATTGCAGGCTAATATACGCGCTGGGACTCAGAAACGTGGGGCTGTTTAAGTGCAGAATCATCACAATGTGGATCAGAGGTCCCGCCGCCCCCACACTCTGCAGCCTGTCGATGCTCCTACATTGAACGTGCTGACAGGGCCTCCCCGGTGGCACAGCGGTTGAGCGCTGGGTTGCGAAGCTGCCCGCAGCCTCTGCAGTGCCGGTTCGATCCCCGGCTGCTCCCCGGCTACCGGAGGAGGGTCCCACATGGCGCGCAGACCTCTCCTGCCGCCCGCTGCTCCCCTCAGCAGTGTGCTTCGGTCCTTCTGCCTGCTCTGCTCCCCGCTCTGGCTCTGGTGAATTCTCTCACCCTCCCGCGCTTCTGACTGTACCCAGTGCTTGTATAAATAAAAAATAAATAAATAAATCTTAAAAGAAAATAGTCAACAACAATTAAAAAAAAAAAAAGTGCTGACAACCGGAGCCTTTGCATCCTGTGGGGATGCTGAAGGAAGCACTGCAGAGACTTGACCTTCAGTTAACCTTCAAGCTGACCTGGGAAATCTGAGCTCAACCCCTCCTCCCCATCCTTGGATTATATGTTTCACCTGCCATGCCCCCAGCAGGAATGGGTTGAAGGATGTGACTCTGGGAGACTACTGTGTTATTGACACCACCTGGCCTGTGCAAGTGGCTGAAACCTATTATAGTCTTGGTAGAAACACAGGACGCTGGTGGCATCCAGCTAACAGTCACCTTCCAGCCTGGAGTGTTCTGCCTCTTGGTCTCTGCTTGCACTCGGTTCAGATTTCACAGGGTTGCTCCCTAGGTTGTAAAGTGACAGAGGCTTATTACTTTATTCCAAGGAAGTCAAAATTTGTATGTCTGCACATGTGTGCGAGTGAGAGCCTTGGAGACGAGTGACTGTGGTTACCCGGGAGAGTTGGGACTGGGGTGTGTGTGTGTAGGGGGTCACTTCTGGAGGCCTAGGTTCATGTACTTCCTACTAAATACATCGACAGAGTAGCGTTATGAAAGGGGGTTGACAGAATTCTGTAAGCACCAAAAAGTAAAATCCTTCTAAAAATAAGATGCTGAGCTTAGAACCTGATTGAGACCTATTGTTCCAGTAAAATTGTTAACATGGGTTCTTGTTCAAGATTCATGAGTAAATAGGTGTTTGTTTCAACAATAACCACCGTGTGGGAAGCTGGGCTACACACCCACAGGTAACTGGACCATAAGCTATTGGTATTTCTCAAAAGAGACAACAGCACAGTCTTGGTTAATGAAACATCACAGACGGAATGGCAGAACCAGGATGGATATCCAGGTGGCTTAATCCAGGTCATTTAGTGTCAAGTTCAGGGTCCCCTCTTTCACCACAAATGACCAATGAGTAAAGCAACATTTTCTGTGATCAACCTTACAAAATTTGACTTGCCCATTGTTAATATTAACATATATTTCACTTCAGTTGACTCATTGAAGTCTACTAATTTTGTAGAACTTAGGAAACTAAGTAGGGTTTTCTAAACCACATACATTAAAAATTCAAATGTAATTAATCTTGGAATAATAAGAGATATAAGAACAAGATTATGATAAAAGTGATAAAAACTACCAAATCATAGATGACTTTTTAAAATTTATAAAGTAAATTATATGTCAAACTCATTTTTTGAACCTTAGAAGTTAATGACTAATCACAGGTGAAATACATTATCAAGCACAAGTTAACTAGACTTAATTTTAAGAGGTTTGAAAATCAGACTTGGTTGGAGACAATAATTAGCACTTACTCTCTTTCCTTCCATGAGATTTTTTGGAATTCATCCAACTGCCCCTGCAAAGCTGAAATTTCAAGCACTTCATTCTCCAAAGGCAGATTTATCTCTTGAAGTCTTAATCCAGGTTTCACTGTACAGTTTTCAGAACCAGCATTTTTGAATAAATCAGGATAATCTAGGTTGAGCTTCAGCTCCTCATTTAATCTGAGAGTATCGATAATCAAACTTTCTTCCTGAAAAGAAGCATAAAACTGTTATTACTGTGGAAATGTTCTCTTTCTTACTAGAAAAATCATGAAGCAGATTTTCTTTTGAGGGGGGTTATTATTCAGCAGCAAATTTTCATTTCTTTGTCATTCTCTAATAATGTTATATGGCCAAACTCGTATTTGCATTCTTCAACTATCACTTTTCTTTCACTGCTTTACCTTATTATAATAGAATACATTTCTCAAAAGGTCTGCTTTAACTTTTAGTTTAAAGTTGGTTTTTCCTATCAGAGCTAAAAATAACACTGAATAAATTTGAATAGCTATAAGGAGCAATTTAATGAGTTTATTCATTCCTCTTTCAAGTTTCTTTTGTCACAGAACACTTGAAAGTTTCCAAATGAAACCAACTGGTTATTTTTTAACATCATGGGAGGATAAGGTACAATACATTTTCAATAAACTCTTGAATTTTTAGTAGACTTTTTGAACTATTTGAGTTTCCTACCAGTCTCAAAAAGAAGCCAACCCTCGAGGATGTGGAGAAAAAGGAACTCTCCTGCACTGCTGGTGGGAGTGCAAACTGGTCCAACCCCTATGGAGAGCTGTGTGGAGATTTCTGGACCTACTAAACATAGAGCTTCCATAGGATCCAGCAATTCCACTCCTAGGTATTTACCCAAAGGACACAGAAACACCAATTCCAAAGAGCACCTGCACCCCTATGTTTATAGCAGCACTGTTTACAATAGCTAAGCTTTGGAAACAGCCCAAATGCCCAAAAATAGATGACTGGGTCAAGAAGATGTGGTACATATATACCATGGAATATTACTCAGCATTCAAAAAAGATAAACACATGCAATTTGCAGCAACATGGATGGCGCTGGAAGGGATCATGCTCAGCGAAATAAGCCAAAAAGAAAAAGAAAAATACCGGATGGTCTCACTCATAGCAGGAATCTAGAAAACTTAAATAAGGGACCAGGAAAATGAATAACTATAAGAAAGTGAAAATCAAAATCAACAAACAACTATGAACCAGAGACACTCTATGGGGGTTGGGGGGCGGGGAGAGGAGGGATTGGGGTCAAAATAAGGGGGTTGCAATTGTATGGGGAATATAAAAATAAAATGTATTTAAAAAAAAAAGAAGCAGCCAACCCTTCGGATCCCTTGATCGTGGACTTCCAGCCGCCAGAACTGAGAAAACAAATTTCTGTTGCTCACGCTTTCCAGGCTACCGTCCTTTGCCAGGGCACCCCAACAATCCCCTTGGTCTTGTCATTCCCCATTCTCCCCATGGCTAAGGATGGCACTCAGTATACATAATAACCCAGATGGGGTGACAGTAACAACGCCCACGATGGCCTCTGAATTCTTCCATGCATCCCCCCTTACCTTGCTGTCTGCGCTCTTTGCAGGAAGCTCCCTCTGCGCCCAGCCCTCTCCGGCGGGCGCGCACGGCCCCTCTCCACCTTGGTCTCCTGGCGCCCAGGACGCGTCCCCGCAGCCGGGGGTCCTCAGGCCCTGGCTCCCCTCAGCTTCTCGCGCCTCCTTTGGCTGTGCCACGCTTTGTTTCTTTTTGAGAGCGCTCAGTTCTTTCATGGTCATCTCCAGCTTGATTCGGAGCTGTCTCCCTTCCTCCCTGGCGCTGTTCCTCTCGGCTCGAACCTTGCTCCACTTTTCTCTCCAGTTGGCGGTGCAGTCCGACCACCAGCGCATGGTCTTCTCCATCTGAGCTGCTCTGGCCTTGACTTCATCCAGCTCGCGCCGGCGAAGCTCTTCATAGATGTCCCACTCGCTGGGGCCGCGCAGGTGCGCGCAGGTGCCAGGTGCGGGGGGCGCATGCAGGCCTTGCAGGGGCCAGCAGGGATTGCAAGGCTCCCGCGGGGACGAGGCAGGTGCCACCGCATCACTGGGCGATTTTGGTGAGGGCTGCTGTCTCTGGAAGATTTGCGTTTCCTCGATTAACCGGTGAATGGAATCCAGATTCATATTTATTTTCTCAGGCCTAAGACAGGGAATAGAATAAACATTTGAATGTCTCTTATAATTCTATAAGCAATTTTTTAAAAAGTTGATGAAAACAGTGCATCCTTCAATAGTGCATATTTTCCTCTCCTGTGTAACTAAACAGATATAGGAGTGTATGCACCTGTATTATCCTAAAAAAATAGAAACCGCACACATTGAATATTTTCATACAAGTAAATATATGAAGATGCAATTGGAAATAGTGTGTGGCATGAATCATTCATGTTAACAAAGCCAATTCCATTCAGGAGATACTTATAACATAGGTGTCCATTAACCACTCAGTGATCTGCTTTCCCTCATAACAGCGCACTTGTCCAGGTGGACTGCAACATCTATTGATCTGTGGGAGGACAAGCCCCATCCCAGAGGCTAAGTCATCACTGGTCTACCTCTTCATGTTGACCTCCCCCTCCTGGACCACTCAGGAGTCTCAGGCTGCAGGGACTTACCTCTGCTGATGAGCTGTGAGGGGGTGTCTAACAGGTAGCTTTCCTGTTTAGAAAAATAGGAGAATGTCAGAAGGAGAAACCCCGTATCCTCTGGTTTTGTGCTGTCTGAACAAGGACAGGATCTGGAAGAAGGAGAGCATAATAGTCATCCTGTTACTTTTAAAATGTTGGAGCAGGGCCTCCCTGGTAGTGCAGGGGTTAAAGTCTCAGCACTCTCAAGCTATCACTAGTCACTGTGGCCCTGAGTTTGACCCCTGGCCAGGGAGCTGACCCACATGGCGCAGCAGACCTCTCCTGTCTCCCCGCTGCTCCCCTCAGCAGTGGATTTCAGTAGATCTGCTTGTTCTGTTCCCCACTCTGTCTCTGGTGAGTCCTCTCACCCCCTGCACCTCTGGCCTGCACCCCAACTCTTGCATAAATAAAATAAATCTTAACAAAAAATAAAATGGGACCTCCCTGGTGGCGCAAGGGTTAAGATGCAACCTATGAAGCTATCCGCAGCCACTGCAGCATGAGTTCGATTCCTGGCCAGCCAGGGAGCAACAGACCTCTCCTGCCTCACCCGCTGCTCCCCTCAGCAGTGTACTTCGGTCAACCTGCCTGTTCTGTTCCCCACTCTGTCTCTGGTGAATTCTCTCACCTCCCACACCTCTGGCCTGAACCCCAGCTCTTGTATGCATAAATAAATAAATCTTTTAAAAAATAAATAAAATGGAGGAACAGAAAGACGATGAGAGCTTGATTTACTGATTGAACTGCTGCATGAAACCTAGAAAGCAGAACTTGGGTTCCTTACTCTGAATACTTATGTTTCTATACACTCTGACAGTTGATTTTTCTGTTACTTGCAATCAGAAAGAAATCCAACTGATTAATTTCTCTCTATGATTAATAAATCAGATAAGTTCTAAAAATAAAATATCATGAATCAGACATGGTCCTTGTCCTTAAAGATATTATGGCCCAGTGCCTGAGCAGACACGTATGGATAAAAAACAATTCACATTATAAAGGTGCATTTATTCAGTCAACTTTTTCTTATTACATATTCTGGTGTCAGGGTTGGGTGCAGAGGAATTGCTCAAGAAGTGATTACCTGGCTGCTAAAAATGAGATTTCACAACACAGGCCAGATGGAACAAGACCTTAGTAATTACAAAGCCTTATAAAGGAACTGAAAACAGCTTTCCAGTTACATGGCAAAAGAAATTAATTGGTAAGCACAAAACTTTCTTACCAATATATATACCTATTACTTTATTTGAATAGCAACATACTGAAGATCCAGTAAGTGGAATCTTTTCCTTTAAACAAATACTTAAAACATGCAGGCTAACCTATAAATTAATGAAGTTATGTGGTTCTAGAAGTTTACCCATTTTTATTATCAAATAAGACTTTCTGATATAAATAATCTCAGATAACATTTTACATTCATGATGTTAATTCCTCTCATTATTTCATTTGCTTTTATATAGTTAGAGATCATAAACTGTCTCCTATGAGCCATCTATTTAATCAGCTGAAGGGGTTTCATTATGCCAATAATTTACAAAATAAGCTGGAGAAAAGTGATTGTATGCATTGGGGAAAAAAGATTATATAATATTAAATGTATATCACTTTCAGTTGTAGGAAAAAACACATTATACCAAGTATTCAGTAGAAAAGCCAAACCAATTAACTCCTTATTATACTTATGATAATAATATAGATTTGTGGTTGTAATTATTTTTAGTTAGCATTGGTATATGTCCAATCAAATTTGAATTAGTGCTTATTTGGAGTAATTATTCACTTCATTTACTGCAATTCAGAGGGCAGTGTTAATACAACTGACCAAATTTCGTGGCTCATTAATAAACTAAGAAAAATATTAAAAAGGGAAAGAATAAAGGAACCCTTAATTAGAAGCACACTAAGTATATATGTGTATCTTTATTTATATATACTCATACATGAGCTATTCACTATTTCATAATATTTATTTTGCTTGGAAGTCCAGAATGAAGATAGAAAATTCATTTCACCGTATTAAATTTACATTTATCCTTGCTATTTTTCAAAATAAATCAGTACCATAAAACTGTAATGTCTTTAAAAATGTCCCATTAAATTTTACTTCACTAGTGTTTTGAAGACTCTATAATTGGATTCTGGTACACTGAGATCTTGCCTACCAATTAACTATGTACTTTTTCACATCTGACTAAACAAAATTGAGTGGGGTTTAATCATTCAGTCCTTGAACTTGAATAGTATTTCCAGTTCTAAAGAATTTCTCAAGCCAGTGGAAATGGGGATATTTAATTCTTATGTGTGTTTGTTGAAGCATTCATCTTCCCTACACACGTGTGCCTTTCATTTTTTATTTCATGTGACTGTGAAAACATTTGTCAGTGATTGTAGCATGAAGCCTTTGATGTATGAACAAATATTTTAATGCTACTGACTCTTTGCTTTCTTATACTGATTTTTGCATTGTTCTTACTACCAAGCAAAATAGGGGTGAGCACAAGGAAATTCTTGGAGCAGATGGATAGGGTTTCAAGGGTGTATGTATATGTCCACACTCATCAGATTGTAGATCTGATACATTAAATACGTTCAGTATTTTGTATCAATTGCACCTCAGTGGCACCATGCCATCAAGCTACCATTCCATCAAGCTACCATGATTATTTACAATATTACATACTAGTACAGGAAGGTATTTTTGAATATAGTACATAACTAACTAAACACAATGAGTCTATAATCTATATTTATATTACTCAGCATATTTCTTTTTTGTTTATTTATTCATGCATACAAGAGCTGGGGCACAGGCCAGAGATGCAGGGGGTTGAGAGGATTCACCAGAGACAGAGCAGGGAATAGAACAGGCAGACCGACAGAAAGACACCTCTGAGGGGAGCAGAGGGTGAGACAGGAGAGGTCTGCCGCGCCATGTGGGATTCCCACCTGCCTGCCAGGATCAAACCCGCGCAGCAGAGGCCGCCGACAGCTTCACAGTGCGGCGCTCAACCGCCTGCGCCACCAGGGAGGCCCCTATCTTCCATCTTGTAAAGGCCCTCCTCTGTGTGGGAAATCTACTTTCTGCCTCTGCCTTGATAGTGACAAAATAAACACGGTTTCTGCCATTCTGGGACCTTGCTGATAACCATAAGCAATAAATTAAACTAACAATCACACATTCTAACACTCTTTGAAGAAATAAACAGTGCATTGTGATTCAACACACAGCTATATAATTAGAGATGTGTGCTGTGGATTGTCTGAAGAAGGAGGAGGAGTGGAGATAAAAGCCTTTTTGGCAGAAGTTACACTATTGGGGCGAATAGGAGAGGGCCCAAAGGGGTTTTTGTTTTATTGTTTATACTTATTGCTTTCCATTAACTTATTGAAAATTCATTCAAAATGAAATCCTTCTCGGATTTGTTTTTAGTAGGAAGCATAGGACCTCAAGTGCACACAAAATCATGGTAACAAAAGGCCTGAGTAAGGAGAAAAGAGGTGATTGCACATCCATACATGATAAGGGACAGTCGTTGCTGAGGATCTGATGCCGCACGTGCTGGTAAAATGAGTAAAGGAAGGATCCGTTTTTAATATTCAGCAAAGAAAAACATCCCATTGTATTTAAAATGTAGCCCATCAAAACATGCATGAATGATTAGAGTAAATGATCAGCATTGTATGTGGGTTTAAAGCAGGAAAAAAATACGGCATTTTTAGGAATTTTTTGCAAGAGCACCCAATATAAATGAGAAACTACAATTGTGCAAATTTGACAGTGGAGCAGCAGCAGAAGGACAGTGAGGAGCCATCTGACACCAAGTCAGTGCAGTGCAAGGTCTGCCCGTATTAAATACTGTATTTTTTAAAGCCATGTGCTGTGACTGCTGATAGGGACAGTTGTGGTCTGTGTTGATGTGACTGTAAGATCGCAGAATCACACAGAAGCAGGAAAACTTGCACTGAGAATGAAACTAAATAAAGTAAATTTATATAAGTTGATAATATTTTTACAGCTTGGATACTTTATTTTCCAACAGCGTTATGGTAGAAGCATAAATGTAAACATTTTAAAAACGTATTATCTATTTATGCTTGCCAAGAGTCATTATTATATTTAAAGTGAAGTATTTGACCAGATAGCAATGATCTTTGTTTCAAAGACCTGGCCTGCTATTCATGGGACAAAATCTGACCTTTTTCAGCCAGTTCTCCATGGCTTCCTATCTCTTTAACCTCTTCCCCTTACCTAGTGCTGTTAAATCATATAACACTGTTTAAGTCACTGTGATGTCTTTACTTTAGCCTAGGTTTGCAGTAACCATTAGTTGAGAAAAATAATGTTCCTTCGATAATGCTCAATAATAAAAACAATTTACTTTTCTTTTAAAATCAACTATATCAGAATAATCTCTCAATAGCACCTTGCTGTTATTACCATTTCTAAACAATAGCAGTATTTTCTATGCTTTAAGAAGTTGTAAAAAGAAATTACTACATTAAAATAATAATTCAGTATGTTGTAGGTAGAAAATGATCAGCTTTACTTCTTTGGAATATGATTAAAGGAGTAAAGAAAGATCCAAATTCCACAATCTATTTCATAAAGTGTCAAGGCATCAATTGTAATGAGCATTGGAAAAATAAAATTTCTGTTTTCCAGCAGGCTGACCCCCTTGAAGTTTAATGGTGCTCTGCCTGCCAAATACAAATTTAGTTAAACAATTTTGAATTTCTTGGAGGATATAACATAATTAACTAGTCTGATACAATACTTGGGCTATCAATCGTGTTCAAGAAAAGTTCTGTCTTAAAATATCAGGCAATTTCTCAGCAGTGAACAAATTGTAAGATATAAAGACATCTTGTCTAAGATTTGAGTTTAGCACCTTGAGTATATTTCTTCTAACACTACAAAATCTACACTACTTATTACCTATTTATATGGAAGCTTGACACATTGAATTCATCAGCTTTTTCAAATATGTATCTTCATTTCAAGGTTTTGGAGAACAAAACCACAAACTATTCCAATTTTCTTATGCAGTCTAATCCAACTTAATAGTGCCAAATAAATAAACCAAAATATTTGTCGAGAGCTTACGCCAAAATGAAATTAGTATTAGCTGTGGTGGAACTGCAGGGCCCAACCAGCCTTATTTTCATGTAAGAATAACCTTGCTACTATTTCCAGGTGGCCACCAGAGTTCATATTTCATTGGAAAGTGCACCACAAAAGCCTGGTTGTGTCAAAATCCCTATCATGGTCCATTGTTGGACAGGTGACCATGAATCTGGGAATTTCATCACTATATAAACATCGTTCAGCACCATTCCATGGAGATTAAATAGGATCGAGGACAAACTTACTGTGTCCATAAATAGTTGTTTAAAAGAAATTAAAATAAAATGCAGAAAATCACATAGACAACAGCTTGAAATTGTAATTATTAATCAGTTATGTGAGAAGGGATTGACCTATGGAATTATTCCTATCAACTGCTAAGAGAAAGAGTGTGTTTTCCATTGTTTGCTTGCTTTAAGTTATTTATTTGTTAAAATGGAAGATTTTTGTTTAATATTGAATTCATTTCAGGGTCCCAGTGAGCAAAACTACATACTATCCAACTTTTCCCATGCATTTCCTAAGTAAAATTTTAAGCCACTTATCCCATTTACACTTGCTCTTCAAGATGTCTGAGGTTATAGCAGAGAATTTCACAGCCTGGCTATGCTGTGTCCTGGACAAAACAAGGCCCTTTCATGTCAGTAAGATTCAGGAAACCACACCCGTTTGGTGGACTGCACAGTTGCCAAACTTTGTTAAGTCCCTGGAAAATTTTTTCAGGCTTAACAATGAAGTTTGGAGAGAATAGCCTAAAAGATTATCAGATTTACTTTTGCAACAGTTATGTATTTTTTAATAAAAAGTTTATTCTTAAAGTTGGTTTCATTTTCCTAACAGCACACTTTTTATATTAATCATCCAAATTGGGTAAAGTGAATCCTGCATCCAAAGGTTAAGAGGAGAAAAAAATGAAGTCACAAGTTATAACTACGTGTATTTCCAAATACTGTCTCATTCACCTTACTTCTTTATTTTTCTATTTTACATATTTTTTGTTAAGATGGCATTGATTATAATACTGAATATGTTTCAGAGATATAGGCTCCTCCTTTCAGATATGTGTTCCCACACCCCACTCACAGCAAGGCACCCATAATCTTCCACCATAGTTCATCATGACCCTTCTCTGCCCCTCAGGTAACCTCATTTTTACAGTCATATTTCTAGGGTTTGCTTTTGTCTATTTGTTTAGTTTCTTTATATTCCACACATGAACAAACTCATCCAGCATTTGTCTTTCTCTTTCTGGCTTATTTTGATTAAGGATTGTCTCCTCCAGTTTTATGTATATTATTACAAATGACAAAAGTTCCTCATTTTTATGACTAAGTACTATTCCATCATGCATATAGACCATATCTCCATAAGTCACTGCTCTGCCATTGGGTATTTCGACTATTTCCATAACTTGGCTTTCAATAATGCTTCAATGAACATAGGAGGTAATCTATCCCTTCAAATTAGTGTTTTTGTATCCTTTGAGTAGATACCTAAGTAGAAAATTGCTGGATCATTTGACAGATTTATTTTTAATATTTTGAGAAATCTCTATACTCTTAACCATAGGTACTAGGCCAGTCTACATGCCCACCCACAGTATATGAGGGTTCCTTTCCTCCACATCCTTCCTAACACTTATGATTTCTGGTCTTGATATGGACCATTCTACAGGTGTGAGACAGCTGCTCATTGTGGTTTTGATTTGCATTTCCCTAATGATAAATAATGTCGAACATTTTTTTTTTCATATACCTCTGTCCATCTGTATGTCTTCTTTGGAGAAGCATCTGTTTAGTTCCTCTGCCCATTTTTTGATTGGGTTCTTTGTTTTCTTCTGGTTGAATTGTGGGAGTTATCTGTAGACCCTGGATATCAGCCCATTGCCAAATACACGGAGGTCAAATATTTTCCTACCTCTTACTAAAGCAAATCAATATTCATGTAAAGGCATATTTATCAAGCATTATTGCTTATGTATGCTATGGAGTTTAATTTTCATTATAAAGAGGTATGACATTATCTGTGGCAGAGATTAAAATTTACCCTCTTGAATTATAAATGAGATCAGAAGTCTTTAAAAAGCTGAACTTCCCCAAATCACAAAAATTACTGGTTCATCAAATGCTATAGAGAGCACCTTGGAGAGATGGTGTAAGGTAAATATTTTTCTGAAACAGAGAAAGACCACAGAGATTCAAGGAACCAACACCTGCCAGAGTTCCAAAGACAATTTGTAGTACTTGGATTTGCAGCTATTCTTTCTCAAGGGAACTGAAAGCTTAGTGCCCAAAACACAATATTCATCATAGTAATATTCAGAAGTTTCAAAAATACCGCCCCCCACCCAAGAAGTCACATAGGATTTTCAGTCTTGTTTTGATGGTCAAGTAAAGCAGTATTTTAAATATCGAAATTAATGTTTTCAATTACTGATTCAGTATATCATTAGACTGTACCATGATAAAATTCATTGAATTTGATGTAAAAGGTAATAAACATCTCTGCAAATAATTACCTAACACACTATAGGCAGTGGTTTGTTTTTCCCTATTGCTCCTCTAGCAAATTACAAACTTAATGGCTTAAGATAACAGAAATTTATTTTCTTACACTTCTAAGTTCAGAAACTCAAAAATTTCTGTGGGCTAAAATCGAGGTGTAGACAAGGTCTCCTAGAGGCTGTGAAAGGAGAATCTGGTCTGATCCTTTTCAGCTTCTAAGGGCCACACATCACATCACTCCAGCTGTTTCCTCTCTTCATCAACTCTCCTACTACTAAACCGGAGGATCCTCTCTTCTCTTCTAAGGACCCTCGAGATCTGTTGATTTGGGCCACCCAGATAATCCAGAATAATCTTCCCATCTCAAAATGTGAGACTTTATCACACCTGTAAAATTCCTGTTACCACCTAAGGCAGGTTCCTGTGGAAACACCAGCATTCTGTCCACATGGCTGTTACTGAAATGACTAACATTTCTCTCTAGTCGCTACACAGCAGTCACATAATCATTTTTGAACATTTTAAGTAAAGTTGCATCTCTCCCTAATTAACACATAGCCACGTCTCTCCAGAGTACTTTTGATGATCCTCCTGGGCATGAAGAGGAGCCCTCTCTGCCACCATCTTCCCCTCTCCTACAATGAAAACTTGGAACCACAGTCTCAGTGCCACACGTCTGGCATCAGACTCCCTCCCTGACTTTGTCTCCTGCCATCTCATACTTTTTCTTCTTCCCTCCCTGCTCCAGGCACGCTGACTTTCTTCCTGATCTTTGAAGACGCATTCTCTTTCCTACCTTTGCCCGTGCTGAGTGGAAAGCGCCCCCTCACATCCTTGGATTTCGGTGAGCTCCCCTGCTCTGAGTACTTACATTTCAAGAGGCATGGAAGGTATAAATTAACATGATAAGATGCTGACAGTAGAATTTTGGGCAGTAACCACAAGATGTAACAACTCTTTACACTTGTATATCTGTCTAAAACTCATGTTTAATGTGGATATTTCTGATGCTCATGGAAATCCTATTATGTAGGTGTGGGTGCCTGGACCAGGGTCAGAAGCCTAAGGTATGGCAGAGACAGGGCTTAATTCAGGTCTTTCATTTTTGTTTTTGTTTTTTAAGATTTATTTATTTATGCATACAAGAACTGGGGTACAGGCCAGAGGCATGACATATGTGTGTGAGAGGATTCACCAGAGACAGAGTGGGGAGCAGAACAGGCAGACTGACTGAAATACACTGCTGAGGGGAGCAGCGGGGAGACAGGAGAGGTCTGCTGCGCCCTGTGGGTAGCTCCCTGGCCCAGGATTGAACTTGTGCTGCAGTGGCTGCGGATAGCTTCATAGTGCTGTGTCTTAACCTCCTGAGCCACCAGGGAGGCCCCCAAGTCTTTCATTTCAAAATTAAGCTCCATTTCCCTTCTACCTAAGCTAACGCTCAGGATTATCACACCCTGACCCAAACAGCAGAGCAAAGTGTGTGGTCTCATTGGCCTTCATTTAGGGAGAGTGAGGCCAAGGGAAAGAATTGAATTTCAACCCATCCACCATCCAAGAGGCTACAGAATTTAGCAGCCAATGCTATTTTCTTGTGTTTCTCATAAAAGTAAAATCTGATACCCAGAGAACTGGATGAAGAACGGGCCAGTGGCAACCAAACTCCTCGCCCTGTTCTTACACACTCGGGCTCAGAAGGAGATACTCTTTTCAAGCTGAGATTTCCTCCAAGAACACAGCGTGAAACTGTTGTTTAAAAGAAGGAAATTAAAAAACGAAGGTCACAGTATCCTCCAAGTACTTTCCTAAATCACCCCCGAAAATATATACTGCACATGTGTTATATGTGTGCAGTATGCATGTGTACGTGGCCTGTATGTATACATACCATAAAAGGCACACACATATTTTTAACTGGGTTGTATATATGATTTTGATACTATTATTTGGCAGATTGAGCTAAACTTTTGTTTACATTAGGAATGTCATCAGTCCTAGGGAAAAGTAATTCCTCCACGCCAAATCACTTTTCTGTTTAATCCATCTTCACGGTGATTACAAAGAAACAAAGACTTAAGGGAAATCATAGTTACTTTCAACGTATTTATCAATTTGTTTCATTACTGTTTTCAAGGGATGTGTCACATACTTATAAATTCTTTTTCAGATTCAAAAACTATAGAGCTTCCCACAGTAAGTTTAGTCAACATTATTGTAATCTTTTTGTGGTATATACATATATCAAATCATTATCTATTATGTAAAACTAATACAATGTAATACAATAATTATATCAAAATAAAAGTAAATAAAATACACACAAAAAATAAAAAATTACAAAATACTACACAGATTACCATAGTCTCACTAAGGGTTCATTTCATAAGACCATAAGTAATAATCACTAGCATACATTAAGATAATATACTTATATCCAAAATGTATATGTTTACTACATGTGGTTTATGCTGTGAGAAAAAGGAAAAAAAGAATAGGGCCTATTTTTAAATACCAGGCATTTAGAAACTGACGAATCTGGTCTAGAAGATGAAAAATGTGTGGATGAAATAGATCATTAACTATTCACTCTTGTTAATATTAAGTAATAAGATAAAGACATCGCAAAGCACTGTTAGGAATATAAGCATTTTCTGTAATAAGGTACAGTGAAAGACAGGAAATCTATTGACTCTGTAGCAACATGAACTGAATTGCCTTCAATGACCTTCAGCACCACTGCCCAGTCTTCAACTCTGACCTTCATTAAGACTCAGATGGAGAAAATTTCTTGGCATTGTTGGGAATCTACACATTATTGATTTATGCTAAATTCCCAACTAAAACTTTTGGTTTGTGACTTAGTCAAATCTTGCCAAAAGGGCCTGAAAGAAGCAGCTCAAGAGAGCTCTTGTACATGAAATATTAAAAAAGAAGGAAAATGCCAGCGTAACTCACTGAATTATAAGCATATGGATGGAATTTCCTTTAAATCACTATGGAGTCTAACCCTTAAGGGTAAAGAACTTAACAAAACACATTTGAGGTTTCTTTAACACAAAACACTTGAAAAATTACGCAGGGAATTCAACTGCACCAAAGACTGATGAGATTTCTACTCTTAATATTGAGTAAACTGAACCTTTTCTCCTGCTATTTTAAACTATTGGTATTGTGAAATTAAAATGTCAATTTCTACTATGGATCTTTCTACTAAATAGAAACAAGGCTATATATTAGGCAGTTGACAGTTTTCTTTCATTTTTCCTTGTTTTCTCATTCTAGAGCTAAAAAAAAAAAAAACCCTGTGGAATCAAGGGCAAATGCAAACTATCTATCTATCTATCTATCTATCTATCTATCTATCTATCTATATATAGAGAGAGCAATTCTCCCATGCTTCTACTAAACTTTTCTCACCTTCCCCCTACTAATCTTTTCCAAATTATTATGCCTCTAACTAGCAAATGCTTCATAAAATATGGGTACCTAGGAACATAGGAGACTGAAACACCATGCAGTAAATAAGGGCATTTGTCTGCTTGAACCCCAGGCCTTCTCAATGTTGAATTCTATTTTTGGTATCCTCCTCAAGACAACCATATTTTTAAAAATAGTGTCAACCAATTTATATCAAATAATAATTGTTCAAGCTGAAACTGTAGATAAAATATTAATGTAAGAGAAGTGGCATAGTGTGACTATGTAAATTTTAGATACTATAAAATAATGAGGGATCATAGGTATATTTGAGAATAAGAAAACATCTGACAACATAATGAATTGAATATTACAAATATCAAAGCCTAGGTCAAAAGTTAAACTGCTCTAACCCTAAATTCTCTTTTGCATTAGAACATCCTACTAGACTTCATCACAAGCCCAGCACAGGGCAGGGGGCAGAGGGGACCCCAGGGGTATGATTCTGTGTGTAGGTATATTTCAGGCAGTCATACTTGTAGGAAATTATACGAGTACGGTCTACGTCCTCTTCATCCCGTTTTCCCAAAGACACATTTTCCAAACCTCCAGTCCAATGTCACAGCCAGGGGACTGAAGATGATACAATTCACTGATCTTGTTTTGCTTTTTCCAGCTAAAAGTGTGCTCATTTGTTTTTTTCCCAGGAAAATGAAACACAATTTTGCAACATGTTGTATATATTATCCTGCTGCCTGTATTTGACATGGTTTCATATTGAATTAATTAGATTCCCATATAGAACCAAATTCAGTATTTTTCGTTATTGAAAAGAACTCAGGACTCAAGATTTGTTTTCTCTCTGTGGCATGCAAATATTGTATTTAAGCCCAATAAAGTAGGGAAGAGTTTATAACAGTTTCTCCCAACAGTAATACAGAAAATAATTATTATATTTAAGAACTTACTGAAAGAAACAATTTGACAAAATACAATATCCTGGAAAATGTAAACGTGAGTATCTTTGCAATGTTAAAAATGACTAGAAAAAATGACATCATTGAATTTAAGACAAGTATCTTCTTTTTGTCATTGCTGTTAAGAGCCCAGTGAGCTTATTTGTTGTCATCGTTTTCCTTTTTCGACTTAAAAATGCAGTCTTTGTGCCCGATTTTCATTTAGAGTGAAGGACATGAATTTGCCGATGGGTTACTAAACTCCTTTATTTTGGGGAATTCTCTAAAAACATAGAAAATGAACTGCACTGCCTGGCCAGTTATTCTCATTTACACAACTCTGACCAAATGAATTAGTTGTCAGTTCAAATGAGAGAGCAGAAATTAATCGATCTATTTCTCAGTAGATTACAGAAGTCCCTGTAATCAAATTGTAGGTTGTGTACTCCTGCTGTGGCATCTGAGCACTGGTGCTCATTCTTCATAAATAGGTAAGAGTTTGATTTAATTTCATCACTCTGTCTCCCCCATGGATGAAGCTGTGAGCTCCCCTGGGTAAGAACCACACTTGGTTGTTCTGCTCACAATCCATCCTGAGTGGCTAACACAAACCAGTGTGGGGCAGACAGTGAGTATTTGTTGTTGGATGAATGAATAAATGAATGAGAATTATTTAAGAGAAAAGAGTCGCTCTACATCCAGCAGAGATTATTTGTAAAGAATTTATAAAGAAAATACATCAGTACCAATATTTCACAAACTTCTCAAAATTAAAAAAAAAAAGTTAACACACCCTAATTCACTTTATGAGGTCAATATAATCTTGATAGCAAGGCCTATTGAGAAGTTTATGTCACATACCTTACACTTACGTAGATATAAAACACTAACAGAAATATTGGCAAGAAAATCTAGTGATAAAAAAGATTAATAACACGTTCAAGTTGAGTATATCCCAGGAATACTAAATTCATTTAGTGTTTTATTATTAATCACTGCAATTGACTTAATAAAACATATAAACAGAATAAAGAAAATTCTCAATAGATAGGTAAAATGCATTTAATAAAATTCAACCTAAATTTATCACTTTAAAAACTGGTCAAATCAAAAATAAAAAGGAAAATACATAATAACAGTTGTTTGCAAAAACTTAAAAGCAATAATCTTTAATGATAAACTATTGAAAACTTTTCCTCCAATAGGATCCTTCAAAGGAATAGAACAAATATAACTGAAATTCATATGGAACCACAAAAGAGCCCGTAGAGCCCAAACAAACCGACAGAAGAGAAGAATGTTGGGCTCACACCCCCAGGATTCACACTATACTACAAAACTAAATTAATCAAAAACAGTATATACTGGGCCTCCCTGGTTGTGCAGGGGTTAAAGTCTCAGCGCTATCAAGCTATCGCCAGCCACTGCTGAATGAGTTCCATCCCTGATCCCCACCAGGGAGCTACCCACATAGCACAGCAGACGTCTCCTGTCTCCCTGCTGCTCCCCTCAGCAGTGTATTTCAGTCAGTCTGCCTGTTCTGCTCCCCACTCTGTCTCTGGTGAATCCTCTCACCCCTTGCACCTCTAGCCTGCACCCCAGTTCTTATATTCATAAATAAATAATAAATCTTAAAAAAAACAAAAACAAAACAAGAGTGTGAGAAAGCACAGTGGGAGGCAGGAGGCAGGGGCACAGAATGCAGCAGAGGCCTAGGGGTGCTGTGGCAGTGGGTGTGGTATGAGGTCCTGCCTCTGAAGGGGTGTGGTCCTACACCTCTGAATCACAGTGTTATAAAGCAATGTTAATTCCATAAAAATAAAAATTTAAAAATAAACTACAAATAAAAAATCTCTTCTCAAGAGAGTATGTCCTTAAAGTTTAAGATAAACATTAAAGTCCCTAAAAGTTGACAAAGAAAAATCACTGACTGCATTGTCATAAGCAAACAAGAGAGCAAGCAGGCATTAGTTAGGAGATAAATCTATATCAACTGAACTTTATTAAAACTAAGAATTTCTGTTCATGTGAAGATATTGTCAGTAGAATTAAATACAAACAATTTTGTGGCAGGTCTTAGCCATACATTACTCACTGAGGAGTCATATCAAGAACATATAAAGAAATGTTATAAATTTTGAAGAAAAAATTAGTTATATAGGGCCTCCCCGGTGGCGCAGCGGTTGAGCGCTGGGTTGCGAAGCTGCCCACAGCCTCTGCAGTGCTGGTTCGATCCCCGGCTGCTCCCCGGCCACCGGAGGAGGGTCCCACATGGCGCACAGACCTTTCCTGCCGCCCGCTGCTCCCCTCAGCAGTGTGCTTCGGTCCTTCTGCCTGCTCTGCTCCCCGCTCTGGCTCTGGTGAATCCTCTCACCCTCCTGCGCTTCTGACTGTACCCAGTGCTTGTATGTATGTATAAATCAATCAATCAATCAATAAATCTTTTTTAAAAAATTAATTATATAATACTTAAAATATGCTATAGATTTTAAAATGCACTTAACAAAAGATCATATTTACAAAGATCTGTAAATGCATGAAATGTTCCTAAAGCATTAGTTATCTTGAGGAAATGCAAATTAAAACCACCGTATAAATCACTCCCCTTAAGAATTATCATTGTAGCATTATTTCTGAGCTCTATCCAAAGCTAAATTTGTCCACTCTCTATCAGCTAAAATGAAATCATCACTTTGGCTAGAGTTATGTGGTAAGGAAATCTATAACAACAGAAATGGGTGCTCCAGGGCTATAGCAAGATTATCTCAGAAACAAAATGTAAATAAAAGTACATGCACAAAATGATATATTCTGCATGATCCCATTTAGGCAAGTTCAAAAGGAAGCAAAATTACACCTCGTTTCAGAGATCAGAATACTATTTATTTGCCTTTGGACAGAATGGTCATGGAAGGGGGAAGTCATGAGAAAGGCTTCTAGAATGCTAGCGAGATCCTGGTATTTCATCTGGCTCGTGGCTATTTGGGTGGATCCTTGTTGAAACTCCATGACAGTCTATGTTTACAGTTTGTTCATTCACACAAAGCCATCAACACTGACTTTCATCACTCGTATCATCACAGAGCGGCCAGATGCTTCCTTTACAAAAATATTATCCCGAGGAGATCTGGCCAGGATAGATTAGACCAGGCAGGAGGATAGACAAGATAGAGCATTACCACACTGTGTTACCAAGGACAGACTGTAAGGGGAAGCACAGAAGGAACACATTTCTCTGGTGGCTGGGGAAGTTGTATGAAAGTGTGAGTAAGGAGTTTTCAATCACATAATGGGGAGAAGAAAATATAAGGACTATAGAGTTCTTAGTCCTCAACAAATTATAGATCAATCAGCTCTGCTTGAAAGGAGATATGCTTCTTGAAAAGACAATACTCCGCTTGAACTAAATGAAATTCAATTAGTTGTACTGAATTTGTGCGTTTTTTGTGGTGATGGTGAATGACCATAAAATACAAAAATGCCCAGAAATTTAATGTGTTTAATTCCAGTAAAAAAAAAAAAAAAAGATAAGTGGAATTTGTACCATCATATTTAAAATTTCAGCTTGTTTTGTTCTCTGATGGTTATGTCTCCTTAATACAATATACCAATTGATTCATGCCTTAGTTATACGAGGCCCCCAGGTTAAATTTTCCAGATACTTCCTTGTTTTTCATATGAATGCTCATGAGAACAATTATATCCAGATTGTCAGAATTTCATTATCCCACCATCCATTTCCTCTTAATTTAATGGCAATGAAGGCATGAGTCTCAGCAAACAAATGGTTTGGAAAGCCTTTAACAAGTCCCACACACAGCAGTTAACTTTCCTGGTTCTCCATACACACACACACACACACACACACACACACACACACACACACACTGTGATCATTTGCTTGATGATATATTCCATTCTCAGTGTTCTTCCTTGCCTTTAAAAAATGTTTAATTTGGATATAAACCCAAAAGATTCTTTGGACTGGCTTCAAAATAATGAACATCAACAACACAAAGATAATTGACTGAGGTGGGAAGGAGATAAGTAAACCCAATTGCTTCCTCCAACTTTTTTTGCACAAATTTGACTTTCAAAGACTTGAGAAACACAAACAGAATCAAGATAATAATTTTGCTGTTCAAATGCTAAACTGAAAATGGCAAATGTTCCAAACAGAAAGTAACTGATATTTTAAAAGAAGCTTGAATTCAAATGGTGAGCTCTGCTTGTTCATTTTATGTTTATGAAAGCCAGATCTACTTTTAAATTTCTAACAATATTTGGCAGCTTAAATGATCTGACCTCAGAGAACTAAGTCTCCCACTGAGTTCTGTTGCATAAAATCTAGAAAACAAACTCCTATTCAGATTTCCTTTATGCTTTAAGATAATCTGTACCATTGAGTGTCAAAAGAATTCTAAGACACATGTAACCATAATTAAGCTTTTTACAAAATAACACACTGGAATAAAAAAATAAAATATACAGAATATTTTATAACTGCAGTTTCCCTACTTGTAAAAAAATTGAAAAATGGCAGATTTTTTTTTTCCTAACTAGCAAAAGAGTCAGTACTGACTGCCTGGAGACAGTTCTGGCTGGAGCACAACTCCAAGCTTTTTTTCTCCCACAAAGTAGAACAACAGAGCAGGAAAGCATGTCTTGTTATTCATAACAGAAGTTAACTTGAATGAAAATACTTTCTTTCCTATTTTTTTCTATATTACCAACTGATCTTTTTCCAGTGTAGTGGTCTATGTAGTTATTATTCCTGATTTTTAAAGAGCTTATTCATTTTATTAGCTCTTCAAAAAAAAAAAATCCTGCAATTTTTTGTTATTGCAAAAAGCAAGGGAACAAGAAGAAGCGTATTGAAAAGGGGGCTTGGTTTAACTACTGATCAGGTGTGAGACCTTTGAGAAGTCAACTTTTCCCCCACCCTGTTTCAGCATTAAATTTGGAGAGATGATATATTTGTCTCTTCTGTTTGCTGTGAGGATGCCACACTAAAATACACAAAGGTTGAGCTGTGTGGATATCCCATCAGTGGCAGCTTTTATTTCATCATCCTTCTTTGCCCACCAAAGTCCCCTTTCTGTGCATCACAAATGTATGGCTGAAATGCAAACAGGGAGTATAAAACCAATGTTCACATGTCTCCGATAACTAGTACCAACATTTCAGTGGAGCTAGAACATGTCTTGAGAATCAGCACTTTGAAAAATGTAGTCCATTTTCTACCCCTCTTTTGGGCAACAAAATATTTGTTAAAGTGAAATCAAGGGGAAATGAGATTAATAAAATTCAGAAAGTAAAGCATGTAAAGATAAAATAAAGAACAAGAAACAGGAATGTAAACCACCCCAGTTCCAAATTATCTAAATCTATGGGAACCATGAAATGATGAATTGCAGTAAACAACTCAAACTGATTTTCCCCTGGCTCCTGTCCAGAGACCAAGCCTATTTCACAGAGCACATAAAAAACCGAGGCAAATTGCACTATTTTTCTGCTCTGGTCCTGTCATCAACTCTTAGTTTGCACTTAGAGTATAAGAGGTGTACAGTCTAGTTAAATAGGCATATATCTTGTGCCCATAATGAAGATGTGATGCAGAAACTACTTGAAAACCAAAATAGAGGGGTGTGTGTGTGTGTGTGTGAGAGAGAGAGAGAGAGAGAGACACACTGGGGTGAGGGTGGCTAGAGATGAGAGAAATGATGGATGTTCAGTGTGTTTCTGGTTCATTTGTTCTGCCACCTGTGATGCTGTTTTCTGGCTACTTTATTCTGGATTTACGACACAGCCTAATGCATTGAATATATACTTCTAACACAAGTCTGAGAGCTTCTTCAGGGCTGAATTTATACCTTATTTATCTTTTTCTTCACAGTAACTAGAACAAAGAAGCTCTCAATTAATGAGTTGATGAATGAATCTAGAGGGAACTCAAACTAATATGATTAAAATTAAGTTTACAATTGCCAAAATGCATTTGTTTGCAATTATCTGGATGTATGTCCATCTACCCAAACAAATTAATCATACATCATTAATTTGGACTCCTCAGGCTTGTTGGAAATGAAAGATATATTTGTTGTATGTGTGTATGTGTGTGTGTATGTGTGTACTTATTTAGAAACAGAAAATGTGAATTTTGCTGCTTCAGGGTGTTTGGGGAAAGCTCTACATTTCTCATTCTGCTGAAGGTTAGCTCTGATGTGCCTCCATTTTGTTTTTCGTGTTAATCAAAGCACCACATTCTTTTGGTTAGCATAAGCTGAAACATGCACTCCCCTTACTAATTGTTCTTCACCACCCTCTCTACCAATCAACTGCCAGGTCCTGTTCATTTTACTTTCTAGTCTGTGTTTATCTTTTATTCATCCATCTCAGGTCCTGACACACGTACTAACATCTCATTCTGAGATTCCTGAAATTGATTTCCAACTGTTTTCCCTTTCAATACCGTTCACCTCTGAGCAAATGGAGAGGTATTATTATATTTTAGGTTGATTATTTTGTATTTGTTGAAATCCTTTCAATCCCCGCACCTCCCTCCTCTTGTTCTTAGGATTGGATTTAAACTCCTTCTCAGGGCTACAGCCAGTCTTACTGGCTGACCCTCTTTCTTTTCCTTTCCATTTCAGCATCTCCGAGGGTCCTCTGCTGAGTGGATAGCTCACTTCTCTTCTAGCTCAGCTTTTAATTTTGGATTACCAAAATAATTCAAATCCCAAAGGTAAATTAGTCCAGCCACTATGAAAAACAATATTGATGCTTCTCAAAAAATAGAAAATAGATCTATCACAAAACGCAGTAGTCTCACTCCTGGGAACAGACCCAAAGAAAATGGAAACAGGAGTTGGAGAAGAAATGCACCTTCATCACAGTATTATTTGCAACAGCCAAGATAGGAACACAACCCGAATGCCCATGAACACACGGGTAAATAGACATGACATAAAGTAGACACACACTGGAGTGTGTGATTTCAACAGTGAGGAAGGAATAGACCCTGTAGTTGACAATAACATTTATGGACTTTGAGTATATTGTGCAAAACAAGATCTAAGTGTGGAAAGGCAGGTAATGAAGGCAGTCATGTGGGCAACCTAGAAAAATCAAACTTGAAAAGATGCAAATAAAATATAACAGTGAAATGGTGGCCATGAGGGGCTGGGGGTTGGGGGGACAGGGGAAGGGTGTTTAAGGATACAAACTTGTGAGGGGGACTAAAGGAGCGAGGGAGACTCCGTGGATATGCTATTGAACATCGCAAAATTGCATGGTTATGTAATGTGATAGACATTACAGTGGCAACCTTTTATAATATGTAAGTATATCACTTCAGTTAAATGTTTGCCATGTTGGTGCTTTCATTTCCAGTACTCACATCCTTGCAACGTTTAAAAAGACTTGAAATGGTGAAAGCTTTTATGAGCTCATGTAGCAATCCAATTTCCTCTGAATTAATAGTAAGTGAATATGTATTACAGCTAATTCTTGAAATTTTTACACAATGTTACCTGTTAAATTTATCCAATAAAAATTAGAAATATAATAAAAATAATTCAATTTCCTGTGACTGACAACCCTCTCTTCCTATCTATTAATTCTTTAGAAGGAATATTTCTTCTATAAAAAATGTAGAAGTTTTACTTTGAACTAAATACACAAATCTCATATTTTTAAAAACAGAAAATTCTTGACTAGCCATTAGTTTTGATTTGTTTTTCTTCCTTTTTTATTTTTCTTCCTCTTAATTTATTCAAAACATCAGCCTACTCAATTAATACTCACTATCTGAAAGACATAACTCAAGATAAAGATATTTATTACTAACATAAAAAACACTATCCAAATGTGCTAGCATGTTCTTTAAAGTACTTTTCTATCATTTGAACTGACAGTTAACATGTTGTTTTCTATTGCTTTATAACTTCCATCATCCAGTGATCACAGAGAGTCATCATTTCTAAATGATAATAAAACTCAGAGAAACTCAGCAGTCTATTTCAGTAGAACCGCCTGTCTGCTCCCCACTCTGTCTCTGGTGATTCCTCTCACCCCAGCACCTTTGGCCTGCACCTTTGCATGCATAAATAAATAAAAATAAATATTTTAAAAAAAAGATGAAGAATGGACCTGTTATATGGCCCCTAAATGCCACTCCTAGGCATCTCCCTGAAGAATTATAAACTCCATTTTTAAGAACCTCTCTCCTTGCCTACATTGTTCCCTTTCTTAAGGTTTGTGTTTGTCAGCACGGAAAGAAAACTGTTTTCTGGAAAGTTTCCATGGAGACTCAATATTGTTTTCCACTTAGTCTTCCTAATTAAAAAAATGTTTTCCAAAATAGAGTCTCTCTGAAAATCAGTAAATTCACAGTATCACGAGAATATTCTGCATTCAGGACTAACAACAGGCATTTTGTTTTCTAGATTGTTAAGGGAGATTGGAAGAAATTTCCCCAAGAATTTGTTTCCAGTGATGTAGTGGAAATGCAAAAGAAATTACTCTGGGCAAGTTTTGTTGCTGCATTTTCATCTGAATCCTACAGAGACTGTAATAAGTTGATGCACAGCTACATTGAACCAGGACTACCACTTGCTAAGCATGTTTATGCAAATGACGGTCCTTTGAAAGTTCTTCATGAAGGCTTACAAATCATTTGCATGCTTAAAAAACATATATAAGAATATATATAAGATATAAGATACAGAAGATAATATACATATATAAGAATTGAATCCATCTGAAAATATGCTGCACTACCTCTTTCCAGAGTTTTGATTCTATTACAGTGTTGTTTGCTTTGTGTTTTGTCAACCAGTGTCCCTGATGTCATTCAAAGATGAACTCTTGCAAATCTCCTGAAACTCTGCATTCAACTAGAAAATGACTACAGTCTTAAATACACATCATCAAAAGTATATGAGGGCAAATATAGAATGTTAAAAGAAAAACTGAGACATATTAACCATTTAAAATTCATTTGAGCCAAAAAGCGAGGTGAATAGATATAAATCAAGCCGCACCAAGCAGGGAGTGGTTACAGGTGCTTTGTCTATAGGAACCCAGAGAGACTTTTACAGAGAAAAGGGGAAACAAAGCAAGGAAACTGTTAACTGTCCACGCTTTGACTTCTGTAGCTGCCACCAGGCTAGAGCCACCTCCGCATACAGACCTTCTGGTTTCATTAATTCAACAATAGTTATTACATTTTAGATATCTATATTTATTTCCATTTGTCTTCACTTCCCTTGTCATCCAGTTTAGGGTTCTAAAATCATTTCAGCTACTCATGGGAAACATAAGCAAAATAAAAGACCCATATGTCTTCGAATGCATGTAAAACAATGTATTTGTTACCCATTTTATTAAAAACACACCCTTGTCTATAGATTCTGTTCATTTCTGCATGTTGCCAGGAAAAGAGCAAGGGAAACATTTCTTCGCAGTTAAGTCTTGAATATTCATGCATTCATTCAACAGATATTTCTGAACTTCTACCACGTGCCAGTAAATTGACTTAAATGTCCATCCACATGCAGCTTCTACTCTCGTTAAATGTGAAATCTGACACAAAGAAATTCAAGCATATTAAGAAGACTTTTTTCTCCAAAGATTCACTTCTAATGAATTCCCTAGATGCTTTCTCATTCTTAAATGGAATAAACATTATGTTCTGAATGAACCAAAGCAAATTATTTTAAACAAGTTGGAGAAACTGGAAGTAACGGGATTGCATAAGCTCTAAGATAAACAAACTAACCCAGTTTTTACTGTTTAATCACATATTCCTGATTAATCTCCTAAATATAAATATTTACACATGTTCAGTCCTTCGTCCCTTAAGGAAAATGAAGCAACTCCAGGCTGAGAGTAAACTGAGCTTACTAAAATTTCTCAAAATATTTTAAACAGGAAACCAGCTGCCGCCACCCACCCATGGAACATGTTCAAAGTGTCATACCCCACAAGTTCATTTAAGTTCTTGGATACTCTAATTACAGGTCAGATTTAGTCTTTGGATTTCATGCCTCTATGCATGTGACTGCAGGAAAATTGAAACAATGAAATTATTAGTGAGTGAGGGCCTACCCAAGTTTCAGTTACCTTTTTTTCTTAAAATACATGGTTAATCTATTTTGAAATCACAAGGTTCCTACCTCTGAATAATAGCTTAAGTTTCAGAATGCACATTGCACCTTTTATGACATGAATGGGAAAGATATAAAAGGAAAATGTAAAATTGACTGTTTATAATTAAAACTATATTCACTTGTATATATTCATTTATAGGAGGACAAAAATACGAAATTCATTATTTTCTTTTGCTGACTATTTTAATAATCAGAAAAACCACAAGAAAATAATATAGAAAAGCAAAACAATGGGGTTGTTCAAACCTGAATATTCTTATCACATTAGATTTATAGTCTCATTGTATTTCTATGAGCTCTTTTAAGATGAAATCATATCAATCAACTGCCCTGTTCTAGCTTGTCAATTTTCCTGTAATATAGAGAACTAATCAATTTATAGCTATATCATCTAGAGGAAGGTATTTTAGCCCAAAGAAACAAATATGGTGGTTACACAATACTTAAGCTATGGCTTAGAATAAGGAACTCCAAAATCTTGATTTCACTGGGGAAATTTCATTTATAAGGTTTTGTAAGCCAAGGAAGACATAAAATATTAAAAATGCAAATGTTAGATTTGATTTGAAGAGCAGTTACTCTGCATGCTAGTGAACCTTCTTCCCCACTCATACTTTCTCCATTCTAGTTAAAACATATCAATAATTTGTTGGGACACATTCTCCCAAATTCATCAATCCTTTATTTTAAGTGTTCTCGTTGCCAATTTTTGTTTTTTGGCATAAGAGAAGAGAACACTAAAGAGAATAGCAAATGAACTATAAAGCAGGGATCTTAACATAATTGCTAATTGATCTGGAATCAGTTTTCATCTGTTTGCTTTTATTGTAGGCTTAGCTTTTTATTTCCTTAGTAAAGACAAGTATGGAATTGGATTTAAAATGTCAAACTGACAGGAAGTGAATAATCATTGTTTATATTTCCCAAAATATCTGGTTTCCAGTCTCTACAATAAAAAAGATTAGACTCACAAGGAAAAGTGCAAAAAGTTAAAGGCCAGAGTGAACTCATACATTTCTGAAAGCTTGTTATATTTACTCCCCCAGTTTTAAAATATTTTCTTTTCAGCACTTTTCCAAGTGATCCCTAGGATACCACAATTTCAAATCTTCCTCAAAAACTCTATTTTTACCTTTTTTTCCCTCTGGTCTCCTATATTTCTTATCTTTTGCTTAATTTATGATAAAGAAAGAAAACTAAAAAAGTCTATATACCTAGAATTGGGTTTCATAACTTGCATCACTGCCTACTTTTCACACCAATTAGGTTTTCCTAAATTATTACAAGGGGAGGTCATAGTCACTTCTCGTCCTACTCAGTATAACATAAACATATCAATATAAACCATCAGAGTGGTAGAGTGGAGGCCTGAGAACACTGCAGTCAAAATCATAAAGTTTGGGGTAGATCTGATCCTTGGGAAGGTCATTCACGGATAACAAGGAGATAAATCCAACGTCTTAAATATGATCTGTGGTTGTTCTGACCATACTTCTCAGGTAGATGCTGGAATATTATATCCTGGCTGTCCAATACCATAGCCACCCATGAGAGAGAGCTAGTGAGCTCTTGACATGAGGGTACCATGTAAACTGAGATGGGCTGTGTTTGTGTTCCTATGTGGAACTTAAAGAAAGGTAACAACAGGTCAGTCAGAAACTAAAAATAAACCCTTAATACCTGACTGAGGCCACCAGAGGGAGGGGGTGGTGATGGGGGGACTAGGGAGGGCAGGGGGCTGATGGAACACAATGTGGGGGGTTGGGGCACTGATGGTGGGGAGAGGGTGGAAATACACATTCGTAGAGGCTTGAACCTATCACCTGCAGAGCATATTCAAAGATGTAAACCCACTTGACCTCAAGAAACATAAAATGGAAATAAATAAATAAAGGAGGCAAAATGTGGAAACTGAAAATATGTAAAATATCTCCATAATTTCATGTTGGTTACATTTTGGAATATTATTTTAATATCTTGAGTTAAGTTAAGTCTGTTACTAAAATATTTTCATGTTCTTTTTTAAACTTTTTATATGTAACCCTGAATTGTAAATGTTTCTTGAATCAGATATCTATTGGATGAGCCCACTCTACAGCAACTGAACAATTTCAGGAGTTTTCTTTTTTAGAGAAATTTGCAAAACTAATAATATTATTTACAAATACATGTTTGAAAAAATGTGTTCTATCCACAGTGGAACAACACGCCAAAGTAGTCGCGTCAGCCTCTCAAATATTAATGGGTGCTGCGCCCTCTGCACCCCAGTCACACAAGGAAGTTGAGGTTACAGTGCAGTTGTTCCACCAAAAAAAAAAAAAAAAAATAGACACCATCTGCAAGGCTGACTTTATCTGTTCAACACTCTCCCCTAAGCTTTCAGAAACCCCATTAAAATATATTTGGAGTTCTTTAAACAGCATGAGCTTTTCAACAAAAATAATTATAAAATTATAAAATATATGTCATTGCTTAAATAGCAGTGGTACTACAAATAAAGCCCAATAACATTATTGATTTGTGGCTCCTGAACAATATTGATAAATACTATTTCATTTTATTTTACCTGAAATTTGGCAAAAAAATAACATCTTAAAGAGTTATGGGTTTAGTTTGTTAGATGTGAAAAAGTCTATGCCTAGATCTCACTCCTGTCTGAAAACTGTTTTCTAGGGCGGTCTATTAGACTACCAAAATAAAAAAATAGCAAGAAGGTAAGGCTACAGCCTAGACCTATTTAATTAAAATAAAATGTCATCAGGGATCAAAATATTCAAAATGGCAAACATGCTTATTTAGTAATGATAATTTTATTTTTTTATTTTTTTAATAGAGGCATGTTTTATTTATTTATTTGTCTGTTTATTCGTTTTTTGTTTATACATGCACTGGGCACAGTCAGAAGCACGGGAGGGTGAGAGAATTCACCAGAGCGGGGAGCAGAGCAGGCAGAAGGACCGAAGTACACTGCTGAGGGGAGCAGCGGGCGGCAGGAGAGGTCTGTGCGCCATGTGGGGGCCGGGGAGCAGCCGGGGATCGAACCGGCGCTGCAGAGGCTGCTGGCAGCTTCACAACCCAGCGCTCAACCGCTGCGCCACCAGGGAGGCCCCAGTAATGATACTTTTAAAAGGAGGAATTTTGACATGTCTCTTCATCTATTTGGGTGTGTGGCAAAAAGTTGTCACTCACTAAAGTCTACTTAAATGAAAGCAAGTTTCTGAAATGGTAGACAATGTGTTGCTAAGATGGTACTATAAATACCGTAATGTATGTAATAGAAGTCCTAAACATGAGATTATTTCATTTCATTGAAACCACAGAAGAAGAAGTAAGTGCTATTCCAGATTCTGATCTTATGTGATTCAGGTAAAATATAAAAAATGTTTACATCTTGGACATATGATAGGGAAGGTGTTGATAAATAGATTCTATTGGTTTTACTATGGATGTACTATCTATTGGAGAGCTTTTATGGCTGTATTGTCTATCAGCCACATAAATGTTGTATCTATCCTTAACCCATTGAAATGAGACTGCTATGATACTTATGATAATAATTTAGTCTCACCATCATTTTAGGAAAGTACAATAACATAGGGTCTCCCTGGTGGCACGAGGGGTTAAGTCTCAGCACTATGGAGGTGTCCCCATTGGCATGAGTTCAATCCCCAGCCAGGGAGCTGACCCACATGGCACAGCAGACCTCTCCTGCCTCCCTGCTGCTCCCCTCAGCTGTGTATTTCAGTAGAACCACTTGTTCTGCTCCCAAGTCTGTCTCTGGTGAGTCCTCTCACCAACCCCCAGCCCCTCTAGCCTATACCCCAGTTCATGCATACATAAATAAATAAATATTTTTAAAAAGGAAGCACAATAACTAAGCATTCATTCATCAGAGAGAAACAAAAGCTCATCCATGTGCTCCCAGCATGGTTTCCAGGCACCTCAGCTATTCCATTTGTGAAGAAGTCATATTCAATGAAAATCAACAATGAAATTTTCTCAGAAATAGAAAGATATCATTTCTGAATGCAAGGCTTAAAAAGGGTCAGATATGTGGGGGAAGATGGAAGTTGGTATTTGTAGAGATCATTTTAGAATCGGTATAAACATCCAATTATGATGTTGTATGTCTGAAACCTATGTGGTGGAATAACCCAGGGTTATTCAATAAAAACAAATGTGAGAAGCAGGCCTAAGAGTTGAACATGACAACTGCCAATTTAAATGTAAGAATGACTTTTTTGCAGTATCTGTCTCCCCCATTCCATCCTCCAGTAGAGTGGGCATCTGGGGGAGCTGTGATGGCTTGCATTTACAGACACTGAATTGATCTTTGGTGGGGTTTTGTCCTATCACCTCCTTCCTGCACTCTGTTACCCCAACAACCATCTCAAACCATTCGGCAGCCTCTGGCAGCTTCACATTGCTAAGATACCAACACAGCATAGCAGAAATAGCTTGGGAGGCAGAGCCAGTTTGCCATCATGACCCACCATTTATGATATCAGTGGTTTTCGATAAATCAAATGCCTTCGGATGTAAAATGGAAATAATGAGTAAAATAAAGTTCACCTTATTGCACAGCTTCCAAAACTGTAGATCTGTCTGTAAATCATTTGCATATAGGAAATGCTATTATGTGTGCCAGTGTGATGATAATGATGAAGATGAAGGAGGAGCAGGAGCAGAACAGCAAAAAATATCACATCTCCTCGGAAACTAGCTTTGCATCCACTGCATTAAATGTAAGGACAAAACTGCCCTGAATGTTCAGATGCTGCACAACTTTGTTCAGCTCTAACACTCAGCACAGCATCTGCTATTCTCAAAGAAGCACTTTTTTCTGCTCTAATGAGGCTGATTACTCCTTCCCATCCTTCCTGCTTTATATTAATTCATGCTTCAACACTCTTTGCTCCTAATACTCTACAAAATAAAATAGGACTTTTTGCTTTTTAGCAACTACCCAAATTCCATTGATTTTTCAAGACTCAGTTTTGGATCTTGAGCTTTTAAGTTTCTCTAAAATCTTGCCAGGGCCTCCCCGGTGGCACAGCGGTTGAGCGCTGGGCTGCGAAGCTGCCCGCAACCTCTGCAGCGCCGGTTCGATCCCCGGCCCCAGGCGAGGGTCCAAAAGGGAGCACAGACCTCTCCTGCCATGCCCGCTGCTCCCCTCAGCAGTGTACTTCGGTCCGTCTGCCTGTTCTGTTCCCCGCTCTGGCTCTGGTGAATCCTCTCACCCTACTGCACTTCTGACTGTACCCAGTGTTTGTATAAATAAATAAATAAATAAATCTTTAAAAATAAATAAATAAAATTAAAATCTTACTAACAAATGAAATGTTGAAGGGTTTGGCATTATGGCCAAATTGAATTGTAATATCTGCATAGAAGATGTGATACTTCTTCAAACAGAAGTGGCTGAGATCAGTTTCCAATTTGGAAGAATCACTGTCATTAGGTTTATGGTTCTAGTAATTAGATGAAATGCTCATGAATTCCAAGGCCACACCCATAGTGAGGGCCCAAGAAGCTCTGTGCCAGCGATGGAGCAATTACTGAATCCAGTGAAAACAGATGAAGAATGCAAAGGGAGACCATCAAATGATTATAAGAAACACTATTTTTTCAAGTTTTTCGGTGGGAAGTAATTCACATAAAGCATTTTTCTGATATTTTGAGTCAACATGGTAGTCACTTAAACCTGATACAATCATTGCATCACTTGCTTTTCAAGACTCCTTTTAACTTAATGCTTATATAAAAAATATGGAAAATACAGGAATATTTAATGTATATGCAAGGCTATTTAATAATTAATTAATACTAAAACATTAAATATCAAAAGTTGTCATGATACATTATCTTACAAGACTATTAACAAAAATGTATCCATACAATTATAGAAAATAGAAAACCAGATTTGATGTAAATGAGAATATCTGGGAATATCATTATGTGATATTTTAATGCCATATGTTACTGACATATTTCTAATTATGTTTTTAAGAATATCTTCCTTATTTTCTAATTAATCAACTTAGTCAACATTCATCTTATAATTAGTCTTTGCAGGAGACATAAGCAAATGCTTCCCAACAGTTTCTAAAGATATATGTTTTTCTTTGGTAACTTCTATAAACACTTTCTACGTTGATAAACACCTATTTCCTTTTTGGGATGTACAGGAATTTGTTGTTTTATTCTATGTCCTTATGTCCTCCACACCATCCAGGTAACTTATAGTGCTAAGTTTGAAGTATACTTTATTGTTAACAATGACAGAACTTCTCCAAGAGCACAAGCAAAATGCAAATAGCTGTAAGTGACATGAATATGAGGGTTTGCATCTGAAGCATGAATATGAGGGTTTGCATAAAAAAATCACTTTTTTTCACTTTTAAGAATATAGATTATTTCCACACATTGACACATTCATATTTGTTTGGAACTAGGAAGTTTTAATATCAACATATCATATTACTGCCTACATTTAGAGCTGAAGTTCTTACCTGAGTTTTGTTTAGTATATAGTTACATTTGTGGGTAGTCCACGTTTGACAAGCTGTCAGGGTAAATAATACCAGCAGCGTAAGGGGAAGAGGGAGGGAGGTAGTCAAGTTCACTTTAAGGAGAGACTCCAAGCCCCTTCCCCGGACTTCCACTGGTTTTATTCTGCATCACATAAGCGGCTCTCCTTTTCTTTGGTCTGAGAACAACACATGCAGGAAAATAGGAAAATATATAAAAATTAAATAGAAAACCACAATATTATTAAGCATCTTACCCTCTGGACTCGCTGGGCTGCTGTAGCGGCTCTGAATTACAGACACATGTGTAAACAACAGAAGTTCCTGCATCCTTTTCTCATCTGTGTAGCTCTGGGGTCCCGGCCAACACGATTATTTCCAGCATTAAGGCCACTTCACATGAACTCAAACAAGATTCCTATTGGTTCTGAAGTTTTATCAAAACCAAGACCACAATACCCTCTCTGGATCCCAAGTGAACTCACCAGAATGAAACCATCTGACCACTCCCTCATTCACTAGGGTCATGCAAAGCTCCCATAGAAACCGTTGCAACTCCACTCAGCGAGTGGAAAAGGAATAAACACCCCCATCATCACCCACAAGCTGACTGTCTAACAATAGTGTGAAGTGTAAGCTTAACTAAGTAAAATTGCAAGCAAAACAAACAAACAAACAAAAAACCTGAATGGAGTATCCACAGAAGATCTAAAGGGACCTTATACTGAAAATCCCCAGAATAACAGGAAATGAATGTCATTGACCCACCCGGATATTTTAGTGTGCGCCCCAAAGGAAAATATTTAATGAACTATTTGAGTATAGACATCAGCATACAAAATTGTATGTCAAAGCTCATGATTTCAGTCATACTGGCAGCAACAGGGAGCTGCTGGCTCTTGTGCCCCCAGGGAGATCTCTCTGGCCCAGGCCCTGGGTGGTGGGAATGGAGTGGCTTCCAGATGACAGGACCCAGCTGTCAGGAAGTGTTCTGATGGAGGGTGAAGGCAGAATACATAAAAGAGAGCTTTTCCATAAACTAACAACAAGAATACCGAAGGAAAAAGAGGACAGGAAGAAGAAACTACCAATATGAAGTTCGTTATAAATGAATGAAAAGAGCATTTGAAAGTCAGGGGTAGAGGCCTTCAGATTGCAGGCATACCTCACTTAACACACTTAGCTTGACTGCTGCACTGGTATTTCTCTTTTTATAGTTTGTAGTAACCTGGCATCAAACAAGTCCACCTCATGTCTCTGAGGCACATGTCAGTAGTTCTTGCAACGTTCCAGACTGTCATTGTGATTATGTGTTAAGCTCAGCCGTGACCAGTGACCTCTCCCATTCCACCAACCATGCCCACAGAGATGGCGACCTTGACTGACAGACCTGAGTTCCCCTGCTCACGGCCCACCCTTCCTCGTTTCTCTCTTTCTGCTTCGGCATCCCTACTCCCTGAGCATCTTCAATATTGAAATGTTAAATAATGGTGTTACTATCTATACACTCTCTCAAGGTCGTGTGTGCTAGAGAATTCTTTTTCTGAACCTCAGTTCTTTCACTTATAAAATGGATGTCAGGAGCTATAGAGAGATTTCCAGAGTTAAGAAATGATAGACATAAAGTGCTTAAAACAGCACCTAACACTAAATAACTTAAAGATATCTTTAGTGGTAGTTTTTTTATATTATTTTTTTAAAAAGATTTATTTATTTATGAATACAAGAGCTGGGGTACAGGCCAGGGGTGTGGGGGGTGAGAGGATTCACCAAAGACAGAACGGGGAACAGAACAGGCAGACTGACTGAAATACACTGCTGAGGGGAGCAGCAGGTGAGTCAGGAGAGGTCTGCTGTGCCATGTGGGTAGCTCCCTGGCCTGGGATTGAACTTGTGCTGCAGAGGCTGCAGACAGCTTCACAGTGCTGCAACTTAATTCCTTGAGCCACCAGGGAGGGCCCTGTATTTCTTTTATTGAGAAAACTTGGCTTTACAATATTGGATATGATTTAGGGGAATAGGCTCACACATCTTCAGATGTTTACCACCCCACACCCAGCACCAAAGCACCCCTAATCCTCCACTATAGCTTACTGGGCCCCCCACTGCCTTTGGTCACTATCCCCCACCTCTTCTGGAAGCCTCAATTCTGCAGTTAGATTTCTAGAGATTGTTTTGTTTTTTTCTCACTCTTTGTTTTGTTTCTCTATATTCCGCATATGAGTGCAGTCATCTGGTGTTTGTCTTTCTCCTTCTGGCTTACTCCACTTAACATAATCACCTCCACTTCCATCCACGCTGTGGAAAACGTTAAGTAGTCATGTTCTGCCAACTACGATGTCTACAAAGAAGTCTGAAAGCAGTTTTATATTCTAAGTAGGAACGTGACCAATGCATCAAGCCCCAGCTGGTGATCAAGTCTGCTTTGCTGCCTCGAAGTCGTAACTTCATGCTTGTGACCTTGTTCTGACAGCCAATAAGTTTAGGTCCTGACAAGAACAATTCAGCGTATTACTTATGCTTATAATAAGCATCATATTAATTTATCCTTATGAGAATGTGAGATTATTGTGAATTCACCTCTGAGAGAGTGAACATTTTAGAAAATTTCCTTGGGAATATCCACTTATGAGAAAATTGCCCAGAGAGAAATACTTTCTTTTTTAAGTAACCAGATATGCTTTACGTAACTAGGATTTAAATTTTAGTCATTGGATCTTGATGAAATTCATAGCAGAAGTAAAACCGTGCTTCGGTGGGTTAATCAGAGTGGGGTGTTCCTTGTTCACTTTTGGGAACTGTTTCTGAAACTCAGCACTGCTCACCTTGAGAACCAAGAGACCTTTGTCCTGTGGAGCTGCCTGCCACATGGTAGGGTATTAAGGTGCATCCTTGGTCTTCTTATGATATATTATCCACTAGTTGCCAATCGCACACCCAAGTTGTGGCAACCAAAGATGCTTCCACGTAATGCAAATGTCCCCTGAGAGGCAAAGCTGTGATCAATTGAGATCTTCTGTTTGATGATAGAGTAATAGAAAGATGAGAGTAAGTCACAGCTTAGTTGTGCCAATAACCAGCTGGCAACTGTGACCTTGGGCAAGGGAAGTTCTTCATTCAGGTCTTGCCCATATCTATCGATATCTGTATCACAGATACAGATCAGATTTGTACAGACACAAATCACATCTATATTTATATCTACTTGGAAATGAGATAATCTGGAGTTTACCTTCTTAAAATATTAAGTATCTTAGTATCCCTCTTGTACTCTCTCATACACACACTCACACACACACACATATCAACACTCTAGTCATCTTTCAAACACAGACACTCACTAGTATTAGGACATCTCAAACAACTCAGTCTTACAGTGTTATTATTTTTTTTAAAGATTTATTTATTTGTTTGTTTGTTTGTTTGTTTATTCATACATACATACATACATACATACATACATACATACATACATACAAGCACTGGATACAGTCAGAAGCGCGGGAGGGTGAGAGAATTCACCAGAGCCAGAGCGGGGAGCAGAGCAGGCAGAAGGACCGAAGTGCACTGCTGAGAGGAGCAGCGGGCGGCAGGAGAGGTCTGCGCGCCATGTGGGACCCTCGCAGGTGGCCGGGGAGCAGCCGGGGATCGAACCGGCGCTGCAGAGGCTGCTGGCAGCTTCGCAACCCAGCGCTCAACCACTGCGCCACCAGGGAGGCCCAGTGTTATTAATTTTTCACAGTAACATGAACTCCAGAGTTACCACCTCATAGAAACAGAAAGCTTCTCCTTGGTCTATCTACACTGACAAGGCTCACTGGCATTTTTCTCAAAAGAACCGAGATCAACATTCATCACATCGAAGAAAAGTGCTTTTTAACACTCAGGAACTATGTTCAATTACAACTTGACTTGACCAAACTGAGGAAAGACAGTCCACATGGGAAAAAAATTAATTTCACTAAGTCCATTTAGAAAAGAAATCTCACTTCTGAATTCTGACAGTGTGTCAGACAACCTTGCTCAATTCAGGGCAGAACTAATCCTTCTAGGAGGGGCAATAGTTCAGGCAGAGAGCACAGGACTACAGAACTAATCCTGGGAACTGGTTACTGTTAATAAGGACATGTGCTAAGGCTGATTAGTAAATTTTCCCCACATGACATGAGTTTCCTCTTACTATTTTGAAAAATTGTTCTTGCTAACCTAACCTTGGAGATTCTTTCCAACAAAAGAATTATCTACACTCTGAAAGGAAAAAAAAAATCTTTTTTTAATATTGTAAGGGATTGTAATTTGTGGGTAATATATGCCACAAAACACCAAAATATTAATGCTCCTAAGCGTAATCTACTGTTTTAAAGAAAGTTTAAGTCAAATTCTAAGAGAAATGTTGGTTTTTTTTCTTGACACCAAAATACTGCCTATGTGAGACCACATACTTAATTTCATTGAAAGAAAAGTTGGGATATAAAAATACATGTAGAAAGTTATTATCTTTGTCAGGTTATTAGGGTCTCTAGAATGACAAAATACTCTACTTCATAAACACAGTATCAAGTAAGCTGTAATGATGACACATGAATCCTTAAATTATTATATTTGGTAAACTTTTAAATTGTTTGTGACCTGCATTATCACAACATTAACCAAGTGTGCAATCTCTTAGTGAATATTTAAATTTCACAGTGTTATGTGAGATAATCCAATGCAGAAAAAGGACAAAAAAACACCTATGAGATCCAGGAAAGTACTCGTGATTATCAAAGAAACATCAGAATGGTTTAAAAAAATGCCCTATAAAGTACAAAAGTTTAGTTTCAAGTATGAACTTTTATTGTATTTTTTATTTTTAATAACATATCTTATTGCAGTAACAGATCACCACACCACACCTACCACCAAGGCACCCAGAGTCCCCCATCACAGCTCACTAGCTCCTCTCCCTTACTCCCCTCAAGTCCTGCCACCCCCTGCCAGTAATCTCAGTTCCCAATTCCATTTATGTTGTCACAAATGGCAAGAATTCATCTTTTTTTAGGGAGCTCCCTGGTGGCCTAGGGGTTAAGTCTCTGTGCTATCACCACAAGGGCCTGAGATCGACTCCTGGCCAGGGAGCTACACACATGGCACAGCAGACCTCTCCTGTCTTCCCGCTGCTCCCCTCAGCAGTGGATTTCAATAAATCCACCTGTTCTGCTCCCCACTCTGTCTGTGCTGAGTCCTCGCACTCCCCAAACCTTTGGCCTATACCCCAGTTCTTCTATGTAAAAAAAAAAAAAGAAAGCAGTTCATCATTTTTAGAGCTGACTATATTCTATTGTGTGTGTGTATAGCTATATATCTATATCTCTCATTTTTTATCTTTTTAAACCCCTCATCTGTCATTTGTTGTATGGTTTGCACTCTGGCAGTAGGATACCTCCTTTTTCTCTATCAGATTTGCTTTGGTTATTCAGGGTCCATGTAGATTTCGATTTTTAAACCTGAGACCAAGTATTTCACAAAATTCATTACTGGTATCAGCAGACTCGAATTTTACATAATGGGCTCCAAATGCATGTTGTCCTCTCCTTACACCCCACTGACATAACATACAAGTGATATTGTGACTTTAAAAATAAACCCATAACAGTGCTGAAATCAAGAAAAAGTGATGACAGCAGACAAGGCATCTTTTGAAGTTTCTAAACATACAAGCACATGGGATCTGATGGCAGCAAAGCCAGAGTAGGGGAAAATACAAAACTTAACTTCCATAAGAGAAGGCTCCACAGGTAAAAGCCGATGTCCCCAGAGGACCTAGGAGGAAGTCCAAGCTCAGTGCCAACCCAAACAGCGGCTTCCTTCCCAGGAACATCCCTACATCCCCTGTCTCCTGACCCCTGAACCTAGGGACCCAACCTCTTCTCACATACACAGCCAACCCAGGGAGATATCTGTACTCCCTCCCCTGCTTATTGCAACATCATTCACAATAGCCAAATATGGAGATGACCTATGTGTCTGTCCATAGATAAAGTTGTAACACACTCACATGTTTATGCACACAGGAATACCATGCAGTCATGAAAAAGGGATCCTGCTATTTGTGACAACCTCCCTGGAGGCCAGAGTTGGAGGCCTGGAGAAATGAAGTTCAGCAGATCATCTCCCTGCGGTGGGCTCCAAGCATGTGCGCATGGACAGGGAGTGCACATCACAAAGCTGCAGGACAGTTCAAGACCACAGAGGACGTTGAAGAATAAAGACAAGAGACCCCACTGGTTGTGAAACACACTGAAGAGAGACTGTGATAGCTAGAGATGGCTTCCCTGCCTCCCACCCTCTCCCCACAATGGGAAGCTTGTCTGGACACGGACTTTGTCCTCTCCCACAAAGCCCCCCATCAGGTAAAAAAATCTACCCCCTGCACCAACCTTCACTGAATACCAGTTACATAAGCTGCAGAAGGAGCCCACCCCATTGCCATATGGATTATTTTGAATCTTTAATATAGGATCCAGAATCTGGGCTAGTAAGTACTTGTTAAATGGTGGGACTAATAGTAATAAATAATAATAATAAAGATTCAAATATGGCAAAATAAAAGGTATTCCTTTAGCCCAAGCATTTAAAAAGAAGTCAATTCCCCCCCTGGATTTCATTTAATTCTGGTTAGTAGATAATGGTGAATTCATATCTCTTTTACTTCCAGATATTGGAAATTGGAGTTAAAATAGCATCTCCTAAGCTCTGGAGGAAAATCAAACTCTGATCCAGGTTGAGCATAGCTGAGAATATTAAACTTGAATACAAGGAGATACACAAAAACCCATCATTTGAAACAAAAATGAACTAATAGTATTAGTTAATTAAACCAAGGCACTAATGTTTTCATTATATACCTTCCCTTACCCAGGTATAATTTCTTTATTTTTTTAAATCTCTAAAAGTTTTAACAAGGTACGATTATTTTCAAGTTTTGTTGATTTGCCACTAGTTTAGTTTCCATAGCTGAAATTATTTAAGTCCATCTCAGATGACCCTCTAGGCAATTTGAAAAATAACAAAATAATAAATATGCTGTAATATCTTGACAGCTTATGCCAGAAATAAGCTAATCAAATATTTTTAAAATGTTTGTAAAATAAGGGAGTATTTTCTTAGAAGAATGTTGGGCCTCCCTGGTGGCACAAGGGTTACGCATAGCACTAGGAAGCTATCCACCGTCTCTGCAGCAGGAGTTAAATCCCCGGCCGGCCAGGGAACTGACCCACATGACACAGCAGACCTCTCCTGTCTTGCTGGCTGCTCCCTCTCACCCCTGCACCTCTGGCCTACACCCCAGTTCTTGTATGCATAAATAAATAAATCTTAAAAAAAAAAAAAAAGGATGTATATACACGTACGTCACACAGAAGTCCTGTGTGTCAAAAGCAGGACTGCTCAACCTCATGCTCAGAGGAGGGCCTGGATACCTGCCCACTTGGAAACTCTCTCATCTAATTTCCTCCAACAACGGCCTTGGACATCCACAGACTCCCAGGCTCAAAGGAGCGCTTTGGAAAGCAACTAATATAATAAAATCATTATTTTACAGATAAAGAATCTTGACTTCAGCAAGGAAAAATTATGTCCAATTTTTTTTCTGTCTACCCACTCATTCTTATTAATTTTTGAGAACTTAAATATGTTTTTGTATAAATATACTGATTACATCAGCAATGGGTGTCTACTTGAGGAGGCCAGAAGACATGAATGAGCAGAGAGGCCAGTTCCACAGGATCCCCTTCGTCAGGGCAGTGTGAAGCTGTCTTCTGTGTGCTGTTCACAACATCCTCGACTGACGCTATAGGTGGCGAATAGATAACTTCTGTTTATCATGGGGTGAGACGCACAGTGCACAAATCTGAGTGCTTTATCCTGGGCAGCTAAACTCTCACAGATAGGGTAGGCTTTTCCCGTCAGCCTGGGAAGGACAAGAGTCTCCTTGGCCTATGAACACACCAACCACCTCTGCTCTCTAGTGTGATGTCATTGTGTGGCTCTGAGTCACGTCTTTTTGCTCTGAGTACAACAGAGGATGGAAGAATGAACACAGACCTTCGGCAAGACTGTCTATTTCAAGTGAGTGCAGGCCGCTCCTGATCTAAGAAACATCAGCGAAGATGCTGCAGAGGGCAGCCCTGGGACCAGAAACACCAGCTCCTTAAAACTCAGAATCCCCCTGTCGGAGCTCTGGGAGACAGGTCTACAGGTAACAGGCAAATACTTGCTCATGACAAAGTCCACTGAGACAGAGAGGGCTATCTTGGTGGCTCAATTCAATAAACTAACATTACTTCTTTGAGGAATTATACAAAGAAAATTTAAATTAAGCCCAAAGTATTGAGTGATGGGCACCGGGCTGGCCAGTGACCCAGCTCACTGGGGGGAATGGTTACTGGTCTGTCCCCTCTGCAACATCTTGGTTCCAGGATTGCCTGTGCCCATGTTGGTGGCAGGAGAAGACACCCCTTTCCTTGTGGGACCTGCAGCCAGTTCAGCGAGCACAGAAACTGGAGCAAGCGGTGACATCAGTCTGCCCCGCAGGGGTTTGTTCCCACCTTGGAGAGTGAGATTGTAACAGGGGGTTCTCCAGGAATAGAGGAGGTTCCAGGTTCCCGACCCCACCCAAGAGAGAAGCTGAACAGGGAGAAGCTGGAGAGGAAACTGGGGAGGGAAGGAAGCAGGATGGAGCCAGAAGGAGGCCTGGAGGAGGCCCATGGAGCAGGGAGACACATGAAGAAGCTGCACTTGCCTCGTGGTCCTGGACTGGGTGACACAGACGTGGGTGAGAGACCTGTGGGGAGGTGACAATGGCAGCGTTGATCTTGATTTTGGTTTTGCTCTTTTCCTCCCAGATTTGTCTGGCTGTTTCTGACCCTTTTCCATGGGTCCCCGACAGGAGGTGCCTTAGAGATGTGGCAGGTTTCAGGTCTCAGAGGCCCTGCTTTGGGCCAAGGCTGTTTGGCCAGACATTTACCCACAAGGGGATGGGTAACTTTGGGTGCTTGATTTGGAAATTCTATTCTTCCCCTTCCCTTTGCTGCACACAAATTGTATTAAAATCCTTTCCATTAAGGTCCTATGCATTAGAGTATGTTTTGTCTTGATGCGGCAGATGGGAGAACCCAGAGCAGGCAGCTTTGAGGGTTCTGGGGTGCCCCTCTCCCTGTCCTATAGCAATGGTGGCCGCATCGCTCTGGGAAGCTACAAAAACCATTGAATTACGCAATGCTAAGGGCGAACTATACATGAGGAGTGTATCTCTGTGACGCTGTTGGATTTTAAAACTCAGCTCGTGTGTGAGGCAGCAAGGGATCAGGCTCCTTATCACAGACTCTTTAGAATGACCAACACAACTCACCTCTGTGGTCAGTTCTACTTTTCTCCTTTGCTCTCTGCCTGGCTTTCTGCTTCTCCACTTCAGCAGTCAGAGCATGATGTTCAGCGTGAGCCCACAAGATAAGAACATGTATTCATTCATAAAACATGCGTGCTCTGTTGGGCCAATATATGATGTATGTTACTAAACGACTAAGAAATGCAAAGTTAAGGATAGGATGAGATTTTAAAAGGCAACCAACCATTGGTTTATCCTTTAAACTTTCCCGTTGCCTTAAGCAATCTCCACACACAGGATGCGGGGAAGTTCTAATCCCGGAGGCACTGCTGCTCGGTCTCCTATGACCATATTCCCATGGAATTCTGTTTTCCTGAGGACTGTACTCTTTGCAATTTCATGCTGTGCTGCCAGCTCACCCACATAAAGACACAAACGTACATCTGTGTACAATTTCCTACCAGATTATATTATGGATTTCAATTTTTGATTTGATTTGAACTTTGTTCACCAAGTTATGGGAGATGAGAACCAGGTATTCAAGAGCATTTGTCAACCCCACAGTTGAAAACACTTGCGGAGGGCAGTGCTGTTCTCTGGGCGGTATGTGATACCAACCAGGATCACATAAAACATCTTCGTATGATAGTGATAGTCACTGACCGATATTTTGGTCAACAATGGATCCAATGGTGGACCCAGCAGGCTGTTCCTAAAACCTAGGTGTGTAGTGGGTGGGGGCATCTAGTATTGTGTAGGTAATTGCATTCTGTGATGCTTGCACAACAAAATCCCCTAACTATGCATTTCGCAGGCAGATACTTCCATTAAGCAACACGTTGCTCTATTATTTATAATAAACTCTATCAATATTTAGGAAAAGTCAGATACTGAGATGAGTTTTTTCCATACTCAACATGGCTTAAAAGTGTCTCAATTCTTCAAAATTTCTGCCTAAGTTTCTCTCAGTTTTTGTCTTATTTTCATGTCTCCTGGAGTTTTCTTCTGTTTTCATATTTGCAGTCATAAATTTGGAAAAGGTGCATGGAAGGCTATCACTAGAAATTATATTAACCAGCAGTCATAAGTATTTCTCCATAATTACACTCCTTCGACTCTGCAAATTCCTCAGGTGCAGTTCCCAAGCCTGGGTCACGTTCTACCCCCAGAGCCAGCACATTGGCGAAATAAATACTAGTTATTCAATAATTACAGTTCGATCAAGCGTGTGATCTGTTCGTTTATGCCTTAGGGATTTGACTTTTTTTTTTTTTTTACATAAGCATTTCAACTAAATGAGGGACTCTGGGGGAAATTCTCTAATCACTGCAACTTGATCTTTGTTTTACTTTACATATTCAAAAAGTAAGATTTTGCCTGTTGATATCCAGAATTCTGTTCATGTCTGAGTTGACCTCATTTGGTGAGATGGCAAACTAAAATTGGTACATCTCACATGAAATAGTAGCATCTACTCAATTATGAATACACAGAGGTGACCAAGCCATCCTTGACAGACTCATAGAGAAGTGGTACTTATATAACATGAAGTTAAAGTGTAAATTAAAGGATGTAAAAGAAATGGCAAAAAAGATAAAGCTGCATGACGCTATATTTGTAATTATTAATCAAGAAATTATTTTGCTGGAAAATAGATTTGAGGCCTAGCCAACAGTTACTATTGTCCTTAATTAAAAGAAATATGCGGGGTCTCCCTGGTGGTGCAAGAGGTTAAGCATCAGCACTATGACGCTATCAGCAGCTACTGCAGCACAAGTTCCATCCCAGGCAGGGAGGCGACCCACATGGCACAACAGACCTCCTGACTTGCCCGCTGCTTCCCTCAGTAGTGTAATTCAGTGGATCTGCCTGCTCTGCTCCCCACTCTGTCTCTGGTGAGTCTTCTCACCCCCCAAACCTCTGGCCTACACTCCAGCTCTTATATGCATAAATGAATAAATCTTTAAAAAATAAATAAATGAATAAAAGAAATATGCTAGGACAGTTACACCTATGGAGAGGGAGGACAGTGACAATCTCTCAAGATCCCCCAAGTTCATCAACGTATCATAAAACTCCTATTAATCAGAGATGCCAGTATCTTGAGTTCTTTGTCTCATTTCTTAGCCAGAAAATACTACCTCACTTGTTAAGCTTATAGATCAGTGATTTAATTCATATCCTCAGACAAGTCCTATTATTTCTAAACTAGTTTCTAATGCAGGACCTCTAATGAGTCCACAAAGAACTCAGCAATGAGAATTTTCCTTAAAAGACCAAGGAAACATTTCCATTTAGTTCACTGCAATATGCTCATCAACTGTGAACTTTCTTTTGCTTCTTGAGAAACAAATTAAATTACAATAATTTCAGAAACTGATCTTTGTTTTTGTTTGTTTGTCTTTTATATTGGGTAAGGAACTTGCCAAGTTCTGCTTTTATCTGCTCCATTTGAAGGACGTGACATCAGCCTTTGGGATAGTTTGTCATTCACACCAACTTTAAAATTCAATGTGCCAGAAAATAATTTCTCTTTTATATTAGGCAGACCCTAATAAGCTCTTCTACTCTGCTAAGGAAAGGTTTGAAGTGGCTGGTTCTAAGAAGAAACAATGTTTTGTTGAAATACAAAGGCCCTAAGATACTAAGCTAAATGTGAAGTGAAAGTTAGAAATCCAGGGAGAGCCCCAGTACCAGTTTTCATAGAGAGGGATTTGTCTACAATTGGAAGCCTCAAGCCTGTTTTGAGGATTTCTCAGGGCACAGAAGAAAGAGAGAACGCCTAGAAGCTGTCAAGGTGGGAATTTAACTGCACAGATTCCCACAAGAAACTGAACTCCAAATAGCTATAAAAACATAGAAGTGGGTGACTGATTACCCTGCTGAGTAGAATGTAAATGACCAATTAATATATGCCTGTCGGGAGCTTGCATGTTGGGGGTGGAAATAGTCCCAGAAAATCTGGAGGCATAACTTCATCTCTATAGGTTTACACCCTGACTTCCTATGATCTGCTTAGTCTAGACATTCTCAGCAAATTTATTTTAAAATGGGTCCCTGTTGACAATACAAAATCTCAAAGAGTTCCCACAGATAAAGTTCCAAGGAAAATAGTCTGTGCCCACACATGACTGCACACACAAGCACAATATGTGAATATACACAGGTAGTGAGTGATAACCTGCACCCATGAATGTGCACACACACACACACACACACACAATATATGACTACACATGATATGATGGATGAAACCAGGAAGAAAAAGAAGAGTAGAATAAAAACTGCAAATACTTCCTATATTAGAATTATTAAAAGACCAAATAAAACAAGTATTTTCAATACCTTTCAATGTCTTAGAAATATATGCAAAATCAAGAGATTATGACTTATCCAAGCAGCTTTTAAATAAACAAAAACATTCTAAATATACAAACAAAAGGGTTGAAATTTTTAAGTCTCATTTGAAGGAATAAACAGCAAATTAGATCCAGCTGGTATGATAATTAGTTGACTAAAAATAGAACCTGGAGAAAAATTTACAATGCACTTCAGAAATTAAAAAAAAAATATATGGAAAATGTGAAAGAGATTTAAGAAATATGCAGAATGATGTAGAAATATAAAGCATCAAACAACCCTAGTTCCAGAAAATATCAAAGATATAATAGAAATAGAAGGTCATCATTCTGTACACCACTAGTTAATAAAGAACTCAGGAAACAGTTATTAATGGTTATTAATATGACACCAACTCACATGAACAATCCTCCAGTAACTACATGTCTCCTGATGGAAATATCTAGACTTCTTACATCAAAGTGTTGCCATTTTTGGTCCATCCCCACCCCCACATACACATACAAAAATCAAATCTCTAAATCTAGCATTGATTTATAAGGAAAAATTAAACTATACATGTGGTTACATTAATAAGTAAATTTTATGGAAAATAAAGAACCAGAGAAATATAAATCAAGAGACTCATATACTAATCAAATGCAGTGCATGGACCCTATAAGATCTAATTCTAAAGAAGTATGAAAGTGAGCTCACATATAATAAAAGAAGTTTGATATTATCTAACAAAAATGAAACATACCAGTTACCTTTTCACACAGTGCCAATTCTCCATCTAGAAACACACGCCAAAGATACATGGTCAAAAATACAAAAGGACATATGCAGAACCAATAAGGACAAGACTAAATTAAAATGCATACATTGGAATAACACAAATGGCTGTTATATCAGAAAAAGTGAGTAAGTACCAGCCGATGAATGCAGCAAAATACTGTAAAATGGAATAAGGACTATTTCTGTACATGAATATAAAATGATGTCTATGATATGGTATTAAATTGAAGGAAAAGTATGGTATCCTTTATTTAAGAATGGCATGATTATATACATATTTTAATCTACAAAATGATATATATCTACAGATGATTAAAAAATAACTGGACAAACTAGGATATGTTAAGTGACAGCTATGAGTGGTACAGATTTTAAAAGTTATATATATTAAAATAAAAAGATAAATTATAATATTTTTTAAAGGACAACTCTTGGGGTTATTGGATGGAGAGATCAGGATAGAAATTAAACTTGGACTGTAACTTGTTAAGATTCTAGATTTGACTTTCAAACCCTGTGAAATTAAATTAAAGAGCACTCAGTCTCTCAAACTCCAAATTAAGTTAAACAAATGACCTTATATTGTATAACCTATTAGTGGTATAACCACATGGTGATTTAACAAGTCCATGTAACTTCAGTTATGATAGCTGGGTAAAAATAACAGGAGAAACTATAAACTCTTTTAGCAACTGCATTATTGGTGATAGTGTTGGCACTCTTTGTCCGAGACTGTTGTGTTATGTGTTGTGGATAAAGCAGACAAGGATTTAAGAGATTTGTGACATGCTAATATTATTATTTTTGGTGTCCTCAAGAATCAGGACCTGCAAACATGGAAGGAAATTATTACAGAAGGAAGCTGGAAGGAGCTAGTAGAAATCCGATGTCTGATTGTTAATTGAACTATCAATGATAATTCACATTTTAAATAAATGTGTAACTTATATGTAACTATATATAAAAGTAAAAAGTATACATAAAATGACAACTTATCAATGTCTATATTCAGCTTTGTTAAATGAAAAGGTCTAGGTGTTTTTGCTCCTTAAGCATAATTTCAATCAGGGAAAAAAAATTCATGACTGAATTCACAGAGTATTTGACTACATTAATTGTGGTATTTTAATTGTCAAGGAAATGGATGTTTGAAGTAGAGAATATTTAGTCAAAACTAAGTATTGTGCTAACTTGGAAATCAGTTATACCATCTTAGTGATTTTCCACTCAAATATTTTATTACCAGTCAATATCAAACATACTTGTATTTCAGAAAACCCTCTTAAAAGAATGGTTTAAATCTCTCAAATGCCTCACCTCTAATGACAGCCAATAATTAATATGCTTTATATTTGTATACACTTAAAAAGTTTTTATAAGCGAAAAAGTACATTCAGTTTTAAGAAAATTATCTTAAGCAAACTTGCTGAAAAATCATCATACTTATAATTTATAATTAAGATAAATGTATTTTAGGATTTGATGTAGCAAAAGGCTCTTAGTCATTTAATTTTTTTACAAATTCTAGTGGAAGCATGTAACTTAAAACATTATAGAAAAAAATAAGATAAAGAAGACGAGCTTTCAAAACCTTTATTTTGGATAAATTTTATCTTCTCTTTAGCACATGTGAAATAAACTCAGTTCTTGGATATGGCAGGACATATCAAATTAGCCTTCTTTTCTCTCTGGATCCTCTCCATGGTACTAGGATTTCACTAAGCCTCATTCTTATAACTTTTGGAATGCAAATTATTTACAGCTGTAGACAGTCTTCTAGATGGAAAACAATGACCAGGTTTAAATTTTAATGGAGAAACTCAGTCTTACTTGGCTTTTTTTTTCTAGTTATGAAAGATTACTTCCAAGAATGAAAATGCATTCTATTTCTTTGGAAGAAGTTCTTATAGCTAATGATGTAATTTGGGGGGCATGCTCATATTGATTAAGTTCTTTTTTTCATTGTGGAATGTTCTTTTAGATTCCATTTTCTTGGTCCAGGTCCCAGAAATCAAAGCTCTAACATTAATTAGCCCTTTTCCATTTACCTGGAAGCTATAATTCCCTTCCCCAAACTCATGTCACTTTGCTTATTTGCTGTTCTCTGTCTCTCTGTCTCTCTCTCTCTCTCTCTCTCTCTCTCTCTCTTTCTGCCCCCCTCCATCTTTGTAGTCTTTCCTCCAGAATTTTTTTGGTTCAACTATCAAGTTCTCTGGGAATGTGTACTAGCTAACTCTCCCAAAGAAAATAATAAGCTTATTCTTTTAATCAGTCTGTTTAGAGCGATCCAGAAAAATCTGGCTATCCTCCAGTGTTAACATTCTTTCTTTCCTTGGACTAGACAAATGATTTCCAAATCTCAATTTCCAAATAAACATATAATTAATATTTTGGTTATTTAAACCGCTTATCAAGAGGTAGTTTATCTAGATGAATAATAAATGACTTGTTAAATAGTTTGGCTTTATTTTACAAAGTTGAGAACAAAATCATCCAGTTTCTTAGCAGTCCAGACTTTGCCCAAGCCCATAAAGTAGAAAGCAAAATGGAAAATTGGCCATAATGTTTATAAAGAAAGCCAAGTCAGACAGTTTGGGTCAGAAAGTAAAAATTTTACCCATTGCTTAAATATTAGAAGTTATTCACAGCTGTAGATAATTTGTGCTCTACAAGTTCTAAGACTGGGGTCCTGAGTGTGCTTTCTCCTAATTAACTGATTTCGCTGCTGCTGAAGACCAGTTTTTTGGGCTTATTTCCAACCTTCCATTTCACCTTGTACTTGCAACAAAAAAATATTTCCGGAAAATAAATCCATTTGAGTTAACACGTCTTTATTCTGTTGAGTGGCATGAGACTGTCTTCAAGGCTCTGATGGGCTGTGTGACTTTGATAACTGGGCCAAGGTGCTCAAATTTGGGATTGAGAATGCTTGGATCTTTGACTGCTATCACGGGAGAAGAATTTGATGCTTCTGGTAATTGTATTTGATTGTGCCCTTTGTTATGTAACTCAGCAGCCTTGGAAATGTGTAGAACCCAAACAGTAAAAATCAGAACAACTACACTGTGAAATAAGAATTCTAAACCTTCACTGAGCTGGAAGACCTATGTCCCTTAGGGATGCTGACCAGACATTTAAGAGCTAAGCTTCTTGAGAATTCTTATTTCCCAGTAACATGCTTGTTGGGGTTATTTCATAGTAACAACTCACACTCAGCCACGTAAATCTGCCTCCTTTTGATGAATATGCTCAACCTCCAGGTGACTTCTGTTTCCACTCTTGTTCTTATTTTTCCAAATTCAAGGCAACAGTCACTTCCAGTGGAAAATCTATATTCTGTTGGTAGCTTTCCAAGGGTACCCACAATCACATGTCTACAGAGCTCCACAGCCCAAGTGCTCCTGGCTCAGCCCTTCTTGGTTCTGCAGAGAAAGTGACCTCTGCTCCCATTTTACAAGCTCACCCCATGTGACGAAAGCCATAGAAAAATGAATCCAAGATTTCTCCACATTTCCTCCTCTCCTTTTTGACAGGAGTTACCAAAATCCCACGGTCAAGAGGAAAGAGAGACAGTCAAGTCAGAAGTGTGTGATTTGCACTGGATTGGTGGACCAGGGAGCACCCGGCCCTGAGCGAGCGTTGGCCCTTGCTGGACAGACCACAATTTCGTGACATCAGGTGTTTAGAAGAGGGTGGCCATGATGTCACCAGGCCCTGCTCCAGCTCGTCTTGACTTGTTCATTCTACTTTCTCTTCTGACTCAAGGACATCCCCTCTCTGGGGCTTGGGAATTGGTGTCTGCTTGGACCCCTCTCCGGGAAGATACTGAATTCTACCAAGCAGCTCCAGGCCAATTTGCCAAAACACCAGTTTCCAGTGTTGATAATCTAATTCTTTGGTGCAATCCCTCCCTTTCATCGGTCTTTGAGTGGCAGTGCCATCCGATGTGGCCAGTTTCCAGGCGGTGCTTATCTCTTATGGGGCCCATTAACCCTTGCCGCACCTTTCCAGAGAGTCTCTGAAAACTTTTTTTAAATTATCCAATTTTAAGACCACTGGCACTTGACTGATAATAACACCTCCTTGGTGGCCTAGGGGTTACGTCTCAGCGTGATCACCGCTGTGGTCTGAGTTCAATCCACGGCCAGCGATCTGACCCGCATGGCGCAGCAGACCTCTCTTGTCTCACCCACTGCACCCCTTGGCAGTGTTTTGTAAAATCTGCCCGTTCTGCTCCCCATTCTGTCTCTGGTGAATCCTCTCAACCCCCCTACCTCTGGCCTACACCCCAGTTCTTCTATGCATGAGAAAATAAATGAGTCCTTAACTAAATAAGTAAAATAAAACCTTATAAAGCATTTCAGCACAAATATAGAGAAATAAAATAGTCAAACCCAGAGAAGCAAAGAATGGAAGGTGGCTTCCTTGGTGGGGGAAGGGTCAGTAGTGGAACAATTGTTCAATAGTTACAATTATGCTGGATGAATAATCTAGAGTTTTCCCAGACAGCACAGTGTCTATCGTTGACAATACAGTATTCTGCATTTAAAAATTTGCTAAGAGGGTAGATCTCATGTTAAGCAGTCTCACCACCAAAAAATGAAATAAATAATGAGAAACCTGCAAGAATACTGACAGGTGCTGGGTGTGTCTGTTACTTTGATTGTATAATCACGGTGTGTGCACCTGTCCAATTACACGCAGCCAATGTGTTCACTTCTTGTCACATCAGTTATTCCTCAATATAGCTGCTAAAAGTTATATAAATTATTTAAGCTGTACCTTTAATGCAGACTCATACATAACAGTATTTGCTTTTTTAAAAAAGGTAACCTTGTGAGGACTTAGAGTCTCTGTAGCTATAGAGAAAAAATAAGCTGCTCATGTCAAGGCTAATATTTACAAGGTTGGAGCATAAAAACAAATATTCAGAAGGAGAGTTTCAGAAGTAAATTTTTGTCTCATAGGTAAAAGTTTCAAAACTGGGCCTCCCCTGGTGGCGCAGCGGTTGAGCGCTGGGCTGCAAAGCTGCCCACAGCCTCTGCAGAGCCGGTTCGATCCCCGGCTGCTCCCCGGCCACCAGAGGAGGGTCCCACATGGCACGCAGACCTCTCCTGCCGCCCGCTGCTCCCCTCAGCAGTGTACTTCGTCCTTCTGCCTGTTCTGCTCCCGCTCTCGCTCTGGTGAATTCTCTCACCCTCCGGCACTTCTGACTGTACCCAGTGCTTGTATAAATAAATAAATAAAACTTTAAAAAAAAAGTTTCAAAATTGTATTTTTCCTAAGATCAAAGATGATATTACACTGGTTCTGAGGCTATAACTTCACTGTTCATCAAACATTCTCTGACTAGGGATTTTGTCATTCCTTTGTGCAATCTCAGCCTGGTTTGGATGAAAAGAGAATCATATCACATTGGTAACAAATTGTTAAAGATTCCTTTCTGAGCAAAAGTTAATAAATCTTCCAATGGTCCTTTGAAATTTCTTTTTTCATTGAATAGGATTCTCAGCTGAAAATACGGAGACTTTTTTTAAGATGTTAGTATTTTCCAAATGTTTTATCGAGTGATGAATTGTATTCAGAACTAAAGTAAAGGTGACACTAAGGACCCAGAAATTAGGCAAAGTCTGCTTCTTTGGAAAGAAGCCTTACTACGGCGGTAATGCACTGAGACCCGATTCCACATCTGGGGTTCATTTCTGGGGATTAAGACAAGAAGTGATACATTGCATATATCTTTAAAATTTTCTATGCTAGTAAAAACATTAAAGGTCTACTCACCCTGCGTTAGATAACCCAGATGACAGTGTAGGCAGTGGGATGGAGTGTATGATGTAAATACAGAGAATAATCTCAGCGTCGTAATGACACCCAATAAATAACATCCTTCACCTCCACCTGATTTCTGAACACAATAAAAATTAAAATAGGAAAATGGGACTTTGGAGGACAAAAGCTTATCTATATTTTTTCATATGAGTCAGTTGTAGGAAGCAACAGAGTCAGGGTGAATAAGCTCACGATCTGACCTGCGGACTTAGTCCTGGTCCCAGAAGCAGATAGAACACTACATGATTTTCCTGCGAGAGCTGGGCCGCCCTCAGTGTGTGACATGGCCAAGAGGGGCAGAGACAGAGAGCCCCTGTAGTCAGGCAGGGGCAAAGCAGAAGGTCTGGTGAAGCCAAGCATCGCCTATTTCTTCCCAGATACCCACCAAGGTCATCACTTCTACTCCCCTCCCTTCCACTTCTGGGGTGAGTGATTAGAAGTGGGGGTGATCAGGAGTTTGAAAGGAAGTGTGTCCTCTCACTCCAATACTGAGCAAGGACAGGTGTGTCCCAACACACCTTGAGCCTTTCATCCTCTCAGCTCACTGGGCCAGCCCCATGGACATTAGTGGGGCAGTGGCTGTTCTTCTAGCGGAAGAAAGCAAATGCCAGTTGGGATGTTCTGCTTCAGCACTCACTGGATGGCATCCTGATACCAAGGACTGATCCCCCGGCCAGACTTCTGAACCCATGTGCTGGTCACAGTTGCTGCATGACTAATCACTCAAAGCACCCTGGTGGGGACAGTGATTTTTGGATGCACAGAAGGACAGTGTGGATATCTTGTTTCTGCTGTTGGACCTTAACCAGGGCAACCTGAGAGCTGGGGGTAACCCGAGAGGTGGGAAAGCATCTGGAGTTGTCTTCACACATGTCTGGTAACTGACACTAAGCGGTTGAAGATGTTGGGGGGTGCTCAGCTGCTGCTGTGGCTGGAGATCTCCGAGTTTCTGTTTCATGTGGTCTGGGATTCCATATGATTGGATTTCACACAAAACAAGTGTTCCAAGAGAAATGCATGGACTTTTCCTGACCTAGATCCAGAACATGGGCAATGTACTTCCACGTTTTGTTTCGTTCCAAGCAAATTAGTATACATCCCAGATTCAAGAGGTGGCAACATAAACTCCCCCCTCTCTTGAAAGGAACATCAAAAGACTTTCAGACATGTAAAAACAGGCCAATCGATTTTAGTGTTATTTTGTCTCCCAAGGATCTGAATTACAGGAGTATATTAACAAGTCTACCGCCCAGACAGAAAATTACCTCTCTATTCTATTTCCCACCTAATCTCTGTAGATCAACAGATTATATCAGTGCTTTCATGCAATTAATTGACAATAATGAGACACCAATAATAAATTGCATGAAGATACTCCATTAGTAAAATTCCAACAGTGTATCAATTTCCCACATGTTGCATGGAAAAAATTAAATGCAGTCATAGTCCAAAACTTCAAAATCTAAAGGGATTAAAATAAAAAATACAAATCTCTTGCACTCATAAGTAAAAAGTTCAAAGAAATTAATTCCTCCCCTAGTTCTTTTTTTCACTCCCAGCTATATATAAAAAAAATCTTCTTAATTCATGAGTAGATTTGAGGTTCTTTCAGCAGCAGCAGGCTGTGGAATTGCCCCCTGAAATGACCAAAGTTCCTTCCGGCCTTAAATGTTGTATTAATTCAATCTCAAGTCTTCCATCAGCCGTTGCAGAAATTTCAAAAGTCCATATATCTAAAAAGACAACATCCACAGAGCTTATCCAGACAAAGCTCTTATGGAAAGACAAGATCCATTAAGAGAAAGAGAACAGAGTTCAAGAGCACTTTGGTGACACCCAGGTCCGCTCCCCAGGTTACTAATCCCTTATTTCACACTGACATGCTCTCTGGATAAAACCACCAAGACAAATGCAAATGAATCCAGGCTTCTGGAAAGCTCAGACAGAAGCCCAAGAAAGATTTTTAATATATCTCTGATCACATAGTTTGAGATTTCTACCCCATTGAGCTAGTGGAAAATCATAAGCAAACAATACAGCCTTAAAGGTCATAACTTAAAAGGCATGGTGCAAATTCTATTACCCTTATCGTGGCCAAGTGTCGGAGGCAAGAAACGCAGACTTCCCCAGATATAAAGATAGAGCTATTTCAGACTATCTGTAAATTTACTTAATCCTACACAGTCTCTCTTTTTTTTTTTAGAGTTCAAAGATTATCATTACACAGCCACTGTGCTCAGCACAGTTGGAAAATGGTTAAAACAAAGGAATCCTCGGCCCCTGATGCAGTCAAGTATTACCCAGTAGTTAGTAAGGTGAGGGGTTGCAGCAAAAACTCAACGGCATAGGGGAAGGCAATAGATGGAGTAAAATACTGTTTTGAACTCTAGTTAAACACCCCCCCCCATCTTGGGTCATGGTACATAACCAATTAACTTAAATTTAGAGCAAGGAGACACTTGCCATCACGAAGTTAGCTCTGTCCTTATGATTACCTAATATCCAGGCATATGTCACATCTGTCAGCGTGTGGCCTATGGGATTTAATGTTTCATTGTGGGGCAAATTGGGCCTCTTAAAAGATATACTGAATTGGGCCTCCCTGGTGGCACAAGCGGTTAAGATGCAACCTGTGAAGCTGTCCACAGCCTCTGCAGCACGAGTTCGATCCCTGGCCAGTGAGCTACCCACATGGCACAGAAGACCTCTCCTCATTCCCCGCTGCTCCCCTCAGCAGAGTACTTAGGTCAATCTGCCTGTTCTGTTCCCCACTCTATCTCTGGTGAATCCTCTCACCACCACCACCCACACACATACCTCTGGCCTGTACCCCAGCTCTTGTATGCATAAATAAATAAATCATTAAAAAAAAAATACTGAATTCCTAGCCATGGGTTCCTGTGGGATTTGACCTTAACAAGAAATAAAAACTTTGCAGAAGTGATTTAGATGTGAGTTAAAACAAATCATAATGGAGTAAAAAGGGCCTTTAATCAAATAGTCCTGGTTTCCTTCAAAGAGGAGAGAAGAGACAGACACTAAAGGACACCACTTGAAGACAGAGGCAGGGATTTGAGTGATGCATCTAGAAGTCCAGGAATGGCAAAGTTGTCAGCATCACCAGAAGCTAGGAAGACACGGAGAACAGATTGTCCCTTAGAGCTTCTGGAAGGCGGAGGCCCAACAGACACCTTCCTATTGGAAGCCAGCCTCTGAACTCTAAGACATTCGAGTCCCTTCATGTCAAGCGCTCAGTTTGTAGTCAGTTGTTGGAGCAGCCCTGAGAAACTAACAGAGTCGGCTGTGTTTTTTGTTTTTTTTGATGTGTGACTGCTGACACCTCTTAAGCTCGCCCCTCCCTCTTCAACTCCTTCGCATCTGGGAAGGCAGAATCGAATGCCCACGTGTTCCACCCTTCCGTGCCAGCAGGAACCCTCACTCCAGCCCTGCCCACTGCCACATCAAAAATCCCTCCTTCTCCTTCCCTTGCTGTCTCAAGTCATCTCTGCATCTGCAGGGAGTGTCTCTTTTACCAGAGTCTCACTATGTGAGTATGAAACATTTTTTGTATCTTCTTTGTGTGTGATGGTGTCATCACTCTTGACATCTGGGGTGAATTTTGGATATGGGTCTTTTATCTTTAGGATGGCCAGGCGTGGAACATACCTTTGCACACTGGTGACCCTGTCCTGAGTTTCGTTCTATCCCAGCACCATATCAAACCCTCATCATTCTTATTTCCCCTTAAAGCCCTATGTTTCCGCAATCCCAGGATTGCATTAAAAATAGGTCCTGTTTAGTGGCAGAAACACAAGATTCTCTTGTGGGAAAGAAATTTGATCCTTGGCTCAGGCATTCCTGCTTATATTCTTGGTGAGGGGGTGGAGAAGAGGATTGGGCTGCCCTCTGCCTTTCTGGCTCTTCCCTCCACGTCTGATCAGTAGATGAGCCCCCTCCTTCCTGGCTGGTGGGGGAAGTAGGGAATGATCTTTGTGTTTTCCAAATACCTTTCCTGGGGTTCAGTATTTAAGATCATTATCAATGCTTTTGATGTGCAAAAAAATTTACCATATTTGAAAAGATGGCAACTCAGGATAAGCTATGATTAGGATTTATATTTTAAATGACCCTAAATTAAAGATCTTCTTCAGAGTATCACCCACTGGGGAGTTTTAATTCTGGTCAGGGTTTGTCCTCGGACTGCCTATAGAATGGTGACACCAAATAATTATTTCAAAACGTATTTTTCAAAAGTCCTGAAAATTCTCATGCAATGTAACTGCATCTCACAATGTTAAAGTATCATTTGGATATAAAAGGGTAGGATGTGTGGCTTAAAAATAAGCTTATAAAAAATGTACCTTGTGACTGAAGTTGTTCTGTCAGAAGAGCCTGCCTGCACAACCTCGTGCTACCACATGGTGTCCCCCTAACTTAGTTCTAAGGATGGAACAACACCAGAAGAAATTGTTGAATTGTAAAAGTATGTTTTTAAGTATTTCAGGACCATAATTTCAGAAATAAATTATAAGTCCAACTAAGTGTCCTTTGAAATAGGTTGTCATAATACAACATATATTTCAGCAATATAAGGTTTCAGAAATTTTTCTACAAAAAGTCCTTTATAAGAAACCAAAGCAAAAGGCAACCTACTGACAGGAGAAAGTATTTGTCCATCATACGTCCAACTAAGAATTAATTTCCAAAATATATAAAGAGTTCATATAATTCAACACAAAACAAACCACTCAATCAAAAACTGGTCAGAAAACCCGGAAGAGACACAGAAAAGGCCAAAGGCACACAATGGCCCACAGGCACATAAAAAATTTGCTCAGGGCCTCCCCGGTGGCGCAGTGGTTGAGTGCTGGGCTGCGAGGTTGCCCGCAGCCTCCGCAGTGCAGGTTCGATCCCTGGCCGCCGGGCGAGGGTCCCACATGGCGCGCAGACCTCTCCTGCCGCCCGCTGCTCCCCTCAGCAGTGTACTTCGGTCCTTCTGCCTGTTCTGCTCCCTGCTCTGGCTCTGGTGAATTCTCTCACCCTCCCGCGCTTCTGACTATGCCCAATGCTTGTATAAATAAATAAATAAATCTTTAAAAAAAAAAATTTGCTCAGTTTCAGTTACAATCAGAGAGATGCAAATCAAGGTCACAATGAGATATCACCTCACACCTGTGAGAATGGCCCATTTCGAAAAGACTGGAAACAAGTGTTGGTGAGAATGTAGAAAAAAAGGAAACTTTTACACTGTTGCTGGGAATGTCAATTGGTGCACACTCTGTGGAAACCAATAGAGCGGTTCCTCAAAAACCTAAAATGGAAATGCAATAATTCAGCAATATGTCTCCTGGGTGTTTACCCAAAAAATATGAAATCACTTATTTGAAAAGATAGATAATACTCCTATCTCATAACAGCATTATTCATGACAGCCAGGACATAGAACTGACCTAGATGCCCAATGACAGATGACTGGATAAAGAAGTTGTGGTATATGTAGTCAATGGAATACTACTCTGCTGTTAAAAAGCCTGAAATCTTGCCTTTTATGACAACATGGATGAACTTAAGACGGTTATGCTAAGAAAAATAAGTCAGCAAGTAAATGACAATACCACATGGTTTCACTCATATATAAAATATAAATAACCAAAGCAAACAAAGTTGCAAAATGCAACAAAAATCACTCCTAGACTCTGGGAGAAATATGATGGTTATCTGAGGGGGAGAGGGAGGGAAGTAAGAGCAATAGGGAGTGGGACTCTGTTTTGATAGTTGGATGACACTAGAACTTTGGTGGTGGCTGAGTAAAATTATCGGATTTAAAAAGTTGTCCTTTATGCATAAAGAAAATAATAAATGATTTGCAGCAAGAGTTAAGAGAAGAAGGGAAAGATAATCACAACATCATAAAGTGGCGTGTGGTTTAAAATACCCAGTGTTAAGGAAAACCAAACAAAAAAGATATAAAAACTCAGTTCTAAATTCTAGAGAAAATCAGCAGTGGAGGAGGAAGAAGATCTCACACTCTCCATCCTGTCAAGTTGTGGAAAATAATACAGAGAAATAATAAATAATACAGAGAATGTCTAGAGCATGGTAACTAAAATTATCAAGTGTTTCTTTCAGGAAATGCATTAAAATGGTCATGATCTTTAGCCTGAAAAAAATTCTGGAAAAGGTTGACATTTATAGGGAGCTCATTTGCAGACTATTGAGTGAAAAGGCATTGCTTTGACTCTGATGTACATTTAAAATGATGACATTTGAGTCACTATGCATAAAACCCTGGGCATTTCTGGATTCCCATTTGTGGTTTAAATCTATGCGGTGCATAAAATTTTCCCCTAAGCAAGGCGATGACAGTAATCTCTAGCTATCGTCATCCTGCAGCATTCAAAGCATCAGGCTGACTGCATTACTTGGACTTTAAAACAATACATACCTGGGTACCTGCTGTGTGACCAACCTCTACAACCCTGACACAACAGCCCAAGGTAATAAACACAGGACAGATGGATGCCTCTCTGGCTGTTTGTCTTTTCAAAGCTAGGTATTGCCTGTCATCCCTGGCCTCTTAATGAGCCCCCGAAATCCATATGAGGGGGGGCAGCTAACTCTTCTCTGTTCTCCCTAGGGAACAGGTTTACTTTCACTGCCATAGCAACCACTGCAAGCTGCTCTTTCTGACTTTTGAAGCTTCTTCGTGGGATGCTGCTTCTTTGCAAAGAAATTCTAGAATCTCTCTGCTCTTTCAAAAATTTGTCTTAAAGAGCATGTCTTTGTCCATAGTGAAGCTTTATTAGAAACAGAGCGTGGACTTTGTTAATTCTCTATTTGCCTGGGCATCTGAAACCTCTCCGGGGAAACGCTGCCTCTGGGGACTTCAAATTAGTCAAAAGCTCAGCCTGGCTCTTTCCATGAGGAACACAGGCCACCAGTAGATGGCACCATTCCTATTGCTAACAAAAATTTGAAGCTCAAAGTCCTCCCTGGAAGATAGAATCTTAGCTACTATGAGCGAAATGCCACAAAATGGAAGGAGTAAATCTATGGCATCAACCATAATTTTCTTTTCAAATAAATGAATTTACTGGAGCTGTCACCTAATAAAAAAGTCCTGTGAATTATCGGCAAATCACATATAAGTCTGTTAAGTCTCTGCACAATTCATCTTCTCTGCACAGTGCATCTTATCAGTGGGATGCCTCCCTCTGGGGCCTAGATCTATCCATGGAGGTCCTCAGTCAGGGCCAACCCCACCCTCGTTCCACTGATATGATTAGTGGGATACATTAGATGTGATGAAATCCTTTGCCATTAATCCAAAAATAAAAGATAAATATAAATTTAAATATACCAAAGAGGTGCTACATTGCTGTTGTATCTTATTAGTCACTCAGTCCTTCTAATATCATCACGTTCATCATGATGACATTACAGAATCTAGTGTTAAATATATCATTTAAAAGGTATTTTCTGACCCAAGAGAATGACCTCAAATTGTGACATCTAATCAGACGAAAACATGACATCCATAATCAATCTGCTTTATTTTAAAATTAAGCAATACTTGCATGCTTTTAAGAATATGAATGAGTACAAGATTAATGTTTAAATGTCTTAAAAATTAAGGGGAAAGATATTTGTTGATGTTAAATGTCCTGATCAGCTGCTTATCTTGGGCGGAGTTGCAAACCCTTACAAGCAGAATTACCATGTGACTGAGTCACTCCTCTGTTGAAATTATGAAAAAAATGTCATAATAAGAGAAGAATTTAAGATACTCCCCTGGGCTCACTCTCGACAAGTGAATAACCTAATTAACTGGAATATCAACTGACTTTCTTAATTAGGTTAGCACCTTTCAACTCTAGGGAGACTTAGAAGATAATATATGTTTTTATGATCAAGGAAAATAGAGAATCAACTTTTTTGTATTTTATATTTGTTAACGGGTCAGAAGATCAGACCCACTAGATTGAAAGCCTGGAATTTCATCTAAAAATAGATATTGAGGAATTTATTTAGATAAAATCTTATATTTAGTATTTAGACATCTAAAAGAAACAGGTTTTTGCATTCATAAATATGAATTTTTTCACTTCAACAGTGAATGAAAATTCCCAGGTTTCCATAACCACTAACAAAATGAAAGTCAAATAGTATATTAATGAGATTTTTTTAAATGTTGAGGTGTTTACTTTAAAAAACTTATATCGCAATATCTGAGATAGGACTTAACAGACATAATATACATTCACTGACAAGATGAAATACAGTAGCAGATAAATACAAATAAAAGTAGATCAGCAATTAATCTTATATGACATTGAACTGCTTTCCTGGAAGAAGAGAGGTATTCAAGATAAGGAAAAGTAAAGAACACTGACAGCAGGGGAAGCCACATTTTCAGATTTAAAAACCACGATAAGAGGTTAATATTTGGGAGCAAGGTCCACTTGAAATTATAGCTCCTTTCTTCATGTCCAATAGGATAGATAATGCATATTCCCAGAAGAGCTAAGAAAACATCACTCATATCCTTTCCATCCGCCGTCGAGAACGAAACCACTGTCCAAAGGACAAGGTCACTTCTCAGCTTTCACATATGCCATGTGTTATATTTCTAGTTTGTGGGCTGGTGACAACTCTTTCATTTTAGCCATGGTCCTATGAAAACTCTTATTAAAATTCCTGCTAAAAGAACAGCAACAGCAACACAATGCTATTCCACGATAGAAAATCAGCTGGCTCACTGTCAAAACACCTTAATGAGATTATTTTTAATTTAACAGTTAGTGGAGGACATTTGCATGTTGTTTGCTATCTATGTTTGACATATACATTTCTTCTTTGGTGAAGTGCTTATTCATATATTTTGCCCTTTCTTAAAATAGTGTTTTATATTTTCCCCTTACTGACTTTTAGCAACTGATTCCTTTTTAGTTATAACATTTCATATAACTGTTTCAAATCTTGTCTTCTCAGCTCACTTTCTTCAGGGTGTCATTCAACAGATACATCTTTCCCTCTTGACTAGCAATTTTTGTGTTAATAAATTCTTTTCTATCATATTATAATATCCATAATACCTATGATATTATGAATTGTGATCATCAAAATTCATTATAAATATCAGAATTCATAATATCATAGATATGCTCACATATTCTGCTAAAGATTTTTTTTAAGATTTATTTATTTATGCCTGTAAGAACTGGGGTACAGGCCAGGGGCATGGGGGGCTGAGAGGATTTACCAGAGACAGAGTGGGGAACAGAACAGGCAGATTGACCAAAACACACTGCTGAGGGGATATTGGGCTAGTCAGGAGAGTTCTGCTGTGCCATGCGGGTCAGCTCCCTGACTGGGGATTGAACTCGTGGTGCAGCGGCCACGGATAGCCTCCTAGGTTGTATCTTAACCCCCTGCACCACCAGGGAGGCCCCTCTGCTAAAGATTTTAATGCTTATTCATTTGTCTTCTTTCCCCCAGCATTGATTTTTGTTCATGATATAAAATTTATATCCAAATTGATTGTTTTGCCTTTATGAATTCTAAACGGTCTCAGCACAGTATCATCTTTTCTCCAGTTTTCCCCAGTGTGACCACTGAGGAGTCTGTTTTTGAGCTGCCATTCTATCCACTGGTCACTTTGTCTAACCCTGTACCCACACCACACAGCCCTCACCATGATAGCTTGGAGGCCTGACATCTATCAGAATAAAGTATATCACCTCATTTCTTTTGCTTTACAAATGACTTGGATATCATTGAACATTGGCTCTACTATATAAATTTTTAAATCGGCTTGTCAAGGTCTTTGAATAGCTTCAGATGCTTATTGACACAAGATTGAGTCTATAAATAATCTAGGGGTTAACAAATATCTGTGTGACATTGAGTTTTCTATCCATGCAAATGTTTTACCCCTTCAACTTTTGGTGTCTTAGTTTACCTAAGTAATGTTTGTAATTTTCCTTGTCACACACCCTTAGTTTATTACACTGCAACATATTTTGCTAATAACATTAATCATATGTTTTTTAGAGATGTTTTCTTCCTATCTCTACATTATCCCTTTTCTTTTTTCTTTTGCTACACAAGTCAGGACATTCAGTGCAATAGTCAGCAGGTACAGTAATGATAAAATCCTCATCCTCTTCCTCATAACAAAGGAAATTCTACCTTTACCCAATAATAATTGACAGCTGTTTTCCACTGATTAAGCAGTTTGTCCTGACGTAAACTCCCTGTCCAGGTGAGAACCTGTGATACCAGAAGTTTCCATCAATTTGGACTGCTACAACAAATTATCAACAATCAGATTTCTCACTGTGAGTCGGAGGGGAGAGGGCCGGCTTGTGGGCTTTGGAAAGGGCCTTCCATAACTGGGATTGACTTCTTTTTCTGTGTCCTCACACAGTGGACTGAGAACTCTCTCTCATGGATTCCTATTCTTATAAAAACACAAATCCCAATATGCGCTCCCATCCCTCAACACACACCATGACCTCATTTAAACCTGATTACCTCACCAGGGCCCAAGTCAAACTGTTACATCTTGGGGATTAGAGTTCCATTACCGGGATTTAGGGGGACACAATTCAGTTCATAAAAGCCACATCTGTCTAAACAGGACACCCCCTCCCCCGCCTTCCACCTGGGCTGTTTCAAATGGATTCGAATAGGCTGAGCTAACTCTCAACTGCCACTCTTCCAGTCCAATTTGGATTGGATATAGGGCAGATTTGCCATTTTTTTCTTCTCATTTTACCCAGTGCAGAGAGGAATTTTCACTGATCATTGTATTCATACAATTACTTATTCAGGTACGGGAGACATCCCCACAGTATCCTTTAACAAAAACCATAATTTCAACATTTAATGAGATGTTAATTTTCATTCGTTTTACAGTAGCATCTCCCTGCACCCCTAAGCCCATCCCTGTCACCCCTGCAGGGATCCTTAGCAGCCCAGGCACTGCTCCTCTACCCGGCTGACCCGAAACAGTCTCTAGTCCCTCAGCCGTCCCTTTCTCCCTTCACCTTCTCGCACCTTCTCCCCCATCCACACCTGGGTGGGCAGGTCCTGAAAGCTGCTCTCAGGATTCACAGGCCTGCTGATTCAGGTGAAAAAGAGCCCAAGGCGCTGGATTCTGAAGGGACTGTGCAGGTGAAATATAGGTCGCAAACTTGGTAGGTTTATTTTTGTAACACTGATTTTTCAGGTAAGGAGATCTCCCTGGACTTTCTAGGTGGACTCACCTAAGCCCTTAAGAACAGAGGCTGGAAGAGAATCAGAGAGCTGCAGTAGAAGGGGAAGGGCGAGAGCCAAGAATTATAAGAAAGGGATCCACTCTCCCTGGCTTGCGGGGAGCCAGTCAAGGAATGCAGGTGGCTTCGAGAAGCACAGAACCCCCTGCCAGCAGCAGCCTCGGGGTTTGGGGATTGAAGCCCCCTATTCTACCAGACCCCTGAACAAGCCTGTCAGGGCTTCTTTCCCAGACCATTCTGACAACTTGACTTTGGCTTTTTGGGACCTGAAGCAGAGGAGCTGGCTTAGCCTGCTGGAGTTATAACCCAGAGACCTTGGATTATCTTCTTGGTCGTGGAACTCAGGCTTAGCTGACCCCCAACCCCCATCAAAAGCGTCTTTTTATTTATTTATTTATACAAGCACTGGTGTACAGGCCAGAGGTGCGGGAGGGTGAGAGAATCCACCAGAGACAGAGCGGGGAGCAGAAAAGGCAGAAGGACGGAGGGCACAGTTGAGGGGAGCAGCGGGCAGGTCAGGAGAGGTCTGCCACACCATATGGGAATCTCCCTGCCTGGCCGGGAATCGAACCAGCGCTGCAAAGGCTTCAAACAGCTTCACAGTGCTGCACTCAACCCGCTGCGCCACCGGAGAGGCCCCAAAAGCATCTTTAATGGGAGTTGCATTTGCCAACCAGAGAGGATGAAGCTCAACCAAACGTGATCTGATCTTTCACTGCTGATAACACAGAGCAGGACCAAGGAACGGAGTTAGCCAACCAACCATCATTCACACTTACCTTCTACTTCTGCTAGCTCCTGGCATTTGGTTTTATCATTTTAAAATTGCAACAGCGGCCTCCCTGGTGGCACAAGGGGTTAATTGTCAGCACTATGAATCAATCTGCAGCGTCTGCAGCACAAACTGGATCCCTAGCCAGGGAGGTGACCCACATGGTGCAGCAGACCTCTCCTGTCTCCCTGCTGCTCCCCTCAGCAGTGGACTTCAGTCAATCTGTCCTGCTCCCCACTCTGTCTCTGGTGAAACCTCTTAACCCCTGCATCTTGGGCCTATACCCCAGATCTTGTATGCATAAATAAATCTTAAAAAAAATTAAAATTGCAACAGAAAGTCCTATTACTAGTAACTGACTTCAAAGCATGTGCTACCTTAAACCAAGTATAGATCAGCATGCATCTCTCTATCAGAAGTTCATTTTCACCCTCTTTATCAGCATCTTTTTAAAAAAAAAAAAATCCCTAAGTTATGGTTTTAGCAAACAATGAATCAAAAGTCTTCTTCTCAATCCCACTCTAATCAAAACTGTATTAATACAGGGTCAAATTGCCAAAGACTCAGGGCCCCCAGTAACAATTCATATAAATCTGTAGTTCATTCATTCTCACAGCTGCCTCATCTGGTTTTGGTGTCAAGTTACACTTGCCTTGTTGGACATATTGGGAGCATATTTTTCTATTCTCTGGAAGAGTTTGAAATTTATTTTTCTAATTCATAAATGTTGGATGGCTCATATAAAAGCAACTGGGCTTGATGTTTTATTTATAAGACAATAACAAACATCTACTTCAATTTGCTTAAATGGCTTCCCAATTATTGTCTTTTAAGTTCTTTAATGGATCTTGGTAGGTTCTATCTTTAGAACTTTTTACTTTAACTTTTAATCTATATGGTCACAAAGTTCTGTATCTTTGTAACCTCTGTGGTTATTATTTCTGTAATTTGTCAAATGGATAAACAAGAATGGAAACTAATACAACTGTCTTTTCATCATTCCATCAAATATTTTTTCAGTGAGGGAAATCTATCTCCATCCCTGTAGGAAAATTCTTACTTGATACAATTTAAGTAACTATTAAATTGTAAGCAGGCTAATAATTTGCATTTCCAACTCTATTAATCAAAACTCTGAACCAGAATTACCAACACAAATGTTTTCCCTTCCTCATCTAGAAACAATTTTAGGCTAGAAACTTGCAGTGGGATAGGGGGGTCTTGACTTACCTGTACTATTTTTTGCCTCCACCAGCCAGTTCACTGGGTTTTTCCTCTTCCAGAGCCAGTAGGCAGAGAGGAAGCAGGGTAGGTGCAGGCAAGTCCTGATGTTAAGGGCAGGGAGAGGGGCAGCCCAAACCCCACAAACCTGCCTGTTCTATATAGGGTTCTGCCATCCGCCACATCAACACAAAACATGAGACTTTCATGGGAAGGAACTTTAATACAACTAGGAAACAATACGGGAAAGGCAAAGAATCTAGTTTCTAAATCAAGCACCCAAAGTGACCCGTCCCCTCGTGGGTAAACCTGTTCTTTAAATATAACTATAATATATATATAATATATAACTATATAATATATATAATATATAACTATATAATATAGAGACTGGTGGAGCTTTAGCATAATTACGGAAAGAAGGTCTATATTCCCTGAGACACAACTTCACTTTGGCTTCCTTGCCCCTCCCAGGCCTGGTTCCCTGGCCTGGGAGTCCCACTTTATTTCTGTTCTTTTTCTCCTCAATAAACTTTTTCTTCCTCTAAACAAACCTGCCTCTTCTCGCTTGCTGGCCTGAGAATCTGCAAAGCTCCTGCTGCGGCTTCGTGAGACACCAACCCTTGGGGGTCTAGTGGCAGGGGCTCAGCGCTGCCCTGCAGCCTGGAATCCGTCCCTGGCTGGGAGACCAGGCCTGACAATTCCGGTATCGATTTGGTATCAACAACATGTTCAATAATCGATTTACTCTAAATCCTGAGATTCTGTCTTAAAGTATTTCTCTAAGTTCAGATGACAGCTTCAGGGACCAAAACAGCAGTATATTAAATAGCACTTACTTCAAAAATAATCAGAAAATAGAGGAAGAAGTTATCAAAACAAAACAAACCAAAAACAAACCACACACATCCTCCTATAATTAACGTCATACGAGGGAAAAATTACCAGGGGACTCTTTAGTTGGCCAAAATGCTTCCCCAGAGCCCACTCGCTGCCATCAGACAGATCTTGCAACCAGTTGCAAGAATTCCCGGGAAATTCAGGAGGCCCCCCAAGATCCCCCCAATTTCCCCGGAAATTCAGGAGCAGGTTCCGAGTCCCGCCTCCCCAACACCTGGGGCTCACGCGCAGGAGGGGGCGGCGAGCGGCAGGTGGCCGAGGGCCCCCACATCCACGCGCGGGGGGGAACAGCCAACCTCCCGGGAGCGCCCCCAGCCCGCCCCCAGGGCGCCCCCACGCCGGGCTCCCACGCTCCCCGAGGCGGGCGGGCGCACCGAGGCGTCGACACCGCGCCTGCGCCCCGCGCCCGTGCCGCGCTCCTGCGCCTGCGCCGCGGTCCGCGCATGCGCCCGAGCCCCGCTTCTGCGCCTGCGCCCGAGCCTCGCGCATGCGCCGCGCCGGAGGCGGCGGGTCCCGGGAGGTGCGGGAGGCCGGCCTGCCCCGCCTCCGCCCTCGGCCCAGCGGCCCTTCCGCGCCTCGCGGCCCGGCTTCCCTTTCCGGGAGCGCAGGCGGCGGCCGCCCGGGCGCGCTCTCTCCTCCTCGCAGAGCCGGCCCTCGCGGCTTCCCTGCGTGAGCATGGCGGCTCGGGGGCGCGGGGCCGCCCTGCGACTCTGCGCCACAGGTGAGGCCGGCGGGGCGCGCGGGCGCGGGGCCCTCCCGGGGGGCGCGCCGGGTGGGGCGGCTGCGGGTCCGCCTGTGCCTCCTCCCCGCGCCGGGGCTCCCCCCGCCGGCGGACGCGGCGAGGCTGCTCGGCGGCTGCGCGGAGACCCGGGCCCGGCGGGAGGCCCGGTCCAGGCGGAGAGCCGGTCAGGTGGGAGGCCCGGTCCATGGGGGGAGGTCCGGCCCAGGTGGGAGACCCGGTCAGGTGGGAGGCCGGGTCTGGGAGGCCCGGTACCGGCGGGAGGTCCGGTCCAGGGGGGAGACTCGGTCAGGTGGGAGGCCCGGTCCAGAGGGGGTCCGGCCATGGTGGGAGATCCGGTCAGGTGGGAGGCCCGGTCTAGGGGGAAGGTCCGGTCCAGGCGGGCGACCCGGTCTAGGGGGAGGCTCGGTCCAGCGGGAGGTCCGGTCCAGGCGGGAGATCCGGTGCAGGCGGAGACCCGGTCCCGGCGGGAGGTCCGGTCCGGGCGGGAGACCCGGTCAGGTGGGAGGTCTGGTCCAGGCAGGAGACCCGGTGCAGGCGGAGACCCGGTCCAGACGGGAGGTCCAGTCCCGGCGGGAGACCTGGTCCCTGCGGGAGACCCGGTTCAGGCTGAGGCCAGGTCAGGTGGGAGGCCCGGTCCAGGCGGGAGGTCCGGTCCAGGCGGGAGGCCCGCGCCCCCGTCCCGGGTGGCAGGAAGGCCAGGGGCGCCCACTCCACGGCCCCGAAGGATGCCGCCCTCCAGCTTGGGGCCACATCTCATAGGCCTTAGGGTCTGAGTCGTCTTTGGCGAATATTAACCCACCCGGGAGCTAAGAGCGATGGCCAAGGACAGATGATGGTCAGGCCCCCGGGGTGGGAGGTGGGAGGTCACCTGAGTGTGTAGCGCTCCTCCCGGTACCATCTTCGGGTACCCTGGTTCTCATTATGGTGTGTTCACTTGGACTCAGCAACTCTGTAGTCGCCCCATGAGCCAGGTGCTGGGCTGTAGGGAGAATCCTGGTGTAGCTCTGTCCACGTGGAGAAACTGTTAGTATGTGAATTGCACTTGGCGTTTATAACTGAGGCGATAACTGGCTGCTAGTGAAAGAGGAACGCTGCAGAAGAACCATATTCTTTATGTATTCGGAAAGGGTGGAATAGTAACGAGGAAGAAGAGGTTGAGAGTAATAAGCATGTTGCAAAAGGACCTCTGGCTGAGATCTGCTGTCCCACAGACACCTTGCCTGTCACAGTATGGCTGCATGCGAAAAAAATATTTATTCAACTTAGGAGCTGTTTAGGCTGTTGCATCATTTGTGCCTTGGAGTGAATCATGACGCATTTTTTGTAGGTTGCAAAAATCAGAAACATTTCATAGGTGACTAAGCATGTAGTCCAAGCCAAGTGGTAAATGGGTATTTACAGTGGAGGCTACAATTTTCTTTTTCTTTTTCCCAGTTATTTTGCTTGATATGGTGCTCAGTAAAGGATTTGTAGAAGATTTGGATGAATCGTGAGTATATGTATTTTTAAATAGTATCTTAATTTCTTCCAACTCTGATGTTAATCTGAGTATTTGCATGAATCTAATCATAAAGAGTCTGTAATGAGAGACGCTTACATAGCACTAATTTCGCCCCAGGAGCTGGCCTAAGTGCTGTATTCCTGCAGAAACGGGGTTGTGCACAAGAGTTTGAGAAAAGGAGGTCATTTCTTCTATGTTCTGTTTGATCATCACTTTGACAATTTTTTTCTGCTTTTAATCCAGTGGCTGCTGGATTTAAGTAACTGCAATATTTTGTCTTTGTGGAACCATAGTAGTGTTAAACCCAAGACCTTGCTTATTGTAGGTGAGGAGTCCTGTTCCAGACCAAAAGCTGGGCATGATCTTTCAGGCCCGACTATAAAATTGCAAGACTTTTCTTGGCAGACTCAGAGGGGAAGCTGGCCTCCCCACACCAGCCTGCACTGCGTCTCTGGAGGGAGTGGTAGTCATGGACTCCAGCCCTTTGGGCCAGGCACGCTCACGTGTGTTTCGCATCTCTGGCCGCTTGCCTCTCTTTGAAGTTCTCCTTGTTGGGGGCTTCACCTCAGGCATTGCTGAGCCCTTATGGAGGGGCTCAGACTCAGTACTTTTCCACTCCTAGTCCTTTTCCCTCTCCCTTCCTCTGCCCACAGCCAGCCAAGAGGTCTTCGGTTCACTGCTTCTCAGCAGTGAGATGAAGTCCTCTGCTCTGTGTCCACCTGGCCCTCGCCTGGTGGGCCAGGGCAAAATGGAACTCTGTTCTTTTTGCAAAAATGGAACTCTGAGCAACTGGCATCTTTTTTTTTTTTTTTTAACCTCTTTACTTGCATTGTTGCATTAAAAGTGAGGTCTTGGTTGTCAGAGTTTGGCTCGTTGTCTTAAAACCACCTCTACAGGGCACAATCAGTGCACTCCAGGGCGGTCATCGAGGAGGAGCTAAAAGCACCAGAGTTCTGTGGGTGCTTCCCCGCCATGTTAATGTTTTACAAAGCTGTCCACATTTCCCCCCCTCTCTGCTGTTAAGGGGTAGGCTATAGTATGGAGAAAAAAAGAAAAAAAAACCTCCTGGAGGGGAGCACTGTGTTTCTTCTGCATCCATGACAACTACCTAAGGGGATGATACAAGGACACAGCCCAACAAGTATTGGACGCCGTGGGGATTCACAAGTGCCACACTGCCAGACCTTTGCCACAGGCAAGAATCTGGTACCGGACTGAATTCCTGGGCATGAGCTGGGAAGCAGTACTACATTGAGTTCCCGAAAAGATTATTACCAAGCTCTTGGACCTTTCCGACCAAAAAAAAAAGGAAAAGAAGACTCAGGAATTGGTGGGCCTGTTTGGCAACTGATGCTGTCATGAAACACGTGGAGATCTTGATGTCACCCACCTGCAAGGTTACCAGAAAAGCTGCTGCTTTGAGTGGGGTCCCAACAAAGAGGGTATCCTGGAAGCCCCCAACAGAACACCAGAGCTCCCTTTTCCTGGGTCCTGCTGATCCACACCTCCATTTGATGTACATGTCTAAGCAACAGAACCGTTCTCTCATTGGTGTCTGTCGCAGAGGGTTAATCTCCCAGGCCAGCAAGGACCTGTAAGCGCCCCAAGTTGGCTGAAAGATACACGCCCCTTGAGAGGCAATTAATGGCCTGTTGTTGGAACTTGGTGAATGATACAAGGGCGCAGCCTTGAGTGTAGTATGAGGTTCATGAGCTGAAACCCCAGTCACGCTGAAGGAGACTTGGCTTTCACCAGGCACATAAAGGAGCTGCATAGCGGACAGCTGGGTGCAGTGTTGACAACTAGTTGACTGTCCAGTTCCTCTACCTCCTACTCCTCACTTCACCCCAGCAAATGAACCCTCCTGTATTTTCACTGATCCATGGACTGCCACTCATGGCGTGGCCATTAGTTGTGCACCCCCTGGGGAGAGGAGCCTTTGGATGGAGATCAGTTCTCCTAATAAACATTTGTCACCTATGCGGATGCTCACCAGAAAGGCCTGGTGTCGACAAAGGGGATCTCAACCAACACACATGTCACCCTTGCCGGCTTCCTACAGAAACTGACAAGCAGACATGTAACTGATTATCTCCCGGGTCCACAAGAGGCTGACCCACAGAAATTTAGGCACCATCCTGGACTGGATTGGCATGCACAGATGCCAGTGTTGGGGGAGTACACCAGAACTGCATGGGGAAAGTTGTCCAACTGATCAGACCCTAGTCCACATAAAAAGTGTTGCCTAGAAACATGTTCCTTTAAGTTGGGGGCCAGGACAGTCTCAGCAGATGGAACACATTGGGCCTCTCATCCTGTCTATCATCTTTTCTTGAGTCTTGATTATAATTGACACTCTCTGAGTTTGGCCTAGTCACTCCCATTTGATCCATTAACCCAGGCCTCACTATTCAGGTCCGATGCCACATTTGTTTCCTGTTCAGGTCCTTGAGAGCTGGCACTGCATCTTGTAACAGGCCTGGATTTGTGGCTCAGGCTCAGACTACTTGTCAGTGGACACAGTCATGTAGCATACAACAGACTCCATGTCCTGTATCACTCCTTATCCCCTGGGGTGGTTGAACATTTTAATGAATAATTGAAGTACAGGCTTCATCAGCTGATGGGATGGTGTAAGATTACCCCAGGCAAGCGGTTGGGGTCTCAGGGCAGCATTTTTCCAGTTAGGTACTTCTTTTTAGCACTGCGTGTTTGACCAGGTGGTCTGCTCCCCTCCTTCACCTGCATACCCTCTTACAGTTGCTCTGTTCTCCCTGGGAGACCCTGGATTCCATAGCTTTACCTTTTCCAAAGACTCAGATCAGTGCGAGATGAGAATGGCTGTTAAACATCAAGGAGTGGAAACCAGTAATCTCCATTTTCCACTGGGTGCAGCGTTTACGGGTGTCTAGTTCCGCCACTTCAGGTGGCTGAGCCTCTTTGCCTGGGTTTCCCCCCAGGACAGATGTCAGCATATAGGATAGAACTCTACTAAACACCGGGGAGCAAAGCCGGGAGATTTGGGTTCACCAGCCTAGGGGATTGGTAGGGTGCTCCCGCTCCCTGTAGTACAGTTCAGACTGGCACAGTTGGATAAACCTGAGCACCTTTGGATCTAAGAGCTCAGACGTGGGGATTTGCTCTGCATTATTTGTAGGTTTAAGAGTTTTATTTAAATATCCCTCGAGAGAACTTTCGTCATTTATCCAATATAGACTGAATTAGGTCACTGTGCTGGACATTAGAAGATGAAACAAACATGACAAGAAAAAAATAGGTGAGATTGTTTTCTGACTGAGGAATTTAAAAAGGCACGAAGTAAGCAGTGCTTCTAGCTGGAAAGGACTTGACCATGAATGATGTAGGAAGTCGGATAAACATTGTGAACCTAGCTGTGATGTCAGTAGATGCCATAGTTTGATTAGAAAGATAAGTTGGAGCCAGATAAGTGTGGGGATTTGTACTTTTCTTTTGTAGGTGGTGAAAGTGGGCCTAGAAGGTGCCAACTAAGAGGAAAGTGATCCTGATTACAACTTAGGGAGATTGTGTGGCCACAGGGTGTTGTGTCATGGTTCTCAAAGCACCCCACTGATCAGTACTGACTAGGAGCTCACACAGTAATTGACTCAGCCTGCAGGCAGAGCTATAGCTCCGAGGTGTTACAGTGAAAGGACACAAGGCACCCTCAGCAAAGGGGGGTTAGCACGTGGGGTGAATTCTGGGGGAATCCGGAAGCAAGTTTCCAAGCAGAATACCAAAGGACGAGTTTAATTCCTCCATGGGGGGCAGTGTGAAGTGTCATCTACCAGAGAAGTTCCTTAGAGACTCAGTGCCCAGGGATTTTATTGGCATTCTTGTAAGCACCCTTCTGCCTCTTCTGTACCAAAATTTCAGACTCCTAGAAGGAAAGCAGCTGTTTTTTTGTAAAACTGTGTTGTTTGCATGCATCACATAGGAATACTGAGCTTATCAAAAAATGGTGTGGGCGCTCTTTGAAGTTCAAGATCCCAAATGAAAACCAAGAAGCAGTCTTGCGAAGCAGACCTCTCTCAGGACAGCAGCCCCGGCCTGCGCCGTCACTTGTCTCGCGCAGGTGTAAAGGGAACAGAGGCACATGGTTGTGTTTCAGCCAAGTAACAATTTTTTAGATTCTTTACTCCTACTTTTATGAGTTCTTTACTTTCATTAAGATGTTTAATGATTAAGATTTAGAGATCACTGAGTACAAATTTTACGTGAGATTTTATTGAAGAATTTGTTCCGGGCTCTCATATACATCAACTTACCATCCCTAGTTATTCTATTCAGTTGTGAAGTGAAACAAACATACAAGCAAAGATTGATTTTCTTTTTGTTTTCTAGGTTTAAAGAGAATCGAAAAGATGATATTTGGCTTGTAGATGTGAGTATGTAAATTTTTGTATTAATTAGCTTTTCCTACCAATTTAGTATTTCTCTGTTCTCCACCCAAATATGACAGTATGTCATTGTACTGTATGTCATTCAATTTTTTTTTTAGTTTTTTTTTTTTCTTTCTTTTTATATTAAAGTGAACCTCAGGAGCCAAAACCGTTTCCTGGTGGTGGAATCTGGTTTTGACGAGGCTGACATGTGGCTTGTGTCTGAGGGAGGTTATGGCCTCTGATTTCACCGCAGATTCCTCCTTGTTTCTTCGTGTTCCCCAGAGATCGAGCGTGTTAAAACTGCTTGGCAATCAAAATCATATATTCACCTTCTGTCCTCATTTTCAAGTTCGGGACATGTTTAAGGGGATTTGTTTTAACGTGTCTCAGTGAAAAGGTAGAGTGTCAGCAAAATGGAAGCAAAGAGAGTGGCGGAGCTGGCAATTTCTGAAGCTCAGGATGTGGGGGGTGAGCTCCCCTTAAGTGTTTTTCCTTTAGTATATGTTTGAACACTTCAATATAATGCTCAAGAATAGATAAATTTTGTTCCATAAAAAATACAACAAGCTGTTTGTTACACTATTTAACTAGGAGGACCTAAGTAACCACCCCAGCTATCTGGTGGTTAGAAAGAAGAAAGAAACTCTGGTTTTGGTTAATCACCTGGTTTGTTCCTGTGCCAAACCCCTCATCTCAGTGACCTCACCTGTTCCCCATGCGTTACCCTTAAAGTAGCCAAGGCACCTGCTGTGTTGGAACCCTTATACTAGAAACAGTGTCTATCATTTACATGTCAGAGTATGCACGTGGTGTGTATTTGATGGTTTCACTTTACGTATGACAGAGAACGATGTTTTTATTGTAAACCACATGTCTATTTTGAAAAGCTATCAGGCATTATGTTCTTTAAAGTAAACTTGAAGTGTTAGTGTTGAGGAATATGCTGGGTATTAATCTGGCTCTGTGTGTGTGTTATCTGTTAAGTGACCACTTTAAAAATTATACGTGCATGTCTGTACTTCTGAAAGAGACTATTAGAAGATCATTTAAAGTGACTATTTTAAAATTAAGATTATGTCCACAATAGTGGTTGTCTTTTTATTTTATTTTTTTTTTTTTTGAACAAGTTTTATGCACCGTGGTGTGGCCATTGTAAAAAACTGGAACCGATTTGGAATGAAGTTGGTCTTGAGATGAAAAGCATTGGGTCGCCAGTTAAAGTTGGAAAGATGGATGCTACTTCCTATTCTAGTAAGCATTACTCAGTTTATCATTTTTACTGTTCTTGTCATGAAGATGTTTTAATTACTGATGCAGTATTCAAGGTAGGAGGAAAATGTATTTTTTTTACTCATGTAAAATTAAAGTTATCTTAATAATTCAAGACTCTTGTTGACTAAATTACCCATTGAATGTGTAAAATGAAATATATGGTAAATTCATGCGTGACATGATGTGTAAGCTATTATTCCTTCTTTGAACATACTTAAGGTAACGTGTTCATCTGAGGCAGCTATAGAAACTGGAATGTGAAACCGTTGATTTTGCTGTGTGAATTAATAATGAGAGTTTGTTGTCTGAGTTGCCTGACGTGGCACTGATAGGGGAGTAAACGGGACTTGGAGAATAGGCTAAGATAATTGCGAGTGAAGAAGACTAGAGCAGAATCATGGAGTTGAAAGTGAGTTTAAATGGTGTATACTGGAGAATAGAATGTCTTAAAGCCGAGGTTGGCAAACTGTGGTTCATGGATGGGTTTGGGCTCCACACCTGCTGTTGTAAAAGGAGCAGTCTTGGAACCCAGCTGTCCTCCCCTGCTGACTATTGTCTGTGGCTGTTTTTGTGCCAGTGGCCGAGTGGAGCAGTTGTAACAGACACTGTGAGTCACAGTCGCTGTTAGACCCTTTACAGAAAAAGTTTACCTACATCTCTCTTAAAGGATGTGGGAATAGAAGAACTTAAGTTTAGAGTCGTTCCAGGCATTGTGAAGTCTGGAAAGAGCAGCCTGCTGCAGACCGCAGGCCTGGATTCACACCCGTTGGGTGGCATTTGGGGAGTTTCTTGACATCTCTAAGCTCTACTTTGGAAGTGTTTGATCTAGAGCTGTTTTCTTTGATTGTTTTGAGATGTAAATTACGTACCACATGTGAAGTCCCTTGTTGTTTTCAATTAATGTAGTTTCTGTTTCCTTTAATTTTTATAAAGAAAGTGAGGTATGTAAGGTATATTTTTAGGAAAACAGCCTTGTACTCTGGACGCAGTTGTCTATGGAGCAAGACAAACGTGTTTTACTTACAGCTCTGCCTCCACGTCCTGCTTATGTGGCTTTGGGGAAGTGCACAGTCTCTTTTTATGTCAGTTTCTACACCTGTGGACAGGAGGGTGATAATCCTCATGGTTGTGAGGATAAATTATTTCATATTAATATTTCATATTTTTTGTATTTAATGTTTCATATTAAAAACACAAGGTGATAAGGGGTAATGCCAGATTTTAGGGCCTCCCAGGCCAAAGTGTTTTAGATTCTATTAGTTGCCACTGGGAGGTGATACAGTGTTTTGAAAATGTGCATCACTCCGTGAACATGCTTACAGCAGCAGCGTGTAGGGTGGAGAGGAAGAACACTCAGAGACAGGAGATCATCATCGTGGACTTTCGTGTGCATCCGCCACAGCACGCTGGAGCCCAGACTCTGCTTGTGGGAGTAAAGAGGAGGCAGTGACTTATATTTTCAAGGATGAAATCACAGATGTGACGGATTGGCACTGGAACATAAAGAACAATAGAAAACAATATAATTTTTTTTTTTTTTTTTTTAAGATTTATTTATTTATTTATTTATACAAGCACTGGGTACAGTCAGCAGCACGGGAGGGTGAGAGAAATCACCAGAGCCAGAGTGGGGAGCAGAACAGGCAGAAGGACGAAGTACACTGCTGAGGGGAGCAGCGGGCGGCAGGAGAGGTCTGCGCGCCATGTGGGACCCTCCTCTGGTGGCCGGGAAGCAGCCGGGGATTGAACCGGCGCGACAGAGGCCGCGGGCAGCTTCGCAACCCAGCGCTCAACCACTGCGCCACCGGGGAGGCCCAGAAAACAATATAATTCTTAGAGTAGTTTTTGAACTGTACTACCACTGGCTAAATGGGAAAGATGGTAAATTTAAATTTTTTTTAAAGATATATTTATTCATGCATACAAGAACTGGGGTACAGGTCAGTAGTGCGGGAGGGTGAGAAGATTCACCAGAGACAGAGCGGGGAACGGGACAGGCAGACTGACTGAAATACACTGCAGAGGGAAGCAGCAGGCAAGACAGGAGAGGTCTGCTGTGCCATGTGGTGATCTCCCAGGCCAGCCGGGATCAAACCCGCACCGCAGAAAGCTTCACAGTGCTGCGCTCAACTGCCTGCGCTACCAGGGAGGCCCAGTTTTTGTTTTGTATTGATGTTAGCAGCTGTTTGGAATTTGTGCTCTTTTGCTTTATTGATGCTTGGAAATAGGGAACAAGGAGATGAGCTGTGAAGCTGGAATTGAGCCCCATAGTTGGATTGTTGAAACTCTCAAGAAGAGCTGCATGGCAGAAAGATTTTGTACAGAGAGGATAATGTGCTTGAGTTGATATTTCTTGAAATAAGCTTTTTAGAACAATGTTCGAGAAATTGATGCTGCCAGCTCTTGCTCATGAACGCGAGTTCTTGTTTTAGGCCTATCTGTTGGTTAGACACGCACGCCCCTGCTTCCTCACAGGAGTCATCCAGATCCGGTGCGGAGCCTTTTACTCACTGCTGTTTGTCAAGTTCAGTCCTCATTTCTCTAGATTAAAGAAAGAACAAAAGCAAATCCTTTCAGTCCTGGAAATGCAGGAGAAAGAGGCCCAAACCAGCAAATGCAGTAAAATCCAAAGTGACAAATACTTGTGATCACCTCAGCCATTTAAAGGAGTAATAGTGTATAAAGGAGTATAAGGGAATAGTGTATAAAGGAGTATAAAGGGAAAATAATGAAAAAACAGTAAAAATAGAAAAGGAAAAATAGTACCTCTATACATCAGCCAGATCGTAAAGGCGAGCCATTCGTGTGATGAATCATTCATGTGGTAACAGTTTATATTAAGTCAAAAATTGTTTTTATAGTATCTAATTCATTAGTTTATTATTCTGTATTTATTAAACATCCCTGTGTGCCACTGTTAGGGGGTACTGTGTTAGGGAGAAAATAGCCAAGACTTTTTGTCTCAGTAGCTTAGAGAAGAAAGTGTTTTAAATGTCGTGATTAAAAAACAATATTACTTTTTTCCAAATTATCTGTTGGGGTAAAGTAGGTTTACATATACGAATCTTTTCCTGGGGTCACAGGTTCCAATCTCTGCGAGCGTGTACTTCACTTCACCCCACCCCACCCACTCCCCCACGTGCACCTCATCGCCCGCCATCTCTAGTCACCTCAGTTTTACAGCCAGATGTTAGAAAACCACTTCTCTTTGGGAAAAGGGAAAGGGAAAATGGTGTGTACTGCACACTGTCCTCTACAGGTACCTCATTCCCTGAGCTCCTCCCCCTCCCCCAGGCTGTACCCCAACCTCATGGCCATGTAAACCTTTTACTATTACTACTGGGATCATCCAAGCAATGTTTGCTGAAAAAAATTATTCTTCTGTGGAAAACATGTGGCCTCAGCGTTCATTCATTCTGCAGCTATTTAAAGCTAACCCTCTGTCAGGGTGTGCCAGGCACACTTTGGTGAGCAAAACAGGCAGAACTTTTAATTCTTTTATTTATGTATAGTGGGGATTGCCAGACAATATCCAATAAGCATAACTGAGTTTTCTGGGGTTAGTGTTTGGTGTCAGTGATGAATATACTTTGTACTTTATTACAGAATCAAGGAGGTTTTTTTTTTTAATGTGTTTTACGGAGCAAAACATGTCACCTCCCTCTTTTTAAAAAAAGTTGACAAGGTTTCAGAAGCTGCTATCTAGAAAATACAAATTCATTTTTGGTATATAATTCTTAAAGCTGCCCTGAATACTTCAAGATAGCTCAAGTACAGGCATTTTATTCCCCGAGTAGAACTTAAACAGGCAAAGAAATGGAATGTTTCTCTAAGCGGGCCGCTGTCGCTGTTCTCTGACTGTGGAACACCGAAGGGTGGGCTGCCTGCTGGAGCTCTGAGCCCCCAGGCCTTCCTCAGGCGCTCCCGCATCAGTGTCCTCACCTGCCTGCGGACTAGACTGCCTGCTGCGCCCCATGGAACCTCAGGCTACTCCAGCCAAAGGATTGTCTTTGAGACAGAGAGTGTCTCATGAGTGTCAAGAGAATTGGTATTTTTCATCCTGCCCATGTGTTTGAAATTATGCCAAAAATTACTCTATGTTTGGTTTCCACTGTAATCAAATAGTTTGAAAATTATACTGTCAAGTATAAGTTTATATATATATATGCAGCTCTCTTTGTGCATATCCCTTTAAAAATGAGCACTAAATTGCTTGCCATTCAGCAGTTTAAATCGGTAGGGTCTTACCTGTAATGATTTCTGTAGTGAAATTTTGTCCATTTCTCAACCTTAGTGAGGTCACATTTACCTCTCTTGGTAGGGGAACATGCAGTGGCATTTGGTCAGAAACACTCTGTGGCGCCAGTGTTCCTGAGCGCTGTAGGATGCTGAGCTGCATCCCTGGGAATGTGGGGGAGCAGCAGCAGAGAAGTTAAGAAACTCCCCTGAAATTGCATAAATACTAATTGGCAGCCTTGGGCCCCGCACCCTTGTCCTGACATGTCTGTGATACACGCTTGTTGTGTGTGTGTGTGAATTGCACAGCCCTTTTCATCTGGGAACCTGTATTTGAAGTTTTAGGAGTAGGTGGTATTACACACCTCCATCATACAGGTGTGACAGCTGAGGTCAAGGAAATGAAGGGCTAGAATTGGGATTTTTTTTCCCTCCCTGAAGTTTGAGGACCACAGCATCAGGCTATAAAAATGCCACCACTTAGTTTCTTCCTGATTGGGTTTTTCCTTTATTTGATTTGAGAATAAATAAATGTTATGATAAATTTTAAAGGTTTAGCTCATTTTATTGCATGTCTCCTAAGTGTGTGTTTTATAAAACCTGCACCAGCAAATAGAATACAATTCAGATAATGGTTAGCTTATGCTTTGTTTTTTGCAATAAATCGCAAAAAATTTTCTGAATTAAAGTATGTGCATTTTTAAGACAATACTATTGCACACTTAGTAGACTAGAGTGTAAACATAAAATTTATATGCACTGGAAAATGGAAAAGTTCACGTGACTTGCTTTATTAACGGTGCTCACTTTATTGTGGCAGTTCTGGAACTGAGCTTCCAGCATTTCCAAGATTTGCCTGTATTAGGAGTCGCTGGTGGATGTACCCCAGCCCTCTAATCTTTGTATCTTGGCAGTTTTTCATGAGTCTTAGTTGAAGGTAATCAGGGCTTGTATTTACCTGCCTCCTTAATATGAGGAAGGGGTGTTAGGAACACACTCTACTCAGATGATATTCCTGAAGTCTTTGTGTTTACTTGGGAGAAGGTAAGCTCACTAACAGCAATTTTCAGTTGGGATGTACTTAATAGAATTAAGTCTTAAAATAAAGATGGGCACAAATAAGTCTTTGGTCTAAGGTCACATGGCTGTTAAAAGACGGCATCTGTATCTTCAGATCCTGCATTATTTATGTTACTTCCTGCAATTTGTGTTCCCTCTATGAAAACCAGTGTTACCAATAAATATAAGTAAAACTGGGCAAGTCTGAATCAGAAGGGTTCACTCTCAGTAGCCTGGTGAGGATACCAGACTAATTCCGTTTATATTCTTTTTAAGATTTAAAGAAAATCTGTATAGGTTTGTATAAGTATATCTATATATTTTTTAAAGTAAAAGGCTCATTTATTACCTAGTTTCTCATTTTAAAAAAAAATTTAGAATTATTTATTCTTTTTCTTATCAAGGCATTGCTTCAGAGTTTGGAGTTCGAGGTTATCCAACAATTAAGCTGTAAGTTGAGTGTTATATGTTTATATGTGTATATTTATTAGTTCACTCTACTTACGTTTTATTACATTAATTTCTAGTAGCTTCCTGGAGCAGTGAAGATTTGAGTTCAGCAGTTCTTTCTAGGTGCAGTATGTGATGAGAGGAGAGGGGCTGCATCTCTGTGCTCTCCTTGTGTTAAGTAAATGTGTTGTTTATGGCTCATTCACTGCGCTGACTGTGCGGGACGAGGTCCAGTCAGTCTGTGAGAGGCCTCCTGCCCACGGAGGTCAGGAATCTCTTCTGCTTTTTCACGTGAATTCTGTCTCCTAACAAATTTTACTTTCCTATAATTAGACTTATTTTTGAGAGATGAATCAGTTTGATGGATGTTAATTCTAATCTGTAGGTGTTGATGGAGTCTAATGTGGAGTGTTTAATTTGGCAGAAATGGTGTGGTAATTCCAAAGGACTTATATTATAAACATGATTTTATTGGATTTCTCATGATTTTCATCCTTATTTTGATAATGTGGGAAGTTGAGGAATTATTTTGAAACTTGTTTTTATAATAAAGCAAATTTTTATTTCAGTATTTTAAAACTTCAAATTTAAAAATTTAACTAATTTTAATTTTTTATTTCTTATATTATGTGTGGACCTTCTTTCTTCCACCTCGTTAAAAATAGTTTTCTCAGCTACTTCTACTTTCTTGTGTTAATTATCTTTTCTATTCTTTCTATTTAATTATGGATGTTCTGTTTGTGCTTTTACAATTATTTTACAAATTTTTATTTATTTGAATACATGTAATTTTAATACAATACAGCATTTTTCTTTACATTTTGAGTTGTTGTTCCCCAGAAACCAGTTGCTTACTTCTAAAATTCTACAGCTATTATTTTGTATATTGTAGTTTTATGTAGCAATAGTAATTAACACTAAAAACTAAAGCAGTTGAAATAATGCAAGCTTGTAATTTTTTGTTTTTTTAAGATTAAAGGGGGACTTGGCATATAATTATAGAGGACCACGAACTAAAGATGATATTATTGAGTTTGCACACAGAGTGTCTGGGTAAGTTCTTACTCGGGAAGGCTCTTATTATATTACTACATTTTCTATATATGAAAAATTAAATGTGTTTTAATAGATCATTTTGAGTGTGTATTTTAGGGATTCGACCTAAATGAAATTGGTTTACTTGTGAGAAAAGGTAAGATTATGTAGCACATGCAAAAAAAACTCTTTCCTTTAAGGAAACAAAAGGGCCTGTTATTTGTGTTATGTACTTGTGACCTCACATTTATTTATTTATTTTTAAATATTTTATTATTTTTGTGTAGAAGAACTGGGGTATAGGCCAGAGGTGTGGGGGATAAGAGGATTCACCAAAGACAGAGTGGGGGGCAGAACAGGTGGATCTACTGAAATACACTGCTGAGGGGAGTAGAGACAGGAGAGGTATGCTCCCTGGTGGGGGTTTGAACTCAGGCCCTTGCTCTGGGCCTTTGAGGTGGTGGGGCTAAGACTTAACCCCTAAGCTACCAGGGAGGCCCTTGTGACCTCACATTTAAATTCACTTTGTGTATAGAAGAATTTTCCCCAGTGGATTTTATTTTTTATTTATTTATATATTTTTTTATTTTTATTATTTATTTATTTATTTATACAAGCACTGGGTACAGACAGAAGCACAGGAAGGTGAGAGAACTCACCAGAGCCAGAGCAGGGAACAGAGCAGGCAGGAGGACCGAAGTACACTGCTGAGGGGAGCAGTGGGCGACAGGAGAGGTCTGCACGCCATGTGGGACCCTCCTCCGGTGGCCGGGGAGCAGCCGGGCATCGAACTGGCACTGCAGAGGCTCCGGGCAGCTTCTCAACCCAGCGCTCAACTGCTGCGCCACTGGGGAGGCCCCTATTTATTTTTTTTTTAAAGATTTATTTGTTTATTTATACAAGCACTGGGTATAGTCAGAAGCGCGGGAGGGTGAGAGAATTCACCAGAGCCAGAGCTGGGAGCAGAGCAGGCAGACTGACAAAATACACTGCTGAGGGGAGCAGTGGGCGACAGGAGAGGTCTTCGCGCCATGCGGGACCCTCGCCTGGCGGCAGGGGATCGAAACGGCGCTGCAGAGGCTGTGGGCAGCTTTGCAACCCAGCGCTCAACTGCTGCGCCACCGGGGAGGCCCGCCAGTGGATTTTAAAGAACATTTGCAAAATTTGATTTTACAGATGGCTATGTTGTAAATCTTAATCTATTACTATAATTTTGCTTTTGTAGTGCCCGCTTTATGGCAGTTTACTTTTATTGTTACTTACTTTTAGAGTTTTTAAAGAAAACCCCACTGTGTTATCATTCTTAATAGATTTGGGCTTTAATCTCTAGCATGTGATGCTGGAAAGTGCTTTTTAGATACAACTAAAATACTGTTCCTGATCTATCACATTATGCCTAATGCCAGCTGTGAGGTAATAGTGCATTTTTTACTTAGGATATAGCATAATTAGAGTAGAAAGACTGAATTACAGAGCTCTGAAGTTTTACTGACAAGGAAATAGTTTCTTCCATAGGCATCTCCTGTAGGTTTGATTATGGTGATTTAAGAAAAAATAAAATGACCTTCTTGGGATATAAAGAAAGTTACTGCTCCAGAGAGGTTTACCTATATTGACTTAAGCTTAAATCATATTGTAGGCACTTTCTTATGATTTAGACAGGATATGCTACATTGATAACTTGAAATACCTTTAAGATAAATTGAAATGTTGGGATGAATTTCTTGGGTGACTTGGTATTATTGGCATAAATTACTTGATAAAAGGCACAAGACTGGGAATGATATTTGTATATTGAAGTTTCTAAAGTTTATTAATATAATTTTCACTGTATTATTGACTGCATATTTCATATTCTTTATTTGCTTTGTGAATAAATAAGTTATGGGATAATTTTATATTTCATGAGGCGATTGCTAGTGGATGTACTTACTCCCCCATGATTTGTATTAGTCTTTGTTAGCACTTTTTAATGAGTTTTAGTTTAAGCTTAGGAAGGAAGGGCTTCTCCTGATGTAACTAGGGATGACTTTATTGCAAATGAAATTTCAAGAGTCGGTTTTGAAATTGCATCACTTACTAGTTAATGACCAAAGTATTAAAACAGAGACCAGAGTGATGCAATACATCTAAAGACTTGTGTGTTTCCAAAATAGGTTTCCCCTTATAAAAATGCATTTTATTCTTTTTGTAAATTGGTGGAGTAAAACTCTGACAAAACAGACCACATTTAAAAGAAGACTGCCTCTTATTTTAGTTTTTTAATTATATTTTTCGAATGATATGATTTATAATAACATTTGCTGTCACTTTTCACAGTCTGTTTCACTTTGAAATCTGCTTTATAATAAAACTCAGTAGATTTGTTTTCTCCTTTTGAGCTTCTTGTGACTGCTAGGACTTACCATTCTCCATTTAATTTTTCCTGGAAAAAGTAACATACTTATAAACCATTTTAGATTTTAATCTCAATAGGGCATTTTAAAACTATATTAACATTTAAGTTGACAGGAAGAGACATAGTCCTAATATAGTATTATAAACTCCTGGGATAGTATTTCAGTGTGTTTGTGTGACTGATCTTTGGAAAGGGAGAAAAATAATTCTCATGTGTGGTGTTTTGTTTTTAGCTGAAGACTCACTTAAATGCACTATTGTTCTGTTTTTACCTATCAAAATATTGACTAAGATGGTATTCTCTAAAAGGATGTATTTGAAACTTATTTTTTAAGCTGATAGTTTAAATAAATTATAGGTACTATATCGTATGGCTGTAATAGAGATCATGAGTTATGGTTTTTGTTCGATTTATGTGGATTGAGTGATACACTTAAGTATAGTTAATGCACTTTCAGAGCTTTATAACTTTAGACATATTAGGCTATCAGAGAGGTAGTAGTAAATTATGTGATCTTATCTGCAAGTTTGTTTTGGGTTGTTCGTTCTGTTTCCAAACAGGGCTCTCATTCGGCCACTTCCAAGCCAGCAAATGTTTGAACATGTGCGGAAGAGACATCGTGTATTTTTTGTTTATATAGGTGGAGAGTCACCTTTGAAGGTATCAAATAATTGTATTTTTAATCCACAAGCTCAGATATATTATTTAATTTTCTCTGTAGCCCAGATTTCACCAAAAACTCAAAACTAACTCTTAATGGAAATAATTACAATAAAATACTTCCGTGTGTACACTCTATAGTTCTTGCCGTCATGAAACCAAAGTGAGTGAAAAAAGTGTGTAGCTATTATTGCTTGCCTCAGTGTTTCTTCTGTCATTGGCCTGGTTATTTAAATTTTGTATTATTTTGTTAGCATTTTTGTGTCTGAGACTGTAAAATGTAGTTTGAATATAAGCCTTTTTTTAAAAAAGATTTATTTACGCATACAAGAACTAAGGTGTAGACCAGAGGTGCGGGTGGGTTGAGAGTGAGAGGATTCACCAGAGACACAGTGGGTAGCAGAACTGGTAGATCTAGTGAAATACACTGCTGAGGGGAGCAGTGGGCAAAGCAGGTGAGGTCTGCTATGCCATATGTGGGTTAGCTCCCTGGCCAGGGATCGAACTCATGCTGCAGTAGCTGGCTATAGCTTGATAGTGCTGAGACTTTAACTCCTGTGCCATCAGGGAGGCCCCCTAAAATTTAAGCTTTTAAAGGAAAAAAGATCATCATCTTAAGATTATTTTATATATGCATGTATGCACTACAATATCTCTTCCTATAATCACCAAATTAAATTAATAAATATGAATTGAGCTTATGCCACATTTAAGGAGCTTTTGTTTGGACAAGTATAAAAATACTTAGTTACAATAGTCCTATGCCTCAGAATCTATCATTATTTCATATGCTTGTATTCTTTTTTCACATAAAGAATTGGAGGCAGCAAATTGGGAGGTGCTACTTCATGATGCTATCTTTGTCTGCATGTTTAATGAGGAGTGGGTTTTCATCTTTAATAAAATTTAATTCAACTTTTTTCTGTTTATATTATCACAGGAGAAATACATAGATGCAGCATCAGAATTAATTGTGTACACGTACTTCTTTTCAGCTTCAGAAGAAGTGGTTCCTGAGGTAATATTTAAAATTGAATTTAACGATGTAATTTCATTTTTTAAAGTATTACCTGCTTTTGTCTGTCAGATTTATTTACTGTGATACATGTAGAAAAAGTAAAAATTGATTTTGTTTTTTTTATTTTTTATTTTTTTAAGTATTTTTAAAAATTTGATTGTTTTTCACATAAAGTTTTTTTTTTTCTTGTAAAGATTTATTTTCATTTATACAAGAACTGGGGTACAGTCCAGATGCGTGGGAGGGTGAGAGGATTCACCAGAGACAGAGTGGGGAACAGAACAGGCAGACTGACGAAATACACTGCTGAGGAGAGCAGCGGGCGAGACAGGAGAGGTCTGCTCGCCATGTGGGTTGCTCCGAGGCCGGCGGGGATTGAACCAGCACAGCAGAGGCTGTGGACAGCTTCAGAGCGCTGCACTCAACCGTCTGCGCCACCTTGGAGGCCCAAGATTTATTTATTTATGCATACAAGCACTCGGGTACAGGCCAGAGGTGTGAGGGGTGAGAGGATTCACCAGAGACAGAGTGGGGAACAGAACAGGTAGATTGACCGAAACATATTGCTGAGGGGGAACAGTGGGTGAAACAGGAGAGGTCTGCTGCACCATGTGGGTAGCTCCTTGGCTGGGGATCGAACTCGTGGTGCAGTGGCTGCGGGTAGCTTCATAGGTTGCGTCTTAACATCTTGCGCCACCAGGGAGGCCCGTAAACATTGATTCTTTACTGCTGGTATCACACTGCTTGTTATTAATCTATTATACGGTCTGTTGTAGCAATGGCTTGATAGCATTTAGGAAATACGATGATTACATTTGAGCTTTTTTCCTCTTTTAAATAATAGCAGTCATGACAAGTAGTACCTGAAACCTTTAAATCAGTTTGGAAGTATTAGCTTTTTATATACATAATATATAAATTATATGTTGCATATTATGTATGTTTTTTGTTCACCAAGTCTGTTGTCTTGGAGCCCTGTGCGTGTTCCAAGTCCTGGGTAATTTGTCCCCAGCAGAGGCATCACGGGTACCAGCAGCATGGAGCTTACATTCTCCTGGGCAGATGGATTAATTTTAGGTTTGGTTGATGTCTTCTCTTGGATCCTCTGATCGAGGGAGCAGTCCTCAGTAAACAGATCTATAAACAGGCTATGATAACTGCTATGAATCAAATATGATTAGGAGCAGTATGATAGAAGGGACATTTAGAGGTAGGGTCCTGGCTGTAGATTGACCTAGAATTGTCTGTCTGAGAAGAAAATATTTAAAACTGAGGCTTCCATGATGTGAAAGAGCCACACAAAGATCTGTGGCCAGAGGCTCCCAGAAGTAGGAGCAGGCACTTGAGGAACTGATGTGGCTGGAGGAAGGAGGTGGGAGGGCGGAGAGCCGTGAGACCTCGGTTGCATTTGCATGGGAGGGAGACATGAGTGAAGGGCTCCGGCTCATGTTCATTTTATTATTTTTTTATGGATTATTTTATTTTATATAATTCTTACGTCATTTTTCATTTTTGCATAATGTATGCATTTTCATTTTGGTTCATGTTCATTTTAAACACCCTTATCTTCACAGCTTTCTGAGAAGTCTCATGAGCGGGGCATTAGAGGGCTTGCTATTTTCTGGGACCTGACATAATCTGACACCATCATAGTTCTCACATAGCAATAAGTTGTCTAAGGAAAATCCCCCGGAATCTAGAACATTGGTGGGTTCAGACGGGATTTGCTGGAGACGTGGCCTGTGTGTGATTATTACTTGCTTTTAGTACTGTTGTTGTTATTGGTCTTCTTCACTGCTTTCTTTACACAGTCTTTATTTTTTTTAAAAGATTTATTTATTTATGCATACAAGAACTGGGGTACAGGCCAGAGATGTGGGGGTGAGAGGATTCACCAGAGACAGAGTGGGGAACAGAATAGGCAGATTGACTGAAATACACTGCCGGCCGGGGATCAAACTCGTGCTACGGAGGCTGCGGATTGCCCCATAGTGCGGTGCTTAACCTCCTGCGCCACCAGGGAGGCCCTTTACACAGTCTTTAATTATTCTTGCAAGTATTTGTCATCTCTTTTATTTCTGAGTATATTGGGTTGTCGGAAACGTCATGACATTTTTCCCTGTGTTTTCTATGCAAACATGTCATGACTTTTCTGACACCCTGATAGTTGTAAAAGTCCGCTAAGGGAAATAATAGTTATTTTAGAACTTCTACTTCCACTGACAATTCTCATATAAGGGTGAAGCCCATGATTTTATGTTTTTCCCATATTTTGAATCTTAATGGTTGCTTATGGAAAGTTGCTTTGATTTACAAATAGTATTTGTGAATTCCCAGGTAGATATAATAAGGAGCTATAAAGATGAATTAAGACAGTTTGTGACTTCCCAATACTTAAAGCTCATTGGAGAAGATGGAGCTGTAGACAAATAACTGACACTACATAATGAGTTTAAAGCAGTACAGGGAAAGAAGGGGCAGATTCGTTGTGTCACCATTTTGCCCAGCTATAAATATCCTTGTGAGAGAGAGGTGCTGAATGTTAAAAAATATTTGCCAGCATCGTTGATGCGCTGCCCAGAGCAGGTGGATGGATGCCTGCTGATGCAGGGCCACCCTCAGAGTCGGTGTCTCCCTGGTGCTGTGCCATCATGTGGGCGTAATGCACTTAGGTCATGTTGTATTGCCTGATATGTGACGTCTTCCACCCTTTTCATCTCTCCAGGACAGCTGTCTGTCTTCTTTTTATTTTAGTGTTACTTTTGTTTTCTGCTGATTTATTTGCCATTCACTTTTACCACTTGTGTGACAGTTCTGTGTGGCACACCCCATCATATCTCCTGCTCTGATGCCGATATCTGTATTGAAATTCACTGTTGGAGCACCGGGCACCTTCTGGGTGAACCTTTTATTACTAATTCCCACTTAAGTTCCCATTTATGTAGGAGCTACAGTTGACACCTGCTGTGACTTATATCAGCTAACTGACTCCTGACTCCTCACGGTGGGTGCTCACTGCCCTGCTTTACCGAGTGAGGGGAAAACCAGAGACCTGGTGCACAGCCTGGGTGGTGGGGAGGCTGGAACCCCCCATGCCGACGACAGCCTGACCCCTGCTCTTCGGCCACGTCACAGTGCCTCCCTTCCAGAGTGGACTTCCTGGAGATCTTTAGGTCTATTAACAACTCTAAGACTATTCCATGGCTTTCCCCGTAGCAAACAGAACACTGCCTGGAGAGGTAGAGAGAGATGCCAGACCCAGTCCTTGCATGAGCTTCGATTGACCCTGCGTTGGTTTTTTTTTTCCCCTTTAATTTTTTTTCATTTATCCAGTTCTGTTTTCTGGTGTCTTTCAATATTTTTGAAATCAATTGAAATTGTTTTTAATGATAATAAGGATACTTCTGATTTTTACAGTATGTCACCTTGAAAGAAATGCCTGCTGTGCTTGTTTTCAAAGACGAAACCTACTTTGTTTATGATGGTAAGTTTCAAAGTTTTAAAATATGTAAAACATAAATTTAAATGTCATGTCCATTATAGCACTTAGGTAATGATAAAAGGATTTTTTCTTTAAGATTTTTTTTTTTTTAAAGATTTATTCCTTTACACAAGAACCAGGGTACAGGCCAGATGCATGGGAGGGTGGGAGGATTCACCAAAGACAGAGCGGGGAACAGAACAGGCAGACTGCTGAGGGGAACAGCGGGCATGACAGGAGAGGTCTGCTGTGCCATGTGAGACCCTTGCCGGCCGGCAAGGGTCTCACATAGTGCAGTAGAGACTGCTGACAGCTTCACAGCGTGGTGCTCAACCGCCTGTGCCACCAGGGGAGGCCCTTTAAAGATTTATTTATTTATGCATACAAGAACTGGGGTGCAGGCCACCAGGGAGACCCTTTACACAGTCTTTATTCTTGCAATTATTTGCCATCTCTTTTTTATTTCTGAGTATATTGGGTTTTTGGAAACGTCATGACATTTTTTCCTTTGTTTTCTATGCAAACATGTCATGTAGGTGTAGAGGGGATGAGAGGATTCATCAAAGACAGAGTGGGGAACAGAACTGGCGGATTGACTAAAATACACTGCTGAGGGGAATAGCGGGCGAGTTAGGAGAGGTCTGCTGTGCCATGTGGGTAGCTCCCTAGCCGGGGATAGAACTCGTGCTGCAGTGGCTGCGCACAGCCTCATAGGTTGCATCTTAACCTCTTGCACCACCAGGGGGGCCCTGGTATTGATAAAAGATTTAGTAAATACCATCACTGCTTACGGTTCCGTGGGTTGAATAAGTGAGGGTTTTTTCTTACCTGTCAACTTTAGTTTTTATTTTTTGACAAGTTAGTTGTCTCTCCAGTAGATGAACCCTATCAATTTCTATGTGTTACTTTAAAATATTCAGAATTAATGTTTTAAAAAGGTATCTAGCATTTCTAACAAAAAAAAAGGTGAAGACATAAAACATCATCAGTAGTGTTGCAGTCCCCGGTGTTGTCTCTCCCTAGTTCCATCTCTCACCCTGACAGAGGTAACCACTGACCTGTTAACCAGCTTTCCTTCACGGAAGCAAGAAACTGGGTTATTTTTTTAAATATTTTTATCATAGCAGACATCATAGTCAGGAGAATGGTAAAATAAGACGCATATACGCCTGCCACCAGGTGAGACAGTCACCAAGCTTGTCCCACATTTGCTTCTCCCCTTTTCCTTTGAATTTTTTATAGCAAATCCTGGTGACATTTGTCTCTGCTTCATTATGTATCGCTTTATACATGGGGATTTTTTTTTTTTTTTTAAGGTGACCATGTGCTGTATAACATGTAAAAATGTAATAAAACTTCCTTGGCATGATCAGGCACCTATTCCATGGTCCCTGCGCCGTGCTCAGGTGCCCAGGCAGTGCAGGGAGTCCCGCTGGGCCACGGCAGTCTTGGTGGCCTCCTAAGTGATAATGTAATAAAAATAAAAATTCACTTTCTCATTCTCACTAAGCACATTGGAAATGCTCAGTTGCCTTGTGAGGCTTTTGTCTTCCGTGTTGGAGAGCATAGTTGTAATGCATTGTATTTGCTGCAGCAACATTCTGCAGTGTGGTTGTTGTTATATAACAAAAGAAACTAGAACTACTCGAACAGTAAGTTTTGTATTGCTTAAATAATTCAGATAAATAGAAGAATATCTCATACAAGGAACATTTTGACTCTGTTCTGTAAAAGGAGAATTTTATTTTGACAGCTTGTGAAGAAAAGCATTTTCAGAATTTTCTGTCGTTATCTTTGAATGTGAGGATTGAATTTTATTTCTAACTGGTGTGATTACCATTTACTTGTTATGTTTTATACAAGTTACTGCCTCTTACTTGATAATTTTCATTTTATCTTTGAGGTAGATAGTGAGGCAGGTTAATATCCTGATTATGAAGGAGATAACAGAGGGTGCTAGAAAAGGGATAGCTATATACTTAATTCGCAGATTCATTTGCGTGCTCATTCATTCTCTGGATATTGAATGTCTGTATTAGACATTGGACGTAAAAGGGAAATAAGAGGAACTTGCATATATGAAAACAGGAAGAGGAAAATAATCCTCTTAGATATCTACGTCATCCACCTGCTCTTTGTTACAGCGTGCCTGTTGTCTTGTCTGGTCGTCACATTAGTTCTGTGAGGTCAGTCTTCCAGCTGTTTTACAGTAAAAGAAGCAGGATTAGAAAGATTTGTTTTACTTTATTTTAAAATAATCAATGATGTAATCACAATTGAACCTTCAGAGCTCTTGTTCAAGTTTTGTTGTGAGTTTCTTCACAACTCAGAGAGCTGCTTGTTTTTTTGTGGGAAAAACCTGATCACATTTGCACAGACTTGTCTGCATTCTCCGCGCAGCTGTTGCAGCACTGTCTCTCTGTCTGCAGCGTGGCCTCCCAGTGGAGGAGCCAGAGCAGGAATGTGTCACCTTCCACGTACAGCTCTTGCCAAGGCCACTGTTTCTCATATGCTCTTGAAGCATTTGGAACCTGCTTGAAGGCCTCCTCTAGATTAAAAAAAGCAGGGTTACCTTGGGTGCTTGCTCTGATCCTTGTAATTAGGAAGTTTAGAAGCACTGGCGTGGTGGCATGGGGTAGTTTCTTTTTCCAGTGATTTGATGAATCCAGAAAGTTTTCTTTTTACCTGATGTGGAACGTGTGGCTCAGTGATTAGCTTCTAGTTTTATATTTGTTTTTCTAATTTGTAAATCCAAATCCATAAATATTTTCAGGTTTGCATTATTCTACTTACTTTATGCATTTGATAACTTGAAAATGTTTTGTTTAGCAATGCAAGTGACAAAAAAGCAAATCTTTCAAAAAATCAGTAAAATCCAGTCTTCAAGTAGGCATGTTGGTAGACTTTTAACATCAGCTTCTTTTTTCTGCAGTTGCAGTAATTTTTCAGAGTACTTCAGTTAGATTTCTTACAGGAAATAGTAGTTTCCTTGAGTATTATAAACATTTTTATTTGCTTTAGAGGGAAGCATTTGACGTAGGAAAGGCTAAAGCACTATACTTTATGTGTGTGTTTGTGTTGGTTCTACAGGAGAAAGGGTTGTAAACCGAGGTAGAAATGCCATAAAATAGAGAAGAGGAAAGAAATTATAATAAAAATCTACCCATCGGGGCATCATCTGTGGATAACCGTCAATCTAGGATGCCATTTTGTAGGAGTGGGCCCCTTCATTTAATCTTTCTGCCAGTTAATCTTTTCATACTTTGTTTTTTACAAAGTTAGTGAGACTATAATGTTTTTGTAACTTTACAAATTAATTATTATAATTTTTTAAATCTATAAGTGATCTTCCTTGGCATGTACTCTATGTAAATTATTTCCTGCATAGACCATTTCAATTATTTATCTTTTGCTATTTTTAATTGTGCCATGTGAGGAAGAATTGCTTTGTGCATTAATTCTCCTAGACATTCTGATAGCTTAGAAAAGATCCCTAAAAAGGAAACTTAGGAATTGAAGATTATGGTTCTACGTCAGACATTTTATGCATACTGCTAGATTAGAATGTTTAAGACTTTTTAAAGTGATTTATATATGATATTGATTTTGTTTTGTCTTTAAGAGTACGAAGATGGTGATCTGTCTTCTTGGATCAACAGGGAGAGATTTCAGAATTACCTTGCTATGGATGGATTCCTGTTGTATGAACTTGGAGACACTGGTAACAAACATACATTCAACTTTCTGTCAGTCTGTAGTTGCATATGTCATTCTGATTCTGTAGGAAAAGAATTTTAAGCTCTATTTCATAATTTCATTACTTCCTTTAGATCTGATTTCCAGTTCTGCTTTATGAGACTAGATTAATACTGCCAACGAATACCTTTGTAGATGGGTTGAAAATTAGCTAGAGAGAATTTATTTACTAATAGGACTGGAAAATAAGGAAATTAGAAAAAATAATCAAGAAGCTATCGTTAGGAGACTCATTCTGTAGTTGGAATATCACTAATAGTAACCTGTAGTCCTGCTTTTACTTGTGGGGAGGAAGGGGGTTCAGATTAGCTTGGTTTCTTAAAGTGACGTGATTGAAAATGACAGCAAAGCAAATACAAATAAATATAACCTGTGACAAGCTGGCCGCGTCCTGATGCCTGTTTTTTTGTGTTCTTCTTTCGGATGTTTGTTCTGATGCTGCAACTGGTTTTTAATGGTCTGGGCGTGATATTTGTGTCTCTGCTGACCCTTCAGAGGGAGGTGTGCCTGCTCAGAATTGGAAGTCGATGTAGATGTAGACAGATTGTAGGTTTTTTTTTCTGATTATTTCAGGCCCCCTTGAAGAGAAAAGGCGGAAATGTAGAAAAAGATAGTTTTGCTTTCAGTACACTAACCACAGGAGACAGGCGTGACCTTGAGACAGTCGAAACAGTCAGCTTCGGCCCTGCATGAGCCGCTTCCTTCCCAGGCTGCCCTGAGCAGAAGTTTGTGGTGCTGCTTATGCCTGACAGGCGGCTGAGGGCAGAGGGGCCTGTGCCCGATCGGCGCCCCACCTGGGCATTCACCATACAGATGCCACCACGGCCTCGCTCGCCCTCGCGCTCCCAGCCTCCCCCCACCCTGGCCACTGTGGGGCTGTGTGCTCTGCCTGCTGCTGGGTCTCCAGCCCCTCTCACTCCCGCTCTCTCCAGCCTGCTGCCTTTTCGGTTTCTTCAAAGGTCCGTGTACCTTGCACCAAAGCATCTTTTTGCAATCTGTTTTCTTTGCCGGAGTTTGTATAGTTAATTTATATTCATCCATCAAACTCAGAACAAACACTGCTTCCTTGGGGAAATCATGACTGACGGACACCCTCAAACCTCATTCGTTTGCTCTGAATCCTCGTTCATTCTGTGTGGTTATTTCCCTGGTCCCAGCCACGCTAACTTCTGAACAAAGCTGGGGCTGCACGCTCTTCCCTGGCCTTGGGATCTGGCCACCTCAGACATTGTTGGGGGCTCAGTAAGGGAGAAGTGAATTACACCGGAAACTGTCCGTTTTGGGCTGTGGGTAGATGCTCTGCATGTAGGGATTTCAAAAGCTCAGGAAGTTCTCAAAAATTAAAGAAGCCAAATATAGCACAGTAAATGAAAGAATATCCAAGAGGAGAAAGCATCGTGAGCTGGTGTTTTCAGGCGAGGTTTTTAAAAGCAGTTAAAAGTAAGTTGAAAGCTGTGTTTGAGCAGTGTAGAGTTAGGGGAGAAGCACCAAGGTGTGGGGGTGATATGTAAAGGTGGTTGGCTGCTTTAACCCTGTGTTTATATACCCTTGTGAGTCGGAAAGTGTCCTGATAATTTTTGTGTCTGTAATCTCGTTGCACTCCCAACAACTTTGAAATAGATAGTAGTTTCCTAGAATAAGCTGAGTCACATAGCTGGCAGGTGTGCCCCCCTCTCCACCCCAGAAAGTGTGGGCGCTGCTGGGTGGCAGGTTGCTGCTGTGACCCCGGCGCCAGGGCCCTGGTTGTGAGGTCTGCTGCCTTCCTGAGGACATGGAGCTGAATAGGGTTTATGCTTAGGGTTAAGTGGATGAACATTGTTATGTGTATTATAACTGGTGGGTAGTGACTTGTGGTACCAAAGAGAATAAAGAACAACAATGTAAAAAGTTTTTTTAACACTATATATTATTCTCTTAGATCTACAGTAATTACTAGTGAATTTATTTTATTGACATTTTTCCTTACGGTTTTAGCTTTTGGCAGAATACTTAGCTTGTATGAAAACAGTACAATTTGAGCATATTGTTAAATATTTGCTATTTATATTTTGGAGACAGGTGGAGGAAAGAAACATTTGATATCAACTATTTGAGTAACACTCTTCTTAGTGTAAGATAATTTCAGTTAAATCTAGAAACATTATTTACCAATTTGCTGTTCACAATTGAAGTAATAATTGAAAAGTTTGTGTGGGAGTGTTATTGAACTAGATGTCTGTCTTAATTTCAGGAAAGCTTGTGGCTATTGCAGTTATTGATGAGAAAAATACATCAGCTGAACATACCAGGTATAGTGAGTGTCTTAAAATAAGCTTCAAGTGTCATCCTTTTCAGACTTTACATGACTTCAGTTAATATAGTATCCATCTTTTCCTGCAGTATTAGGCAGGCAACAGATACTGTAATTGAATCATGTTTTTCAAGTGAAGAGATGAAACATACATCTGTCTGTTCTTCTACAGATTAAAGTCAATTATTAAGGAAGTTGCTAGCAATTACAGAGACCAGTTCCACAGGTAGGTGCTTACATTCCAGAAGATCCCTATGTCTCAATAATATGTTATCATTTAGGAAAGCAAAAGAGGTGGAACTCCACACCTGCAGAGGGGAATTAAGGTGCTGATGTGAACCATATAATGTTGCATTCCAATATGAGTTGTCAGGACTTGAAACTTGTTGATGTATTTCCTATAAGTAAAAAGAAAAAAAGAACAGGTTTATATATGATGAGAATGTGCTTCTTGATAGAATATGGAATACATTTGTGCTAATAAGGCACATGGGCATTTGAGATTAAATGAACAGCCATAGTCAAGTAGAGACAGATGACAATTTTGACAGAACTGAACAAATAATGGAATATAAAAAGTGACATTTCTGCTGTGTCTTAAATCATTCTGTTTGTTGCTACCATAATTAGAAATTTGTTTTATTCATTCACATATTTTTGGTGCTTCTAATGATGCATCAGTATATTTCTCCTGTTACATAGTAAATAACATCTTCTGATCTGTTGTTTTTTGTTTTTTGTTTTTTTTTTTCAGAGTAAAAGGTTAATTTTTCTTAAATGTATTTCAGTTAGAAACACTTATATTGCCCTACATTTTAAACATATATAAACAAAGTAGAAATGTCTTAGAATTTATTACTGCTTATGTGTTTGTATCTCAGAACCAGGGGAATTCATATCTCATCTACATTTATTATAGGTGATTTAGATTTTTTTAAGATTTATTTATGCATAGAAGAACTGGGGTATAGACCATAAGTGTGGGGGTGGGATGGGTGAGGATTCACCAGAGAGTGGGGAGCAGAACAGGCAGATCTGAAATATACTGCTGAGGGGAGCAGTGGGTGAGACAGGAGAGGTCTGCTGCCCCATGTGGGCTAGATCCCTGCCCAGCCTGGGATCGAACTCGTGCATCAGTGGCTGGCGATAACTTGATAGCACAGTCTTTAACCCCTGCGCCACCTGGGAGGCCCTAGATGTTACATTTTTATAGTGTTTATATGCTTACTAAGCCTAAAGTTCAGTTCTTTGTTTATGCTGTTATTTACATTTGTTCTATTTAATATTGATCTCTGTTATTTTGGTTTTGTGTTTCTGGTTGTTTTTGTTGGCTAAGGGATCTTCAGTTTGGCCATATGGATGGAAATGACTATATCAATACCTTGCTGATGGAGTAAGTAAAGTGCTAAATGATTGAATGATTTGTTACCAGTTCTACCAGGGTTTAGATTTCTTTTTCTGAGAGACGCAACCAGTAGTTAAAAGCAACATACCTTTGGTATATTCTGATGCAGAAATTTTCCCATTAAATATTTCACTTTGGCTTTTAAGTCTACATTTGAAACACTGAGTTTTAATATTTTTGTAATAAAAAGATTAATTCCTGTTTCAGTAGTAATTTATGGTATTTTGTGAAGACTTTCAGAAACTTGCAAATTTTGTAATTTTTGTTTAGTATATAAAGTTCTGTTTTAATAAGTTGATGTAAATTAAATAGAAAATTTTTAGCATTCAGAATTCTAGAGCATTTATTTTAACAAATTAAAATAACTAGGAAAACAAATAATTTTGAAGTAATTTCATCAATGTGTTTATGATCTAAAGATCTGATTTATTTCTGAAAATAAAATATTTATCATACCTATACTGAATTAATAAATTTTTTAAAAGATTCATTTATTTATTTATACAAGAACCGGGGTACAGGCCAGATGTGCAGGAGGGTGAGAGGATTCACCAGAGACAGAGTAGGCAACAGAACAGGCAGACTGACGAAACACACTGCTGAGGGGAGCAGCGGGCGAGACAGGAGAGGTCCGCAGCACCATGTGGGACCCTCGCCAACAGGCCAGGTTTGAACTGGCGCTGCAGAGGCTGCGGACAGCTTCACAGCGCGACGCTCAACCACTTGCGCCACCAGGGGAGGCCTGAATTAATAAATTTGAAGCAAGAACTTTATTCAACAGAAAAATAGCAAGTGTTATATCATACGTTGTGTTTGGTACTGTTGATTCAAAGAGAATGAGTGAACTGGAGTCCTGTCTTTAAATGCTGTGGTCCTCCGGTGAGATAGCAAACAGTAAGACAGCCTGGAGAAGTTCCGAGAGAGCCTGGGCCATGGACAGTCCCCCTGACCCTACTGTGAAAACACTGGCCACAGGAGGCTGTGATGAAGGCAGCTGGAGAAAGAGTGCAGAGACAGCATTTCAGACAGAGCATAATAGCAAACACAATAGGTGGTTGGAAAATTGGTTTTGAAGAACAGTAGAGGTTTAAAGTAACCCCTGACGTGATGGCAGGGAACACTTACCAGAAGCAGTTGGTCTTGGCCAGCACACCGAGGGCTCAAGTACGGCGAGCACCATTGTGCAGTGTGCTGGCTCTCTGGAGTTCAGCCCAGGGCATCTGTGTGGAAAAGGCTTCATTCATTGTTATAGTGTGTTAAAGGGGAAACAACCTCACTTGCTAATCAGACTACCCTCCATAATTTTTGAAAATACTACATTGCCATTACTCATTTGTATCCACTTATATTACCCCTTTTATTCCAAAAAGAATTTAGTAGGGTTCACCAAAGATGTGAAGTACCAGATATATAATGAAAAAATTAAGACAAAGGAAAATAAAGACTATATATAGTTGTTATTGGTAGTAGAAAAACTTGACCCTGAATTTTTAATACTGGAAACAAAGTATAAAATTGTTATTTGTATATTTCCTATTGCCTATAAAATAGATTTGCTTAATAGGAGGAGTATGATTGACTTTGTAGAAACCTAAGAGAGTGTGCTGTGCTTTGTGGTGACAAAGAGGGATATCCTCTATAATAGAAATGCATTGTTAATAGAATTTTTACAGCATGAATAGTGGGGACTCTGTACAGACCCTCATGTCCCTCCAAGGTGTGTCAATCTAATGATACAGTGAAGCAATGTTTGCAAGACGTCAAAGCAGTTTATGTCGAATAGACAACTCCTTGATTCAGAATTAGAGATGGAAGAACATCCTTCTGGATTGTTACCTCCAACATGAGTTATTGTATAGTAGAAATGTTGATCTATAATTATCATCAGAGAACACAGTTTAATTGTGACTCTTAAGTTTGAAGGATTTTTTTTTTTCTTTCTGTTTATGATCCAGGAGATGATCTTTCTTGGTGATTATTCCAGGTGTGTTTGAAAAATAGTATTTTGCTATTGTTGGGTAGAGTGGCCTATGTAAGACAATTAGATCCTGTTGGTTGATATATTTAGGCTATTATGATTAAGACAGATAATGACTGTCTGCTGATGATCAGAGCTCAAGCCTTATGTTTTTGTTTGTTTCCTCTGCTTTTTCCTTATTCTCTTTCCTTGCCTTCCTATGGATTACTTGAAATTTTTTTATGATTTCATCTTGACTTATTTATAGGGTTTGTCAGTACATTGCGTTATTTCCTCAGTGGTTGCTATTAGGTATAAAAATTTACACACATAACTTATCATAGTCTATGGCACTGACTTGTGTGTCCCTTTACCTCCTTATTTCATAAATAACATCTTGAGAATTTCACTACATACGTTGAGGAAGACCAAATCACGTGCAGATCATATTTTGTTTCAACTAATAAATACGATTTTTAAAATTGTAGAAGAAAAAGTCTGTTGTATTTACACTCATTTTTGCTCTTTTTACTTTTCTTCCTGGTCTTTCAAGAATTTTTTTTTGTATTTTCTTTGTGTTTGAACTTTCTCGCTATTCTCTCAGGGTTGGTCTGCTCACAACTTCTCCTCTTAGCTTTTCTTGGCTGAGAATGCCTGTCCTTTTCTCATTCACGGGCTACAGAATTTGTGGTTGCCAGTTCTTTTCCTTCCTACTTCTTGGTTTCAGATGAGACAGTCACTGTCCTGCAGAGAAATGTGGCGTTGCTCTCTGGTTGCTGTAATTTTTTTTCAATGTTTTGAAATTTATGACATGTATAGGTGCACTACATGACATGGACAGCACAGTGTTTTGAAATTTATGACTTTTTTGTGTTTATCCTATTTGAAATTCATCTTCTTTAATCAGTAGGTTTATATCTTTATCCAAATCTGGTATATTTTGCTGTTCAGTTCTTTGCATCATCTTGTAGATTATACAGATGTCCTGCAGATAGCACTATATTTTGGTTTGAAAAGCAGGCCCTGGACTACTTTTGTGGGCTGTGGTTCTAGTGGCAATTTAAATTTTTTAGTCTTTGCTGAATGGCGTGATCTGCTGCTGTCTCTTATACACATCTTCCTGCCAGTGCTGCCTGCATAGCCGCTGGCTCTTTAGAGCTGCATCGCCAGTGTTGGGGGTTGGGGGATGCCCAGCCTGTAAGGACCAAGAGCGCTTCTCCTGGCTACTGGGTGTCAGCAGGGCCCCCACTCCAGTCCCCTTGCCTGTGCTGTTTTTTCCCAGCAGGACCCTCTCCAGTTCAGAGGAAGACTGTAGCTAGCTGAGGTGTCTTTGCCACCCTTGTGGTCTGGGAGATAACCCTGTTGGGTGGAGGATTGCAAGATGCCTGGCCATTGTTTCCTTTCCGCCCTAAGATCCCTTTCTTCACCCTGTGATCCCCATTTTGATTGTTTCTTGCTGTATTTTCCACATGAGATTTAGTGGGGAGAAGCAAGGACACCTTAGTCCCTACCATCTTGTCTGGTCCAGAAGCCTGGTACTTATTGGAAAAATGTTAGCGAATCTAAATCATTTTTTCTAAATAATCAGTGTCTCGACATGAAATATTGAATTGGTCATTTCCCAGCTTTATTTGCTATCTGTGGATACACCGTTAATGTTCCTTATCGTCAGTTAAAACAACCTACGTGTGGTTTGACTAATATTGTAAATCCAGATATGAAATGATTCAGTTTTGTTCCATTAGACAAAAATTGCTGAGTTATTTCTCTAAGACCTCTAGCCAGCAGTAATATTTTTAGAATATTTCAGTTGCCTGCCATGGGGCAGCTTAAAATCTGCATTTTTCAGAACTCATGATTTTAGACTACTAATATTTGGAAGATAATATATTTATTAGCCAATAAGGAGCTATATTTATAGGGGGATAAACACTGAAGAACTAGGGAATTTGAGAATTCTGATGCGTCCATGCCGTAGGCACTGATTGTCTGACAAGTTTGACAGGAAGTCGTAGAGTCTTGGTTTTCATGCAGTGGACAGAATGGCTCCCCAGTTTCCATGCAGTGGACAGAATGGCTCCGCAAGAATGCCCATACCCCAGTTCTCAGAATTTGTCAGTAATTCAGAGCAAAGACACTTTATAGATTAAGTAATTAAGTTCATGGACCTTAAAATAGGAGATTATCCCGCATTATAAGTGGGGAGCCCAGTCTAATCCCCTATCACACAAAAGTAAACTCCCTGGCGGATGCAGCAGAGAGAGCTGGAGCACGGGATGGACTCCTTGTTGTTGGCTTTCAGCATGAAGGGGCCACGAGCCCAGGGAGTGTGGTGACCTCTCGAAACGAGTAACTCGCAGCCATTAGCCAACAGGAAACAGGGGCCTTCATTCTAGTCACATGCACTTAAAATTCTACCAAATTTCCACCTCCGCAGATAGAGCCAGCAGAGCCTGCTAGCCTTCTGACCCAGAACTCAGAGACAGTGACTGCTGAGTCGCTGACTGCTGCTGATTATAGCAGCAACAGAAAGCGGTTATGTATATTAAGTATATTTTATCTTTGGCTATTTTTTCTCCTGAAGGATGGACCTTTTTTTAAAGATTTATTTTATTTATTTATGCATACTAGAGCTGGGGTGCAGGCCAGAGGTGTGTAGTAACTATTAGGAAGCATGGGAGGAAGGAGATGAGAGAGGAGCCTAGCACCGGCCTCTTTCTGTTAGTAGATACAGTTTGCGTCCTTGAGAGAGGAGGTGTACCACCGTGGTGACATGATGTTAATCCAAGTCCTTGTTGTGGACTTAGCCCATGGCAGACAGTGGACTAAGAGGTCACTGCATACTTTCTAATTTTAATTATAACTGAGGTGTAACTATTATTGTATAGATGAGGAAATTAAAATGTCTTAAAGAAACTCAAGAAAGTTAAAAAATATGCCCAAAATGACTCAATAAGAATCAAGGTCCATTCGGCAATTGAAAAGGATTAGAAGTTGAAGTGATCCAGTCTTCAATCCAGATCTCCATTATTCCAAGTATTCTGATGTAGCGTAACAGTGATATTAACGGATAAATTAGAGGAATTTAATAGGTATCGATGCCCAAATGTTTCTAACTTACAGGAAATATGTGATGTTCTTACACGATCATTGCACTGCAACATCGACTATGTTTGTTTTTTCTTAAATATTATCAGACCTTTAGATTATGATTTTTTTTTTAAAGATTTATTTATTTATATAAGCACTGGGTACAGTCAGAAGAGTGGGAGGGTGAGAGAATTCACCAGAGCAGGGAGCAGAACAGGCAGAAGGACTGAAGTACACTGCTGAGGGGAGCAGCGGGTGGTAGGAGAGGTCTGCGTGCCATGTGGGACCCTCACCCGGTGGCCGGGGATTGAACCGGCGCTGCAGAGGCTGCGGGCAGCTTCGCAACCCAGCCCTCAACTGGGGCACCACCGGGGAGGCCCTAGATTATGAAATTTTATAGTGGATTTTGTGAATATATATTTAGGGAGGCTATAATATGGTAATATGTTATTTTCTTTCATTATTCAAATTGAATTATTTTAAAACAAATAGTTGTTTTCTAGTTCAGTCGTGTATTTTACTTTTTCCTAAGATGCACTGCTGTGGAAACCCCAGGTTCTAATCCATCCCGTGAAAGGAGAAATAAATATTTTTGTTAATCGTGCATTATAACTAATAAATTGCTCTAGATCAAAAAATTGCATCATCTGTTTTTGTGAAAAAAGTAAAACAAAGACTTTTTCTTACTACACAGTCCGTAGACATTGCCTAATAGTGATACTGGATAATAAAGCGCCCCGGTGCCCAGTCCGTCAGTCAGGAAGGCTCTCTCCTCCACCACCCGCCCGGGGCCTGACTGCGCTCAGCTGGGCACCGCCAGTTAAGGTCAGGTCTGCTGCATGTGGCTTTCCTGTCCTCGACCCTGGAGAGGTGTTCAAGTCTGCGTCGTCAGCTCAGCCTGAACTCGCGGAGCTCGGCATCCCTACTGAGGAGCGTGTTGCTTGCCTGGGAGGAGGGCGTGGTCCACAGAGGGGGAGTCAGGGCAGTAAAACCTCTCCTGGATGCGGACGTGCTCCTGAGAGCAGCGTGAAGTGCTGACACTTCGGGTGTCCTGCCTGTGCATGTTTTCATACAGGCATGACTCGCCGTGAAAGTGAGGCGTAAAAGTGAGGCATGTATGACATGGGATTAAGCCGCCTTCCCTCATTCTGCAAAAACCTCTCCTTGAAAGGAAAAAAAAGGACAATGGAATGACACGTACTGTAGACGTCCAGTTGATTAGTGAAGCAAGTCTTGGTACTGGGGTGGAATAGACAGTGGTGAGTGGGAGGTGAGAGAATTTGCAGTTGTGGTTATAAACCATGTATTATGTACAAGTACCGTCCTGAATATTTAACTTGATTTTCCTCATTTAATTTTTATGACAAGTTAGTTTCCTTTGAAGCTCCTTATTCCCCTTCACTTTTTATTCATCTGTGAGTGAAAAGCATTAGACCTTAAAACTAAATTATGGAAAAGCCCCAGATTTGAACACAGTGTCAGGCCAGAGGCCAGGCTCTTCCCTGAATTACTTGGGTGTCTTTTAACTGAGGTACTGAGGTGGGTCGTACAGGATTCATAGTGAGGGCGTGCAGAAGGAACTGGTGGCAAGGAGTACTGCCTGGAAATTGGTGCTTCATACATCATGACCTTTATCCTCAAGTGTAATCATGATTATTCATTGATAAGTTTTATTAGGTATTTTAATCATCTTAATTTAGCTAATTTGGGAATTGATATAAATTATGAAATTCTCCATGAGGCAAAAGGGGAGCAAAGGCTATTAACATCGCTGTCTTCTTTTGTAATTATAATTACTGAGATCAGAATAGATATCAGAATATTTGTGTATCTGCGTGTTTCATGTATCTCTTCTGTCCTTTTCACTTTTCAGTGAGTTGACGATTCCAACAGTCGTCGTCCTGAACACGTCCAACCAGCAGTACTTCGTGCTGGACAGACAGCTCAGGAACGCCGAAGATATGGTCCAGTTCATTAACAGCGTCCTGGATGGCACAGTAGAGGTAAGTGGCTCTGCTCGGACAGGAAGAGTGAAGAGTGGCCGTCCCCGGTGAGGGCAGGTGAAGGCTGGCCTCCGTCCCCGGCTTCTCCTGATGAGAGACGGTCACATTCTAGACACAGGCGGTTCTTCAGCACCAGAGGCTGCTAATGGCTGGAATTGTCCTGCTAAGGGTTCCTTGGAGGACTCTTGGGTGTCACCGTGGTTGGAGGTGCCCCTGGCCCTTGGAGCCAGGGGCCCGGAGAGTGTGAGGTAGGGGTGTGCGGTCTCCCAGCAGCGTCCCCTCTGGGTCCCGGCGCCCCTCAGGTTCAGGAGTACAACTTGCAGAGGACATTCCTCTGGGTTTTATAAGAAAACCTGCAAATAGGGCCATGTTCTAAAGAGAGAAGGAAACATGTTGAGAATCAGAGCCCCAGTGGAACCAAATGTAATCCTGTAAAAGATTTCTCAGGAAGAATGACTAGGCAGTCTTCACTGTCTGTCTTTCTCTAGACTCACTTGCAGTGGTTTTCAGACTGGGGGCTGCAGCCCTTTTTAAAGGATCCTGAAACCACCAGCTCGTGAGCAGCCAGCATCTGTGACTCAACAGATGAGAAATAACAGCACAGAGAATGAGACGTCATTGCTTTCCTGAAGTTTTAAGTATTTTGTGGGACTTGTTTCGGCTTGACACAAACTTTATTTGAAACTTGTCAAGCAAATTAGCAAGTTTCTCCTTGGAAACACTCTTAACCACTTTGTAGGGATTTGTGAGTGGATGAAACGCATCTCAAGCTGATTCAGAGAGTTGGGACAGGCGTATAGAGCTCGGAAAGACAGGACAGGGGCCAGACTTCAGGACTGGCTGATGCGGAACTTGATTGATTTTCACCTTTGATGAAAGGACTTTGTCTCCTTTCTGCACTTTCTTCTTTCTGAGCTCAACACGCTGACAGCCGCGGGGGTCCTACGGCGGTGGCCCCTTGACCTCTGCAGTCAGGCTCTGAAATTGGGCCTGGGCTCGGGTGGGCTGCCTCAGCCGCACTGCATGGTGGCCAGCGGGGAGGACCAGTGCTTGAGAGCAGACCCGAGCGTGTGCGCAGGGGTCGGAGGACGGGCCCCAGAGCAGCCCGGGTCCCGCCAGGGCTCTGGGGGGCTTATGCAGGCGGCGTAGACACCGTGGTCTGTGGTTCTGAGAGTATAGAACAGAGAGAAATGAAGGTGTGGACTTTTAAAGCACAATCTAATTGTTTTTTTCCTGTTAAATTCAAGGCCCAAGGAGGTGATAGCATTTTGCAGAGATTGAAAAGAATAGTATTTGATGCCAAATCTACTATTGTGGTAAGTTAAGACAGTTTGTTCAGTATCATTAATAACTGAGAATGTGTAAGTAGAAAGACTCTTTGTGTCTAACTAATGTAAAATCTGGAATCTCAAAGAATTTGGCAAAAACAAATCTTTTCAATTTGCAAAATAAGAACTAGACTGTATGTTCAGTAAGAAAATACATTTATCAGGTGGAAATTAGGTCTCTTTAAATTCATTTCTGTGCGATTGGAGAGTTAACTGGGATTCAAAACCTGTTACTTGATAGTACGACTCCGCAGTGTCTCCTCCTCCTGCCCGGAACTCCTTGCTCAGAGCTCTAGAGACCCTTCTCTCCAGCCAGCATGGGCTCAGCTCAGCCTGCAGGGGGCATGCTGGGATGTGTGGGTGCCTGAGCTTGGTTCTGCTCGTCCGTCCTGAGCTTCCCCGGCCTCTTTCCTCCTTTATGGCCAGAAGCAGTCGTTAAAGAAGAGCTGGCGTCTTCTCTCGGGGAGGAATACATGTGTTAACCTGTGGCTCTTGCACGCGTGCTTCAGTTTGTCGCTGACCTTTCTCTTCCTCTTGCCTCCAACCTAGAAGGCCCTTCCCCCGTGCGCGGCCGCTCCTTGACCCGCACGGTGTCCTCACTCGGCCTGCCCTGTCTCCCCTGTCTGCGTGCCGGCTTTGTTTCCTCTCCTCCCTTCCCAGGATGCCCAGTGAAATGCTCTGTCCATTTCTCGCTTCCTGCTCGGCTCTGAATGCGAGTTCTGGGTGCTTCTAGCCGGAGACTCGTGCTGCACCTCAGCCTGCCTCTTTCTGCTCATCCTTCATTTTTCCACTTCACAACACCTCTACTCTGTGAAGCCTCCTTCCATTATCTCAATCCAGGGCGACCATGCTCTCCTCTGAGATCTGAATCCTTCTCGGCAGTTAACATGTCACAGCGCCGAGGCAGGATAGCTGAGAAGCCTGCGCGCTGCAGGTACTCGTGCTCCTCTGGGAGCTGAGGAGACAGTGTGTGAACTGAGGGAATCTGGTAAGGGAATGTGGCTCTGCTACTCACCAGGTGCGTAAAAAGTGTGAGGAATGTTAACTAGAAACTCTGTACCTTCTTCATGGCAGACGGCTGCTTCTCGGTGGGCAGCTCCCTGCCGCGGCCCCTGGGCTCTGGTAACGTGCCAGATAGCTGGTGGCTGCTGTCATGGCTTTAGAAGTGTCTATGTGGTGCCCTTTTCCACTGCCGGTAGCTGGCTATCCACACGCGCCCAGTTCTGTTTCTTACAGTGCCATTGACTTGGTAATTACTACGGAAATCCTGACATTGATTTTTCAAGAGCTAACACCAAGTTGGATGGTGTTGAGAGGAAGGAGCCTCTGAGGCTTCACACGCAGGTCTCTTTCCAGCACGCACCTGAGGGTGACCGCGCTGTGCTTGTCTCTCCGCAGTCCATATTCAAGAGCTCGCCACTCATGGGCTGCTTCCTCTTCGGCCTGCCACTGGGCGTCATCAGCATCATGTGCTACGGGATCTACACGGCCGACACGGACGGGGGGTACATAGAAGAACGGTACGAAGTGTCCAAGAGTGAGGTTGAAAACCACGTGCCGGCAGCAGAGAGCAGGGACCCGCAGGGGCCAGGAGACGCGCCGGTGCCCGCGGCGCAGGAACCCAAGGACGCGCTGGAGAAGAAGCAGGACTGAGCAGGGCCGGTGCCAGTGTTTGCTTGAATTTCCCATTATCAGAGCCTATTTATTGAATTTAGACATTTAATCATGATCTTTACAGAAGAGGACATGTTATTTGTATTTTGCTAATATCAAGTGCATGGATTAAAGTAGTCCTGCCGTGAGTGGGGAGTTGTGTGGAGCGAGAGGTGAGGTGCTTGTGTAAAACAAGAGAACAAACTCAGAGCACTGCGTCAGCTTACCTGTAGATGTCATTAGATCAGTTCTGTTTGCATGTTTCTCTACCTGAATATTCTGTGACAAAATGGAGATCTTTGGGCAGAATATTTAAGTTGGCCAGTCAGGCAGCAGGCAGATACGGTTTGATGTAGAAAAGTGCAACCTCCACCTCCTACCATCCATTCTCATCACGTATTTTGGATAACATTTATATGGACAAATTAAGTCTTTAAAATTTAGGCACTTTAAGGAAAATGAGTAAATTTTCCACAGGTCAGATTAAGATGACAAGAATAAAGATAATTTGGTTTTATATAGCATAGCAATTTTATTTTGTTAGTCGTTTTTAAAGGAGAAGATACATTAATTTTTAATTTTATACTCAGTTGCATTGTTACCAATTTTCCTATGGCCCTGTACAGTGAGGGAGAATAGTCTCACGTCTGATCTTTGCAACGTCTAAGGGTTTCCCCAGAGCGGTGAGCTGGCCCCGGGCCTCTCCCCAGGCATCTCAGCCTTCTCGGCCGCGTCCTCGCGAGGGCCTCTTCCTCCCGCCCTGCTTGAGCCACCACAGCCGGCTTTTCTCTTTTATATCTAGGGGTTTCCTCTATCAGTTTCCTTTGATTAAAAAGCTCCTGCTGTTTTTTAAAAAGTAATGTATATCCTAGTTTTATGTTGATGGTATAGTCACTTATGATCTGACGTGTGCGTGCATGTAAACAGAGTTTACTGACATTTGTCTGTTACATCATATGACGGGCACGTCCGTATTCACAGTTAGTCATGAGTGATGGGACCGGCCTGTCAGCGAGCATGCATGCCCAGCGTTAAAGCATCTCCGGTTACCTTCTCCAGCCTCACAGTTCTGTCACCCACTTCAGCCAGCGACCCTTCGTTGTCTGTCTATAAAGAAGCGACGTGCAAATTCCACCCCAAGTGATGTACAGACTGGGGTGTTTCTTAAGTGACAGTTTGCAATGATTGTTGTAGAGTAGTTTATATTGAGCTGAGTCTAGGATTGTTATGAGGTGACTGTTATTATTTGGCTGATTATTTGAGTAGTTGAGTTACCCAATGTAAGGGATTTTATTAAAATTTTAAAAGGTTTAATCACTTTAAAAATATGTCTCTCGTGGCCCTGATACTGCAGTGCTGAGGGCTTTGTTCCCAGAGGGCAGCCTTTGTTTATTTTTGATGCCAGGTTGATTGAAACTGCACTGAAACTCCTGAGTCCTGTGCTGAGGAATCGTCGGTGGCTTTCACTGTGTCCATGTGCTCTTCTCTGCAATGATTCATCCTCACACGTCACGTCTGCCACCCGCTGCGCTGCTTGCTGCGTGCAGTCACAGGGGCTTTCAGGAAATGGAGTAGGATGTTCTTAAATGGAAGTTGGAGAGAAAGTGTCCACAGTAGACTGCTTTCCAGGGAGGAGCGAGCGACGCTGTGGGGAGATGAGTGGACGCTGTGGGGAGATGAGTGGTGGGTCGGAGCCAGGCTGGCGTCTCCGCAGGGCAGGGCTGAGGCCAGCAGGGTGCCCTCGGCCTCAGGCTCGTAGCGTGGTGTGGCCAGTGATGGGAGTGGCCTGGGAAGAGCCATTGCATTTTCTTCAGATTCCTCAGCTCAGGTGCCCCTCACCGCCTTTTCTTGTCTCTTGTCACATCAGCGGAAGAGCCGCCCCAGGGGCAGAAAGCAGGCGTGCTTCAGCAGCGGAGTCCAGTGGCGGCCTCGCCTTCTGCCATTTTCTGGTCTGTGAGTTAACGTCTGGGTCTCCGTCGTCTCTTCCACAGTTCTGCACTGTTGCGCGGTGGCCTGTGTTTTCAGAATGTCTGATGGGGACACAAGGTGTGAGGATGGTTTCTAAGTGATTTATTTCATATTAAGGCTTTGCTTTTTACTTGTTTCTATTTGAGGATGTCGTCACATTTCTTGCAGATTTAAAATATTTGCTCACGGGTGTGCTTTGCCTTCAGTGTGACAGCAGAGCTGGGGAGGAAAGCTCCCTCCAAAATCAGTTTCTTAATCTAGTCGGAAAGTGTCGGTGTTCCTCTAATTCCATGCTGCCTCTCGAGGCCGCGCGCTGATGGGGGACCGCCCTTCAGCCAGCTGGAGATGCCTTATGCCTTGTCTTTGAGTTGTGACATAGTTCGACTTGCACAGTAACTCCTAAAACCCAGAATTCTGCGCGCTTGCTGTTGCTGAATCTGGTGCTCAGACATTATTTAAAGATATTCCAAGGAGAGAAAGCACATATTTTTATCAAGCCGTGCAACCCATTATTGGTGGCGCTGCTTTTTGTTCGTTTCATGGGCTATGATACCGTCTGCCTAGCTTCTGTTGTCTGAAACTTGTCTGAGGTGTTACACCTGTAATTTTTGTTTTCTTCCTCTCATGTCGAGTCAGATGTCTGATTTAGAAACGGGATTAAGAGCCAAGATGTCTTGAGGTTGAAGAATGGGTCTGTATGAAAAATTAACTGCGTTGTTTTTGTTGAGTGAATTTTCTGGTCTTGGTTCTGGTCTTGTGTTTGGTTCAGGGGCTTTTTTAGTTTGGATTTCGCAAAAAAGTAATTTAAGTACTTTCATCGTTGCTTCATATGCTATGGAGGTTGGACAGGGGAAAAAATCACTGAGCTCTTCTTATGCAGAAATTGGTCAAATAAACCAGTGCTGGGTGTTAGGACTAGCAGTTGGTGGGACTAGGTTTGCCATTTATTTTTATAAATATATATTTTTTCTGAATGGGTCCGAGTCCAAGAGTGGGCAACAAATAATTTTCTACTTTGGACTAATCTATAAAGGTTTTTGAAAGTCTGTATTACTCACTTGTTGAATTCATGAGATCTTGCCTATGGCACCAACTGTAAGCCTTTGTTTTCTAAAATGAATAAATTGAAAACATTTACAGTTGTATTTGTTTGGTCTTGTCGCTACTGAACTTTTGGTTGTTTGCAGCATGAACAGTCACCTGTGCAAAAAAGCAGACAACTAATCCTCATCTTCCAGAAAGCACCTTCCACACGTCTCTCTCTCTCTCTCTCTCTCTCTCTCTCTCTCTCTCTCTCTCTCTCTCTCTCTCACACACACACACACACACACACACACACGAATTCTAATTTGCACCCTGGAGAAACTGGTGAACATACTATTAGGCTGTAAGGTTTTCCTCTTGGCATTTGAGCTTGAAATTTGTGGGCCAGGCTATCGGGAAGGGCTGGTGAATAGAAGGGGGTGGAGAACAAGAAGTGAGCACCCCGATACTGATCGCCCCTCAGAGTCGGGTGCCCTTGACCTTGGTGGTACCAGTCCTGAAGACTCCATGCCGCCCAACACAGATGCCCGGCTCAGGAGTGGAGAAGGCGAAGGAGGTAAAAGATCTCTAGTTGTAATTTCCTCCCTCTGTCAGGAAGTCCCTCACTAAGGAGTCCAGAGTAACTGCAGCTTCTGCTCGGCCCCTTTGTCAGTGTTCTGGGTATTAAAACGTGTCCCTGAAAAATGCTTATGCTGAAGTCCCAGTGTCCAGTGCCCTTGAATAGGACTGTGCTTGGAGATAGGACTTCAAAGAGGTCACGATTAAAATGAGGTCCTTGGTGGGGAGCCCCGGTCGGGTCTGACTGGTGTCCTGACTTGAGAAGAAAGTTGGTCCAGTCATGGAGGAAAGACCGTGTAGACACGGGGACAACCAGACCAGGGGCCAGCCCTGCCTGGATCGCAAACTCCCATCCTCAGAACTAGGAGGAAAGGAGTTTCGGTCGTTCCATGTGTGCTGCTTATTCCTGCGGCCCCAGGAGGCTGGCGCGGTTGCTATAATAACATCAGCCAAGAGCGGAGACCAACACTGGCCTTCGTAAAGGCTTAACCACCTATTAACAGAAAACAACACAATGGGTTCCCTTGCACCAGGCTGGGGCGCAAGGCTGGAGAGCTGCTCAGTGCCTGGAGTAGGATCTTGAGGGGTATCGCCGGCCTCACCAGCTTAAAACAAGTATTTGCTTATAGAGATGAGATAATTCTATCCCAGATAGATCCTGGAGCAGAATGGATCAGTCATTACTGACTTGAAAATGACTGACTTGAAAATGACCAAGTACCCTCCCGTATCCTGAATCCCTCCCCCTGGGTAATGCCAGGAATGTCTCATGACCTGCTGCCCTCATGGGGCTTCTGTGTGTCTGTCTCTTCGAGTTGCTATGTTGATGCCCGAGTGGACAACAGAAAGGTAATTCTTGCCATTCTGGAGGCTGGGACTCTTCAGACCAAGTTACCAACAGATCCCGTGTCTGCCTCTTGGTTCACAGAGCCCTGGTCCTGTGTCCTCAGGGTGGGGGAGGAGAAAGAGCTCCCTGAAATCTCCCCACAAGGGCACTCACCTGTTCCTGATGGCTCCATGGTTGCCCCCCAAAATCCCACCTCCTAATTCCATCAAGATCGGTGTTAGGATCTCAGTGTATGAATTTGGGGAGACCCAATAGCATTGCAGGTGAGAAAATGCAAAATGAGGTGCTTCTCTACATGCCTCTAGATGCTTCCATGCATGCCTTTCAGGCGTATCCTGAATCATCCTGAGTTCTAGCTCTTTGGGATGTAAATATGTCTCTCCAGGGAATGACTGCACTATTATCTCCATGCGCTGGGATGGCTCCAAACTCAGATCTCTGCACCACTTGGAATAAAACATTATTAGTTCTGGGAGGTAAATCTCTCAAGTTCTAGCTTAACAGTCATAAATTGCCTTCCAAACCTCGCTTGCACCCTCTACTCCTAGGTTTCAGTGAAAGTTGCTCAGAAAGCCCTCACAATGCAGAAACAGAGAAATATATTCTGGAAAACCCCACAAGGTGTCAGCAAACTTTGTTCTGTGAGTGCCAAGCAGTAACGAAGGGAGATTTGAGGACCAGGCTCGGCCGCACATGCTTTTATTTTTTGGAAAAAAAATCTTTAAAAATGTGGAACTCTTTCTTAGCTCAAGGTCACTTCAAAAACAGGCCTCAGGCTGGATTTGGCCGGGAACCATGCTTGCCTGGAAGAGGGAGAAAGCCTTCACCGGGTCTAGAACTCCACGCCACACAGAGGGGTGAGCTCATTTTTTGTTTGATCAAGTTTGGGAATGGACTGTGACTTCCATGAAAGGGGAATTTTTACTTACGACTTTTCATACACGCGTATGACCACAATATGGATTTATTGGGGGGTACTGGGAGAGGGCAGCCCCGATATGAACTGGGTGACCTGCCTGTGGGTCCTCCCCTGCAAGCTTTAAAGGGACTTCCACTAAGTCTTAACCGCGGGCACACACAGGGTAATAAAGTGTTTATTTCTAAAGAAGGGGAAATGAAGAAATGAATAACTCGGGAAAAGAGAGGGAGAGAAATGGGTGAATGCATCCTACCAGTTCTGCTGAGCTGGGACCCCAATAGCACGCTGAGAGCTGGCGAGAAGCCAGGAGCCGCCAGGCCCACATTCTGGTTGTGCACCAGGCCTGGCTGCTCACTCACCTTTAGGTCCCAGCAGCCCTCCCTTTGCTGGTGACGACGTGACGGGATTTTTAGTCCTGGTATGTTGGATCTCTTTGGTCTGGGGTGGGGGTGGAGCCATAAAAACCTATTTGTGGAGTTTGTACAGGACGTCAAGGCCTTTCTCCCCAACACTACGCCAATGTCAGCGCAGATTCAATGGCAGCAGAAAGGGGCAGATACAAACCTCTTGGCAAAATGCTGGAGCTGGCGCTGCGGAGTGGGCAGGACCCGTTCCAGAGAGCCGGAGTGGGTCTGTCTGCAGCGGAGATGGGGACGCGTCTCCACGTCTAGGGCCAGGTTTGAGTCTCCCGGAAGATAACCGGGCGGGGAGCTGCACTTCTCAGGGTGAGAGCCCAGGAGCTCCACCAAGCCTGGGGAGGACTTCGGGCTCACAGGCACGGAGGCCAGAGCATCCCCAATGGGCCGAAGCTCTGGGCCTGTGTTTATGCCGCTCGTCAGGCCCATGATCAGAACCGCCCGTTCTTTTGTATTCAGGGGGGCTTTCTGCACAGCCGGGCGTCATCTGCCCGGGCCCCCCCTTGTCTGTCTATCAGCATCTTCCTAAAGTAGCGGTCACTTTCAGCTGCCTTATCTCGGCTGCCCACCGCCGATCAGTTGGTGTATTGCCATAGAAGCCAGTCGAGAAGGTTCCAGTATCGCCATGTACAGTTGTGATTCGGCCCAACCTCAGCTCCCCCACGACGGGTCCATTCCACAGGGCAAGTCTGATGTCACAGGGACATCCCAGCACTGGCCTTGGTTCCACTTTGTTGCAGTGACCACACCCATCTGCCTTTGGTGAGGAAGAGCCCTCTCGTGCGTGCGTGGTGCCCAACACCTGGGGTACCCCTACCCCTGTTTGTTCACGGGCCTGCTCCACGCGGCTGTTCCCTGTACCATGTGAGTTACGAAAGATAGTGCTTCCAGAAAGGCTCTTCTGGCATGATGGTAATCCTTCAAAATGGCTGGGGCTCCTTTATGAACGAATCTCCCGCAGTTCTGGTGAAAGATGTGTCTCTGGCCCTACCCAGAGCAGGTCTTACCTGGTAAATCCGCCCTCCTACCCCACTGGCCTGACCTTTCTATTGGACAGCTTTGTTGAGATATAATTCATAAGCGCTGGAACTCAGTCCTGTGAATTGTACAACCCAGTGTTCTTTTTTATAGTCATGTAGTTAGTGATCTGACTCTCCACTATCTAATTTCAGCTCATTTTTATCACCCCAAAAAGGGCCCTACATCCATTATCCAGTTAATTCCTGTTCCTCCCAGCCTCCAGTCCTAATCTACATTCTCTGTGAAGCTTCCAGCTTCTGCAAATGTTTAGCAACACGGTATAGCTAGACCTGTGTTGTGAGATGATGTCATGGATTTGATAAGCATCCAGTGACTTACGATCATGAGTATCTTCTCACATTCTACTGGCCACTGTATGTACCTTCTTTGTGTCACTGTGTATTCAGATCTTTTGCCCTTTTTTAAAAAAAATGGGCCTGTCTTAATTATTGCATTTTAAGATTATTTATGTATCCTGATACAAACCCCTTCACTCCAGTCAACATATTGGGAAAACCACATAATTGGTTCAGTTTTCCTGCATCTCCTCATGGGTCATGCTCAGCTCCTCATAACTTAGCGCCTGTTGGCAGCCATCCAGAGGAGGTCAAAGGGACTCACCGAGTTGGAAAAATTATCCCTATTGTCAAGAGGGTTCAGTGGAATTTAGGTGTCTGTCAGAATCTGCCCATATGTCCTCCTACCAATTTTCAGGGTTTCATTCATTTCTATTTAAGATCCCAGCTTCCACAAAAGAGACTCTGCAGTCCTGAGGATTCAATTAGTGTTGTAATTCAACCATGTGCAAGATACACCTATGGTTTGCTTTTTAGAAATCTCACTCCAGTGGCTACAGGAGACAAGGATTTCTTTCAAGGCAGCTTTTGGGTCCTTGAGGCAGACATTGAGCTGGGAATTTAAGGCCCTGAGCTCATCATTTTCTTCCCCCCAAGTTCTTCTACACAGTTAGAAAGCAACAAGCCAATCCATTATGTTCCTTATTTCCACTAAAGTACACTAAGTCATCAAATACTGAGCTCTCCAGAGCATTGCTTTCTGTCAGCTTTCGCCACAGCATGCCATGGGTTACTAATGACCCATTCACACCAGAAACCAGGTCACATGTGCCCTTCAATCTAATTTGATGAGCGCCAACTCAAGAAAACCCAAACTGATTTATAGAATTTACCCTTAAGGCTCTGTTCCTCTGGAGCCACTCCCAGGACCAGAGTCTGTATAAGTAGGACTCAATCGGGGAAGTGGCATTGACAGGCAAAATGTGTGTCTGAACACACACAACATGTATTCCTTTGTCCTCTTCCAGTTGGAGCTGGCTAAGTCAACTGTCTTTCCAAGGCTGCGTCTTCACATCTAGTGATGGAGTTTGAACTTCCCTGAAGAGACAGAGCAGGCAATTCAGAAGGGAAGGTGAACACGGCTGAGGAGAGCAAGAATAATTTGGAGCCACCGAGATGGAATGAAAGCGCGTCAGTCAGCTCCTGCTGGACTGACCTTGTGGTGCGGGCGTCATGCAGTAGCCAGGACATTCAACGAGAAGCTGGTTGAAGAACCACAGAAGGGGGACCACCGGGCGGCGGCCAGTAATGACCTTGTGCCAACGAGGAGGCCGCAGAACACCTGCACCATGGGCATCCCTGGCGTCCAAGGCGGCCTTTTACCCACAGTGTCACTCAAAAAATTCTCTTCTGCCCATTCTAACAGGAAACAGAAAAGGGATTTCTGGAAACTTTTTCAGTCTAGTCAAGTGGACACATGACAAAGCCACATCCTGGTTATATGACTTTTAATTTTTTAACAGTTTTATTGAGGAATAATTGATACACAAAAATGGCACATGGCAGTGATGTGACAATTTGATGAGTTGTGCCTATTGACACCCATGAAACTATTTCCACAGTCAAAGTATAAACATACCCTTTTCTCCCAAGTTTCGTCCTGTCCTTTTATTTTGTTTTTGTTTTACTGTGGTAAGACTATCGAACACGAGATAGCGTATGTAACCTTTCTTTTGGCTGTATTTACTGAAGTAATATTGATCGACATCACAGCATGTGTCTTAGGGGTGTAGATTTATACCTCTACAATTGCATGTTATTTCACCACACCCACCACCCAAACCCCAGTAATCCTCAGCTAGCGCCCCCTCTCCCTTGGCCTGACCCTTCCACCTCCCCTTCTGGGAGCCTCATAGCCCAATGTGCTCTCCCCACCTTGCTTTTGATGTAAATGATTGTTGGGATTTGAATGAGGGAACAGAAGCAAGGTCATAGAATAAATTAAGGCCAGGGATGAATCAATGTGTTAGTACTAAGAAGTGAGTTTGTGTGCACAGTCTGAGGGGTTGGTGATCCAGAAAAGTGGCTGCATTGTATTAACAGCAATCAATACTTGTTTGTGATTTGCAGTTTCAGCTTGTAACACTGTGCCATTTTTTGCTTCTGAATTCCTGAGAGATATTGATGTGTAATCTGGGTATGCAGAAGCAAATGAAGCTGAAAATACTAAAGGCATCATAATTCAAAACTGATAGGTTTCTGGACCAGTGTACTTATTGAAAGTTAAGGAAAATCTAAATGTACACTCTATACACCCAAGTCTTTTCTTTCTTTAGTTGAAGATGAACTAGGTCTACCTCAGGGACCCAAAGGCCATGCTGTGAGATAAAAGAAGAAAAAAGATGTCACAGAACCTAAAAAGTCATCAGTGGATCGGTGATTTACTGATGAGTCTGATTCAGCAGAATGTTGGCTTTAGAAATCTGAGGGCCCGGGAGAAGGCTCAGGAGTTCCACATGAACTAGAATAAATCTAAATTATAGGAAGGGAAAAGTGATTTATTTCTCACTATGCTATTTATTCCAAAGTGTTCCACTTAGTTGAACTATTAATACTCTGAATAAAACACTCAAGCTAATATTGTACAAGGACACTCACACTCGATTCCCTGTTTCTCCTCCTTAGTGATGGACAGAAGCAACCAGAAGGCCATAAACTCATCAAAGGATTGTTAGCCAAGACAATAAAAATTACTAGAAAGCTCTTAGCAAAGCCAAGTGCTATAGGAATGCTAAGTAATGGGGCCAAGCTTTCGAGGTGAGTGACAATGATCTGTTAGACGAACACAAGCAGAATGTATTTCACTTTTTTTAAATTTTCTTATTGATATAGAAAAATAGTAAAACTATTACTTGTTTTTTTTATCAAATATGTTATAAAAATTTCTCCAAGTTTGGTTTTGTAGTTTTAATTTATTATGCTGTGTTAAGATTTTTTAAATTTATTTTTTACATCATTGTTCATTTTTAAACAATATCTGCTTTCCCCAAAATAAAAACAGACAAATATTTCACTCTTTAAGAGAGAAATGAAGGAGGTTAATTAGGAGGACTTAAGTAAATCAGATTGATAGAAAGAGGGGCGTAAATTGGTGTGTGTGTGTGTGTGTGTGTGTGTGTGTGTGTGTTTGGGGCCATGCCTTTGATAAGTAGGAGGTAGATACATAATTTTAGTTATTTTATCTAAAAATTCTGACCATGTAAAGGTGGGTAGTTTGAATTGAATTCAACTAGACTTTGTTTATGTATCATCTACTATACACCAAATGTTGTTAGGTTACTAGAATTTTAAAATAAGAATATAGACATTAGGACTTCTCTTCATCTTGAGGGGGGAAAAGATATCCATATGAAAATCTTAATAGAATGTGGTTAAGACTGCAAGCTGAGGGCCTCCCCAATAGAGCAGGGGTTGAAGACAGCACTATGAAGCTATCGCCAGCCACTGTAGCATGAGTTCAATCCCCGGCTGGCCAGGGAGCTACCCACATAGCGCAGCAGACCTCTCCTGTCTTGCCTGCTGCTCCCTTCAGCAGTGTATTTCAGTCAGTCTGCCTGTTCTGTTCCCCGCTGTCTCTGGTGAATCTTCTCACCCCCCACACCTCTGGCTTACACCCCAGTTCTTGTATGCATAAATAAATAAATCTTAAAAAAAAAAAAAAAGGCTATAAGCTGATTCCTCAGCAGTGGAACACAGACACCAGAGCAACTACCCTGAGTCCCCCCAGACTGTCCTCTGGAGCGTGAACTGGAGTTTAATAATCCCTTTTGGGTTTGCTGTTTCGTGGGCAGTGAACGTGGTCCTTTTAAGCCAGCATTGGTTGAAATCTCTGAAGGACACTCACACTAATTGCACCTTTGTGATAATTTTGAGGGTAAGAAAATATTTATCACAAATACTGGAAGCAATTGTGAACTTAACATTTATAAATCATGGATCTACCTCCAAGAACAACTGGAATTATAAATGGTTAATATTCTGGTTCTTTGTGTGACTAAGAGCAGGTGATTTACTGAACAAATTATCCTTTTACCAGTAGAAAGGAGAGACTTGCTAACCATCCCTGTGATGATGATCATATTATAACATATAAATATGGCAAATGAACATTTGTGTACCTTTAATTTATATAGCTACAAGTTAAGTATATTTTTAAAAGTAAACACTTGTTATAACAAAGTTTGCAAAAGTGGTACCTGCTTGGTATGAATAAAAGTGGTTTTTAAGTGGGTATAAAAATAGAAAGCTTCCCCTAGCACTCCACTTTTATACAGCACATAGGACTTTTTTGATATGTGATATAATAATGTTTTTTCCTAGTTCACTTTCTGCAGATTGTTGCATAACGTGTTATTAGCCTGGTTATGAAGAAATAGAAAATTCTCAGTCTTCTGGAGAGGAACAGAAAACTGAAGATCATTTCTTAATAATTAAAATCTCCTTACGGCTATAGGTAATTCTTAGAGTTGACCATATTTCATATTTATCTCTCTGACTCCATTGTCTTAAATTTATAATAAGATAGATTGTTATCTTATAGTCCAATTAGTAAATATATTACTTAATGTTAGTCCATTGTCAATAAAAATGATCGATATTTGCTGACTGTGGCACTGGACTTAGATATTAAAGAAACTCATCCTAACCCCTTTCTTCACTTACTCTTTGCAATTATTTCAGTCTTATCCTTTGCCACTGATCTGGACCCTATTTGAAATTTTAGGATCAACTCTTGCATATGATTAATTAAAAATCAGAGCTGCAGCTTACGGTATTTTCAAGAGGAAAGAAACTCTCTGGTGTGCTGAAAATGTCCTCCCATTGTTTAGACTTTTCTTCCAAAAAAAAAAAAAAAATGGAATCAGCAAATAACACCACAATCTGTAAGTAATAACCTGTTGGGAGGATTGAAGGGCCAGGAAATCGACAACAGCGATTAGAATCGATAGTGTGGGAGTCAGTAATGTTACATGAATTATTTAGTTTTATACTTCTTCCTTAGGAAAAAAAAAATATCTACTGGTTGAGCAAACAAATGTTCTCATTACATCCTGTCACTCATCCCTAACCACACATGACTGGGTGGTTATTTAGAGAAAGATTATATCTGAGGAACAAGTGCCGACTGACTCTCCTATAAAATGCAGCAGAACTTTGAAAGAGCAGGTTCCCAGGGACAAGTCAACCCTGTAGCTCCCCAGGAACGTTCATTATCTCTAAGCCATGCCGAGCAATATTTCTCAAATAAAATGGTAGCCCGCAGAGGTCCTCCTGAGTATGTGGGCAGAATGAGTAGGATGACAGCAAACCAAGTGCAGAGACCTACAGGTGACAAGCTCCACTGAAGATGATAAATTCATTATGAATGAACAAAGCCAATGTAGTCACCCTTCACCATTCCTCCCCCGCTCTCCAGCCAGCTCCGGGCGTCCTGCTGAGAACCAGAAGGAAACAAGGAATAGTTAAGAAGGACTTAACCGATGTGGAATCTAAAAAAGGGGAAATTGTGAAATTGGAAAGTAGAAAGGTGGTTACCAGAGGTGGGAGGGAAGTTGGGGAGATGTTGCTTAAGGGCAAAGACTTGGAGTCAGTCAATGAATATGTCCTGGAGATCTAATGCACAGTACAGCAATTACAGACAACAACGTGTTAGGAACGACTAAGCTGCTAAGAGACTAGCTCTTCATTCTTCCTGTCACAAAATGGAAATAATGACGTGAGGTGCTAGAGTGTCAGCCATGGACATCTACAGGCGCATCAGGTCACAAGGTGATCACCATATGTTCATACTGTTCTGTGCCCATTATGTTGCAATAAAAATAATTTTTTAAAAAGAGAGAAACACAACTCCTTCTCTCTTTTCACAAGATTCCATTTTTACCTGCCTTGTAGGGATTAAAAGACCAGACAAGACAAAAGTTGGGTCATTAGCAGAGGAGGGAGGTCACAGAGAAGGGAGTGTCTCTGGGGTTTGGCAGAGTTCTTTACATTTGACTCTGAACTTCATAATGAACCAAAAAGAGACACACTGGAAGAGGGCATTGAGAACCCCAGAAAGCAGCAACCCCAGCTGGATCTAGCCCCAACTTTGTGGAACTACACTATGACCTCATTCTAACATAGAAACAACTAGGAACAGCCTCAAGACAAAACAAAGCAAGAGATGCGAGACTGTTTTGCTAGGATGCTGCATGGATCGCAGAAGAAATGCAGTTTCCCTTTGAACGCTAACTGGTGTCCACTAGGGTGAGGGTATCCTGAGTCCTCAGGAGCTCCAACTCTATCCTTAGATAAATGTGTTGTTTTGCAGCGGGGGAGGGAGGTCTCAATAAATTCCATAGTTGTTCCTCGCGCATGACCCGTTTCTTCCTGAATTAGGGACCCCACTCCCCTCCACAATAGACGTTCTAGGACTGCTCCACATTGGACACCGTTTTTAAAATGGAAAGGACTTTATCCAAAGCTAGGGGTATAGACATGGGTTGAAACTGTCCTTTGAAAAAATTTGTTGATTTATATTGAGGCAAGACTAGTTCACAACACATGAGTTTACAGCAGTGTCGTTCCCACCACGCCAGCCACCAAAGGTCCAGTCTCCATCCACCAACAACCAGTTGTCCCCTCACGTGACCCCCCCTTCTCCGCTGGTAACCTTCATTTTGTTGCCAGAGTCTCAGGGTTAAATGGTGTTTGTTCACCTGCTGTAGACAGTGGCAATTTATTAGAGACCTAGTTTCTCATACTTTCATGAATAATAGATGCTATTTAAATTTTTAAAAATCTAGTGAGAAAAGCAAACCTTGTTTGATTTTTGCAAATGAGGCTTACTATTACATAAGCTTACTGGTCACCTCAGTTCTGTGGTTAGTGATTCATTTTGTATTCACTTGTTTCTATTTTTCTGTTTCAGTGCCATTATTTTCACCCAGTTGTTATCTTATCTTGCAAAGGGAATGCAACTGAGTATTTGAATCCTGTTTGTTAATCTGCATTATTTGATGTGGCAATTTGATACTTTTACATTAATTAGATTAGTGATCATCAGCATTGGTTTAATGATACTTAGTTGACATTCTCTATTTGTCACACCTTGTTTAGTAATTTTCATTTCAACTTTTTGCTCTATTGCTAAATATCCTCTATTCTTCATTCCTATAATGATCTGAAACTCTCCATTCTGTTATAATTTTTCAGAAGATGTTCTTAATTTTTTAAGCTGATTTAAACATGCTTATCTATCAAATAAAGAACCATCTGGGACTTTATTCTAATGCTTTTATTTTTAAGGACTACTTCCCTTACAGCTGCAATATTTCTAGCTGTAATTGTTGTGATTTATTACTTACACTGTTTATCATATTTCTTGCTTTCCTCTTGGAGTTCTTTCTCATTTTGCTAAAAGAGTTGTCTGTTTTTCATTCTTTCTTTTCAAGATTGTATATTATTCTAGAGTGTGTACCTTTCCATAGAGATTTTAGAATAAACTTATTTATTCTAAAATACCAAATTAGCTTCTTTCATTTCTAATTCATATGTGTGTGTTGGTGAGGTGAGAATGTAGGGTTTGTTTTTTTTTTTCTGTAGCTTTATTAACTCAAACCAACAAGTTGAGTGTTTCTTTGGATTATGGTATTTTCATACATATGATATTTTCTTCCTCTTCTGGGTTACAATTCACTTTTACGGTGTACTTGTCTAATACAGTGAAATTTCGCCAACACTTTGGATGTTGAGGCTAAGTTCAGTGTGTCACCATCATTATGAATATTATGATCAGTTTAATTTCCAGTCTCTCCTCTTTAGCATTTCTATTCCTCATTTAATCTTATTTCTTTCCTTTTCCTACATCTTCTTGAGCCCAGTTAAAAAATGATTAAATAAAGAGGAAGTGTTGACAATAATCATAATGATAATTATAAACCACAAACCTTTTAAAGTACTAGGAGACACTGAGACTATTACTTTCAATCTCTTAAATATTTACTCAACATGAGGCAAATATCATTCTTATAAATATGCATTATTTAAGATTTTTATTATGTCTCAATAACAGATTAAATCCATCTCCCACTGGTTTAATACACAGTTTTATTTTTTACTTAGAGCACAGACCCAGCTTGGGTCAGTGGTATATATAACCACTCAGCAGCCCAGACTGTTGGAGATTTTGCTGTCTTATGCTACCCCAACTTAAACAGGGGGATTCCCTGGTTGCCAGAGCAACTCATATTTATAGACAATTGGTAAGCACCTGCTCTATTTTAGGGGTGGAAAAATAATCTGATCACATACCAAAATGCGAGAAATGGTATGGATAAAACACTAGATGTCTCTATGTACTCTATTTTACAGTTCAGAAATGAATGTTAGCAAGAACAGGTAATTTTCCAAAGTCTGTACATCCAGTATATAATCTCCATTTCCAGGAAACTTACAATTTTAGTAAATGAAGCTCCTGGGATTTGAACATGAGTCTGTCTGCATTTATGACTTTATAAGATGTAGTGACACATAGATTAGGAGAATTTTTTAAAATGTGATTTCTACTGGAGAATTTAAGACATAGCCACTAGTACTTTTATGTATTCTGAGAATAGAGTGATGAAAATTACAAATTTTTTCATCTAGAATGACAGTGTCAAATCAATAAATCTTTCCAAGATTGTAAAGTTGTTCCCAGTGAAAAGCAGACTCCTTTAGTGACTGACAGCACGTGTCTGGGCACAAACCACAATTCTAGTTCAGTATCAGAACTAATTTAAAAGCCAGAGATTTCATATTTAGCAAGTGTTTTTGTGTATAAGACTTGAGGATATTCTGAATGTAAGCTGGCTAAATTAAAGAAATAACTCCTGGAAATAAAAGCTTCCTTCTACATATATATTTTATGTTAGATAATGTATGGTGATAGTTTATGAATCATGCATTCCATTTGTTTATTCAACAAATATTTAGTGAGCTCTAAATATGCCATAGTACTCCTCTAGGTTCTGGGAGCCCAGTAGTGAGCAAAAGGAAGTCCTCTGTCTTTGTGCATGCTGGTGGGGAAGACAGAAAATAAGTGAGTGAAAGTAGAAAGAGAGTGAAAGTAAAAAAGAACACAGGAAGGTATGATGAGACATTTGAAGGCTGATTTATTTGCATTTCTCAGGCACCTGTCTGCACACCAAATTGCTGAGGGAAGGAACTAGTGTTTCCTGCAGGAACATGGTCCTCCCCAGCCAACGGAATGGTGTCATCGTGCAGAGTCCTCCCAATGTCTCACTGTACAGACTTTGCTTTACTAGAAAGGTTTGTGTTCAATAAAGCTACACTGATACCATGATAGAAGTATCTCTGAGTCCCAGTCTCCAAAAGTAACAGGTTGGAAAAAAAAAAAATAACGTGTCAATTAGTGTCATGTTCTAGACAATTTCATTATTCATAGAAAACTGTTGGTATTAGTGTCACTTAGGATTGTGCAGCAAAATGTCACAGCAAAGAGATAATAATTTATATTTATCACATCAGACTGTAATGTCAATAGCTGTTCAGCAAAGAATCCCTATACAGACTTAATGCCATGGATTGCGTTTCTTCCCCAAAGGAGCTCATGTTTCAGCAATGTTGCCTTTTGAGAAAGATGGATGCTATAAAAAATGGGATCGTCTCCTAGAAGCCCTGAGACGCTTCCTTTGCTGTTTCTGATGATATTTGAATGAACTTTGTTAGCTTAAAAACTTTCAGATGGCGATGAGAAAAAGCCTTTGGGAGTTAAAGAATTGCAATTTGAGGTCCACAAAATTAGGCAAGAACCTAAAAACTGTGCCCCAAGGAGGGACTAAGTCGGAGGCTTTTCATGGGAAGAAAAGAGGAAAATGAGGCCAGTGGTTAAAGACAAGAGATGATTAATTTTAACATCTTAAACTATTTGCTGTACCTAATTGGTTATGAGTCTCTAAAAGGGTGAAAAGGGAACTGACGGATCTGTCCTCTGGCTAAAGTCCACAACCATCAGTTCTCATGATCTGTGCGTGTCTTTGCAAACAATTGTCTGCTGGGTAGTTTCTTAAAATAATTTTTTTTTTTTTGCCCAACCCGTAGATTTTCAGCCTGGTTCAAACAAGGAAAATAATAATTTCTCTCTAAAGATTCCCAAATTCCATTTTAAAGATGGTGCCACAGGTGTCAGCTTTTCACAATGTTATTTTCCCTTTTTAGGATAGATCTTAATATCTCTTTTTCCCTAAATTTCATTTTATTGTGGTAAGAACTTCCACCATATGGACAGCTTTAAACAATAAATATAAAATTATTTTTCTGAAACTTCATATGGATCTATAGGAATAGATGAAATTCATAAAAAATACTTTCAATATAAGATATATTATTTCCCAAGAGATTTCTCTCAAATAAAGAGCAAAGTCTATGGACAACCTTGGAAAAGGTTAGAGTATGAAAATTAGACTCTTTATTACCAAAAAGGAGGAAATCAATGTACTTACATGCCCTCCACATCCATTCTCCTAAACTACTGATTTTATTATTTTTTTTATTTTCAATAAGTTATATCATTTTTGCATTCTGTTCTGTAACTCCGGTTCCTAAAGTTGGTTACTTATATAGTTTTAGCGTAAATCAGTTTAATACTCATCCCCCATCCCTTTACACAGTATCTTTTCCCGAATTCTTTGTTTTATATCTGCTCTGGGTTGACTGGATTTCACCTTAAAATAGATTTTTCATTTCAAGAAAAGCTCATGGGGCCTATGTTTCCTTAGTTAAATATGCTCGAATATGTATCTCTATTTCCTTAATACTTTTAGGGAAAAATGAACAGAATGACATTCTCTTTTCACACTTTCCATCCTCAAAATTTTGCTGACATTGGAAGCTCAGTGACCCCTGAAATACATGTATTTTCCTTTTTGTAAAATTACGTTTTTCTTCATCTCACTATTGGTGAGTATATTCTTTACCACTCTTCCTCTTAATATGAAAAGTTTAAATATGATTTCATTGCCACATACACAGTAATTCATATTTAGTGTCTTGCCAAATAATCAGTAATATATTTATAGGTTTAAACAGAAATCTATACATTTATATAAAATAGTATCTTCATTTCGCATGGAAGGAAATAAATATTTACGGCACATAGATGACCTGAGTTTATTACTAAGAGGAACTGGAGATACCATCTTACACCAGTGAGAATGGCACATATTAAAAAAAACTAGCAACAACAAATGTTGGCGAGGTTGTGGAGAAAAAGGAACTCTCCTGCACTGCTGGTGGGAGTGCAAACTGGTCCAGCCACTATGGAGAGCTGTGTGGAGATTTCTGGACCTACTAAACATGGAGCTTCCATAGGATCCAGCAATTCCACTCCTAGGTATTTACCCAAAGGACACAGAAACATCCATTCCAAAGAACACCTGCACCCCTATGTTTATAGCAGCACTATTTACAATAGCTAAGCTTTGGAAACAACCCAAATGCCCAAAAATAGATGACTGGATCAAGAAGATGTGGTACATATATACCATGGAATATTACTCAGCATTCAAAAAAGATAAACACATGCCATTTGCAGCAACATGGATGGCGCTGGAAGGGATCATGCTCAGCGAAATAAGCCAGAAAGAAAAAGAAAAATACCGGGTGGTCTCACTCATAGCAGGAATCTAAAAAACTTAAATAAGGGACCAGGAAAATGAATAACTATAAGAAAGTGAAAATCAAAATCAACAAAAAACTATGAACCAGAGACACTTTTTGGGGGGTGGGGGGCGGGAGGGGAGGGATTGGGGTCAAAATAAGGGGGTTGCAATTGTATGGGGAATATAAAAAATAAAATTTAAATTAAAAAAAAAAAAAAAGAGGCACTGGGGAGTGTGAGCGCAGAGGGGATCAGCTCAGCTGACAGCCATCCAGCGGCCCTGAGCGCTTTCATGACACAGCAACAGCCCAGAGGCCCGTCTGCTCCTGGAACCCTTGCAGTGAAGTCATTTTTCTTTCTCTTTTAATTCAGCCTTCTCTCTGGGGTATTTATCTCTTTTTGCACCAATAGCTGCTTTTTTAAAAAGAATTAATTTCAGCTTTTACCTGCTGCTCTTATTTCCTAAACTGCTCACTTGTCCTGCAGTCATGTAACCATCAGGCAGCCCTTGCTGTGCAGTTTCATGTGGGGTGCGCTCTGTGGTCTGTTCCTGCAGGTTGGGGTGCACCAGGAGGGGAGCGGGCAGGATGCACGCGGGGGTGCGCTCGAGGCCGACTTTCTCCACGGGGCTGGGGATGGGGGCGCTAGAATCTCACGGATCCCTGGCAAAGGCTATTTTATAGACCACAGTAGCCTTGCTTTGCAATGTGCTGCTGAAGTCCCTCTCCTGCCCTGATGCCTTTTTGGTTTGCAGCCTCCGTCTCTGCAAAGCCTTGAGGGGGCAGCAAATCCTCCTGAGAGAAGCAGCAGCAGGGCCTGCGGGCTGCTGGCAGTTTTGGGTCTTCACCCCCAGCTGACATTTTCTTTCTTTTCTCCTTATTAAAAAAAAAAAAAAAGCTTTGGATCTCTGAAATAATCAACTTTATTCCTTTCTATCCACGCTTGCGTTCAAATCTGTAATGTTAAGAATTACATGCCTGTTTGTGTGTGTGTGTGTGTGTGTGTTTTTAAAGAATAGAGGTGATTTTTTTAAAGAATAGAGGTGAGGAAATTTGATCAGGGTAGGAAAAGTAGGAAAAGTACAAGATCCTTTGGATAATTTTCTATAAAAACCATCCTTATTTTAGAGGAAGATTTTTAATTCATAGCCACAACTGTCCTAAAGTTATAATGCTTGGATAAGATACGTTGTAGATTTGGGATCTAGGTTTCTAGATAAATAATTTAAATACGTATAAGAAAGAAAATATATTTTGATTAATTGAAAAGGAGGAAACTAATTAATTTTTCATTTTCCCTTGAGCACAACTTGGTTTCCTCCACAGGTTTTATTATTTTATGGAAAGGCAAAAGGAGGCAGAGAGAGAGGAGAGAGGAAAAAAGAGGAGGAAGAGGAAGGAAAAAGAAATATTTCCTGGCAAATACTTACGAATAGCAGATGTGTAATATTTCACAACCTAGACTTTAATGGGAAAAGCATTTAAAAGGAAGTCAGAGAAATGATTTGTCTTGAGAGGCTGCAGAATCCAACAAAGGAGTACAAAAGACAGGGGTGTTTATGCACATTACAAGTTTGAATTATCTGAAACTGAAAAATACACATGAATATAAAAACAAAGTGACAGAGTGGGAATTTTTTAAAAATCTCTTGGCAGAAGGTAGTCTAAGTGGAGAATATTTAAGTCACTGTAGGATTTGAATCCTGCAGCCTGAAAGGGTCAGCAGTCTTGAAAGCAAACATCCAAAAGAAATCACATATTATTTTCAAAAATTGATGGGCAATTAGAGAAATTGACCCCATACTATGTCATAAAGTCTATCTCATTAAGTCCCCAAAGGAAAAAAGATACGCAGCTACTATTCTCTGACTACCATGATATCAGTTTATATTGAACAACAAATAGGTAGTAGAAGTAGTATCTATATATTCTATTTAAATAAATATCTAATTTTTTTCTAGACTTTATTAACAGTCCCCACCTATTTAACTTACAGATAGCAAAGATAGGATTGCAAGTTAAGAACTGTGGATTGTGATCAAACTGGTCAAGAACATTTATATACTTCAGTCACTTTTCTGAAAAGAATGAAAGTAAATTAATTGAGGATTCAACAAATGTAACACAAAAGTCAGTCATAAAAAAGTACAATGTTCAAACAGACATGGAGAAGCATAGCAATGAATGAAATATAAAATAGGTGATTATAAAAATGCAGATAACAAATTTCTTTAATTAATTGAGAGCCAGTTCTCAAAATTGACAAAAATAATGTGGTTGGGGGAACAAATACATTTGGAAATTTAAATTTAAATATTAAATATTATATTATATATTAAATTTAAATTAAATATCTAGTTATCTGAAAAAAAGTTAATCTTATGTTGATTTTGTACTGATATTTGGAATTTCTGATTTTTCTGATGAAACGGATAAATTTTTAGAAAATACAAAGTATCAAAATAGATAAAAAAAAGAAAAAGGTATGGAGCCAAAAATTATAAAAGGCATTTAAAAGGTATTCCAAGTTTGATGTAGAATTGTGGAAACTGGCTCAGTTAACTTAAAGGGAAAGTTCTACCAGAATTCCCAGTGAAGTTAATCTCACTGTTACTTACTCTTCCAGGTGACAGAAAAAAGTAGAGATTTTCTTTCTCATTTTGGTTTGAAAGGCTGTCCTATCCCTAAGCCCCAAACTGTACCAAGAACAAAATTAATAACAAAAAAATCAATTAATGTTCAATTCTAAACAAAGATACAAATTTACTCATGCATTTTAAATATTACGTAGTTCAAAGTAATGTTTTTTACTTTATTTTACTTCATCTTTTCTTTCTCACTCCCTGAAATTGCCTAACCCTTTGTATCACTTTTATGAAATCACTGTTCGGTTTCCCTGCCCCTTAGGGAATGGTTCCTTCTCGATTTTTGTCAGGTAACCCACACATGTGCTTTCTTTCATATCATTTGGTTTCACCTCTAAATGGTACCTGGGGGAATTTACCATTCTTTACTGTATTTTAGATGATATGTGTGTGTTTTTCTTCCTACAAAGTTGTATTCTACATGAGGATGAACAGGCATTGACACCGTATGCCCGTGAATCACTCAAACTTCCCAGAAAGGGGTCTTTCCTCTAGTAGGTGCTTACGTTGTGTTTGTTGAGTTTAATTAAATTAAAAGTTTGCAAAGTAAAATGTCTTTAAAAAGTCACAGAGATAAAAAGAGAAGAGAGACAAGAGATGGTACAGAATTTCCTAATATCAGAGGCACAAGTGTGCTTCCTCAGCACCTTGAACTTCATAAACGTCCAAGAGAATAAGTGAAAATTTTGCAGGAGTAAAAGTAAAATCATTTTCTTCTCCCATCTTGGCTTATGAGACATTAACTACAATTAAAAACATTTGTCTTGATGTAGGTATTTCATTAAACAATTTCTCAATAGTGTTCTAATAGGGAAGGGAAGAAGCTGGGATTTAAGAAAGTGACTGGGAAACAAGATAAATTCCCTTCATTTCTGAGTGTCAATGGATAAGGCCCATTGCATAAAAATGGGGAGAAATCTGGGCAGAAACCCTCTTGGCATTGTTTGATTTGCCACAGAGGACATGAATGTTGCTTTTAGTCCCAATTTGAAGTATTTCTTCCATGGTGCTGTGATGCAGTGTAATATTGATATTTAAAAATGAATGTCCTTTTTTTGGCAGCAGTTTTAGATTTACAGAGAAATCGAGCAGAAGTACAGAGAAACCTCATATATATCCCTTCTCTATCACCACCCAGAACGGTTTTCTCCTCTATTAACATATTGCATTAATGTGTACATTTATTAAAATGAGTGAGATGATTTTTTAAAAAGATTTATTTATTTATACAAGCACTGGGTACAGTCAGAAGCGTGGGAGGGTGAGAGGATTCACCAGAGCCAGAGCGGGGAGCAGAACAGGCAGACTGACAGAAATACACTGCTGAGGGGAGCAGCGGGCGAGACAGGAGAGGTCTGCCGCACCATGTGGGTTGCTCCCTCGCCGGCAGGGATCGAACCCGTGCTGCAGAGGCTTCAGACAGCTTCACAGCATGGTGCTCAACTGCCTGCGCCACCAGGGAGGCCCTGGAACTGTGTATTTTTAAATAGTGTAATTTACAGGCCAGTAGAACTAGACTGACGTCCCTGTGTCACAGAGATAAGGAGGTGCACTAGGTCACAGGTGCTGGGCTGGGGAAGCAGCGACCCCACGCTAATGGCTCTGCCTGTTTGCCAGTTTTCCTTTGTCAGCAAAATGAACTAATTAGAGTCTTACTCTCAAGCTGGCTTTAAGCCCAAATTTGTTAGAGATTTTTGCTTACAATATTACTGTTTCCTCTTACTTTTTGGATCAATTCCGAGTGAACTTTTTATTCATTAACTCTAGGTGTGACTGGAAGCAGAATAAAAGACCTGTAGGAAAAAGACCCATTAATTTTCTTGCTCTTCCACCATCAGCAGAAAATGTCAGGTCACGAGGTAAACTTGGAACTCACATTACGTTAAGGGAGGACACTTACTGAGGTGTGTCATTGTAATTGCACTCCATCTTATCTAAGAAACCAAAGATTAAACCTTCTAGATCTCGAGCACTAAAACATGCAAAATAGAGCCAGCAACAGAAGCCAGTTCCTTCCAGCCGAATGCATTTGATTTGCAAAGTGTATAAAATGTTTTCACACTCTGAAATCATTTTCAGATATTTTATTCAACAATTTCCTCAAATGGTTAGCAGTTCCTTTAAAGAGATAATCACCAGCCCCTGAGCTGTATGGCATAAAAATATGTATATACAAGGACTATCTTAAAGGGCAGAACACAAATAGATTGTATCCCACACATCACCAAACAATTGCTTTTTCCTAAAACATTTTCTCCTACTGGGGAGAAGTCACGTGACTTCAGTCTGTTCTATTGATATTATGTATTTTGGATGACTCAGTCCAATTCCCAACTTACAAGCTCTGAAATGAAGAATACATTTAAGAGCAATTACAGAAGTAAATATGTATTTGTACCATTTAGTTTTATTTACAAATAATGTGTTGAGATTCTGTTTAGAAAAAGCAGGACATAGAGTCCTGCTTTCGATGCACGCAGCCACATAAGGCTCCACTTAGTATGAAAAGAGCAAAATTCTCCTAATATTTTCAGGAAAAATACAACTTGATGGACCAAAAAAGAGAAAAATCATAGCATGTGGTCTTGTCAGTGTTACCTCTCTGTCCGCAACTACATGTGCTCTTTATAAAGACAGTTTCCCCATGCTGCAGGTCTTATTGCCCCAGCCAGATAGGATACTGACAAGCAGCTAAGAGAAAGGGCCTCACACCGTGGGGCTGAAGATCTGGCATCCCTTTGCTTTTTGTTCATGGACATAGAGAGAGAAAAATTTATCAGAAAGTATATTAGGCAATAAATTATATGTATCAGCATACTGTAAGTAAATAGCACGGAAAATTGTTTGTTTAGAAATTAGTTGTTGGCCTGTTTGGCTCACTTGACAATGGGAGACAAGTTATTGAACATGCCTGACAAGCATTACAATACAATAATCATAGTAGGTCCTTCTATTTTGTTTTCTCTTGAAGTTTCTTGGGAAAGTTTTTAATATGAAGCTATTTGAGTTAAGGAATTTCTAGGTAGAAAAAGTTCTGATAGCTGAGCAGCAGCTGGTCTCCGGCTGAAGGTCATGTGAATAAAATAGTCCTTTGATGCTTAGGCTTTAACTGATAGGGATGCACTGGCGGTTATTCACTGTTTTAAATAATTGTCTAAATGAAAAAATAAGTAGCTTTAATGTTAGGTTTGGTTTATTATCTGTTAACCTTGAAAGCTGCCATCTAGCTGAGACCTGTAGGGGCCAGTAGTCTATGGGAAACATAATATACTAATTGTTTATGCTTTACACATGATAATGTATTTTATTATTATTATTACTAATAATGAATAAATAAAGACCTGCTGAGTCTCTCGGCAGAAGATACTAGCACCTCACCAAGTGTCAGTGTCTCCTCATTCTACCTCATCCCCTTCTCCTCAGCCCCTAAGTTTCAGATCTTTCGTTTTCGCCGACGCCGTCTCATCCTTTCAGGAACCCCTGACAAGACGTTTTGCCGGAGGCTGGTCCCCGGTATCCCCAGGCCTTGCTAACTCCAGATTCAGACTTCGTTTTGGCTCTCTGTGAGTGCTGCCCAGCCAAAGCTCTGGACATGAGCCCCGGCACCATGAAATTGCCATTTGGGCTTAGATGGGGCTGAGCCTGCTATTAGTCTGTTAGGCCTGCTGTAAGAAATTACCACGACTGGGTTGTTTACACAATATAATTCAAACAAAACCCAACAATATAGTTTTATTTTCTCCCTATTCTGGAGGAGAGAAATAGGAGACCAAGATGGCAGCAGGGCTAGTTCCTGTTGAGGGCCGCGTGAAGAGTCTGCCCCCAGCTTCTCTCCTTTTCTCTGTGTCTTCACATCCTCTTTCCTCTGTCTGTATCTTCGTCCAATCTTCCTCTGCTTAGGGCCCTTCCTCGTCCTGTAAGTCGTGTCAGAGTCAAAGTTCTAAGTTATGAGATTCTAAGACTCTAAGTTCATTACCTCTGCACAGAACCTAGGGCTCAGCATGGTCACGCTCTGGGGTACTGGGGGCCAGGGTTTAACATACGAATCTTGGAGGAGACACAGTTCAGTTCATAGCAGGCCTTTCATACACACCTTACAAAAATTTAAGTTGTTAAGAGGTGACTTACGTATCACACTGTGCATTCCTTTTGAGTCATGTCTGTAAAAGTTTGGATACATAAACCAATACGATATTGAAAATTGCATGATATTGAGAATGAAGTACTGACATGGACTTTCTGAAGTTCCCTTTGGAAATAGACATTAGTGAACAGTGAGATCCCCCCCCCCCCGCCCCATCTCAGATTTACTTCTAGGGTACATTTTGCAAAAATGAAATAAATAGATGCAAAAATACAAATAATATTTTTTCGAAGAATGTTCTCTAAGGAATCACTGTAGATTATATCATGTATTGGCAGCCTCAGTGCATCCTGAAATCTTCTGGTGCCTTCCTTGTTTCTTCTCCCTCCTTTTTCTTCCCTCCATCAGAATAAATGCGTTCTAACTTTTTCATATTTTCTTAATCAAAACTGGCTCTCTGGAAGGATGAGATGAATTCCTTTACAGTGAAGTATAGCACCAGGACTTAATAATGTCATTTCCTCCAGGAGTATTTCAACTTTAATTTGAAATTGCTTCAGTTAAAGGAGGAGATGTTCACTTCTACCTGTGGAATCATAAGCATGAAGTACCCCTCCCAACCCCCTCTGCACCGACAAAGCTTCTTGTGACTCGGTGAAGGTTAACCAACACAAACAAAACACTTGATATCATGGATGGCCACAGCAGACTTTAAGAAGTCGTAGCTATTACCATGGTAGGCATGCATTCTAATAACATATACCAAGAGTCCATTAAATCTATATCAATTTTGCCAGAGAACTGAAAAGCATTTTGTTAGAGCAACAAATGTGATGTGTCTATTTCTATCACTTCTTGTTTTTTTTTTTTAACTTCTTTCCTTTAACCGAGATATATTTTCTTTTTTTTTTTTTAAGAGAAGTTTCTTTTTTTTTTTTTTATAGAGGCATGTTTTATTTATTTATTTATTTATTTTATTTGTTTGTTTGTTTTCGTTTATACATGCACTGGGTACAGTCAGAAGCGCAGGAGGGTGAGAGAATTCACCAGAGCCAGAGCGGGGAGCAGAGCAGGCAGAAGGACCAAAGTACACTGCTGAGGGGAGCAGCGGGCGGCAGGAGAGGTCTGCGCGCCATGTGGGACCCTCCTCCAGTGGCCGGGGAGCAGCCGGGGATCGAACCAGCACCGCAGAGGCCGTGGGCAGCTTCGCAACCCAGTGCTCGACCACTGTGCCACTGGGGAGGCCCTCACCGAGATATATTTTCACAGAATATTCTTTTCCTTCCTTTCCTGATGTAAACCTGTACCATGCATAGCTGGTCCAGTGTCACCTTATCTGCTTGTATTATACAGTCGGTTTCTCAATCTGCTGCTTTTGTCCATTGTACTTGAGGGACAGACACAGGTGGAGCTCGGGAATGTGCAAATGAACATCAGTGTGGAAATAACCATTTGTAAAGTACTGGGCACTTGTAGCTATCTTACCTTGCAAAGTGCTGTGTTATTTATTATTAATACAGAGATTCTGCACAGGTTCAGGGGGAGTGGGTGACAGCTGGCAGCAGAGCAGAGACTTCCTGTTTTTCAGCCTCATTTCTTCCCAGAACCTTCTTACCTACTTGGGTTCAGAACATTCCAGTTGCCACAATGGCTAGTGCTCCAAAACCGACCGACCGACCAAACAGCCAGCCAGAGCTTCCTGAATGTGTCAAGCGACATTTGTTGGCACAATCAAATTTCATGATCAAAATTCATAGTTCACATATTGAAACTTATTAGAATAACTACACCAAGAATTTCGGAATAAACAAAATGGCAGAGGAGCATGTGAGTGTTCATGGATCCAAAGAGCTGGCTGTGTAGATGAGGGTAAATTTATTAATACAGGAAGTTTGCATTTTAAAGTTTCTTCACTTTTTTGGCTATCATCATAATAATGTTGACTGAGTGGTTATAATTGCCATTTCTTACCACTCCTAGGTATTTACCCAAAGGACATAGAAACATCAATTCCAAAGAGCACCTGGCTTTATAGCAGCACTGTTTACAATAGTTAAGCTATGGAAACAACCCAAATGCCCAAAAATAAATGACTGGATCAAGAAGATGTGGTCCATATACACCATGGAATATTACTCAGCATTCAAAAAAGATAAACACATGCAATTTGCAGCAACATGGATGGCGCTGGAAGGGATCATGCTCAGCGAAATAAGCCAGAAAGAAAAAGAAAAATATCGGATGGTCTCACTCATAGCAGGAATTTAGAAAACCTAAATAAGGGACCAAGAAAAAGAATAACTATAAGAAAGAAAATATCAAAATCGACAAACAACTATGAACCAGAGACACTTTATGGGGGGGGATGGGGGCGGGGAGAGGAGGGCTTGGGGTCAAAATAAGGGGGTTGCAATTGTATGGGGAATATAAAAATAAAATTTAAATTAAAAAAAGCAATTGCTTTTAAAAATCTGTTAATCATATTTTCATACCATACTGTGTGGTTTCTGCCTTGCAGCTTTAAGATGAAGTGACAGATCATGGCTGACATTTTTACCACTGGCATAATTATACTTGCAAGACATTGAAAGGATATTTGTGTGTCTTGTGGCAGGAGGGACACATATCGAACATTCCTAAGATTATGAAACAACTGTAACAGTTAGCTTGGGATTGCCTTTGATTATATTTTAATGGGTTAGGTTAAAACCCATCAGTCACTCTACTGGTATAAACTACTGTGGCCACCGAGTCAGATGAAGTGGATAAATGAGTGTATGACTTTGTCATCTATCTTTTGACTTAGCCTGTGCCAAAGTGACGTGTGCTGAGTTTTATGCAGAGATGTGGAGAGAGGGGATTGTCTCAACATGCACAATGTCATAATATTTAAAACCTGAAATCATATTGAAAACAACATAAATGTGGGATACAAGTCAGTAAGGTTTGCCAAAACTGCAAAAAACCCATAAAGAGAATTATTTAATTTCTATCATTCAGACCATGCGGCAGAAACAATGAGTGTAACCTCCTTGCAATGCTTAGAAGAAACAAAGGAAGTAAAAATAACAACTGTGGCCAGAGGCACTGTGAGATTAAGTACAGAATATGTTAAAATGATTAACAGGCGTGGGGAGCTCTCTGGTGGCACAGGGGTTAAAGACAGCGCTATCAAGCATCACCAGCTACTGCAGAACGAGTTCAATCCCCAGCCAGGGAGCTACCCACATGGCACACCAGACCTCTCCTGTCTCCCTGCTGCTCCCCTCAGCAGTGGATTTCAGTAGATTCTCCTGTTCTGTTCCGCACTCTGTCTCTGGTGAATCCTCTCACCCCCTGCACCTCTGGCCTACACCCCAGCTCTTATATGCATGAATAAATAAATCTTTAAAAAAATGATAAACTGCTCTACAAAGTGATTATAACTCACTACAAGTGTTACAACTCAATGTTAGAAAAAGGTGGTATCTCGAGGTAGATTCTGCTAGTGATCTACTTGGTGCTGGTGATGTCTTTCTCCCAAATAGAAATAAAGACGGAAGTAATTTGCACTCTTTCTTAGTGCAGGCTTTTTTGTTTAAAATTTTATTTTTTAGCATCTGTCAAATCTACCAAACTATAGCCTTGGCGAGCAGGCACAAGCAGGGTGGTGGAAAGGTGTTCGCAGTGACTCGCACCTGAATTCCATCGGAGCGGGACTGTGGGGCAACATCAATGCCAGAATTGTTGCATGGACAGTTCCCATGTCTTACCTTCTTGTTAGGGCCTTGGGTGAGTTTTGGTCATCTTCAGAAATCACACCCTCTTGTAGAAGACGAGAAAGCCCCAACTTCATAGTGCAAAATATGTCTTACCAAAACGTGCTGCATTTCTCCATTGAGAACTTGAAAAACCAGTCTTGGAAAACTTGAAACACACAAGTGACTTATCCTAACACTAAAGAAAACTGCTTTGCATTGAATGTTTATTTGGATACAAACCTTTAGTCTTTTCTTTATTAAGCCTACTGAGCATTCCGTCCATGCCGAGTCAGTCAAGCATAGAGAGTGCAAAAACTCAGTAATTCAGAGTGACAGCCTTGGTGCAGTTTATTCTGGGATATTTGTGAAAATTGTTGTATGTAAGTTAAAAAAAATCTCTGCCTCCAGCGGTCAGTATTCTGGGCAGTAAAACACCATAGATCTGACACTTATTAGTTACTGTTTCTTGCCCTTCGAAACCTTAATTTGATCTCTGTAATTATTCACAGATTTATTCTGAGGGCTACCTGAGGTAATATCATTACATGCCTTGCCCCAGTGTAAGATACATGGTAGCTTCTCTGAAGAGGAAATGCAAATGGCCAACAGACATATGAAAAATGTTCAACATCACTTGTAATCAGGGAAATGCAAATCAAAACTACCATGAGATACCATCTCACACCAGTGTGAATGGCACATATTAAAAAAACTAGCAACAACAAATGTTGGCGAGGATGTGGAGAAAAAGGAACTCTTGTGCACTGTTGGTGGGAGTGCAAACTGGTCCAACCATTATGGAGAGCTGTGTGGAGATTTCTGGACCTACTAAACATAGAGCTTCCATAGGATCCAGCAATTCCACTCCTAGGTATTTACCCAAAGGACACAGAAACATCAATTCCAAAGAGCACCTGCACTCCTATGTTTATAGCAGCACTGTTTACAATAGCTAAGCTTTGGAAACAACCCAAATGCCCAAAAGTAGATGACTGGATCAAGAAGATGTGGTACATATATACCATGGAATATTACTCAGCATTCAAAAAGATAAACACATGCAATTTGCAGCAACATGGATGGCACTGGAAGGGATCATGCTCAGCGAAATAAGCCAAAAAGAAAAAGAAAAATACCAGATGGTCTCACTCATAGCAGGAATCTAGAAAACTTAAATAAGGGACCACGAAAATGAATAACTATAAGAAAGTGAAAATCAAAATCAACAAAAAACTATGAACCAGAGACACTTTTTGGGGGGTGGGGGGCGGGAGGGGAAGGATTGGGGTCAGAATGGGGCATTTGCAATTGTATGGGGGAATATAAAAATAAAATTTAATATTTAAAAAAAAAAATAAAAAAAAAAATAAAGAAAAAAAAAAAAGATACATGGTAGCTATTCAATAAATAACAGCATGAGAGCTATTCATTTTTCTTTTCACATTTTTTTGGTCACATTTTAAACCATATTTTTGTGTTTATTTTCTTTAGTGTTCGGAAGCAACAATTACTCATAAAAATAATGATCAGAAATGACTGTCTCATTTTCATACATATATAAACTTATTCAAACTTACTTATTTCACACAGGCCTAAGATTCATGCTCCCCATGTTTACTGACAATCACTTAGCGTAAGGAAACTTTGCATTATTTAATCCTCTCAAGAAACCTAAGAAGAGAGAGTAAAGGCTTCATTTCACAGGACCTGCACCACAGAAGTTAATCAGCTCACCCAGTTTTGCACAGAGCTGAGACTTGAATCCAACATGTCTAACTCCAAAGCCCATGCTCCAGCTGCTACGCAATAATGTCTTCCAGTGTCCTCTGTTCAACTGGGAGTCAAAAGACATATGAATGTAAATAGTAATTAGGTCATTACTACTTTATATCTCCCACTACAACTTCAGTTCCAAAAAGGCAAGAACTTTCGAGGTACTCTATATGGCCATAAATATTTGTTGAATGAATGGAAAATAAAAATGATGCCCAAGTTTTTATGAAGTTTATACAAAAACCTGTACTATGAGGAATTAAGAGAAATAAGGTGGAGCATGCAAAGAAAATACGACAACGGAAGTAGCAGAACCAGAGGGTGGACAGGGAGGAGAGTGGACAGAGCACTTTATGAGCTGCTGTGCAAAGACAAGGAACAAGGGAGGTCGACCACACAGAGTGTGTTACTGACCAACTGAGTCCTTTGACCCATTTAGCACCCAAGAAAGACACTCGAAACAAGAGCTCAAGCAGCAGAGGGCTTTTTTCATTGACCAAAAAATGGGAAAACTTTGTTCCCAAGGCTTCCCCCTGAACTGGGGAGGGGCAGGGACTTAGATGGCGGCTCACCGAGCGGGGGGGAGAGCCTGAAGGTTCTGGCTCAGCAGGACCTCAGAGAAATTGTGGGCATTTTATAGGTATTGTGTTCACACCCCTTTTTCTTTCAAGTTTGGTGTCCACCAGACCTGGCATGGTGCTGTGGGCCAGCATTTTATAATGGCGAGGAGACGGCCTAGTCTATGGCTTAACCCTTATCCATGTTTCTTACTGAAACGTGGTTTCAGCTGGTCTTGCCAAGTTTTCTACATTTTTTTTTTTCAGCAAAATAAGATAATCAGGAACAGACCAAGGTCAGACACAGCAGGCTGAGGAATGTGGGATCACTGGTCTGGTGACAACAGCCTTGAAAGAGACCAGAAAAGGCAGTGACCCCTTACCCCTGAAGAGGTGTCCTTTTCTCGAAGGAGAAGGATTCCTTGTAGTTGTTGATGATGCAATTTTCCTGAGGAAGGACTGACAGAGGAGGGTGCTGTGCTGACTCGGGGCCATGTGCACGTCACAGAGGTCATTGCTCACCTCCATGGGCGCGAGGCTCCTGGTGATGCTTCCCAGAAGCTTAATGATGCTCCTTGGCCCACACCTAGTCTAAGCAGAAAATCAGGACGAAACAATGGGGTTGTCTGAAAATGCGGCAGGTTACATTGATTGTGTTAAGTGTGAGAAGTAAAATCCTGAAAAGAACTTATTTTGTCCTGTTTGAATGTTTCTTCTTTTCCTTTTTTTTAAAGGATTAACTTCTTTTTTTTTTTTTTTAGATTTATTTATTTATTTATACAAGCACTGGGTACAGTCAGAAGCATGGGGTGGGGAGGGAAGCATGGGAGGGTGAGAAAATTCCCCAGAGCCAGAGCAGGGAGCAGAACAGGCAGAAGGACCAAAGTACACTGCTGAGGGGAGCAGCGGGCGGCAGGAGAGGTCTGCTGTGCCATGTGGGACTCTTGCCGGCGGCTGGAGATGGAACCGGTGCTGCAGAGGCTGCAGGCAGCTTCACAGCCCAGCGCTCAACCGCTGCGCCACCATGGGAGGCCCTCTTCTTCTTTTTTTTTTTTTTTAAGATTTTTTTATTTATTTGTGCAAGAGCCAGGGTACAGGCCAGAGGCAAGGGAGGGTGAGAGGATTCACCAGAGGCAGAGCAGGGAACAGAACAGGCCGACTGATGAAATACATTGCTGACGGGAGCAGCGGGTGGGACAGGAGAGGTCTGCCGCACCATGTGGGTATCTCCCTGGCGGGCTGGGGATTGCTGCGGGACAGCTTCACAGCGCTGCTCTCAACCCGCTGTGCCACCGCGGAGGCCCGAATGTATGTTTCTTAAGGGGCTATTTTGTGCTGCTTGGTTAGAATATTCTGGGCTACTTAGCCATTCCAGCAGGCGCCGTTATATCCACTTACTTACTTACATTCTCTTCTATCTTAATAAAAATAATGTCCCCCCTCAACTGAACGACTTGGCCCACTAGTCCCCTTTCTCAGGGGGATTTACAGAACCAGAGCGTTTGCTCACTTGGTAACAGCCTTTCTGCACAGGGAGGCCACCAGTCTTGGGGTGCCTCAGTGAAAATATCCCCCCATGATGGTGAGAGTCATTCACACCCTCAATTTTCTCCGAATCCAGTATGTAATTTTCACACTTACCTTAGCTGACCAAGTGACAGCATTTCCTGATCTTCCTTTCATATTCTTTCCCTCAGTTTCTTGGCTGCCTCTTCTTTTAGGTCTTCTGGCCGGGGGACTATTCTTTCTCAGTTTTTGCGTTGCTTCCTTCCTGCCCACCTCGTAGGTGTTGACGTGATGTGTGCTGTCCGTTCTCATGCCTCGTATGCTTTCTGGTTAATTCCGTTTCCTTCTCTATGCCACTAATTTCCAAGTCCCTTCTCAGACAACAGTTTATTTCCTAAAGTCCCAAAGTCAAAGGACACGGTATTCCCGAATATTAGTTTATTTTTTCCTCTTCAGCTGACATTCCTGTTTCTCGGCCATGGTTATTGCTTTTCCAGCCCTGGTATACCCCCCTGAGAATCTTTTTAACCCTCTCAGTCTCTTCCTCCATATACCACATCCGGCCCACCACAAGCTCAGCTTGGAGGACGCCTTTCCAAAGCACTGTTTACCCTACAGCTAGAGTCAGTGTCCTTTTTATTATCATCATCCATTTAAAAATCTTTAGTGGTTTCCCTTTGCTTCAGGATAAATCACAGCTCCTTAAAATTCCTCACAGTGCCTGCCCACACACTTTTGATCTCACATTCTACACTCTGATCATATAGAATTTCTTTCCGCCTCACTGCACTCTGCTCTGCTTCACAACTCCCACCTCACACCATGACTCTTCAGGTTTGGGGCATTAGGGAAATGCAAATCAAAGGCATAATGAGATATAATCTCACACCTGCTAGGATGGTTACTATATAAAAAAAGAAACAAACAGAAAATAAAAAGTGTTGGTAGGGATGTGGAGAATTAGAACCGCCAGGGAAAACAATATGGAAGCTCCTCAAAAATAAATAAACAAAATGACCATATATGCCAAGAACTCCATTCTTAGGGCCTCCCTGGCAGCACAGGCATTAAAGTCTCAGCTTTATCAATTTATCACCAGCCACTGTGGCATGAGTTTGATCCATGGCCAGGGAGCTACCCACATGGCGCAGCAGACCTCTCCTGTTTCGCCCGCTGCTCCCCTCAGCAGTGTATTTCAGTAGACCGTCTGTTCTGTTCCCCAGTCTGTCTCTGGTGAAGCCTCTAATCCCCACATCCCTGGCCTACACTCCAGTTCTTCTATGCATAACTAAATAAAATAAATCTTTAAAAAAAAACTCCATTCTTGGATATATAACCAAAAGAATCGAGTTAACTCTCAAAGAGGTATTTGCACATCCCTGTTCACAGCAGCACCATTCATAATAGCTAAGAGGTGGAAGTAAACCCAACATCCATTGTTGAATGAACAGATAAAATGTGTGCGTATATATGCACACATGCATATGCATACATACATATATGCACATACATACAACGGAATATTCCAGATTGGCAGGAGGAGATGCTGGCATTAAGGCCCTATTCAGAGTAGACAAACTCCTCCAGACCAGGGCACACACTCCTGCATTTTCTAAGAGTGTAGCTGGACTTGGGAAAACTTCTCCCTGAATGTTCATTCCTAGTCCCATCCTTAGCTCACCCTTAGTGGTGCTTGGGCAGCTAACATGAAAGGTCACGGTCACCTCTGTGTCTCAGCATCTCACAGACGCAGGAGTCTCCACGGCCCAGCCTCTATTTAGGCAAGAAGTGCAGAGATGTGACTGTCATCCTCTTAAAGCACAAAGCAATAAAATGCTAGGTGAGGCATATTTGGAGAAATCAATGGAAATTTCTAAAATGCTGCAGGCTTTCTCTTGAGAAGTACCCTGAATTATGATTTATGAGATGTAAATAACGTAGCTATGCTTCAACAAAGGTATCTGGACAAAATGTGCCTGGAATTAAAGTACCTGGTAGCAGTGACACATGTTAAATTGTTGTTCATTGTTGTAGGGAAAGTTCGAAAGCTACCCACCACAATGTAATGATTAGTGTGTTCCAATTTAATGGTTGGTTAATTTATTTTAAGTAATATTTTTATCATTATAAATTTGCTGTATGTTCATTTTTGAAAGCTCAAGAAATACAGAAAATTTTAGAGAAGAAATAATGATTACCTTTTCTGGGAAGAGGGCTTAGTTAACAGTTGTGAGTGAAAATAGTTCTCATCTCCTTAAAGGAACAGGCTGCGTGGTTCCCAGTCAGGCGGAAGGCAACGGGCCTTACAACTGAGGGGAAGAGGAAGCCCGGCTCTCCCTCCTATTGGGTCTAATTCAGGCTGATGCTGGGAGGTTCTTGTTGGGATTGAAACCTGTTTCTCTCCCTTGAGGCCTTTCTGAATCCAGGTAGGATTGGCCTGCTCTTCTCCAGTCCCCTCAGGGTTTCCTCACACTAGTATCTACAAACCTTGCTCTTCATTAGACTTCTTTTCTTATGTAAAACTTTGTAAATAGTCACAATAAATATAAATCAGAAAAATAAACAGTAGAGGGGATTAGAATTCTTCAGAGGAGTTCTGTTTGTTTGTCCATCCATCCATCCATCCATCCATCCATCCATCCATCCATCCATCCATCCATCTATCCGTCCATCCATCCAGCTGATACTTGTAAGGAATTGGTGGTGGAGGCAGGCAAATTCAAAATCCGTTTATCTGCTGGATGGACCATCAGGCTGATGATCCAGAGCAGAGCTGCCACTGCAGTGGTTGAGCCTGCAGCTGAATCTTGCAAAATCCCCTCTTGCTTGGGGGAGTCAGTCTTTGTTCTATTCAGGCCTTCAATTGATTGGATGGGCCCCACCCTAAGGCTGGAGGGCAGTTGCTTACTCAAAGCCTATCAATTTAAATGTTACTCTTATCCCAAAACACCCTCAAAGAAACATCCAGAATATTATTTGATCAAGTATACGGGTGATGTGGCCCAGCCAAATCGACATGTGAATTTGCCAGCACAGCTCAGAGAAAGCAGTGGCAACCTGGAGAAGCTCAAAGTGGTGTGTGGGCTCCAGCTGGTCAGAGAGCTGGAGAGAGACGGCTGAGAAACTGATAAGCGCTTGCTGGGATGTTTGCGGAACAGAGAAGAAAATCGCTGTTATTCATTAAGATTTTTAGTTGAGTGCTGCGTGGTAGAAATAAACTACCAATGAGAACACGGACACTCAACCAGATTTTGTTTTTCAGCCATCCAGGTAATAATGGCATGTTTTTATTAATGTTGCTTATTTATGAATTATTTTAACAATTGCAATCTTTTTTCTTAAAGATTTATTTATTTATGCATACAAGAGCTGGGGTACAGGCCAGATGTGCAGGGGGTGAGAGGATTCACCAGAGACAGAGTGGGGAGCAGAACAGGCAGACTGACTGAAGTACACTGCTGAGGGGAGCAGCGGGCGAGGCAGGAGAGGTCTGTCTGGCCATGTGGGTTGCTCCTTGGTGGCCGGGGATTGACCTCATGCTGCAGAGGCTGTGGATTGCTTCACAGTGCTGTGTGTCACCAGGGAGGCCCGCTATCTGTATTGTTTTTAACTTAACACTGTACTATGACTATTAATGATAGGGTGTGGAATATATTTTCAATATTGACTTTCACATATTCTCATTTATAAAGTGGGTATGTTTTTCATTTTAATTTGCCTGTGTATAATCACACAACTGCATAAAGACACTAAAATGTCATGATTGGATCCTAAAACTAGGCTTCTAATCATTAAAAGAAATTTTCAAAGTGGTGAGATAAATAAAACCTAACTACTGATGAATTAAAATGTTTGAATGATCAATTCTTAAAAAGCTTCAAAATAGATCCTCCAAAGTAAGAATCATATCCCCAGACCAATGAGCCAATCCTAAAACACATCCTTCAAAATATTAGAAGAATTCATTTAGGAAAAAAAAAATTAAGAGATAAATTGTGAATTCCAAGAAAAATAGACCTGCACCAACTTATTATTAGGAAGTTATACCACAAACCCTTTCAGGACCCCTACAATAATATAAGTGTGGGATCTGTGGGAATTCTGTGGGTTGAGGTGTGGGATGGAGGAAATCTCTAGTGTAGGTTTATCACAACCAGAATCAGAAAGCAATTCTCTGCAGCCATCCCTAGTTGTTATTGCTCTAGCTTACAACACTGCTGGGAGTGTTTCATCTCTTCTCCACGACTTCCACTAAGCTAATAGCTCTTGCCGCAGGCCACATACTAAATGCAAAGGTTCCAAGTCAGGGGTTAAGTATTTAAAGTTTTAGAAACAAAGAGATGCAGAATTTTCTTTATGTAAATCATTGTGCTCTTGGAAGAGTTTTGTCTAAAATAATAGAGACACATGGAAATTGGGCATTTCATAAAAAGGTATAAAGATTTACATGTAAGCATTCAGTGTGTGTAACAGACAGAAAATATAAGGGAGAATAGTATTATTCTTAACCTTTGAAATGTTAATTAGGTTCAGAATAGTATTTCTTTTGTGTATTTTACTCTTTTTATCTTGCACTTTTTAATAAATATAACATAAGCATTTTAAAACCAGGCCCTTGTGAACAGTGCAGCACACAAAACCTTTTAATAGATAAAAGACAGAGAAGGCAGTGAAAACTTGTTTTGGGCAAGTGTCATTAGTTTGTATTTTCTGGAGTGAAGCAGGTTAGGAATCTCAAACGTGGCAAAATGGAAGTATTTTTGGTTTCTATTTAAACCTCTGGTAAGTTTTTGTCTGGTATGTTTTCAGATACTGTCCTCACTTCACATTCAGGCATTTCTTTCCTCATGCTTCCAAGAAAGAACCACGCCTCACTGCAATTCCAGTGTGTTGAGTACACTGTGAAGGTATTTTCAAAGTATTTGACCATTCAAACTTCATCGAACAAATATTTGTTTTCCCTAATAGATGCAACAGGATTTTCCGAGTGACAGTATTAGGCCTTTAAGTTTTCTGCAGTAGAAACAGATCATGCTCTGAAATACAGGAAACTGTTTAAGTGCTGGTGACTGCCTTAAGGAGAACATCGCTATTGAGGGTCAAATTAATTCAAGATTGGGTAGAGTCTGCATCAAGCCATCTTCCCCAACTTGTTAGAGATACACTTAACTTTTACAATTTTATTATCCTGTAGGACATTTGTTAAACTTGCCAATGTTTCTCTGTAATTATAAGTTTCACTTTGAAAGGCCCTCATTAATTTCAGCTGCTCATAATGTTTTCGGGATAATTCAAAGTTAAATGAGCCATTGGAGTATACACAATCTATAGTTTTTATTCTCTCTGTACTGATGAACACATTTTTGAATAAACAGTCTTCCTTTCCCGTATCCCTATTTGATAAAGTATCAGAGAAGCAAAATTTGCAGGAGATAGATACAGTTCAATTACTATTCGATTTCACTTCCTTGAGGCAAAAGTATTTGGAAATTCACTTGTGGATTTATTTTTAATCATTGCTCTTAAATTTCCTTAAGAATGGGAAAGAATAATTGTGTTTTTTGACTTTACTGCTGTGTAGTGTGGTGTATGCAATATGGTATATACATGTATCTAAGTGTGAAGCTTTACTCGGAAACTTACATAGTATTGTAAAGCTCTAATGAATCAATAAAACTATATTAAAATGTACTGGTTTAATCCCCAGGCTTTCTTCTGATTGCTATTTCATTCCTCTTGTCATGTTTGGTCACTCTCTATTTTATTTACGATTTCAAGATTTCAGGTTTATTTTTATTTAGTTTTTCATTAGATTTTGATTTATATTTTAGTTTGCTTCTTTTTTAATTTCTGATTCTTAGTTTCCCTAGGTTTTTAAACCTTTTTAAGATAAGAAGTAAATCCCTTAGTTTTTTTCTTTATTCTTCACTAATTGAGATATTTAGGTGATATAATTTCTTTTAAACCCAGCTTTTTCTGGCTGTCATAAGTTATTATGGTAATAATAATTCTTTTTTTTCTCTTAATATTTGTTTGTTCCCTCAGCCAATATGTTTTGAGTTTGCCTTAAATCCTTATGGTAGAGACTAGACTTATTGTTAGATATTAATCTTTAAAAACTACAGTTTTTCTTTATATCACACATACATTTTTACTGTATTTCAGTAGAAATTAGCATATGCCTCAGTAAATGTTACAGCTGCATTTTGCTCTTTTGTTCATATCCCCTTAATTTGAGCTTTAATAACCCGTGTATATTTGCTTGCTCTTGAAGCCACTGTATTTGTATATAATACTAAAAAATGCTAGCATACACAGTACCTATTATATCCCAGGTTCTCTTCCGACTTAAGATTTTTCATTCCTGTATCTTTCACATAACACTCTGGGAGCGGGTGGGGAGACTATTACTACTATAACTAAGGTGAGTTAACTAAGGCACAAAGATATGGAACAAATGGTTCAAGATAAGCCTTCGGGTCATTGCTGGAGCTGAGAGGCAAACCCTTGTAGCCTGGCTCCACGGTTCTAGAAAATGAGTATCTGTGAGATTCAATTTTTTAAAAAAGTTTTCAAAATGCATATATATATATATATATATAAACCCCTAAAAGGTGGGACCATAACCTTCATTGCAATGTGGGAATTGGTTTGACTTTGATGTGGAGAAAGGTTAACGGCACAGTTTTGAGGGCCTGAAAAAAAATACACAACATAATATATAACATTGTTTCAATGTTTGCTAAATCACTGGTTCAGAGGTACAGAGATTTATTGTAGGGGAGTAGTAGAAATAATTGAAAAATTGACTGGTGATTTGATCATGGGAAAACATTGAGCATTGAGTTTAGAGTGAGAAATCTCTGTGTCTTTCTCTCCAACTGTACACACACACAGAGAACTAACTATAAGTTCTAAAACTGAACATTGGCAGATGCAAGGAAGTATATTAGGACAGTTTCTGGGGCAGAAGTGTTGATGTGCTAAAAGAGAAAGAAGAAACTGCAGAAATGTGGGCAAGGCATAATAAGCAAGACCTGTACCAGGCTGGTGGCAGTGGGGTTTCCCCTTCTGGGCACCCAGGAAAGCAGCTGTATCATGGGGAACAGACCTTGTCTATGTGTGTCCTCTGGACAGTAAACGCAGGCAAACTTCTGGACTTATAAAGTGTTGGAGCATGAGATGGACTAAATATAGGTTGACAGATTTAACATTTACGAGATGTTAGCATTGTCAGAACTCCATGGAGCATCAAGTGTTCTCAAATTTGGAGGATAGACTACAGATTGCACCTTTTATAGGCAGAGGACATTTTCCGCCATCACCCAGGTAGCTGGTGACCCATGAAGAAGAGTTGGAGATTTTACTTACACACACACACACACACACACACACCAACGCACACACAGAGTATATATACTATGTATAGAGTATGTATATAATATCATAGCATATATATAGAATGCTGTAATTAATGAAAGGTAGAAACGAGAGGTTAGAAAGATAGACGGAGGAGTTTAATAGATGCAGATCTCACACGGTAAGTAGGAAAGTGTGGGAAGCTGCAAAGAAGTTAAAAATGAGAGATCACAATATAGCTGGAGTGGAGGTAGGAGGAAGAAGGGGGTGGGCATTGACAGGTTTCTTTCAGAGCTTTGTATTCTGAGCTAATTACATCTCAACTTTTTGCCATTAAATTTAGTGCAAAAATTTAATTGGTAGGCAAACCCCTCAGTCCATTTTTTAAAGTGTTAGATTTTAGCTGTGCTTAATGTATAATATATGAAATGCTTATCATCTTAAAATAGCGAGCTTAATGTGTGCAGCATAGCCTGAGAAAATTTTTTATGTTAGCAAAAAACAAATACCTCAGAGGTTATAAAGATCAAACATCATTCTTACTTAAAAAAAATGTAAATGCTTTAGATTTTTGCTATTTTTCCACCCTTATCTATGACACACCGCCAAATGTAATGCAGTGGGCTGAAATGTCATTTATTTAAAAATTTTCCATTACCTGGAAGAAAAAAAAATGTTGAATTTCATAATTTGATGCACCAATATCATACTGAGTATTACTTGGAAGCAAATGAAATCCAATATAATATGTCAGGTTTCAAGATTAAATTAAGATATGTGGAACTCAGTTTATTCCTTGGGTGGAAATATACCATACAGATCAAAAAGCCAAAATGAAAGGCATAAGCCTAAGATAAGGGGTTTTAATATATAATATAGTAAGAGACTTTATTTTGCATTTTTCTTTGTATTTCTCATTATAGACATAAATAATAGCTTCCATCATGTTTTCAAATGATTATCTTTTCTCTAATTTCTTTATATTTTTTAAATTAAAAAATGCTGGGTTAGGGCCTCCCTTGTAGCTTGTCAAGGGGTTAAGATGCAACCTATGAAGTTGTCTGGAGCCACTGCAGCATGAGTTCGATCCCCAGCCAGGGAGCTACCCACATGGTGCAGCAGACCTCTCCTGTCTTCCCGCTGCTCCCCTCAGCAGTGCCTTTGGTCCATCTGCCTGTGCTGTTCCCCTCTCTGTCTCTGGTGAATCCTTTCACCCACCTACCCCCCACCTCTGACCTGTACCCCAGTTCGTGTATGCATAAATTAATAAATCTTTACAAAAAATGCTGGGTTAAATCTTCACTCAATACAGAATAATTGGTAACAGCACAGGCTTTAGCCTTTATCTTATTGTGTATTATATAATGTTATATTGTTACATGATATGCTATGTTAATAGGCTACATACTTATATATCATACTATAAAAATAAATGTATAATTAAATGTTATCTAGGCATATTAGATCTAATAATCACCCTGGGCTGGGTGAAATCGGAAAAGTCACTTTCTTCCTGGACACATTTTACAGATCCATAAAAGGAGCAGAATCTGATCACCAGTGTTCCCACTGACTTCACCTGGGAGTCTAAAAAGGTGAGATGAACAAGGCTAGGTCACCCTGTCCCTGCGGTTTTCACTGGAGCACGGTCTTAAAGTGATAGTGTCATCAATGGCCATATCAAGGGCACGTTAATATGTATATAATATATATACACCCCAAAGCAAGGAAGATGCCAACCAACTTTTCTCAAAAACAAAACCATTTTTCCTTTTTTTTTAAATATCTATATAGATTTTCAGATGTATGTGCGATATGCAATGAAAGCATTTTAAAGCACAGTATTTTTATTTTTTTATTTATTTAAATTTTTTTAAAATTTTAACATTTATCAATTTTTTTTTACATTTTTTGGACAATATTTGCTTCCCCCACCCCCTCAGATTGAGGCCCCATAGAATCTCCTTCCCCAAAGCCCCCGTGCACCATCACCTCAGTCCCCTGTGCGCCTCCCTCCCTCCCTCTGATCCCTCTCCCTCCTCCTCCCCTGCAGGATGTCTCTGGTTTATAATTGTTTGGTTTTGCTTTGTTGTGTTTTGTACTGTTATTATTTTTTTACACTGATGTCTTATTGAGTTCCCCTATATTCCTGCTATAAGTGAAACCAGCCGATATTTTTCTTTTCCTTCTGTCTTATTTCACTGAGCATCATTCCTTCTAGCTCCATCCACGCTGCTGCGAATGGCATGAGTTTCTCTTTTTTGATTGCTGAGTAATATTCCATGGTGTATATGTACCACATCTTCTTGATCCAGTCATCTATTTTTGGGCATTTGGGTTGTTTCCAGGTGTTACCTATTGTAAATAGTGCTGCCATAAACATAGGGGTGCAGGTGCTCTTTTGAATCACTGTTTTTGTGTCCTTTGGGCGGATCCCTAGGAGTGGAATTGCTGGATCGTATGGTAGCTCCAATTTTAGTAGACTGAGGAGCCTCCAGACAGTTTTCCACAATGGTTGGACCAGTTTGCACTCCCAGCAACAATGCAGGAGAGTTCCTTTTTCACCACATCCTCGCCAACATTTGTTGTTGCTTGTTTTTTTGATCTGTGCCGTTCTCACTGGTGCAAGGTGGTATCTCAGTGTGGTTTTGATTTGCATTTCCCTGATTACAAGTGATGTTGAACATTTTTTCATATGCCTGTTGGCCATTTGCATTTCCTCTTTGGAGAAATGTCTTTTGAGTTCTTCTGCCCATTTCTTGACTGGATTGTTTATATTGATTTTGCTGAGCCCTGTGAGTTCTTTGTATATCTTTGTGATCAGTCCCTTATCAGTTGAATGGAGAAGCTTGGTATTTTTAGAACATTACAATTGGGCCTGCATTCTCGGTCAACTGACACACACAATCATTCTCTTAGAAGGCTCTGACTTGGTGACAGTGATAGATTTTTTTTCCTTGTAAAGAAAGTGTCAGGAAAGTGCAGTATATTATGCAGATGGGGTATAAAAACATTTTATATTTCCTCCCCTTCATGAACTTTATCCTAGTATCTCTGATCAGAAGCCACAAAAGTATATACAAGGGTCTTCAACCCACTATAACAATTGTTCTACAGTTTAGCAAAAATGAATTCTGTACGTGGAAAGAAAGTGAGTGAAGCTTCTGGTGTGTATCCAGGCCTCAGTCAAATCAGGTCACCAGACAAAACACCCCCAACAGGGCAGCTCTCAATGGAAACACACGTCCTCCCAGTACTGGAGGATGAAAATCACAAGGTCCAGTTTCCAGGAGGATTGGGCTGCGGACGACTTTGTCCTCACAGGGTCTTTCCTCCCTTGAGCCCTTAAAGAAATCTGTCTCTCTTTCCTATTAGGCCAACAGTCCTATACAATAAAAACTTAGAGTTCCACCCTTATTATCGCTTAATTCTCTCCTAAAGCCCTTATTTGTCAATATAATCCCATAGAGGATCAGGGTTTAAGCAAATGAATGTTGGGGGGCACAGTTCAGGCCACAGCGGTCTGGGGGCTCCCCGGGGAGGTGGGGTGGGGGGTGGACAGGGCCCACGAATATGCAGGGACGTGACGGTTCAGGCAGGACGCAGGGACAACCAGAGTTTTCCAGCAACACAGGGCGTCTTGGGGAGTCGTCAGAAAACCTGGGGAGTCGTCAGAAGACACATGGCGCTGCTTGTTTTTGCGCTGGAGGCCGCTGAGGTCCGCTCCCAGGCGCCTCGCATCACCCTCGTGGCGACCAGGCCCCAGCGATTGAGCCCCGAGCGCGCTGGGCATCAGCGGGGCGCGCCGGAACCAGCCGGGCAGGGCCGGACCCGCTCACCCCGACTTGGGCCGCTCCCCAGGTCGGACTCTGACTCCAGCACCGCCCCCCACCAGCCCCAGGGGCCCGGTGGAGACCAGGAGCTCAACGCCAAAGCGGCTGAGCGGGCAGGGCTGGAGAAGCCACTGGTACCCTGGCGCCTGCGACCAGGTACCCACCCGGGGCCCCAGATGCCCACCCCGGGCTCCCAGACCCCCAGGTGCCCACCCCAGACCCCCAGGTGCCCACCCCCAGGCCCCCAGATGCCCACCCCAGACCCCAGGTGCCCACCCCAGGCCCCCAGGTGCCCACCCAGACCCCACCCTTGGCGCCCGCAGATGCCCACTCCGAGGCCTCCAGGCGCACCCCCCTGAGGCCCGCGCCCCTGGCACCGGCAGGGTCCTGGGTTATCTCCTGTGACATCAGGGCCCTTAAAAGGCAGCCTGGGGCCAATCAGACATTTTAAGCTTATCTGAGCAAAAGGCGACTCCTGTGGTGCCACGGGAGGATGTGAGGCCTTCGGGGAGCAGAGGCCGGGGCGACCTTGGAGGTCAGGACGGGCGGGGGGGCACTGGTGGGCCGCAGGGGCTGGCCAGCCGGGCGTCAGGGCCAGGCGGGCTGCGGGGCCCTCGTTTCATTGATTGCACAGATCCCAGCTGTGAGGCGCCCGCATGATACGGTCTGGGTGGGGCGTGTGGTTTGTTTTTTTAAAATGAAATGATGCCCATGGCTCAGTGGCTAAGGGGCAGGTGTAACAGGGGTGGCGCAGCTCAAGCAGCCGAGCGCCCCACCAGTGGCTTTCTGAAGCCAAATGGGACCGATTCTGCAGTGAAAACAAGTCTTTTTTTTTTTTTTTAAAGATTTATTTATATAAGCACTGGGTACAGTCAGAAGCACGGGAGGGTGAGAGGATTCACCAGAGCCAGAGCGTGGAGCAGAACAGGCAGACTGATGAAACACACTGCTGAGGGGAGCAGCGGGTGGCAGGAGAGGTCTGCGCGCCATGTGGGACCCTCACTGGGTGGCCGGGGATTGAACTGGTGCTGCGGAGGCTTCGGGCAGCTGCACCACCAAGGAGGCCCGAAAACAAGTCTTTGTGACGCCTCAGTTTATTGCAGTTGGTTTTTCCTAGCCCAGAGCTGCAAACCACCGCTAGATTAAGGTCTCTTTAATCTAGAGTGGATGGGTGTGCAAAGTCTGGCTCTCCTTTTGGGGGACGGGGGGCTGCGAACTTGAAACAAAACGCTGTGTTGAGGGGACCGATGATGGGGTGCTGGCGCTGGCTGTGCAGTTGCTGCATTGTCACATCCCTCCCTTTTTACTGTCTCATCCACTTGCCTACATTTTATAGTCCTGTATAGTGATTTCACAGATTCCAGAGAAAGCCCCTCTTACAAGCAATTAACATAGGCAGACACTACTAATTTAAAGGTTTTTATTCTCTTTTGCATAAAAAGGAAAAAAAAAAAAACCCAGTGTGAGTCCACTGAGAGTAGAGTTAAGAATTGCTAACACACTATCTTGCTGGGATTTACTTGTTATTGATGTCTGGACTTCCTGCTGCTTTGTTTCTGGCTTTGATGCTGCTGGTATTTTTTTTTTTTTTTAGATGTTTTTGGTCTCATATTGGGGGCAGATCAGTAGTCAAAAATATAATTAAGAGATGCTTTTCATATGCAAATATCCATGTGATTACTACATCAAGCTATTGTATTTATTCTGGAAAGAAGTATAAAATGTGAAAGGTTGGTGATAAGAGTAAGATTTTAAAATCTCTTTTTGTGTGTGGGTAAATGAATATTTTTAATACAATGATAGCAAATGATAACAATCTTCTTTCCTCAGATTATTACAGCCCACGCGCCCTTGCTGAAGTTCTGTGGCATAAGAATTAAAAATTAAAAATGTGAGGGGCATTCACTATGCAATTATGAATCTGAACACATAGGTTTTATACTCTTGGGCCACACAAAAGAAAATATTATTCTGTGATAGGTTCTGTATTAAAATTATAAATAGGATTTAGAGTAGATAAAAGGTAAAGAAGAAAGAGTTAAAGTGAAACAAACTCTTTGGGGCTTGATTGATCTTGAAATATTATTCAATATTTCCTTTAGTCAGTTTTGTTTCTATCTCCCCTAGCAAAATGAAATCTTCATGTGTTATTGTCATTTCAAATTATAATGAAATATGATCTCTTTTTCCTGTTTCATTTATTTATTCCCTTTTATTCCCTTTCCTTATTCCTGCTTCTTCTGCCCCATCATAAATAATTATTATCCAGTGTTTGATCTATATCCTTGTATTTTCATGTGTCCTTGAAAAGTGTGGTAGCTTTCTTTGTGTATGTTTTAAACTTTTGTTTTATTTGTAAAATTAAAAAGTACAGAAATGTTGAAAGGTGTGTGTAATGAAGATCTTAGATTTACATTTGTTAGTCTGTTGCCTCTTCTCTCCTTGTTACTATTTTCTCAGGCTCTTTCATGGGGAGCTTCTAACCCTGTAAAGAGTTTTCCTTTTCTCTATCGCCTCTTTATTTGATCCATTGATTTAAAAAAAAAATTGCCTATGTCAAAATTCCTTGCTGTCATTTTTTTTTCTTGATGTTCAAATGGACCTGAATTTGGGATGTGAAATCCCTTTAGGTGGCTCCTATAATGCTTTTGATATGACCCTATTATCTCTTTTTTTTTTTAGAGGCATGTTTTATTTATTTATTTATTTGTTTATTTGTTTGTTTATACATGCACTGGGTACAGTCAGAAGCTTGGGAGGGTGAGAGAATTCACCAGAGCCAGAGCGGGGAGCAGAACAAGCAGACTGACGAAGTACACTGCTGAGGGGAGCAGCGGGCGGCAGGAGAGGTCTGCGCGCCATGTGGGACCCTCCTCCGCTGGCCGGGGAGCATCCGGGGATCGAACCGGCGCCGCAGAGGCCATGGGCAGCTTCACAACCCAGCGCTCAACAGCTGCGCCACTGGGGAGGCCCTGACCCTATTATCTCTTTAAGCATTTTCTGGCTTCCTAGTTCAACAAGTTGTCCTTTCTCTTATCTGGGCTTTTTCTCTGCTTGGACTTTCTCACCTGCAGGAGGCCTCGTGACCTGCCTGCTGAGGAATGAACATAGGCACCGAGATCTGGGTTATTCATGGATACTAGAATCTTATTGGTCCTGTGGACAGAACAAAAATATGCACTTATTTTAGAAATAAGTTCAAAGTAATACCTGTAATTAAAATTCAATAATAAGTTCATTCTTACCCTCTTCCCTGCTTCATTTAAATTTCCCTTCTTCCCCAGTGAAAACCCTCACACCCAACAATAATCTTACTCTTTTGTTCAGGGACACAATACATAAAAATCATTTCAGAATAACAACCACATTATTTGAGATTTGAGATAACCCTCCCGTCCAAGTGCAAGATATATACCCATTTCTTCCTATTCTTTGAGTCTCTGAGGTGTGTATCAGTTTCCTCTATGTAAATGTACATGGATTTGTAATTTAGTTGTATTATTGTGACATGAACCTCATTTTGTTTCTCACTTTTTCCCACTGGGATTACGTTAAACTCATTTTAAGATCTAGCCATGTTTCTGGGTTCATGGCATTTATTGCTTCTAACTCTTTCATGATATTCAAAACTGCATCTTCTTCCTTTTACTTTTTTTCCCCCACCAGAGATGTTCAAGTTGATGGCCCCAAACCTTCCCATACTGTGCGTTGTGTATTGTTTCAAGTAATTCCTTTTATTTGTGTTCCGGGGATTCCTCTTTTTCCTACTACTTTATGTTCTCTTAGTGGAGCGTCTAAAATGGTCCAGTCATTTTTTAGTTATTAAATTATTTTTCCAGTCAATTTTAAAATTTCTTTTCAAAGTTCCTTCTCTCTATTCTATCGTAGGCCTGAGTTTCAATTCCTTTGTTTAAGGCTGAAGGGTGTGAGAGACAGAGAGAGCGAGAGAGAGGGGAAGCCTGTGTTTTTCTAAGTGAAAGAAGTTTGTAAGTTCCTTACATTATCATATCCCACATGTAACGTTGTTTATTGCAGAGAGAGTAAAAAATGGAATATTCAAATTCAAGGACACAGCAGGGTCAAGTAAACAGAAAAATACCTGATCAGGGTAAATAATTAAAACAGCAGTCAGCATTTTGCAGCTCATATTGAGAAGAAAGAATGCCTCAATGCAGACTGTGCTTATGGTAAATTTTGCACATCTGAAAAAGCAGAATTTCAAAACGTAGAAAAATTGCATACATGTCATGCTCGCCATGTTGCCGTCATCATTATCTGCATTTACTTTTATCTTAATAAAATGTCTTTGGGGGAGATGCTCTTGCCACCGCTTAGTGTTTCAGATTGGGGAACTGAACAGTAGGGATGCAGCAGCTGGCACCCTAACCCCTGACTGTACACTCTTAGGGTGTGACCTGCCCCCCCTCACCCGTACGCTGGATTGTCAGGTGGATGGGTGCGTGCTCAGTAGAGTGACCTGGGAAGGAGTCATAGGACACCAAGATGGGCAGAGTATTAAGATTTCAGAACTAAACTATTTCCTTGCGGTCACCCTATTTGCCCCCCTTCCCCCAGACCTGAGAGTCCCTGATTGGGTCACAGGGTGAGGTGATACCAGTCAGCTCCGCACCCAGCTTCACAGTCCCCAGAGGACCTTTTCTATACCCTGCGTTGGTGATATTTTCTTATTTAGAGCTTCATTGTTGTTCTGTTCATGAATTTTATTTCTGAGGCCATTCCTTGTTTATTTGAGTTATCTTGTACATCTTTGATCAGCTTTTCCTTGTTTTCTTCCATTCCTTTGACTTTCTTTATCACGGCGGGTTTGAACTCTGGACCTGATGGGAGAAGCTCTCCCTCGTCCTTGTGATTGGGGTCGGGTGTTTGTTCTCTCTGTGGGGTCCTGTTCCCCTGAGGACCCAGGCTGCCATTTCTTGTCTCCATCCTTTCTCTCTAAGCTTGAAGAGTGTGAGGCTTCCACAAACTTGAACGTTTTGAGTCTGGGCCCCTCAGTAAGAGTTTGCTGAGGCTGTGCCAGTGTCTGTGGGGGGCCTGCTGTGGGGGGGTCTACCTGTGGCCCCTTCCCCAAGCGTGATCAGACTGCCCTGAGGCCTCGGAGGTCTGCCCTGGGTGGGTCCTGGAGCTGCTAGGTCTGTGAGGGCTTCCTGCTGGGGAGGGGCGCTGGCTGCGGGGCAGGCCTCGCCCACCTGGAGGGTTGCCTGCCCGCTGGCATCCTGCTCCTCCTCCGGATGCTTTTCCCAGGGTGTGCTGTGATTGCCAGGAGTTTGTGGGCTTTGTTCTGCTCTGCTCGAGCTGTGAGTGCCTAGATGAGCCTGATGCCCTCACCCTGCCGCCATTTTGCCCCCCACTCCTCTTTGCAGTTCTTGACCACTTAAGACTTTAGCGCTGGCCTTCTGTCAGGGTGTGGGGCTGTGTGCTCCTGGGGGGGGGGGGGTTCCCCAGAGCTGCCCACACTCACTCTCCTTTCCCTTCCTCCCTCCAGTGCCCAGTGCAGCCTGGCACCTTGGCAGCACCTGACTGTCGGGGCCCTTCTGCTTTACTGACGGCTTCCGGCCTCCGGGCTGGGTGCCTTTCCCTGGCTGTGACTGTTGTGTGTTCCCCCTCACCCTCTTTTGTTTTGATTATCCTTTTTTGCACAGGTGGGATAGTCAGAATATAATTAACTAGATGCTTTTCAAATGTAAATATCACAGTGATTACAATGCCCCACTTCACTGCACATCAAAAAGAATGGCACTTCTACACGAAGACGCAAAGATTAGACAAAATGACTATGACTTTCAGCTTTCTTCTGTTCTTCCTGTGGACAGTCTCATCTCTACTTGCTCTTTTTTCTTTTAAATTGGTATTCTACTTATTAGGAAAGCTTTTTCCAGTCTTCTGGCCCTTCACCTGCGCTGTTCCTGTATTATCTGAGGGACCATCTGCCAAGCTTGATGAACATGCTAATGGAAGTACCTCTGAGCATGCTAAGTGATAGTTTTGTTCTTTTGGGATGTCATATTCAAAACAGGTATCCTGATGCAAAATCATAGCAGGAGAAATTTCAAGAATAAAGAAGGGCAACACATTTTTCTGGTCACCCCAGATCAGCACTTTTGCCCAGCTAGTTCTGATTTCAGATGAGTGTGGAGATGGCGTTGACTGTCCGCCTCAGCGCTCGTTTGCATAGGACACAGGTGTTGATTCACTTAATCTTCCAAACAAAGTTATCTCTGAAAAGACTACAGTTTAGGGTTAGCTAATCCAGGCAAAGAGAGGCTTGTTGATTTGGCCGAGGGGCTGTCCCTGCTGGTTTACGGCAAAGAGACATCACTTCTTAGTGATGCTGGTGAGACATGGAACTCATTGCTCTGATAAACTGAGAAACATTTTTATCACTTTGCTATGGAGAGTGCCAGTCACCTCTTTCTGGGAAGCAGGGTCAGCTGAGAAGTGTTTGGGGCTCATATAGTGAAGCTGATTCAGCAGCCTTCTTCAACAGATGTTTTGATTCCATCCTGCAGAGTTTGCCACCATTTCAATTACACATAATATGGGCCGTGCCTTTCGCTAAGCCTCCGAGGGCCATCCAGCAGTGATAACCTCTTCCCGAGGCCTCTGCTAGGGCATTAAGCCCCATCTCCTGGGGGTGCTCCGACAGAAAATTTCTCTTACCTCTCTCTATGTTATTCTGTTGTTCTGTCAGAGTCACTCCCATCTCGTGTGTGTTTCTGGGGTACATCTTAGCCAGGACCCATAGCTCCTTTGAGAGGTAGCCCTGTCTCCCCCTGAATGGACCCAGTGTTTCTCTTGCCAGTGTGTTAGCACATGACCAAGGGGTACCCCGGGTGTGCTGTCTCTGCCTGCTGCTGACGGGCAGTTCTGATTTGAAATCCCTTTTCAGTGTCTGCTGCTCAAAACGCCCCGACACCAACTTCCATGGTTGGAGCCCCTGGGAGCAGACTCTGAGGTGGAGATTTGCATGCAGGAGTTTTGTTGGGGTGGCCCCCTGGACTCCACCTGGTGGATGCTGAAACCATAAAGTCGGAGGCCACTTTGAAATGTCACGAGGAGTGAGAAGTGGGAAAGCTCTACCGACAACTTTCTCAAAGCCTGCTGAAGAGGTGGTCAGAGGGCGGCCCTGCTGAGGGCCAGCGGGACTCAGGAGGTCTTATTTGTTTTACCATTTTTCAAATGCAGATGTAAAGAAGGCCGTCCAGAGAAAGGGTGACACTTCAGGGAGTCGAGGGAGGATTTGGGATCACAAAGATTAAATAAAGAAAGATGTCACATCTCTTTGAATGGCAGGTAAAGGCTACTTTCTTAGGATGGCAGTGAGGAGCTGAGAGAAATCTCAAATGATGACTTTTCTTTAGGGAATGAAGTAAGGTTTTGATCAAAGAACAGAAGAAGGTTGTTAGAATCAGAATTTGAAGCGATGGTCTTCATGTCAGTAAATAATCACTTGCACATCTTTCTGTCAAAAACAATCGATCTACAATATATATGAACTATATTTAAATATAAAGCTTTTATTTTATATTTATGTAGTATATATTTTAGAAAAAACTGACAGAAAATTATTCAGGGGTCACATCATTAATTTTTACTCCAAACTCACGCAGATTTTCAAAATGTTGAGAAAGTGGTGCCATGAATACCCACGTACTCTTGAGTGAAATAGAATTATCGGTGTTTTGCTATATTTGCTCTCTATCTTCTCTTTCTTTCCTCATCTTCCCATGTGTACAGATGGGTGAGCACATGCGTGTGTACAATGTTTTATAGAGAGAGTTTTTTTGTGCTACCATTTGTAAAAGGCGTCATGAAACTAATGTTATGGTTGATGTTTTTATAAGGGTTTCAAGACCTTTTAGAACAGATGCAAATTCTTGAAATGTTTAGGCTTCCAATTTTATAAAATAAAAACTAATATTTCTTCTGTTTGCACCAACCCGTTTGCCTACCAATTCTGAAAGCTGCAGCAGAGATAGTCTTTGTAAACTTCTTAAATTTCTGAAAGTTTCTGTTTTCAGTGCTGTCCATTTTATAGCTATGATAATCTGCTATGTCAAATCAAAAACAAAGTATTTGCTAACATGTAAATTTTAGATAAGAATGTTTGAAACAGTGATGTACTTGATCTTTACATTAAACTACCTATAAATGATGACTATACATTTATTTGCAAGACTATATAATTGTCTTGCTTTGTTAACAATGTTTTAAACACCGGAAAACAGTATTTTTACATATCCCACAATACCTAGGGTAGCTATATACCTAAGGGTTGCTATCTATCTGCACATAAAGCTGCACATCCATCTACTCCTGTGCATATCCACTACATGTAAGGCGACTTGATGCATAACGTGCTACAAGATGAGAACCCCAATGTCCCTTGGTCTTCACCAGCCCCACACAAGCAATGCCAATCCTTTCTTACGACATAGGTACTGTTCTTAGGTCAATTCATAACAAGAAGGCCATCTTGTAATCACTTTTATATCTTGGATTAATCTAATAACTTTCTGCTAAGGAAGCTCTTCGCACTTTTTGAAATATTACCTCATTTATCTTTCCAACATCCCTAGAAGGCCAGGCTTAATCTTATTACTCCTTGCTTATATGTGTAGAAACTGGCAAAGTAGATTTATAATTCAAATTAGAAAGCTATCTTCAGTCCAGGGTGAGGGAATTCTCTATGTACTGAAATGAGTTTATCTTCCGTGATATTTCTACCCTTGCCAGGTGTTGAGCTCTGTGTCCACATCTTTCCTGAAAGGACCCAGCCTCGGACTCTGTCCCCTCCCCCCATCCCTAGCTTGTTTATCATCCTTCTGTCCCCTGAGGTGAAAATAAATGGCCAGGCAAAAGCTTGTCTCTCCTATAAACTAGCTGGGCATTGAATATCAGCAAACAGCAACAATAACAACAACAAAAAGACAACTGTGTTCTGTGGGGGCTGTATTCTATACAAATATCCATGGTGAATCATGGGATAATTCCATCAGGTTTAGGATAATACGTGACCTTTACCGGGAGCTTTGAGGAGAAAACGTTGTCATTTGAAATATCATAGGATTTTATTCTAGCACAACCTCTATACACCTGATGCCTCGTAGCCACCACAGCCTCTCCGATCCCGGGTCTTCCTCCCTCGGAGTGGCTCCCTGCATGCAGTTGCTACCACTCATTCTCTCACAAGGTGGTCTCTGTGTTACATCTTTGAATTTTCCCCATGGTGTTCTTATCTAAGGTGTAAATACTTGGGTGTTCATGAATGCTGAATTTGTGATGCAGAGATTATTTTTAAATATTTTGAGGAGTGGGGGGTAAAACCAACTAGAGACACAATGTTCTCAAGACCTGTTGCAAAGGTGAGGATACTGGACGGCTGACTGCGGGGCGGCAGGTTCAGATGCCTTTTTGTTTTTAACCTGGAAATGACTAGAAATTGTTCAAATATTGATGAAGAGAAAGCAGTTCCAGAGAAAAGGTTATTATATGCCCTTGACATCCTCATTGACATTGTTCAAATGGGAAAGTTAAATTTTAAGGCTCTAAATGATTATCTTACATCAAATTTTTGATTGACTCATTGACCCATTTATTGGCATTGCTGGTTTCCAAATAATTTATGCAAGTGGTTCTGATCCAGATGTTTGTAGCAGAGTAACACTGGGAATTGTTTAATGATAAAGAGCCCACACATGTGTATGTTTGGAAGCTGGCCTCCCTTTGGTGCTGGTGCATATCCTTATCGAGGACTACCGCCGAGACCATGTTCTACAGAGATCAGAAGGCTTTGATTCTCACAAGTAGCTATTAATATGACAATTTCGGTATAAAAAGGAAACAAGTTAAAATAATAAGATTATAAAAATATTCTCTACTTCTTGAGAGTAGTAGAAAATTCAGAAAAAAATGAGTTGGTCATTTGATCTATTTGCAAACATTAGATTGCAGTTATTTTTCTCTATAAAAGCAAACTCCTTGTTTTTAATGCATTTTTCTGCAGTTCTGTTGGACTGGAATGTAGCTGTCAGCTGCTAACTTTTGAGAGCTTTGATTTTCAAAGAAGAAAGCACAGGAGAGTGTAAACAGATCGTATTTATAAGAAGCTTTTGCTGATGAAACTCATTTGCTTTGCTGAGAAGTTAATTGGGATCTTCCACACTACTATCACTTATACATATTTTTTGGCTTACTTTTCTTCTTGTCTTGAGATGAAAAATTTAACAAACTAATAATTTTCCTACATCAAACCCCAGGAGTTAAGTTCTTCCTGGTCTTTGTGAGCTAAGCATATGGATATATACAAACACGATGTTTTTCCAATATTTACCTGTGCATGAAACTCTTCAGTGTTAATGTTGCAAGGAGTAAAGATGAATGATATGAATCATGAGTAAGAACTGATTGTGTCTTTCAAAGGAGGGAATAGAAAAAATAAAACTTTTTCAAAAAACAGAAAAAAATTATTTTTTCAGGGAAATGTGCTATAAAATCCAAACTTTTATGATAATAAACAAGTAACATTGTCCTTCTGAAATTTTTTCTGCTTTGTTTTAAGAGAGTATTTTTAAAATCACAACTGTATTAGTGCTACTTTTATAAGGAATAAATAGGTCTTAAACTACTACTCTTCATATCTACGAAGATTATATAAGTAAAGGTTACCCTTTCAATTAATTATTGAAAACAATATGAGCTTAATTACAACATTCTGTCTTCCTAGTGTTAATGATCTTTGACTATCTCAAAATATTCTGTAAGTTAGATTTTTACTTTTCTGCTTGTTTTGTGAGTTGGTAGAGAGATGATTTTTCGCAACAAAAAGATAGATTGTTGAAATTCTAAGAATGTCGGGTCTATAAGTGTTATTATTACATTTGATTACATCTTGTCCTCCCAGCTGGGTTGTAAATTCCTAGAGGGCAGAGATTATATGTTATACCAGGATTGTCCTCTTTATACTCCACTGAACGTGGACTCTGAGGAGTTCATTACTCATCTCTGTTACCACATCCAATTGTCTTTTATAAATCTTTGATCAATTTTTCCTCTTGGAGACATTTGACATTGATTACTACTTCCTCTTTTTAGACTCTCTTTTAACTTCCTTAATACCATATTATCCCTTTATCTCTTTGAACTCTTCTCTGTTTTCTTAATTGGCTCCCTTTTTCTGTTTCTATTCCCTGAATGTGGGTGTTCTATGTCTAATTCTCACTCATCACACCTCTAAGAAGGGTTTCTCCTGTCTTGCCCCTTTAGTGGCTGTCGCTAGTACAGGGGGACCAGGACTTGGCCTTGGCTCTAGGACCTTGTGACACAGTAGGGAAGGGGCTCATGTCAGGTTCAGTGCACAGAGTTGAATTCAAACACATTCCTAGCAAGTCAGAATTCAGGCTTCAACTCCTCTTGTACAGGGATTTTGTACTAAACAGAATTATAACTTCAGGGTAACAAATGGTTCTTTGTATTCGCATCTATTTTTAGATGAGTAACTAACGACAATGACAGATCATGGTTCCTTGTTTAGCTGTAACCATCACAGGGCACGCTTTGTCACCACAAAGTAAAAAATTATTGTCTCCCTGTCTTCCATTTGTGGGTCCCCAGACTCATAATTATTTACTCCTTGGGGGTTTATGTATCTTTCAGATGAGTTAGACCTGTTATTTTAATTTTATAACCAAGTTAAGTGACTCTTAGCACAAATGAATAGCAACATATATCTTAACTTTTTATGTGACCTTGTCCTAAAGTAGTCTTGCTAGCAGGTAACACGGATTGCCACTTCCAAAGGTGTGTGTGTTAATGTTTATTACTTTATGCCTTCTTCTAGGAACTAGGGAAGTGTGGACATCAATTCAATCACCTCTGCTACTTAGAGGTGATTGAATTGATTGTGCCTGGTAGAGATCATTACTCACCTTTGAAAAGCAATACCACCACAAAGAATGCTCAAGCGTAATTTATATCTCACATCATCTTGTAATAAAAAAAAGATAAAGACAGGAAAACTACCATTCTTTTCATTTTTCTAATTAGAAAATTATAAATGTATCATTAAAAGAATAATTTTTTTTCCAACCCAGCCAACAGTTACCTATGATTAGTAGAAGTTCAACTTCTATTAACTCTATTCATACTTCCTATGGGTAAATGATTTGTAAAAGATTAAAATAAAATATAGAAAATAGTAAAATAACATTGAGAATGATTTGCTTTCTTTGTATATTTAGACAGTATTTGTGCTGGTGTGGGGCCTCATTGTCATCATCAATCTTAAGAATTTTTATTGCAGAAGCAAGGTTAATAGAGGTTTGACTGATGCAACTCACCTCTTTTAGTCTGGACACAACTCAACTTTTGAGTTGACTGTAGGCTGCTTTCAATCCACTGTTGCTCTCACCTCTGCAGAAAACTCACAAAGAGTCTAGAGAAGTTACTAGGGGAGAAAGCCCCTGTCCAGGGCTCAGTGTGTTGTGGGAAGAAAGTGACACATGCTGGACAGAGGGGCCTTCCTTATACAGTAGGTGCTGCCTCCTACTCCAGAGAGGTGTTTGGATCTTGCATCTCACATGGAAAATCATTGGGTTAAGTGATACACTCAGCAATCCTGTTTGCAAACTACTTCTGGTCATTGCAATGTTGGAAAATGTTGAAGCACTATCAGAATGGAAAAAAGGGTCTATTGTGTAGGTTTGATGATTTTTCTGGTATAAATACTCTCATAAGGCCAATTTCAAATTACTGATGATCTAACATCCAGCTCGTAAAATTCCTGAAAATTTCTTAGTTGGGTTTCTGCACTTGCCACATGACAACTCCAGGATTCTACCGAAACTCTTACTTTTGTAACTAATATCACAAGAAGAAAGAGATTTGTTTATTTTTTTAAGAGTTTTTTTTTAATAGATTTATTTATTTATTTATACAAGTACTGGGTACAGTCAGAAGCTTAGGAGGGTGAGAGAATTCACCAGAGCCAGAGCGGAGAGCAGAACAGGCAGACTGACGAAGTACACTGTTGAGGGGAGCAGCGGGTGAGACAGGAGAGGTCTGCGCACCATGTGGGACTCTCGCTGGGGGCCGGGGATTGAACCGGTGCTGCAGAGGCTGCTGGCAGCTTCTCAACCCAGTGCTCAACCGCTGCGCCACCAGGTAGGCCCGAGATTTGTATATTTTTAACATAACAGAAGAGACCTGAAGTACAGTAAACCCCCAAATTAATTGTAAACCACTTAAAAATAAAGGTTAAAATTTGTACCCAAAAAACTGTATGCCCAGAAAAGGACAAAGATAAAACACCCCAAAACAGTGATATGAATCTCCTTTGATTCAAAGTGGCTTATGTGCTCTATTTTATTGCTTTTACTAGGATTTATAGAGAGAGCATGAGTGTTTGTTGTGTGTTAGAGTCTTTAAAAAAATCTAAAGAAAAATTCTTTTTGCCTCAAAAGGCTAAATCAATGGAAGTCAACAGAATAAATGTCATTGCTTTTTACTTCCTTAACTTCAATGGTTTATAGGTTCATAAAAAGATGTTTCTGCCAATAATTAATTTATCTGAAAATACGAGCCTATTAAAATGATGGAATTGTATGATATTATTTGAATTGTGGCAGCTAAACCCATATTTTTAAATTTCAGGGAATATACAAACCCTGCTTCCCACTAGTATCACGTTACATGCTGTGTAATTTCTCTTAGGTATAATGACAAAGTTACTCCAGTGGTTCTGCCCTTTTTAACAGTGTTTTAATTCTTAAGACAGTATTATGGTAGCATTAATTAAAATGTTAAGAAAGGCACTTGCTTATAATTCCATTGTAATGTATATTACATTTTTCTTTGTTTTATATTGTTGTGTATACCTGTCGAATTAACATTAAATCACTATTTAATATAATTAGCATTAGATCATTAAATGTTTCATATTGTTAGTCTTCATAATATCATGGTCAGAGGTCTGTACTATCAATATATTGAGTTGTTTATTTATGATTGATTGAATTGAGATTATAGAGCTATTATAATCAGTATTATCCTAGGTGCTGACAATTTTGAAACGACTAATTTTATTACCTAAATGGAATAGCTGGACAATAGCTTGTCATCATATTGTTATTGGGCAACACAGAAAAGCCAGGGGACTGAAGACTGTTAAGGGCAATAAGCCATGTTACCCATTGTAAGGTCCTCATTTGCACCCATCCAAGCAGGGTAATCAAAGTCTAGTGTATGGAAAGATTTCTCATTGGCGAGAAGTTCAAAGGAGGGGAGGGCCTGAGGGAGAGTGAGAGAGAGAGGAGAGAAAAGAGAGGAGCTCAAACTCTGAAATCACCTCTAAGGTGGTAAGCAGGCACCCAGCTGAGCAGGCAGGGCCCAGAGCCCAGTGTGCAAAGCCCACCTGCAGGGTCTCCAGGAGACCAAGTCCAAGGTACATACTGGCAGGAAGGCTGGGTAGGGCCCAGTGAGCAGGGACAGGAGAGATCTGAAGTTCAAGATGTCCCTTCCAGTCTGGACGGTGGGTGCCAAGAGGTCAAGGTGACACAGCACTGGCTCTCCTTCCTCTGTTCCGCCCCAAAATATTCACCTTGCTCCTTCCCAGAAGGTGCCCCCCACCCCATTCAGGAAGCCTGGTCTATGGTATGCTGGGAGTTGTAATTCAAAGCACCTGAGATGTTTGTGGCATATAGATGGGCACAGGGAAAGTCTCACCCTTTTTGTGGCCATGGTGACGCTCTCCCCACTTCCTTGGGATGCACCCCATGATGATATGATGACCTCATTGGTGACACCAGCTTATCCGTGCTGAGGTAGCAAAAAAGGTTTACCAAATGTACAATAAATTCTCAGAATCAGACTTCTTTCTGCACTCCCAAACTAAATATTTTTGTAAGTAGCACTATCTCCTACTTAAGCTTCTTCCTCCAAAGCACGATTCTTCCATTATTCCAAAAACTTATAACCTACCTTATTTAAAATAATAAAAGCTAATTTTTGAATTAAATCAATACCTAGATGAAATATTAAAGAGTGACTGAACATTATTTCCATTTTAAATCACTTTCATAGTGTTACTATTAGCTATAGAAACTTAGATTTATTAGTACTTTACCTTCAATTCTCACAAAAATCCTCTGAGGTAGTCACTAATAACACCCCCTTTTACAGGGGAGAGATCAGGGGCACAGGGCAGTTAATTGACACTCCTGGTGTTACAGGTAACAGCCACAGCGCAGGATTCCAGTTGGCTTCTCTCTCTCTCTCACTAGACCGATGTTTAAGGCTGTCTCCATCTCAAAACACTCCCAGGAGACTTGACTAGAAGGGTGCGCGTCTTTCCAAACAGCTTGGAGTCAGTGGATGCGTGTGGCTCAGGTGCTGTTAGAGTATGGAGACAGTTTTCCTTTAGAATTTTGGGTTTGCTGGTTTGGGGGTTATTTTTCTTCCATCGTTTTGGATGTTTGAGAATTCCCTCCAGCCTCTGTCCTACCAGGGTGGCAGCGAGACCCTGCTGCCCATGAACCTGGTGACAGTGTCACCGCCTCCCGGAGCACATCCTGGGAGTGGGTTGGCGAAGATCTTCCTGGCGGGAGGATCCTAGTTATGCATATATAAACATCTCACTTCCAAATAATTTACTAGATTTCTCTTCCAAACAGTTTCACTGTCAGCCTCCAATGTCAGGACACAGAGATACAGGGAGTCAGCACCTGAGGACAACGCCGGCCGGGGGAGCCCTGCTTTTGCAGACTTGCCGTCGAGAGTGCCACAGACTTGTTTATCGCCGAATTCTCTTATAAATACCATATACCCCCTTATAAATACCATGGGATGGATGAATTTTATTAAAAAGATCATTTTTACCACTGGCAGGGATTTAGATTCATTTCCATAGGAAGACAGGATCACAGGTTAATTTAGAACAAAGTCTTTGCTAATTGTGTTTATGCCGATACCACTAAAAACTGTAATCTGCTGCCACTGTTAGTCGGTGTGGATTCAACCTGAGGTTAACCTCTCCCTATCACCTTGAAAATTATAAATGTAGCAGAACCCAAATTCTTCTCATTTCTAACTTCCGTGAGACCTTTGCCTGACCTGCTGTGTAATTTAGATTGGACTAACTGTACCTGCTGGCTCTGTGTTAAGAGGTACTTCATACATGCTGCCCCTTTAATAATTATTTAACAAAACACTCGTTATGCAATGTACACATCACTCAGTAATGCATAACTTACGTTGTCCATAGTTTCTACTCAGAGCTATCACTATTGGGGTGGATGTGATGGGTCCAGACCACAGGTTTTGGCTCCTACACCAATAGAAATGCAGCAAGGTCAAGGTTATTTCTTTAATTTAACTAGAAACCTACACACAAACCCCTGATTCAATTGGTGCTATGTTTGTCTTTCTATGGAGGATACAGTTTTTGCATTCATTGAAGGATAAATTTCAAAAAATGATCTTTCTTGTTTCGGGATATTCCCTTGTAATATCAAAGTACTGCTATCTCAGTGGTTATTGTGCGGCGTCGTTGAGAGATTTTTGCTCTACTGTTCATGGATTATGATGCATATATTCAGTTCCTGATTTTATATGGAGTATTCTATAGCCACACTCTATAAAGTTATTCTTTGTTGTGTTAAACAGGAGGCACTTTTTGTTGTGTTTTCACAGAACACATTTGAGTTAATCAGTCTCCTGAGGGATCTTGAAATTTAACAGGTGTAAACTAATGTAAACTAATTTTGGAAGGTTTAATGGTACTGAAGCAACAGGAAATATCATCAGAAATAAGTGGTATAGAAATTTGACAAGGGAAAATTGCCTTCTGGCAACTTTGGAAGAAAGTAACAGCAGAATCCAAGGTTAAAAGTCAATCAGACACAGGAGCAAGAAGACTTAACCACTCGCTGGATTCATCTTTTCCAGTAATCTAGAAATAAAATATTATTTCAGAGTACATGGTTTCTTACACTATATATTTATTGAAATCTAACTTCCTCCATGTTCTACTGAGACCCTTGACTGCAGGAGACCGCGCCCAAGCACTGGCCCCGCTGTGTTTACACCTGGACTGTTTGTTGGGTGTATGAACCCTTTTTTCCCCCACTCTATAGGTCCCACTATTGGGTATGGAAAATAATTTATTTAGCTTAACATTTCCAGCAAGTCTTGGCTAATATGTAGCAGTTAATAAATATATTGATAACAAATATTGATATCACGTAAAGCTTCTTTAATAATTATAGTATTAAGAGAAATAGGAGAGGTGGACTCAGACATTTTCTAAAAGGTAGGCACGTTTTCCTGGGACAGGAATGCGACTTCCTAGGAAACAGAGTCGTTTGGGTCCTTTGGGAGCTACCCCCTGAGATGGGGAGATGCTCCAAGTCTTAGGAAAGGGAGGTGTTCGCCCCAGGGGTCAGTGTGAATGGGCCCCTCTTATCTGAATTGCTGATAGTGATCGACATAGTTCAGCGCTACCTTACTGTGTAGTTAGTGCTACAGGTAACATAGACGAGTGTGTGTGGTGGTTATTGTAAATAAATTACCTTCAAGTATATTCGAAATTAGGGCAGGGTAATTCCTAAATAGAGGCTTCTCTCTCTGAACTTTTTCGGTCAGAATCCATCTCTGCTGTCAGTTGAGTGGCAGTTTGTGCTATCATATTACTTTATTTTTTTGAAGATTTATTTATTTATGCATACAAGACCTGGGGTACAGAACAGGCAGACTGACTGAAATACACTGCTGAGGAGAGCAGTGGGCAAGACAGGAGAGGTCTGCTGAGCCATGTGGGTAGCTCCCTGGCTGGGGATCCAACTTGTGTTGCAGAGGCTGCGGATTGCTTCACAGTGCGGTGCTTAACCCCTTGCACCACCAGGGAGGCCCCATCATATTACTTTAAGGACTAAACTTCCAAAGTCCTTCTGTATTTGGGGGCACTGGTGCAGGTAGCACCAAAGGTGATCCAGGCAGGTGCTGGTCTGTTCACTGGCAGGCGTCTGCTATATCTTCATGTGTTGCACAGCCATCTCAGTTGTGCACAGAGACGTGGACCGAGGTGTAAGGACACACCCTCTTCCTGTGTCCCGACGAGGCAATGCAGCTCTTTAGTTCTGCAATGAGATTAAGTGGGGAAGACGTCATGGAATGTTCAGTTGCCAAATTCATTTTCTGCATCATCTCCTTATTTCTGCTTTTGCATTGTATCACTAAGCACTTTATTATTGGGTTTTTCTTTGTGTGGCAATAAAGATGGTTAGTTTAGATAAGAAAAGTTATATAACCTCTGTTATTTTTTTCAAGTTCAAGAATTTCAAAGATCCTTGAGGGAAGTAAAACTTCCCTAGTGAGAAGGGAGAAATTTCTATTCTCATTCAAACCTGCTACCACGCATCACCTCTCATCCTTTATTTTGTTACCAGCCTAATACAGAGTCATTGCTCTTCAGTGAAATGCTTTGATTTTCAATGAAAGAAATATTTTTAACTTCTCCATGCGCTCCCGGATGGAAACTGAACCCACCATCAGAGTTAATCTCTTTCACGCATTTATAATCCGTGTGTCTTTTTTCTTCCTCCTACAGAATCAACTGTCTGCTTGGCTGAACGCAAAGGAGGAATTTCAAATAAGCCAGGTTCAAAAAAAAATAATGCATTTATTACAAAATAAGCCCAATTGGGGCAAGATGTTCAGTTTCAATGCAGTTCAACAAGTCTCCTGTCAAAAAGAGTTACATTTTATCAGGGTTGCCACAGTAATCCACACACTCATCTATTACCTGCTTGGAGTTCAGAGCAAATCTTTTAAAACAAAGAAGAAACACACCTTTTCTTACATAATGCTAGAGATAAGTCATGGTACACCCAAGGCAAAGGATATGGTTAAATTTCATTCTTACTCATTTTACCAAGAAACATGGCTTCATCTCCTCATCTGTGAAAGAAGTGGGTTAATTGTATTGGAAGATCTTTGTTTTCTCATAGATGTAATCTAAAGTGGTTCTGTTCTGCATTCCCGGCAGATGTTTAAAGATCACTCACTTCTTGGGAAATCAAAAAGACTTAAGACATGTTAATATCTACGTGTTAAGAATAAACTCAGTGGAAGGGTGGGTGGGCATGGACTCGGTGGACAGTGCTGTCCTCTCTCCTACCCTTCCTGGTTAAATACCTTCTAAGCCGGGAAAACGCAGCCTCCTTCAGCGACGAGCGGCTGTTAAAATGACTGCAATGTGGTGACCCTCCATGGCAGAGGACAGCAGCCTCCTCCAGGCTTGGCTTTGTCTTCCCCACCTTGATCGGCTGGGCCTGGCGGCATCCTGTTCTAATTACGTATCCCGCATAGCTCAGCTACCTCTTGCTGTTCCTTTTTTCTGAAATCTGCCCCAGGCTTTCAGATTTCTAGCCATCACCCACGGTCAGGCTGTGCGATCTACTTCATGAAGCCCAGCTTGATATGATTTCTCTCTCGAGACCGTTTCATGCAGCTTTATATCATAGTTATTCTTGCCCTCTTTTCATTCCCCTTTTGAAATTTAAGTTTTATAAACTCTAATCGTGAGTTTGACTCATGTTTGTTTTCTCCTTCCTCCCTTACCGTAGCTCTTAATGAAAAGCCCATAAATGGGAGAGTAAGAGTTATGCAGAGAATATATGTCCCTCAAATTTATCTCCTCTCTCAAGGCATCCTTTTCCCTGGACTTCAGAGGTTTGAGAGAGGTCACCCCCGAGCAGATGACATGCAGTAGGTGGTGTTGAAGTGAATGGCTTGTATTTTAACATGTTCTAGAAATACTTCATTTTCTCCAGAATGAACACACATCTTCCAGATAACATTGTATCTTATATATGTTTGCATAGATAGTTTTCATTCTTCATTCTAAATCTCGTGGCATGACCTACAACATAGTATGTAAATATTCTGCTATTGGTAGGTGCGACCGAACACTATGGATATTACGCACCATGGAGAGAGGATGTTTTTGTAGATAAGACTTCTAAGAGTGGATGTACTGGATGAAAAGATATGCATGTCTTTAACTGACAGCTTTTGTCAAGTTATTCATCCCAAACTCTTAGCAGTAGTGGGAGAAAGTCCCCGATTCTCCACACAAATGGCAACCTCCGTTGTTAACAGCCTTTGCCCATTTTGCAATTTCATGGGTAAGGTGTGGAGTGTGCTGTGTATGTTCTTGTGGCTTCTATTGTCTGAGCATTCATGATATTCTTCATTTCTCTAAGTCTTAACTTTCATTTCTTTAATGCTCATCAGGAAAATACTTCTTATCCACAAACATGTCTTTCCTTGGATTTCGATTATTTCCATTTTCCAATGACATTTTGTAATTTTCTTCATCAAGGTCTTGGGCATTCTTGTTTTATTCATTCCTATGCCCAATTTGTTAACAAATGTAAATTGAGGCTCATTTTCATTAGTTTTCAGTGAAATATTGCTGTTTCATAGGTTAATTATTGAGTTTTGTCTGCAGTTTTCTGCCAGTCACCTTACTGAGTATTCTTGTTTGTTATGACCCTTAGTTGATTCTCTTGGATTCTGTGGTAGGCAATTAAATTATTTACCATTAGTAATAGCAAATTGAATTTTTCCAGTAATTTAAACTATTTTTAAATTATTATCATATTCTTTGGAATTTTAGGGCTACTTAAGATAATGTTGGCATACTGTGCAGTCCTAAGACATTCTTCACTGTTCCTTAACTTCAGTGAAATTCTTCTAATTTCCTTCAGTAGTTATGTTGTTTATAGCTGGCTTTTGTTATATAACCTTTATCAAATTAAGGAAGTATCTATATGTATTTTCTGAGTTAGTCATGGTTGTTGGCTTTTACCAAATGCTCTTTTGCCATTTGGGAAGAACACCCTCTGCTTTTCTCCTGAGATTGTCTAATATAGTAAATTACAGTCATTCAATTTTAAACCTTCAAAATATGTTTTGCTTAACCTATTCAATCTTGTGTTTTTACTTTACTACACTGGATTTGATGTTGTTACTATTACATTTAGGATTTTACATCTGTATTCATAAATGAGACTTATCTAGGGTATTTTATATGTGTCTCTGTGTGCCATTATTACTGGCTTTGTGTCAGTTTGGTGGCTTTTATGGAATGAATTCACAAGCTTTCATCATTTTGTAGCTTCTAGTTGGCGTGTTTTTTAGCCAAAGTTTGTTCTCTGTCAAAAGTTGTTTTTGTATAATCAAGTTTCACATTCATTTCTATTGCCATTTCAAGTATGATGCTACTGTTTCCTTAGCTGCATGAACTATAGCCAATACTACCTAATAGGAATGTACCTCTAATCTCAGTTAGCATATAAATAACTTGTTTTTTAATAATAGAAAGATACAATCCTAGTTTATTTACAAATAAAAAGTCACCATTTTGGCAGAATATACTTATTTAGTTATTCATATATTATCATTGTGATATTTACAAAGGCATCATTATATAACTGCAAAATACGTTTGTGTTGATGAGCCCTGCGTGACCAAGTCAGATGAGGCTAGTCTCTTTCCCTCTTTATTTGTAGTTTTTCTCTTTAAAGTCAAACAGAGGTGATGATGAATTTAAAGATATGGCAATGCTTTTCCATCCTGACTCTAAATTGAGGCTCTCTGATGACTCTCTTTGAGTTGCTAATAGTAACCACCTGTCTGTTTGCTTCCCTGTATTTCAGGGATAGCTTGCTTTGGGATAATTTTCTAGGTGTTAAGACTGTAACCACAAAATGATGCGAAGCTGGTGATTTTTTGCTTTGTTTTTCCTTTCCTTAGGCACCTTTGTCTCCATACCAATTAGAATCTTTTATGGAATGTGCTAGGTGGACACCTTGTCATCAAAGGGGAATCTTCCTCATTTGTTTGCGTGAGTCAGATATAAAACCAAGAGTACTGATGTTTGTATCAATTTATAATGTATCTTTTATACCCAGGCACTAAAGAAATAATTTTAATTCCTTGGAAATCTATACTATATTATGCATAGATACTCTTCTCTGGGCATGCACGGGAAGTATACAGTTACGTCTCTCCAAAGACTAAAGATTTGCCTTTCTCATTTTCAAGGCTTCATATTAATCCTCTCTTTGATTTTGGCTGTGGATTTGGGGGGAGAAAAAAAATCTATGCACTTTTGGGATTTGTGCAAAGAGAAGATAAGGAATAGCCTTGTATTAGCAACTTAACAAAATCCAAATATCAATGCTTAATACAAAGACGATGTTGATTTACATGAAAAGTGAAATTTAAAGCAACAATTGAAAAACCTTGTGACTACAAATATAAAAACTATGTATGGGAATTGAGGAAATGATCACCAAGGATTTTAGGGTGAAACTTGAAAAATAGCAAACACTTTGGGAAATCATTGGTAATGCGAATTAGTATCAACCTTTGCTTTATCAGCACTTTAATGAGGTTATCGGGTTCTTGAAAGCAGATGCGTATTTGTGTCTTTAAATATTTTTTCATGTGGTGAAGGACTGTGAGCATTTTGGAAATTATGGTAACTGCACCTGAAGGGAGAAATCCTATATTGTGAAAAGCAAACAAGGATTTTAAAAACAAAACAAAAGAGGGCCTCCCCGGTGGCCAGCGGTTGAGCGCTGGGTTGCAAAGCTGCCTGCAGCCCCTGCAGCCCCTGCAGCCCCTGCAGCCCCTGCAGCGCCGGTTCGATCCCCGGCTGCTCCCCGGCCACCAGAGGAGTGTCCTGCATGGCGCACAGACCTGCCTCCCGCTGCTCCACTCAGCAGTGTACTTTGGTCTTCTGCCTGCTCTGCTCCCTGCTCTGGCTCTGGTGAATTCTCTCACCCTCCCGCGCTTCTGACTGTACCCAGTGCTTGTATAAATAAATAAATAAATAAATAAATAAATAAATAAATAAAAATAATAATAGTATAAAAAAACCAAAACAAAAAAATGCAAAAAAAATTTTTTTCATGGTTTTTTTTTCATGGTTTTGAGAAGAGAATTTTACATGATCAACATCATTTATTAACTTTGTCCTGGAAATACTCAATCCCATTTTTTCCTACCTAAAACCATAAGACTATAGTCCACAAAAAGATATAGAAATCAGTTAAGGGCCTCCCTGGTAGCATAAGGGGTTAAGACACAACCTCTGAAGCTGTCTGCAGCCACTGCATCATGAGTTCCATCCCCGGCCAGGGAGCTACCCACATGGCGCAGCAGACCTCTCCTGTCTCCCTGCTGCTCCCCTCAGCAGTGTGTTTCTGTCATCTGCCTGTTCTATTCCCTACTCTGTGTCTGGCCTGTACCCTAGTTCTTGTATGCATAAATAAATAAATATTTAAAAAATCACTTAAAGTTCTCTAATATTTCAGAGAAAACCGAATTGATGTCAAAAGCCACATAGCTGGAATTGCCAGAACCAAATTCCTAAGAGATTAGAAGACTCTTGATTAGTTTTTAAAAAATGTTCCACATTACATCATACCTGATCTTACCAAGGAATCAGTCAAGCAGTGAACTTTCAGCGCAAGTTGTTATTAAGGGACAGAAAAAACGAAACCAGAAGGGGTGGGGAGCATAGTGAGGAAGGGCCCGGTGGTAGAGGACGATGGCGCTCTGCTGGTGCTGTGGTGACCTGCAGCCGAGGAGGTGTGACCCTGCACCCTACATCATTTACAGTGTTGTAAACCAAGGTCACCTCAATACAAAATAATACAATTAAACAAAAAAGATTCCATGTAGAAAAAGGCAATTATCATTATCATTACTGTTCTTATTTGCGAGCAACTCTTCCTTCCTAGACTCTATTCTCTAATTGTCTTTTTCCATGATTTTACTTTTTATCAGGTATAACCTCTACTGAAATACTACCTACATGCATCTACATAATGCATTGAATAATTTTATTTTATAGTATTATTCAAATTTGGGGCTATTTATGTGTGTTAACTTAGATCACATATCAAACGTGTGACCTTTACTCCAGTCTGATTTTTGGACTCTGTTTGCAGGAGGACCCAAACTAGGATCAAGAAATGTAAAAAGATAGAATTCTGGATTGAGTCAGCCTTTAAATATGGATTTGTGCATACATACGAATGTTTCATAAGACACATTTCGGTACAGAATATGCGTGCTTTGTGGGAATACCTGTATGTAAGAAGATCCTGCAAAAGATATTAGGCTGGAATGTCCCTTCCTTCCATCACCACTAGGGCTTGTCAGGGTTAGTTCTCAAGTTCCTCCTTGCTTCTAGTGATCATCCTAAAGTTCCACCATAAACGCAATTCCCTTTTCTTGTTTCTACAAATCACACTCACTCATTTACAGGCCTGCCATGTGGCTGTGTATTCATGTTCAAACCACACATGTATCCATTCTGATGCCAATATTTTTTTCCCTAGGAATCAGAGAGTTTCTTTAGCCAGGGAACATTCTAAAATGTTCTTTTATGCCTCCAGTTCTCTCATTAAAAAAAAAAAAAAAAATCTTACACACATGTATCAAGTTTTCACGGACGTCACAAGACATTCTGACACCCTTGGAAATAAGCTATTAAGGGTGAAAAGATGTGCTTTTCTTTCCAGAACTCTTGAACTTTTCCATTTTTTCCCTACACCCTCAGAGTTGGAATTCCTCAGAAGTCATTCACTGGAAAATCAGAAAAAATCAGTGACTGCAAACTGAACTAAAGAGTTTGCAGGTGGCAGAGCTCCGTGTAAGCATGCCGGGACCAACACCCCCGGGACCAGCTATGCACGCTGGGGGCGAGAGGGGGAAGCTAGTCCTGGGAGCAGGGCCTGGCCAGCAACATTTTCTATCAGCAATGGGGCTGCGTCTCCAGTGGTCCGTCTTGTTTGCTCCAGGGTGAGGGTCCGGACCTGCGATCCCACTGATTTGCTGTGATGTGCATCTGTGTCCTGAAGTCTGCAGAGTCCACAGTCTGCGTCTGTGGAGTCCAGCCGAGGAGGCAGCCTCAGCCTCGAGTGCAGCACTGGGGACGGGCACCTGGTAGGCACTGTGGAGAGGCAGCCCCTCCCTGGCCCAGGTGGGGCTCAGCGTGCATAGCTCAGACTTGTACCCAGGTTGGGTACAAATGGTGCTCCTTGTGGGAAATGTTATGAATTATGGGAGGGTTTCTTTTTATTGTTGATAATTATTTTTTACTACAATGAATATGCATTGAATTTATACCTAGAAAAAACAAGTTACACCTAAAAAGCATGAAGAGGTTTTTCACCAATAAAGTCCACTATTCATTAGTGCCAGGTCTTAATGAATTTATCCTCTCAGTGGGTACCTATATGCATAGAGACTCATGTGACCATGAACGTCCCTAACAGCCCCCAAAACCCAATCTGTTGTACATCATTGTCATCAACAACAATTGGTATTTAATGAAGTATTTTCACAAAGTAAAGGAAATATGGAATATTAATGTGATTGATTTCCTTAGATTTATAAAGGATCTGACAACTTGTCTCAAATTTGCTCCTAATTTCCTACAAAATAGGCAAATGACTCCTTTGTAGCACTCTCTAGCCAGGCCATAATGGCTCCAGCCTCTCAGTTACCTCAACCTTATATGTGTAGAATAGATGGACGCTCTTTAAATGCATTTCTAGTTCTCTGAAAGCATTGTACAGAAATTCAAATTATGTTTATTTAAAGTTATGGTCCTATTATCATGTGGGAACTTGGGTCCTAAAATATTTATGGTAATATTCTAAGTCAGCCAGAGATACTTGCTTTGTAAGACACAGAATGTGTCGAGAATAAACCCGTGTGGAGCAGCTCAAAGCCCTGCCTGCTGCACCTGCCCAGGACCACCTCCTGACCTGATACCTGGACACCCCTGATCCCATAAGGTGGAGCCCACTGTATGACACTGAGGCATGTTCTTTGCTATACACCCTGAGGAAAACACCAGCTAGCAGGTGTGGAGGCGTGTGAGAACATGGCTCTAAGCAAACCCAGAAAGGGCGGAGAAGAATGGAAGACACCCAAGTCTTACTTTGATTCTGCATATGAGACTGAAAACCCTGCCATGTGAGGTTGCCGGTCGTGTGCGTCTTTAGAGCTGCGGAGTGCACTTTGGACTCAAATCTTGTTATGTTTACACATGTATGGAATGATAGCAGACACAACATTGAAAAACACCCAAAGGGCTAATTACACTAATTAAGAAACTATATAATCTGAATATTTAGGTGACATTTTCTATCAGGTAAGGTGCTCTGGAGGTTGAGGAGGCATGTCGAGGTGTGTTTTTGAATATATTTGCCAACCTGCAGTTAATGCAATAGTCAAATCCTGTGTTTTCTCAGGGGAATTATGTTTGGCAAAGTCAAATAATTTGTTGAGAAATTTAGCTTTTCGTAGTACATGTTCATCTTACATCCATTTTCCTATTTCCTGGTCCTGTTCTGGAAGTGCTCATGTTCCCCATAGATCCGTGATGTGGGGCTCAGGGGGGCCACTTGCTCGTGCTCTTTTGTGCAGCCCCAGCCTCAGCACTGCCTCATCATCTCATCTCAAGATCCTTAACTACATGTGCAAAAACACTTCCGCTGTGGCACCACTCCCCTGAGCAGCGACTGGGACCCGACATCTTGCAGGGCATTGCTCAGCTCACCCTCCACCCACACATTGTAGGCGGGGGGCCACCATGACCTCTACACATGCCAAACTAACGTAATGGCAAGAGCAAATACATACACATTTACTAAAAGTAGTTTTTAACAATTTATAACAATAAGGATTTTTAACAGTCCAAAACGGTAGATTGTGTGAGATCTATAATTTTACTTGAAAAAATGTACAAAATATATACATATGCAACATATACATGACTATAGATCACAGTTACCTTCTTGGGTAACAAATATGGACACCTTACTGCATTATTTAGTGCCTGCTGAGTGCATATATTTATGTTATTTTGTAGGGATGCAACATTAAAAAAGCATTTGTTTTCTGGATGCAGGCAGTATATATTTTTTTAAAGATTTATTTATTTATGCATACAAGAACTTGGGTACAGGCCAGAGGTATGTGTGGGGTGGGGTGGGAAGGTGAGAGGATTCACCAGAGACAGAGTGGGGAACAGAACAGGCCGATTGACTGAAATATACTGCTGAGGGGAGCAGCGGGTAAGTCAGGAGAGGTCTGCTGCACCACGTGGGTAGCTCCCTGGCCGGTGGGATTGAACTCCTGCTGAAGTGGCTATGGACAGCTTCATAGGTTGCATCTTAACCCCTTGCACCACCAGGAAGGCCCCTCAAGCAGCATATTAAATTGTTGTAAAGTCCAGAAAAAGGATGAGGATGAATCTTTCTTTAAGCAAGACTAGATGATCAAAATTGATACATTTAGCACAAAAAGCCTAATATCATACATGACCAAAAATAGCATGTATAGATCAATTTCATATATTAATGTGCCCATTAAATATGAACACACTAAATACAGTTTTTTTTTAAAGAATAATATAAAATGTATAGAAACTATTATTCCACTAATTCTAGGATGTTTTATAGTTGGGAATAGTATTATTATTTTTAAATTATGACATTTAGATATTAAGGAGTAAATACCAGGATAGCTTCCTGATAATAATTTGATAAAATTCAGTATGCAGTTCAGGTTTTGAAACTGATAACAAAGTAAGAATAGAAAGTTTTATATAAAACAACTTAAATGGTGCAACAGAAAAGTCTATCAAGCTTAGAAACCAAACCAATAATTACTTAAGATTGTCCTGGAGTCTTAGTTCTGCAAATCCAGGAAAACAACATTAGAATATGAGAGTGAAAGTCAAGATCTAGAATGACATGGAGTAGGGTATGATCAAAAACATTCCCAGGATCACCGCACTGGAGCAAACCCAGAAACACTCAGCCCAAACTTTAAAATTCACCCTGGTGTGAAGCTTTCTCTAGAATCTGAGAGTTCTTACTCCTCCCTCTGTGAGCAGTAGCGCCTGGCACAGCCTCATGGTAGATTTACCCCAATGCAGTGCATGTGATACTGTTACTAGGACATTTTCTTTTGACTTGTTAGGACCAAATATCACAACAATTGAGAGAATAGAATTTTGAGACCTCACATATCATTCACCCAGCTTCTCAGCTTCAACAATCCTCATATAATCAATATTTACCATTCTTATTTCAGCTAAAATCCCATCTAAAACCCCGGCTTTTTGGACCAGAATACTTTTAAGCAAATTCCCAGCACCATGCTGTCTCACTAGCTGATACTTGAGGGTGTACCTCCGATACACAAGAACCTAAAATATAAGATCCTCGTCATTCACCCAGCAAAATAAAAGTTAATTGTTGATGTCATATACCGAGTAGGCTATGTTCAATATTTCCCAGAATATTTTTACCACTGATTTATTGTGACAGTGGTAGATATTTGGGACTTTAAGAAAATGTAATTTTCTCTGGTCCCTGTGGTCAGGCTGTCGAGAGGTCACTTCCTGGGAGGGAGGGTTGGGCAGCCCTTGATCTGTGCTGATCCCTGTGGCTGGCAGTGGGAGCCAGGCCGTGTCGCCCACAGGATGACCAGTGCTTCCCAGTTGAATTCCTGCTGGGAGGAGGCACACAGGCTGGCCCAGCCTGAGCCACTGCAGGGAATAAAGATGAGGCAAGACTTGGGCCCGTTACTGCTGCTGTCATGTCAGCTGATCTTGGTGGTGCCACGTCCCCAGCGGCCCCCTGACTGCAGACCACTCCCGTGTCTGTTAAACTTCTTGTCGGTCGAAGCCGTTTGAGCTACAGCTGAGTACAGAACTCACAAGTTCCCTTGGCAGTGGAACCAGGGAGGAGTGTGGCCTTCGTCCCGTTTCCCTCTGCACCCCGCTGCTTCCTTTTGTGAATAAACATGAAACTCAGAAAGCCCGTGCTGAGCCACCCACAGGCCAGGGGAGCACTGAAGGAACACAGGGCCTCGAAGAGGGGTCTGGCCGGTGGGTGATGGAGGCAAGAAACTGTACCTTTGATAGAGGTCTGTTACTCTGCCCATCCCAGTGGGAAGGTGGTGGCGGAAGGAGGCAGGGTAGCAGGACTAAAAGGGCTTGAGTTGGGTGTTTTCATATCTGCGTCTTCAGATACAGAGGCTTGCCTTTGCCACAGATGTGTCATCATCGTTGCCCCACAGCGGACCTGGCACATGACATCTACTCTCTAATGTTTGGTGAGTTGAATTAATTTGAACTGATCAACTCAGGGAAGTCAAGTGAGGAGTTAAAGCTGACAGCGCTGAAGAAAAACAAGACATGAAGTACATGGCATTTCCTCGGGTTCCGAAGAATGCATTGGGGAAATCAGCAGAAATGTTGATGAAACGGTAGCCTGGAGTTCACGGAGCGAGCTGCAGAGTGCTGCAGCTGTTTGCCTTTAATAGGATTTGTTAGATCCCAGGATAGAAACTTCCCGTACCTTGTGAATCCATTTTACTGCATAACTGATGGATTCTACAAAGAGATATGTAAGGCAGTGGAGAGTTGTGGGTTTTTCCCCGTCACTGATAAAGATGAGTGAGCCAGAGGAATTTTAAAAGAGCCACACTTTCAACAAGAGCAATCTTTGTATTCTAATCACTGTGTTCTTCTGGGCTTCCTGTTAGCTTTTTTCCTCTTCAATTATTTACTAAGTGCATAAATACTTGTCAAAATATGGTCGTGTGTTCCTAAAGCATTTCTAAGCCAAATCCTCCAGTCTCTCGTTACCTCAGGAACTTGCTGGCAGAAGTTGAACACCAAATGTGGGTGTGGGAGGCTTTTGCTCTCCTGGAAGTACCTTGTGTGTTTTATGGCCATGTCCTTATTCTGAAGTACAATATTTGCTGTCTTCATTAGAAAATTATTCAGTAATATAGTATACATGCTGTTTATAAACAAAAAATTATATTCATACATTTAAAATATAATGAATTTCTTGAGGTTCTAAAGGAAAGTAATACTGTTCATGCAGCTTTATGATTCCACATTGAAAATTCTAAAGTCAACATTGTGGGTACTTTTGTGTTAAATACTCTATGTACATTATAACAGAGGTATCAGTTTTCAACGCTTTTAGATGCTACAGTGTAAAAATCGGTCTGATCAAAAAGTGGGATAAAGCAGATAATTGAAGATATTGGCAAAAATAAGTAGCACTACTAATTGTATAAACATTTTAATCTGAGCGCATCCAAGGTGACACCTGATGTGCCAAGACCTGAAAGGTGTGTTTAAGAGAACTCTCGCATCGACTTTGTCCTCTACTGTGTCCTTCTCACTTTGCTTCTGTCAAAAGATGTGGTTATAATTGTCAGATTTCTCTAAACTCTACTACAGACTCCTCAGGAGAACATGGCCATGTAAGAACACGGGTTGTATACACTCAGTGTTTACAGCTTTTTACATGTCCATTGTGTCTCAGTAAAGTGGCTTAAATAATAATACAAAGAAGGAAAATAAAAATAGTAAAGGCCTTCTTAAATCAAAAAATGTAGTATCTAAAGATCACTACTTGGTGTCAGTTGTAGACTGAAGTAGTCACTTCTGTTAAATGAATTAAAAGTTTAGTAAAAGAGGTGTTGATTGAAAAGGTCATTCAGACAACATGCTGTTTTAGTTGCTTTGATATTTATTGAGAAAATGCATCAAACTGTTTAGAATACGTCAGTGCATTACATTAATCAAACTCCTCTTGCTACGAGTAACAGTGGCCCAATACTGTTGTCTGGCCATTTGCGCCTCTGTCCCACCTTTCCAAGAATTACTTTGCGTATATATGTATGCATGTAACTATGCTAATAATGTTTAAAGTTAATTGAAGTGATCCGTTTTCTGCTCCTTTCCAGAAATGACAGTTTTCTTATATTTCTCTGTTGCTGGCGGTGTAGACTGCGCAGTGCTATACTAGTTTTTCAGTAGAACAAACACCCCTCACTACTAGTATTGACTGTAAAGGGGCAGCCACATCCTGTCTTCTTCATGGAGAACTTTTGCAAGTAATTGATTTTTCAATGCTGTGATAGATACACTTGGAATTCCAAGCCAGGTGTGTGTGTGTGTGTGTGTGTGTGTGTGTGTGCGCGCTGCGCACCTGTGATAGATACACTTGGAAACCCAAGGCAGGTGTGTGTATGTGTGTGTGTGTGTGTGTGTGTGTGTGTGAGAGAGAGAGAGAGAGAGAGAGAGAGAGAAACTCAAGCCAGGTGTGTGTGTGTGTGTGTGTGTGTGTGCACGCACGCGCCTGTGATATATACACTTGGAAACCCAAGCCAGGGGTGTGTGTGTGTGTGTGTGTATGTGTGGTGTTGCTAAATGATGAGAGGAATATTAATAAACATAGAACCAAAAGAAAAAAATGGCCTATCAAATTTTGTGAGCAGTGTTAATCTGAATGACTTGAATCCATTTCTCACCTGCAACTTGAACCCGCAGTGAGCAAACAGTTTCCCGGGTCTTTTCTGTCCACCAGGGCGGCCGTGGCGGTATTAAATCTGGTGATATAACAGAGAACAATAAAATCAGCTAAAAGCAAAATCTCTGTTCTTATGTGGTCATATTCTCCTGAGGACTCTGGAGTAGATTTTAGAGAACTCTGACAATTATAACCACGTCTTTTGACAGAAGCCAAAGGCTTCTTTCTCTTGTGTTATATTTTAATTTAGAATCCCATGTGTGAAAGTTAAAATTTTGTGAATACTCTAAAATTACACTGCCCTGTTAACTCATCAATTGTGTGTGTGTGCGTGTGAAAAGAAGGTGGATGACGAAACCCACATGTGATTGATTCTGGGTAAATCCTGTCAAAAGCGTGTTTTAATAGTTTTATCATACAGAAAAAACAGATCTATGAATTAATTTTCTGTTTCTACCTTAAAAAAAAAAAAAACTTTGACCCAGAACTTTGATTCTATGTTTCAGTTTTCTTACCTATAATGTGAAATTGTTATTTGTCACTAATCTTGTCTTTACAGATTTCTTAGAAAAGTGCAAATTATGTTTACTAGTGTTTTGAAACATGTCAGGGAAAGTGTTTTCTGGTTGTAAGATACAATTTTAGGATTTCTTTTCTTTGACATTTGCCCATACTTACTACTATTATCTTCTTGATAGCATGTTCTTTTTTGAAATAAAATTTCTGCGGGTTATACTAGTGATTACCTTATTTTATGCTTCATTTGTTTTTTTTTTTCTTCTTCTTTTGGGAGAAAAAAATAATTATCATTTTAAAGAAAGGATGAAATACTTTCTACATAAACTGTACTGAGCAAACACTAATCTGTTTACTTAACAGGAAAAAGAAATGTTTGTGAGAGCAGGAACAGAGAAAAATGATTTTTAAGAAGAATAACAAATACGTTAATGTAAAAAGTAAGTAAAAAAAATTACCTCACTCTACACATGATTTTATCCTGTCAGCCATTTTCTCAATAAATAAAAAATTGTAGAAACAATGACAATTTTGGTAGCAAATGGTCCATAAACATTTAATAGTTTTTAATAATTACAGCAGTAATATATTTTAAATAATTAGCATAACATTAATAATTATAATAGCTGGAAGAGACATGCCAGGAGAAGAAAATGGAATTGGTATTAAAATTTAAATTCAACATTAATGCTCAATTTTGGGAATTAAGAGACAATGAATTAAGCAAAATTATTTTGTTCTGACTTTTTTAACAAAATCAGGTCTTGTGTGTAAATTTAAGACAGAAGGTGTCTTTTGAAGGCTCTACAGGCAACAATTCAAAATGGCTCTTCTGGCCCCTTGGTGCAGGTCCATGTTCTAGTACTTGCCGAGAATCCCTGCATTTTCACTTTGTCTCACAGAAGTCTCTCCGATCCTGTTAGGGGGAAAAGGCTGTTTTGAAGCTAATTCCATACAGGCTTTGTGGACTCCACCCCCACCCCAGGCCAAAGCTAGACACTGGGAACTCCAAATCCCATCCCCACCCAAGGGAAGGTGGCTGGGACCTGAGGGTGGGGTTAAGCCGCCAGGTTGGTATAAAGCCAGACACGTGGGCTTTGGAGGGGGTCCCCCATTTTGTCTCTCTGCCAGCTCGCAGCGTCCGTCAGCTCTGAGAGTGCCTTTGGGTTTCCAGGTCGGCGGATCAGGGAGGACGTAGTAAAGACTTTATATCCCTATTTTCTCCCTGAGTTGTACATTTTCCTTATTTCCTTCTCCCTTGTAAATAAACCATTTATGAACCTTCTGTGTGTGCCTGTAGTGGAGTATTCATAAGTCCCTTGTAAGCGCTCGGGAGAGGACCCACAGCCAGGCAACCCGTTCAATATCGGGGCTGCCCTATAACAGCTGGCGCCCAACGTGGTTTCCAAGCTTCACCCGTGGTTGACCAGCCCAAAGTAATTTTTCTTGCGTTGGCTGCCCTATAACAATCCCAAGTAGATCCCAAGTTTCTATAAGTAGAAACTTCAGTTTTTTTGTCCCACACTTCCATCTTGGACCTTTGTCACTCTGGGCTAATGTCCAGTGTCGCCTTCCAGGCTGGAGAAATGCAGTGTGGCATATGGAAGATAAACTCTTGGGAAAATATTCAGGTTATGCGAAGTGAGTTCTAAAACTCTTCCCAGTGTCACTCGCTTATAGCCCCTTCATTTCTTGGCTGGCCTTTTGTCGCTTCTTCATTATTTTTCAAGTTCTCTTGCTTGTTTGTGTATCTTCAGGAGACTGCATGATGACTTTATGACATTTATTAATTAGTTAAACTGAGTGGAATTATTTTTATCCAGCAAAATTGTTTATTAAAAAAAATCGGTGTAAATATTCTCCCTCTGGGAGGATGGAGCTGCTGTACTTTTCTAAGCATGACTGGAACGCGTGGGCAGTGGATGTAGAACAAACACAGGATCGCCCTGTGATGTGGGGAGGTGGGGGCCGAGAGGGCCCTGGAATCTGAGCAGCAACACGCCGTGGGTTGTCTGGGTTTTCACTTTGACTTCGTAGATGTGAAGGCAAAGAAGCCAGCAGCCTGAACGAGCCAGCAGATGCAGGAAGAAACCAAACCGAGCCAAAAAATACTTGCTTTCTCTAGGCAAAAAACCAGAAATTGAACAAACTAGCAAGACAGACGACTTTGAAACAAAAGCTAAGCCACAGAGGTGACCTTATCCCCTAACACCGGTGAAGATGAGTAAGGAGCCTTTGGGCTTTGTGAAGCTGTGATGAGGTGGCCCGACTTGTCCCCCGGGGCAAAGTGCTCTGCTCAGAGGAGGGGAGGTAGGGAGCTGGGACCACTGGCAGGTGCCTTGCGGAGCCTCCACCCCCTGTGTTGAGGAGATACCTGGGCGGAGGCTGGACCTCACCCAGCAGTCCCTGGCCCACCCCTCCCTGCACCTCAAGCGGCCTCTAATCAGCTTCAGGACAGAATAATAAGGGCCCTGAAAGGGAAAGTAAGATATAAACAGGTCATCACAGGGCGACATGATAGAAGCTGGGAAATAGGACTGTGAATTTATGAATTTATGAAATATTTCTGAAATTCAGTGTTGAAATCTACATATGGATAGAGAATAGCATGTGTCTGAAAAAACCAAGCCAGCTGAGACAGCACGGGTGTATTTCCTGGTGAAGTTCTTGATCTTTAAAGAAAGGAGAAATCAGTCCCCTGGGCATCCAGACATCCCAGCCGCGGGACACAAAAAATTAGTAATTTTCACATTTTGTCTGATTGTTTTTATGCCAGAGTGGGACAAAAAAAATGACAGTGTTTTAAATCACTCAAGGAAAGAATGTGGGGAAAAAATGAATTCTACTCAACCCAGCCAATGCTCGTAAATACTTTTAGAGCGACAGGCACACACCTGTGAACCTTGGGGATGCTGCTTCAAGAAGCCCTTGGGAAGGAACCCACTGAGATCGAAACCTCTCACCACCGCAGCGCATTTGGAAACTTTCAGCAGGAGGTCTGGGGTGATCGCTGCGTATATTTAAATGTGGGACGAAGATTAAAAAACGGGGTTAGAATGACAGATATCAGTAATGATTCTATTTCCGTTAAAATGGGATGTGGGAGAAAGGAGGAAAGTAGAAAAGCTTCAGGATCATCATAATGCTGACAAACCAGGGTTGCAGAGAGAAGCACCAAATGTCACAGAAGCGATGAAAGTGCAAGATGAGGTAGGGACAGAGCAAGGGGAGCAGGCTGGTTTGGGGCCCACTCCAGGCCTGGACACTGAATGACAGCCTCCGCAGTGGCAGCAGGACGGGGATGCGCCTCGGGTAGGGCATGGGGGTTTATGTTGTGATCACACCCCCAAGTCCCCAGATCAGAGAGCAGACCCCCTTCGGGCACCTTCCAGACCTCACCTTCCTCAGACTTTGGGAACTGCGACTTCTCACGCCCGGTCACTTTGAACACTGACGCCAGGAGAAAGCAGGGCAGGAGGCGGGTCTTCCCCAGGGCTCCTGGCCATGTTCTCTGTCCTCGGACACCCCTGTGTCCTCAGCACCCCAGGACACGAGGGACCAGCGCTGGCGGCCTCCCTGCCCACCCTCCCTTTCCAGGGACCGGCGTCGGGGCCAGTGCCAGAGGGTCACTCGCGTCCTTTCGCAGAAGGGTCCCTCACATCTCAGCAGTGACCGGAGGATGTGCCTGGCAGAGCTTGTTCTGAGAAGCTTTTCACCAGAGACGGGCGCTGCCTTCCCTGCGTCCCGGGAAGCTGCTCAGAGGGAGCTGCTCGCAGCTGCCACGCTGGCTCCCACGGCTCACAGAAGCTCCTCTCTTTGGTCCTGTCCTCCGAGGCAGTGAGCGTGACCTGCTTCTATTCATCCTCCCAAATTAGTCTCACTGGCAGTGGAACGTCCGCCGGTCCCTCTGGTCTCCCGCGAAGCCAGAGTGGCCTGAGCGAGGCTTCCCCCTGCATCACTCCAGCAGCAGCGCGGGGCCCCGGGCCTGGTTTGCGGAGCCCCAGCACTCGGCGCTGGGTTTTCCAGCCCCCTGAAGGGTTTGTGAAAATCTCCACACACACAAAGAGGTCTGTTCGCCTTCCTGTGGATGTGCGATGGGAAGTTTGACTCCAGATCCTTGGCAATGTCTTATAGAAACAAATACTGCACAAGTCGAGCTCGTTACTCAGGAGAGACGACGGATCTGCTGGCTCGAGACTGCACGTGAGGCTACATCTCAAGACCTGCGAGGGTTGCCATGAATTTGCATCACCTGCCCCTCTAAGGCCTGTCAGCTGGTACAGTTCAGCGACACGGTCTGACCATAACTCAAAATCCTCCTCTTGCCTCGGAGTCCTGAATTACATTTGTTTACCTGTAGCCTGGCCCGGAGTAGTGGATCCTGGGGCCTGTGTCTGGACCTCACCTTGGGGCTGATGTGCCCTGCTGGACACTTGCCATCACTAGGAATCACCCTCAATCCCAGACACCTACCGCCCCAAACTGTTACCCCCAAAGGGGTAGCCAGTGGCAATTCATATTGGTGGGTGGAGGGGGAGGCGTGTCCCTTTGCCCCACTCGGGACAATTCTGAAGCACCATCCAAGCTCCGAGTTCCCTGTGGGGGCATCTGAAGCTTCAGTTGTGATCACACAGGTATTTGGTTTCTCCCTTTCCCCAAGATGAGCATTCCCACCTCCTTACTCATGTAGGACACACACACACACACACACACACCCCTCCTAGTAGCCACTGCACGGAATACTGCATCAGTGCTTATTTCCAGAGAACTCAGTCTTGCAAACTTGGTATCAGAAGTGTTCTAAGGCCTCAGACTCACAAAAGGAGAGTGGAGGTGGCTCACCTTGGAGTTGTGGGCAGGGAGGAGCATGTCGCTGGTGGCCGGGGAAGCTTGGCGAGGCCACGGGTTGCTGGAGCTGGTGGCTGTTTGCAGGTGGCATGGGTGAGTTTGCACCAGAGGGGGCTGCCCTGGCAGCTGCTCTGTCCCAGTGCCGGAGAAGTAGGGGAGAGATCGTCACCGAGGGTTATGGAGTTGACTTACTGCTGCTGAGCATCCAGGGATGCGCTTTGTGGAACAAAGATCATGACAGGCTCAAAGTGATTCATCAGCAATTGAAGGCAAAATGCGAAACCCAGTTAACCTCCCTGCTGACATTTACTGAAACCCTAATATCCTGCGACCAGTGGTCAGAGGAGCAGAGGAAAGTGCAGGGTGTGATCCGAGAGAAGATTCGGTCTAACTGGGAGGGTAGCAAGCATCAGAGGAGGCTGAGACCCTTTGTGCCCAGCCTCCGCCAAGGAAGGATGTCACGGGAGGGGAGCCCGGGCGAAGCCGGTGAGAGCTGCAAGCACACCTTGGCCTCCTGCGCCGGGGCTGGGTTACCTCTGTCTCCCACAATACACTTCACAGCCCCCTGGAGCATCTGGTGGTTCTGCTGAACATCTTCTAGGTCCGTTGTGTTGGGCTAAGCAGGCCAGATGGCTCAGCGAAGGACAGAAACTCCACCTGGTCATCATTCAGGGCACTGCCCCGTCAGGGATGCTGTAAGAACGCCCTGGGGCTGGACCACGGGGCTTTCCTACCAGGTACAGGCTTTCACTGTCACCTACACCGCTCGACACCAAAGCAGTACATGGGGCAGGTGGGTCTCTGGGCTTGGCTGCAGAGGGCTTGGCTGCCGTGCGTTCAGCTGGCAGATATGCTGCTCCTGCCACTACTGGGCGCCCGGGAGGTGGTGAGATTTGGAACAAGAATAGGAAAGGTGGTGTGAGCTGTTTGCCCCCAGATTTGATCAAGGGCCAGTTCTACACATCAGTCCAGTCTCTGGAGAATTCCATGTTAGCCAGTGAGCAGGGTGGGGACCCCAATGCTAGCTGAGCACCTGCGATCAGAGGCATGTTTTTTCCTTGAGAAAAGTTTCCAGTCTCTTTAGGAGATTGTGTATCAGCTGAGCCCAGGAAAAACTTCAAGTTCCGCTGGGTCTGTATGGAAGTGTCTTGAATTTACTCCATTCTGTAGGTTGGCACTATATGCAGGTCTTCAGCTGAACTCTTCGGATATTTGTCAATTGTTGATTTAAAATGCTGGAACACGGTAGAAAACTGGTGCCATTGAAACTAGGTATTACAGGGAAGTTTTGTCAAGAAAACCTTTCTGTATCTGTATAAGATCATGAGTGTGGACTTATTTTGGCAGTGATTTCAGGGTCTAGGTAAGTGAATGCTGTACGCCGTGAAACTTGTCACTGCTGTATGTCAGTTACATCTCAGTAAAATGAAAAAAAAATGCAGCTTCTCCTGAGTTGGTGTGGATATTTGTCAGAGTTCATTATGTGTGCATTTCAATCAGGGAGAAAAGAGAATAGTTTAGTTATTTTAGCACTAACCCATGAAATTATTTTGTTTGTTATCTTATTACAAATTACCCTTCATTTTCACTTTCCTTTTCTTATTTTGCAACAGATCTGGGAGTGAAATTTGCCAACAGTAACTTCACGTCTAATAAATATTTCTCTTTGGCCAAGTCAAAAACTTAAAATCTCCTCTTGCTCCTGCGAACGAGGGAAGTGGAGTTTAGTTAACTCAACTCTGGGGAGCCAGCTGGGGGCTGTGTTTGTTTTACGTGGCCGGACGCATTTTATTAGTCTTGAGAGGAAGGGCACTTGGCAGGGAAGTCTTTATATATTAGATGTCAGGGAAGGTGTTTTATACATTGGGGTACAGCTTCCAACGTCTCACTCACATGTCCTTTGAAGAGCAGGCTCTGTGGGGGCTGGGAGTCGTGGAGCAAAGAGGCTGCCTTGCTTTAGATCCGTCCTCTGTCCACTTCGCTGCCCTGGAACTCCATTCCCCAGAACGCCCTTCTCTCCCAAGTTCTAGGTGAATATGGATCATGCTCTTGCTTGGCATCTTTTGCAAGAAATTTGGGAGGAGGCTATAGTCCTATTTTGCTTCTGTGCTAGTGCAGGAGCAAGGCGCTGCCTCCGCTGCTCAACAGGCTGGTCTGTCACTTGTCGCTGTCACTGGCTCACCCTGGGGCTGCGCTGCTTGGGACTCTCTGGCTTCAGGGTGGGCAGGATGATGTGATGCAGTTGGAGGCGGTCAGGGGGTGAGAGACCACACCCACGATCTGTCCCCTCCTCCTCTGGCTGCCAGCTCTCCTCATAGGTTTTTATTCTAGGAAAAAAATGTCTGTTCATTAAAGAAAATGTCGAACACGCAGAAAGCTAATTAAAACATCACCGGTAAACCCAATGCCTTGTCAAATTCCTCTTTATCTAGTCAGTCATATATTTGTAGGTATATATTCATATATATTAACATTTGTTATATGATACTTAAAATGAGACTATATATAAAGTATGTATGTTTAACCATTCGATTATATTTTTTATATATTTAATATTATATAGCCTCACATATCATATAATATATAAATATGAATGCTATATAAAATAAGAATCTATACAAATAAGTATACTTATATATTTAAATCAGGGGTTATATTGCACATGTAGGTATTGAACTAGCACTTTCCTCATTGCACTTTGTCACTAGCATTTACCAGTTCCCTAAATACCCGCGAGAGAATGTGCTTTAGGTGATTGTGCACCGCCTCACCTCGGATCCAGTCACGCCCTCAGTGGGTGCCCAGCTCTCCTACCGTTTCTGTTATAAGCAACACTGCACTAAGACACTCTCTGCGTGCAATTGTGTAAACCTTTGATTATTTCTTGAGAATAACTCCTCAGAGATAGGATTTCAGACTAAATCTTAACCCCAATGGTGGTGGTAGGAGGGGCCTTTGGAAGGCGCTGTGTTCCTGAGGGCAGAGTCCTCAGTGATGGGATTAGAGTCCAGTGAGTGTCTCCCAAGACACGAGGTCCATGGGCCCTTGATCTCGAACTTCTCAGCCCCAGAACTCTGTGAAATAAATGGTGGTTGTTTAAATCACCAAGTCTATGGTATTTTTGACATAGTAGCGCTGCAGTAGCTTTCTGGAAATGTTTCACAGATATTGAAGCAACCAGAAGCTTTTTAAAAAAGATTTATTATTTATTTATGCATACAAGGACTGGGGTGCAGGCCAGAGGTGCAGGGAGGTGGTGAGAGGATTCACCAGAGACAGAGTGGGGAGCAGAACAGGCAGACTGATGAAATACACTGCTGAGGGGAGCAGCGGGCGAGGCAAGAGGGGTCTGCCGTGCCATGTGGGATTCTCCCTGGCTGACCGGGAATCGAACTGGCACTGCAGAGGCTATGGACAGCGCCTCAGCGTTGCACTCAACCCGCTGCACCACTGGGGAGACCTGGTCACTTTTATTTCTTTGAATAATTGCATACATGTGTGATGAGCCTTTCACGTCGGTCTGTCCTTTTCATGCTGAACGTCATCTTTATCCAAAGAGATCTGCTGTCACGTGTGTTTCCTTGTTACCCAGCTCGCCCTCTGGGCTTCCATTATGTGATTGTGTGTTAAATTTTAGCTAGCATTTTATTATTTTTGTTGTACAAGTAACAAAGTAAGGAAGTACAAATAACAGTAAACAAGGACACGAGGAACAAAGGGAAAATATTAAATCCAGGCATGTGAACGTGAGTAAACATTAGAACTTTTGCTGATTTTCTTAGAGAAAATGATTTTCTTAGAGAATGTGAAAAAAGAGGGTGGTTGCTTTTCCTGGGTTTTTGGCTTCCTTCTTCACCTTTCCTTCCTTCCTTTCTCTCACGTCTGTCTGTGTTTATATATATATATATACATATATATATATATATAGAGAGAGAGAGAGAGAGAGAGAGAATGTTCACGTGGAACGTTGAGGTTGAATGTTGAAAGTGTGCGGGCACCACCATCTCGTACTTTGTTTGCCCTAATGTCTTTAGTTGAAACACCCTTAACAGTGTGTCTCTCATTTCTCACTAATATAAACCCACATTTTGTTAAATATTCCAAGTTGTTTATCTTGGCTCGTTTCTATGTTATTTCCTCAGCACAGTGGCCTGGCCTTAGTGCGCGGCTGCTGTGGGGAGGACTCTGGGCTGGGTGGTTTCCACATTTATTTCCCAGTGTTCAGGGGCTGGGAAAGCCAAGCTCGAGGTGCTGGTTAGGTTGGTTCTTCCCGGCTTGCGGGTGTGGCCCTTCTGCTGCGTCCTCAGGTGATGGAGAGAGGGGGAGGGAGGGGGGGAGGGAGGGGGGCGAGGGAGTGGGCGATACCCGGTGTCTCTTGCTCTTACAAGGTCATTCATTCCTGCAGGCTCCATTCCCACATCTGCAGGTAAACCCGATCCCCTCTCACAACCACCTCGGAACACCACCACCTCGGAGGTTAGGGCCTCTCCAAATGAAATGTGGGGGACACAAGCCTCCATCCCATCCCAGATGAATGTGTGAGATGTGGCTTCACTGCCTGCCAGAGAGCACAGCACTTGCGTTGCCCCCATGCGGTGCTGTCACCCGGGGCTCCCCAAGACACCGGCTTTAGGGCTCCTTCAAGATGTGACTCATGGGGAGTCTCTCTGGGGAGCCCCCAGAGTCACCCTCAGTTCCTGTCAAGACAACCTTGGGGGAGCTGGACTTGGAACCCCAGTTTCCCTGTCACCCGAGACAATTTATTTTTGTTTTACTTATGGGGCATAGACATCCTCTTGAATAAAGAACATTTTGAAGCCAAAAAAAAATTGAGGGCTCAGTCTGAATTGTTGCTGATAGTGACCAAGTGCTCCTCATGATTCTTTTGATTTTCTTGGGCAGTAATGAGAGAAGATATTTTCTTATCTTTATTAGACATTATTTATCTTCTTTTGTGAGCTACACATTATCACCTCCTCAATTTAATTTTGCATTACACTGTTTTTTTTTTTTTAATTATGGTAAGAAATAATGCCCATGATATTAACCCTTAGATTGGCAGGATGTGGCAAAGCAAAATAAATTATCGTGAAAGAATGATGCGCGATGTGGTAAAATGTACACAGACGGCAGGTTCTAAGTTACTGTTGAATTTGAAAATTCCTTGTGAATAGTTTGGCAGAGATCTTATGGACATCGGTACTTGGAGGCGTAAAGGTCTGTGTTGTAATTATCCTGGTCAGCTATATAAGGAGAAGGAATAATTGGCTGGCAGAAAGGAGATAAAGACTAAGACCCAATTAACTTTGCAGATAGGCTAAGGACATAATAGGATTTCAGCCACTGGGACAAGTTTCCACAGGATTAAATTGTAAGGCCTGGGAGGTGGCTGCTAGGGTTGAGAAGGCTTATCCTCAAGATGAAGGTAATAATATGCAAATAAGGTCAAGATTAAGCATATTTACATAATGCTACCTTGAGGAGGTATTTGAGGGTGTTTGTGAGGAAGAATCTTTTAGGCTGAAAATGAAAGTTACTGTGCAAATCTAGACTTTGGTTATCAATGTAAAGTATAAAATAAATGTTCTGTGTCTGCAGGTGGCCTCACCTATCGCCTGGTCAAGGTGGCTGTGTGGAGAAGAGCTAGGCCAGGTGGTCCCCTTGGACTGTTGGCAAGACCAGCAGCCAGGGCCTGACTCACTGTCCTCAATCCTACCATCACCGGAGAGCGGAGCACCTTAAAATGGTGAGGATTTAGACAAGTTACCAATGCATTGCAAGTTCTTCTTTTTCCACATTTCCATTTTTTTTTTTTCTTATTTATAGTTTGGTTGCTGTTTCTTATTAGCTTGTTCTTCGAATTCAGTGACACAGAATTTCATCAACATTTTCTTTATGATGATGCCTTGGTCATATGTTGCTGCTCTGTGGCGGTGTAAGTGCAGCCTATCGGCCCATGGTTTCTGTCCCTACACTTTCCTGGTACGATCCCCCCACTCCCCCATGTCTATGGAGTTGCCTGTTGCATTTTAACTACCATTCTTTGTTCACAGATTTGAGGGGCCATCGTTATAAATTAATGCACATATATATATATATAAAAATATATATTGGATCTTCTATTTGTTTCCTATTCTGCTCCTTTGACTTTCTCCCCCATTTGTATTTTCCTGCTACACTAGAATAAAGGGGTACCTTTGTGCTAATATTTTAGTTGTGGAACCAAAGAAAAAATACTCTCTTGAAGTGTGCCTGTTGTTTCAACACACTGACCATGCTCTGTTCTGAAGCACTTGGTCTTAAACAAATCCAGACCTTTATCTCAGCGTGGAGTAGCCTGGGGCTGGGTTCTCAATAGCAGCGGGTCCATAAATCATCTTGGGTGCTCGGCTGTGAGCAGATTCTCGGCTGGGTTGTCAAAGATTCCTACCCAGCCATGTGGTGGGGCCTGAGACCTGTGTTTTTAACAAGTGTCCAAGAGGCTTGTTTGTGTGACCAAACTTTAAGAAATAATTGGGCAAAAGGGTGACTTTTTGATATATATATTCAAAGCCTCTATTGAACAAAATTGACTTTATCCTTGAAATTGTTTGATTTATTTTGGCTAAAATCTGACAGCGCAGTTATTTTATTCTCTGATGGAAGAATTTTAGAATTGTTCTTCCAAACATAAAATTGGTTCCAATCTTAAACACAAGCTCTCTGGACCTCTACCCACAGTGCCAACTCCCACAGATGTCAGTAGCTGGCATAGCAATGGGTAAAAGTGGCTAAAATGCATCATCTGACTTCTTCTAATAATGACCTGGGGACAGGTATGAGAGGCGCTCACCTGGCCTGTCTTCTCGTAGTTGATAGACTGTCCTTACTGTTTCTGTACCTGTGCGTTTTAAATATTGCCACATGCAAGTATTTGGCAATTGCTTTAAATTCAGATCAGAAAATATTTTTCTGTAAAGTCATTTGGATGATATGGGAGAAAAAATGTTCCCCAAATTTTTACAGGTGAAATTTTTTGAATCTCTTTAAAGTATATATTTAAAAGAAAACTTTCTGTGTTGTTGAAGGAAGTGTGGTTGCTATGGAGTACTTTTAAATTCACTTGACACTTAATAAGCACCTGTTTTTATTAACCTAGATTTCTCTTGGAGTAATTTAGCATAGGGTTCAATGCTTGATTATGGAATAAGGGAAGTGTGTCTTAAATTCTCCTCAGGGTTGCTTAGCAAATAACAAACTACTAGTAGAATATATTTCAGTTGGCAGAAGTACGATGCTTAGAGTATAATGGAACAGGCTAAATACATCTTTCTAAAGTTTCTTTCTTTGCTCTAATTGCCTCATTTTCTTTTATCTTGAAATTTTCTACTTTAAAAAGTCATTTAAAAATTACAACACTAATGCATGCTTATTATGGCAACTAAAGCGATACAGAGAAAGCTAGTAGTCTCTCTTTTATCAGTTAAACATGCTTTGCAATGCAAATAATAGAAAACCCTACTAACAGTGATGAGTAGAAGTTTATTTTTCTCATAAACAGAAGTCTTCATGTGGCCGTGTCTCGCCTGAGCCGATCTCCACCATGCTTTGGCATGTTTCTCGTGGGTTACAATACAATTGCAGGAGCTCGGAGAATCCTATCTGTGTAGGGTAGAAAAAAATCAATTTTCCCTCTGTCCTATGAGTTCTTGACTGAGCCCTCTGTAATAGTAGACATAATCAGTATAAAAAGAAACAAGTTATTAACATGTATGCATCATGTCCATGCAAGATAATCCAAGGAAAACTGAGCCGTTCTCTGAAGTGGCCACTAGCTGAAATTCCTCCTTCAGTTAAAGAGAAGAAGAAAGGCGTGGGGTATATATATGCTACAGATCCCCCCGAAAGATAAAGGGCTTGCGGAACCTGGAGGAGCAAGGATTCTCCAGAGAGTATCAGCTAAACAAGGCAAGGTTTTTATTAAGGACGTGCACAAGGAAGCAGTGCAGGAAAAGGAATGTTCTAGGCTGGCACCCCGAAGAGGGCTAGGAAGAGGCTTGAATCATAGCCACATGGGGTTGGGGGGGGGCATCCTAGCATGTTCTGCCTGGGCTGCCCAGGGCACGCCCAGGCGGGCCACATCCTCCTTCCTCTATTGCACGTTTCATCGGCATCTACCCACTGAGCATGTGGGGCCCTCTGTCCCCCGCCTCCAGGGAACAGTGGAGCGGCCACTAGTCAGGATATTGCAGCTTCTCTCTGAGCACGGGCCTTCACCGGCCTTCAAGGGTGTGAAGGGGCCAGGTTGTTTGTGCAGGATGTTAGGCAGGACCTGGCGTCGGTAATTTGGTCCAGCAGTTCAAACAGGACCTTGGGCAACTTTTATCCTACTGGCTTGAGATTCCTTTTCCGTAGGCTGTCTCATGCACTCAGTGGAATACTACTCAGCCATTGAAGTCGTTGAAGCAGTGCCTTTTGGGACAAAAATGGATGGATCTTGAGATGATCATGTTAACTAAAATGATTCAGAAAGTAAAAGTTAGTTAACAGAAGGTTTCATTCATCTGCAGAATGTGAGCGATCAAAGAAAACAAACTCGCAAAACACAACAAATGTAATTCTTAGACTTTGTGACCACCACAGTGGTTGCAGAGAGGCCGGGCAGGCAGCTGAGGCAGAGCCGGAACGTGGGCATGCACTGGCCCGGCCTCTGCTGCAGAGCAGCGATGCATATAAAGGTGCAAAGCTGCATTCCCCAAATTATATGGTCATGCAAGCAATTGACAAAAAAAAAAAAAAACCAAAAAACAAAAACTGAGCAGAAAAAAAACAAAGGCAATTATGTGTGCAGATGTAAGCCGGGGTCTTTCCACTGATGTTTCTGGTGATCTGGTCATCCTCTCCCCGACACAGAGGGACCCACCCCTTCACGGGGAGATTTCTTTTATTAACGCAAATTTCCCTTCCAAAAGGTCAACTTCTACTCTATTTCCAGCATGTCTCCTGTTTCTGCTGCTTCTCAAAATAATCACCCCCAAACCTTCCTATACCGAGGAGCTTTGTGTGAGCGGCATATTCTGCCACCCTTCAAGTTTAAGGCAGGAAGGATGGGTGGGAAGGCAGTGCCAGCTGCTTCTGCCCTTGGCTCCGTGAAGTCACAGGTTCCTCGGAGTTCCCCTGGGTCACTTTCTGTTTGCCTTGCTGACTAGAATTGCTTACTTGAAAGAACTTGACTGTGAGGCTGGCTGGTGAAGTAAGAGCTGACTTTCCAGCAGGCAGAGCAGGAGGAGGCAGGAGTAGGAGGTGGTTACAGAATGATTTCTGGAACCTTCTTTTTCTCCTTCAGTCCTACTTCCCTAGTGTTAACCCTTTAGTAGGGCGTGCAGTAACCCTCTGCAGGGCGTGCTTCATGTGTACATGAGGCATACACACACACACACACACACACACTACTATACACTGTGCACATATGTTTTAATAACAAAAGTGATTATCTGATACATTACTACTTTTTTTCTACATATTTTCTTCTCTAAATAATAGTAACAAGGATGCATATACATGTTATATTAATGAATACATAGTGTTATGCAACATATGTATAATATATAACATATACAGCATGAAATATACTGTCTATATGATATGTGTATATGTGTAAACAGTCAAAGTTTGATTGTGTGTGTGCAGCTATGTAGGTATACATCTATATATGCAAGTGTGACATATATGTCACCTCTCGGGGTGGCAGGTTGGGAGGGCGTGGGATGAGAGATCGCTCAGAGTCCATGCATGAGAAGCCTGGAAAGCCACATGCGGCCTGACCCAAAGGTGGTTTCATCTTTATTAGCATCAAGTACAAAGGCAGAGCGAGTAGCCTGGGCGTGTACCTGTGGGTGGGGGGAAGCAGTTATCAGGGGTGTAAGCTGGGTGGAGAGATCAAGGGCCATTGCCTGGGGGGGCTCCATTGTTCCCATTAGTCAAAGCAGACTATGTCAATTCTAGGGTCTGCCTGCTGTTCCAAGCAGATCCTGGTCCCCCAGCGTGTCCTCAGGCCAGGACTTCTGCCCTTGGTGAGGGGCCCCTGCATGACCCTACACCCGGCTGACAAGCAGGGACTCTGGGCACCAAGACAATGTCCCCGAGAATAAGGAGGGCTGGGGACTCCACACATACATATGTGTAACAGCAAACATTTCTTTGTATGTGTGTGTCATTTTGCACTATAAATACGTGCATATGTACATCCATTCCTAGCTACCAGTATATACATATGTATCTTTGTAGATTATTTCACTTGTGCAACTTTTCCTTTCCTGTAAGTAAGATTCATCACAATTACTTGCATCAAAAGACATAAATATCATTGCTTTTAAGACATATTAAATAGATGTTAGAAAGTTTCACTTCTATAACACATTATGTGATTTTCTATTGCTCCATCTGTAGCTCTAGGAAGTAGTGATACTTTAATATTTGGCAGTCTGATGAGATACAGAACAGATTTTTATATGCACGTATAAATGATGCATCCAAAGCTCAGAAAAAACCAACAAAAACAATTTATATACGAACATTTAAAATTTTCAAATTTCTAACTTAGCGATATATTGTTTCTACTCACAATGTGAGGAAACAAATCAAACTCAATAAATACATTAAAGAGTACCCTGTGTGCATAATAACTTTTGTGTACCATTTTACAACAACTTTTCATAATAAGGGATATATTTCATGCTCACAAATACAATAGGAAAAATCAATATCCAATTTTATTTTCAAAGTGATACATGAAAAAGAGTTTCAAGATTCATAGAATTTTAAAATTCCATGTTACATTAAAATCGTCAAGTCTAATGATTCCCATCCAAAGAAGAATTTTCTCTACAGTATTCAATTTCCGCTTGATTATTTTTAGAGACAGTCTTTATATAGCAGCTGGTTCCAATTTCAGGGAGTTTAGAGTGTAGAAAAGTTTTCTTTTTTACTCTGTCAAAGTCGGCTTCACTGCAATTTCCACACGTTGGTCCTAGTTCTGTACCCTGGAGCCACATGGGACACATTTCATGTGTCCTGCCCGTGACAGTCCTTCAAAGATTTGTGAATAATTCTTCCCATAAGACATTTCTGCTCCAGCTAAACATTTCACTTAATTAAACCTTTCCTCAAATAACAAGTTGTCCAACCTTTTTATCATCATGGTTACCCGTCTCAGCACACAAGTATTTTTTTTTTAATCTTATGATCAAAATTCATAAGTAATGTTACTGAGTTTCCTCACAGAATGTGGAAACAGCCACAGTGTAGTGACTGAGTCTAGGTGAGAAGTGCAAACAACACTTCAAATGATGTCTGACCAAAGAGAATATTCTAGACTAATGGCTTTCTTCATCTGAACATTCTGCTTTTATCAATGTAGCCTAAGGCTGTGTCAACTTTTAGAAAAGGAACAGTAGATAGAAGTTGGTATTAAGGTTTTAATTGTCTAAAAACTGATATTTAATTCTCATAACTGAATGATAAATATTATGCAAGTCTAACAACTATACTCCAAACTTTTAGTTTATTTGCTCAATAGAAAAACAAGGTATTTGTGCTGGTGATAAATGCATTTATGTATTTCCTTTTCTCTTTAAATTAACCCCCTATCAAAATTATTTAAGTAATTTTTATTTTTAATTTAAATAGAAGACTTAATCTGCCATTCACTGATTCATTTGGTAGATATATACTGAAGTTTCAGATATTCTGCTGTTACATTTCACATACTCTGGCTGACGGGGAATAAAACATACTGACTCTTTCCTCCTGTAATTTATATTCTTGACTGTATGTGAAAAGACTGGCATTAATGAGATAATTATTGATTATCTTAAGTGTTGTACAAGAAGTAGAAGACACGAGAAGGCTAATATTGATTCTCATACATAGCCAGAGTTGAGAACTGCTTTCACACTAGGTGGTTTATCATTTTACATGATAATTAGCACCAACTCAAAAAAAGGGGGTATTACTTATTCAAGGAGGTACTGCAATTTAATGTCAACATTTATTTAATATCCTATATTTGTAAACTCTCTGGAGAGGTTGAAATCCTGTTTTTTTTTGTAATAAACATTTTCATTTAAACAAATACCTGTTTATTTACATTTAAGTTAATGTGTTAAGTTTGTTCAAGTCAAGTGGATGACAGGGAGAGTGAGTTATATCCTATAACTAGTATTCACGTAGCACTGAAATGATACTTTAAAACCTAAATGTAGTCACCCCCCCATATATGTGGTTTCACTTTCTGAAATTTCAGTTACTCTCACCTGAGGTCTGGAAATCTTATATACAATAAGATATTATTTTGGGGAGAGTAAATGGGGGAAGGGAGAGAGGAGAGAGACAGTCACATGAATTTTATTATAATATACTGTGATTGTTCTTTTATTACTCGGTGCTAATCTCTTTTAAAATAAGAAAAGGAGAAAGAAAAAGAGAGGCCCCTTATAGGCACAGGCAGGTAGGAGAGCTGCCGCTTGCCAGTGCAGAAATTGTGCTGATGGGGTTCTAGTGATGCTAATCTCTTATTGTATCTAATTTATAAATTAAAATTCATCATAGCAATATATGCATAGGTGATCACATAATATGTATAGGGTCTGGTACTATCTTTGGTTTCAGATATCCACGGGGGTCTTGGAATATATCCCCAATGAATAATAGGAACCACTGTTATGTGTTTGCTAGAAAATATTTATTTTTTTAAATTTTTTAATTTTTTTAAAGATTTGTTTATTTATTTATACAAGCACTGGCTACGGTCAGAAGCGTGGGAGGGTGAGAGAATTCACCAGAGCCAGAGTGGGGAACAGAACAGGCAGACAGACGGAGTACACTGCTGAGGGGAGCAGCGGGCTCGGCAGGAGAGGTCTGTCGTGCCATGTGGGACCCTTGCCGGTGGCCGGGGATCGAACCCGCGCTGCAGAGGCTGAGGGCAGCTTCGCAGCCCAGCGCTCAACCGCTGCGCCACCGGGGGAGGCCCTAGAAAATATTTAAATTAAATAGTGTAGTAATGGAGTAGGAGAGGAGCAAAAAAGATGTATGACATATAGAAAACCACACACTGGTAGATGCAACTCTTAATCAGTAATTACATTAAATGTCAATAACACTCAAAAGGCAGATGTTGGCAGAAAGGATTAAAATAAATCTATCTAAATGCTGTCTACAAAAGTCACACTTTAGATTTAAAGATGTAAGTTGATGGAAAATGGAAAAACAGATGAAATGCAACCGATAAAACAAAGCCAAACTGGTAATATTAATATTGGAAAAACTTATACTTTAAGATAAAAGTTGTTGCTAGACAAAAAGGACATTTTATAATGATGAGTCAATACATCAAGAATATAAATCAATTGTAAACATTTATGCATCTACGAAACAGCCCCCAAATAGATGAAGGTCTTTTTCCTATCCAATATTTTGGTTAATATTGTCCTAGAAGTTCAATTTCCTCTTTATTTTCCTCCTTGAATTTTCTTAAGCTTTGCATTCATCTGTGGTCAAAATCCTGTAATTGGACTTGGCATTTTAATCAAATCTTACCATCTTTTGTCTCTTAACCAGAAAGTTTATTAGATTTTTTTATGTGCATCATGACTGAAGTATTTGGACTCCTTTCTATTATCTCATTTTTGCCCCAGAAGGACTGAAAATCCTTTTTCATTTTTCTTGTTTTATTTTTTTTCCCTTAAGGAAGGGCATTGAGGTTTTCCTCTTCCTTTTTCATTTTTATCCTTTACTGATTGAAAAGTTAAACCCTTCATTTTCATGTCTGTTATGCATATTTTACAAGTTAATGTCTTTTTTTTTTTTTTACTTTATTTTCGCTTTGAAGCAATAAGGTCCTAGAACACTTAAATCTGCAGTCATCCCGTCACAACTGCTAATAGCTGCTCGGTATCTTTTCTCTTTTAAATAAATTTTATTTTGTAGAGCAATTTTAGCTTCACAGCAAAATTGAGCAGAAAGTACAGAGTTCCTATGTACCCTGTGTCCCCACAAACCATCTAACATTCTCAACACCCTCCCGCCCCTGCCAGCGTGGGGCAGATTTTACAATTCATGAACCTGCATTGACACAGCATCATCACCAAAGTCCAGGGTTTGCTCTTAGTGTGCATTTATGGTTTTAGTAAAATGGTTAATGATATGTACCTACCATTTAATATACAGAATTATTTCATAGCTTTAAAAATCTTCTATGCCTTGCCTCTTCATCCCTCTTTTCTTACCCCTGCCCAGCCCATTTCTCTCTAAGTCTGTAATTCTGCCTTTTCTAGAATATCTTTTTTTTTTTTTTTAATCTTAAATTTTATTTTTATATTCCCCCATACAATTGCAAACGCCCCATTCTGACCCCAATCCTTCCCCTCCCGCCCCCCACCCCCCAAAAAGTGTCTCTGGTTCATAGTTTTTTGTTGATTTTGATTTTCACTTTCTTATATTCTTTTTCCTGGTCCCTTATTTAAGTTTTCTAGATTCCTGCTATGAGTGAGACCATCCGGTATTTTTCTTTTTCTTTTTGGCTTCTAGAATATCTTATAGTTGGAATCATACAGTATTGTAACATCATTGTCAGGCTGGCTTTTTTCACCTAGTAACAGGCATTTAAGTTTCCTTCGTGTGCTTTCATGACTTCGTAACTCCTTTCTGAGTATTGAACAGCATCTCATTATTTGGAGGTAATGCGCTTCCTAAAATCTCTTCCCCTGCTGAAGGACATCTCGGTTGCTTCCAAGTTTAACAATTTAAGTAAAATAAACATAGTATGAAGGTTTTTGTGTAACTATAAATTTTCAGCTCATTTTGATGTCAAGGAGTATTAATTGCTAGCTTATTTGGTAAGAACATTTTAAATTTTGTAAGAAACTGTCAAGTGGCCTTACGAGGTGGCTGCCCCATTTGCATTCACAGTAGCAGTGAACTACAACAGCAACAGTGCCTGTTGCTCCACATTCTTTTATTTTTTTAAGATTTATATGTATTTATTTATGCATACAAGAACTGGGGTGCAGGCTAGAGGTTGAGGGAGGATTCACCAGCGGCAGAGTTGGGAGCAAAACAGGTGGATCTACTGAAATCCACTGCTGAGGGGAGCAGCAGGTGAGACAGGAGAGGTCTGCTGCACCATGTGGGTCAGCTTCTGGCTGGGATCGAACTCAGGCCACAGCGGCTGGTGATAGCTTGATAGAGCTGAGACTTTAACCCCTGCATCACCAGGGAGATTCCCTGCCCCCTCTTCTTGACAGCATTTGGAATTGTCAGTGTTTTGAATTTTAGCCCTGTAAATAGTAATGTCTCGTTGTCAATTTAATTTGCATTTTTCTAATGACATGCCACGAGGAGCATCTTCCCATATGTTTATTTGCCACTCATATTTTCTTTGCTGAGATGGCTCTTCATTTTTCAATTGTGTTGTTTTCTTATTATTGAGTTCTATAGTGTCTTGTCTATTTTAAGAAGTCCTTTTTAAGATGTATCTTTTGTAAATATTTTCCAGACGGTGACTTGTCTTCTCTTGAGTAATTCAGTATTTTATTTCTGCATTTTTAACTGCACAAATTAGACATTTTTATTATCATCTTTATTACAATGTTAAAAACATTTGTTTAGATGTATCTATGCATTTAACATTTTCTGAGCTCTTCATTTATTCCTGCATCCCAGATGTTGCTTTTGGCATCATTTTTCTTCTGGAGGCTATCCATTCGAGATTCCTATAGTGGATATCTTTTGGTGGCATACACTCTAAATTTGCCATTATCTGAAAAGCCTTCTCATTTTTTTTATTTTTATATTCCCCAAACAATTGCACCCCCCTTATTTTGACCCCAATCCCTCCATTCCCTGCCCCCCCATAGTGTGTCTCTGGTTTATAGTTGTTTGTTGATTTTGATTTTTTCTTTCTTATAGTTAGTCTTTTTTCCTGGTCCCTTATTTAAGTTTTCTAGATTCCTGCTATGAGTGAGACCATCCGGTATTTTTCTTTTTCTTTCTGGCTTATTTCGCTGAGCATGATCCCTTCCAGCGCCATCCATGTTGCTGTAAATTGCATGAGTTTATCTTTTTTGATTGCTGAGTAATATTCCATGGTGTGTATGTGCCACATCTTGATCCAGTCATCTATTTTTGGGCATTTGGGTTGTTTCCAAAGCCTTCTCATTTTTGAAAGTTTTGTGAGGGAGATACACAATTCAAGAATAATATCTTTTTCTGAAACATTTTGAATGATGTATTTATATTTGATATTTTATGTTATAATGTCTGCGTTCTTATTTTAACTGATTTTTTTTTTTGGTTCTTTGTCTATTTTAAGTTGTACTCTTTGGCTTTGATATTCTGGAGTTTTATTGTAATGTGGCAGGATACTTTCATTTCTACCTATTGTTTATTTTGTGCACATTATTGTGATGCTTGTCTCTGAGGATTCCATTCTTAGATATTTTAAAAATTTTCACCTTCTTTTAAATTTATACACTGTATCCATTTCAACTCTTCTTGAGACTTTACATAAATATTTGCCATTCTTATTTTGTGAGGTTCTTAATTTGTATATTCTCTCTCCCCTCTCTCCCACCCTCCCAGTTGTCTCATCTCTTTCTCTCCTGCAGACACTCCAAACACTCCATGTCTCTCATCTAAGTCCACGATCTTTACTGGTTATCTGTCTGTAATTTAAGCTTTTATTTTTCATTTCTAAGATTGTGATCTTCTTCCTCCTGTCTGGTGTTTGCTAGTCATCTTTTTCATGGCCTTTTGAAACAAAGACATGAGTCTTATTTCTTTCAACAGTGCTCGCATTACTTTAGTTTATATGCTATTTAAAAAAACTTGTAGTACTAAATCATAGAAATAAAAATCTCTGTGTAAGGATGGAGAACAGGGAGGCGGGCGTAGGGTGGTGGTGCAGGAAACAGCATGTGTACAGTCACCCTTGAGCGGCTGAGTCTGGGGACTGACCTGCTGCTGGGCCTCGCCAGCCTGGCGGGAGTTGATGAGGCCAGAATCCGTGTGTCCTTCCCTGTTGCCGGAGGAGCACACAGCCCTTCGGTTTGGGGTTGGGATAAGGCTGGAGGTGGACACAGCAAGGCAGAAATGAAGACAGAGTATCCTAACAGCAGGAGGAGAACAGATACATGTTCATCTTTCTGTGCTTCCTCCTGAGCAGAAAAAAAAAAAAAAAAATTACCCTGACAAGAAATAGGGTGGGACCAGAAGCTTTGAAATGCTTTTGTGTAGCTGGAGGCAGCTCAGAAAAGGACTTTGATTTAAAACCCAGTTCTTTGAGTTCAAGTATAAGATCCGGCTCAGACAAAGAACATTAAAACTATCTCATCACTCTTGATTTTGTTCTTTTATTATTTCCTCTTTTTGCTAAGTGCAGGCTTTCACTATTTCAAAGGGAGATCTCAAATGCAGTTGAGGGAGAGCACATGAGGCCTGATGAGGAGCCCCCGGATTTCAGGAGCGGTCGCTGAAGGGAGGCAGGCCAGCAGACAAAGCAGGAGGGAGTGCAGCCCCCAGACCCTGCCAGGCGCTCCGTGCTCTTTCCAACTTCTGTGAAAAATGGTAGTGCCAGTGTCAGTGCCTTCGAATGGAGAGAAATCTCAATTCATCTCCTGTGAAGAGATTGGTGGTGAAAAATGGTTCCTTTTAAGCTACATTATTCTTGTTTGTGGTATCGGGAGGCTGCGTCCTGTTGTCGCGGAGAAGAGGTGCCAGTGATGCTGAAGTGGGCCTGTGCCCTGCTGCCAGGCCGAGGGGCTCCCTGGGCGTCCCAGGAACATAGACCCTTGACATGGGCAAACTTCCAGTGGGGCCTGGGTCCTGCCAGTGCTGCCTGGTCATGTGACTTTCTTCACCTCTTGCACCTCTCTGTTTTTCTCTGCAGTATTAGGGCCTCGGGACAGATAATTCTGTTGTCTTCCCACCTACAAAGCATATAATTGAATCTCTCTCATTGTATGCGCTGGGCGTTTCTTCTAAGTCATTTGCCATCACAGAAATGAACACCCAGGGGATTTCATAGCCTGAGAGATTTCAGAATGAATCTGGGATTTTGTGCTGTTATTCAGCCTTGTCAACAGCCAGCAGAGCTCTTAGTTTAGCAGTGGAAGGAGTGTGTCCCCCGGCACTGAGGCCTAGAAGGCCTCCCGGAATCATGGCTGACTTTCCTTTTTCCTGCTAATCAAAGAAAACTATTTTTTTTAAAGATTTATTTTTTATTTATGCAAGAGCCGGGGTACAGGAGGGTGAGAGGATTCACCAGAGACAGAGTGGGGAACAGAACAGGCAGACTGACGAAATACACTGCTGAGGGTGAGACAGGAGAGGTCTGCTGCGCCATGTGGGTTGCTCCGAGGCCGGCGGGGATCGAACCGGCCCTGCAGAGGCTGCGGACAGCTTCACAGTGCTGCGCTCAACCACCTGTGCTGCCAGGGAGTTCCCCAAAGAAAACTATTTAGCACACCAAATACCTTTATAAACCTCACATTTTCTGAGCAATAGTCATGATATGCTGGAACTCCATTCCAAATCTAGAATCTAGTATTTATTGATCGGGCAGCCTGTGCCCTGAATGGTCTGATGATGCAAACTCAGAATCTCTGTGAAGCCTTCTATGTGTCAAATTAACAAAAAAACAATCTCCCTCAACTCCAATGGCTTTGTCTTTTTCCAGAGCAGAAGCTGCTTCTGTCCCACGGCGATTCTCATTAAACTCGATGAGAAGATTTTACCAGCTTGTCCCTTCTCTTGTCCCACAACTGTTTTCTTCCCTGCTGCTCTTAGCCCTTGCTCTCCTGTTTTCTCCACCTTGATCTTTGCAGCTTTAACACACCCTACTGAACCACCCCGTTGCCTTTGTCTCTGTAGTTCAGGCTGTTTTTATTCATGATCCCCCTCCCCCGGGGAATTTTCTCCTTTTTGTCTGTAGGAGGCAGCACTGGCTGTCAGTCAGTGGCTATTGACAAGGTGCCTTCTAGTGGGGCCAAAAAAAAAAAAAAAAAAAAAAATCACTTTGAACAGAACAGAACTTTGGGAGACAATTATGCAGAAGTACCATTTTTTTGCACTTCCAGGCCGACAGTGATGGCATTTTAAAAGGAGATGCCTGCAGGGGCTGCTCACAAAGAATGAACCGCAGACAGTGAAATGACAGATCATCAGGAGATATATTTTTGGGCAGGCGATTTCTTTGGTGTCCCTGAAATGTACTATATGTATACCCCTCTTTTTTGGAAAGACACTTTGATGGAACACCTGTGAATAAAGGATTTCAGATTTTTCAAAAAAAAACCTGCCAGTTCTATAGAGCCTTCATTTAAACAAAAGCTATATTATGTTATGGTATGTTCACTTTGTAGCTAAGATAACAAAGGGACTGAATACGTGAGGGATTTTATGTGCTTAACATAGATTACCTCATGTTTCCTTGTTAAGCCTCAAAGAGAAAATTTGTATTTCCTCTCGGAATCTTCAAACTAGTTGAATAATCTGTAATGACACATAATTTAGTTTCTGTTAACTAATGTTAGAGGTTCAGAATATTACAGTCTTAATTTTAAGAAAGAAAAGTTTTAGTTATGGATAATATTTCTGAATTGGATGAGTAGATCTCATTTTAATTCAAATGTCAGTTAATGCTTTGTGTTTTTGAAATTTTTCTGTTTGAAATTTTTTTTTTTAAATATAAATCAAATCTCAGTTGTTGTGTCAATATACCTCACTTAGACTCTTTTTTAAGAGATTTATAAGCCCTGCAAAATTGTTGGAAAATTTTGTATGAATCTGAAATTTTCTGGATAAAAGGTTTACAGCTTTTATAGATTCTTAATGGAACCTGAGAATAAAAAGCTAACAAGCAGCAAACTACGTGAAGCAGTCTTTAATCCTGATTGATATTTTAGGCCGATGCTTTCTCCAAACTCTGAAGTGTGTGTTGTTGGGCTTTGTCATAGGGAGGCTTTAATTACAATAAAAATGGACTAACTATGCCATCCTGAGAAAGGGTGTCTACAGGCAAGAGCCAGGGGAGCCTGTAGAACTCACACTCCAGACAGGAAGTGGAGGGCTGGCGCCGCTTACTGACACCATCCCAGCGAGGGTCACGCTTTTACTGTCCTCATGCCCTCATGGCTGCTTCTCCATGTGTTGGTTTCACCCCATCTTCATGTGTGAACTGGACTGGCTTCTCAGAATCAATGCTAATTTATCCTGCATCAATAGCTCATAAGCTTGAGTTTTTAAGTATCAGTTCCTAATTCCTGGAGAATGTGTCCAGGTGACAGATGCTCCCCAGTAGCTCCAGGTTGCGGGGTGACATGCATGTCGGTGCGCTAAGGAGGACAGCGAGGCCCATCTCCTTCAGGAAGATACCTGTAGCACCATCTGATTGTCAGATCGATGACTTTAATAATTAAAGTTAAATGAAATGTGATCGATTAGAGTCCTGTCATGAGGCTTATTTCTGAGAAAAATCACATTCAGGGTGAATAGCTGAATAGAGTCAGATTGCTTTCTTATGTGAAATCAGTGCATTATCACAATTTAGAAAATAAAGACTCAAGAATCATTCCTGAATTTCTTTATTTAATACCTACTTGAGTACCTACTGAGAGATTCGCACGGATGTGAGTCTGGCCCACAGAGCAGTAGAAGTGGTGTGTAGACTAAACAGAGAGGTCATGACTTGCTCAGAATGTGGTGGGAGCAACAGAGCCACAGCAAGTGTCAAATACGCTGTCCCCAGCGAGAACATTTCTTTATTACTGCTTATTATGGTACTGGGAAATTGCATGATTGTTTTTAATACAATTAAAACAAATCTACAGAAAGCTACAATAGTTATCACCTTCTCAAAGAATGATAGCGATAAGCAATGCTAGACTTTCACTAGTGACCAAGATGGTGTAAGGGAACTTGCCATAAACAATCAGATAGGAGGAAACTTGACATAAGTTTGTTTATGAGGTAGAACCCACTTACAGAGTCTGCAAATGCCAGCCATTGGCAGTGACTGCCAGGCACAGAAAAGTTACGTTGCTGTGCCTTCAGCATACCTTTGCACATGTCTCTGAAGCAAGTGGTGAAATATATGAGACTGTGCCTGAAAACTGCATTCTCTGTTCCCCACATTTAAAATTCTGGCACAAAGTATGGAACACGCATGCTGTCTGGTCTCCGTGGAGATGCCAGGTGTCGCCTTAGGACCGGATTCAGGCAGTTTATGTTTGCCACCTGGTATGGTCTTAGGGATGTTAAATATCCAAACATAGCTGCTCTGGTTGGGAAATAACCAGCTCCGCCTCTCCATGCCTGCTCGTGCCCAGCACCACTCTCTCTGCACCCCACAGGGCTTGGGAGATGAGGCGAGCTCTGAATCCCTTCCTGCTTAGTGACTCTCTCTGCACAAATAGTTGTTACTACTTTTGTAATACTGTTCATTTTTAGAGTTTTCCATCTTTCCCAAAGTTTCTGAGAATGGAGATGAGAACTATAGGAATATGTTATAGCTGCTGGTCTTATAAAGATCCTGTCCTCTGTCAATATCAACGTAGATAGACTGGGGCTTGTCCTCAGACTCGAGTACACAGACAGGTGAGAGCTGCAAGGAGAGAGGTGGTGTGGCTGCTATAACTGGTGTTGGTGTCCAGTTTTTGGATCTAGTCTTGCCTGAGCGACGACTTTGACAATGTCCTCTAGTCTCTCACAAATAAATCTCATCCTGAATAGAAGTCAGATGGGTTTTAATTTCCTGTACCCAAGTCACCCCTGAAGTTACTTCCACACTATGTAGTCTGAAGATAGGGGCACTGGGAGAAAGAAAATATTGGAATGGACAGAAAGACAGGTGAGCAGATTACAGAGAATTAATGAGCTACATAGATGAGGATAAGAACTCAAAATTTAGCATCTGCAGATGAACATAGAGAAAATAAACACCAAAGGGAGCTTGCAAATCTTGGATGATAGAGTAAGATTTTTCAATGAACATCTAACAGAAGTTTTAGAAAGAGAATAGAGACCTTCCTGAGAATATTACTGGATGGATAAAAGACACACATTCTCAGATTCAGTAACCCCGAATATGAAAAATAAAAATAAATAAAAATCACAGGCATAAAAATGTGAAACTAGATAAAGAAGGATAAAGAAGGCTCTCAATGGCTCTTAGGCCAGTGCCTACCAAAGAATGGTAATGATTCTGTATCTTATAGATGACAACATGTTCTTATATTGTAGTTTTAGAGAAGCTGAAAGAGGAAGCACTTTTTTGGTTCATACTCCCCTTTTAATTTTTTTTAAAGATTATTTATTTATACGAGCACTGGTTAATTTTTTTTCTTTAAGTATCATTTGTATTATAACATTATATAAGCTTCAGCTTTGCATCATTAACAATCAGCATCTACACATACTACATTAAGTTTGCCACTGAAAGTCCGGTTCTCTCTTGCCCAATACAGTTGTTGTTTTTTACTCCATTTCCCTACACTCCAACCCCATTGTTCTCCTGGTAGCCACTAATTAGTCTTTTAGTCCAGAAGTTTATCTTTATTTTATTGAGTTTATCCATTTGTTTTTTTTTTTCTGCATGCCACATAGGAGTGAAATCGTTGTCTAATATATCCCTTTCTTCATTTGACTTATTACACTAAGCTGACTTCTCTCTAGATCCATCCATATTGTTGCAAATGTCAGCATTTGATCTTTTTTTTTTTTTTAATAGCTGAGTAATAGTCCCCGTTTGTATCTACCACGTTTCCTTTATCCATTTGTCTGTCAGTGGTCACTTAGGTTGTCTCCGCCTGGTTGGCTACTGTGTGCATGTAGCTCTTCAAATTAGTGTTTCAGTATTTTTCTGATAAATACCCAGGAGTGGAATAACTGGATCATATAGGATTTCTTTCTTTCTTTCTTTCTTTCTTTCTTTCTTTCTTTCTTTCTTTCTTTCTTTCTTTCTTTCTTTCTTTCTTTCTTTCTTTCTTTCTTTATTTGTTTGTTTATTTTTAGTAAGAGGAATGGCAGTTTTCCATCCTGGAATATTATGTATTGTTTCCATATATATATTGCAACATGTATTTGTAATGTAAGGCCACTCTTGGTTTGCTAGTTTCTTTATAGATTATGAATCTCTTCAAGGAAAGTATTGTGTGTTCTGCATCTTTATCTCCAGACTTTCAAACATCGGCCTTGACAGCCAGTCAAAGCTCTTTCAATTTGCTCAAGTTCCAGGGGACTTGCTCAAACTGCTTAAGATAGTTGAACCTTCTTGCTTGAGCACGGTGAATAGTATCCCTTCCTTTTGAGAATTTGGTATATGCAATGAAAAGAGAACATATAGGAAAGCCATCTGTATTTTTCTTTTTCTTTCTGGTTTATTTCGCTGAGCATGATCCTTTCCAGCTCCATCCGTGTTGCTGAAAATTGCATATCAAAAACAAAGTAAATAATCCAGTCAAAAAATGGGCAGAAGAGCTAAAAAGGAATTTCTACAGAGAGGAAATGCAAATGGCCAACAGGCATAAGAAAAAATGTTCAGCATCACTTGTATTCAGGAAAATGCAAATCAAAACTACAATGAGATACCATCTCACACCAGTGAGAATGGCACATGTTAAAAAAACTAGCTACAACAAATGTTGGCGAGGATGTGGAGAAAAAGGAACTCTCCTGAACTGCTGGTGGGAGTGCACACTGGTCCAACTACTATGCACAGCTATGTGGAGATTCCTCAACCTGCTAAAGATGGAAGCTTCCATATGATCCAGCAATTCCACTCCTAGGTATTTACCCAAAGGACACAGAATCATTAACTCAAAAGGGAACCTGCACCCCTATGTTTATAGCAGCATTATTCACAATAGCTAAGCTTTGGAAACAACCCGAATGCCCAAAAATAGATGACTAGATCAAGAAGATGTGGTACATATACACCACGGAATATTACTCAGCCATCCAAAAATATTCACTTATTTTTAAATAGTTGTGACCCCCATTTGAAAACATCAAACAGTAAGAAGCCCAGAAAGTTAAACCTTTTTACACTTAGGTAGAATTTGTAATGTAGGTGACTATTTTTTATTTTTTCGAGGATGCTGAACATGATGAACATAAAATGAAATTGCCAAAGAAAGAAAGAAAAGAATCGAAATCAATTAGAAAGGCTGAAATCACATTTCCCTATTCTATAATTTCAGGTAGGACCAATTTGCCTCTGATGACTGCATTTAGTTACTGTCACATTGTCTTAAAGTCTCTTTCTGATTCCAGTTAAGGTAGAAAACAAATAACAAGACAAACAAGAAATGAATTCTTGAGGTGGAAAATCGGACCAAGTCAGGTTATTTAACATAACATTATTCTAGTCAAATTATAGATTCAAATGTTTAATTTGGTTTATGCTGCATATCGTTGGGTCCATCAATGGGAAAGTTCTGATTTTAGGCCTCCGTAGTAGACAGTCTTTCTGCTGTGTGTTCTGCCTTGTCCCTCGCTAGCCTGGCCATGATACCTCAGAAGGTCTCATTAATTTTGAAAGTCCTGTTAACCAGATGCTCTTTCTGGTTTTCAAAATGTCAATTTATCTGGATGTCCAAGCAGAAATGCCCTAATCTTTCAAATATTTACATTGTAGAACGCTAGTTACGCTTCTAATAACACTGTCATCTGCCTTAGTATAAGCAAAGATTGTCAAGTGTAAATTTTTACTGCTCTCAGTTTCAGGAAATTGAAATGTTTGCATATTCTTTGCTGGTATTCTTACAGATTTAATTTTTTTTTTAAACTTGGAGACATCACGGTCTTTATATTTCAGTAAAAACCAGATGCGCTTTTTAAAAATGCTGCAGAACTTCAGTGTTTTATTTACCATGCCCAATTTTATTTGGGTAATTTCCATTTTGTCTTTGGACAGTCAGTGTGGAAACACTCCCACTTACCCGTGGCCTTGTCAGTGGCAGTTACAGGAACATATGCAACTTTGGAGACATGCATGTTTTAGTGGCTATTTAATATAATGTTCCTTATGTTTCATCCAGCAAAAGCTACCAGGGAACAGAAGATGATCTTCCCCGTGTCTCTGTGGAGCACGAACAGGCCATCCTTGGGACCCACCGCCCTTATTTACACTCATCACAGCTGTTTGCACTTTGGAAAAGTTATCTACTTTAAATGAAAAAAAAAAAAACAAACTTAATTGGGTTTCTTTTTTCATTTAAACTACTCACAAAAATAAAACTGTATGAGAGTGGGAAGAACCTGCCTGACAAAGCATGTGAAGCATCACATAGGCATCTTATTTATAACCGTGTTTGTTATCATTTATGCTGTAATGGACGCTTTTCCCAAGGGGGAATGTAGGTCTGTTAACACCACAGTTTTAACATTGTGGTGACCTTTGCTATTTTCAAGTCAGCCAGACATGACTGCAGAGAGCACATCCGCAGCGCTTTCTCTGTTAGCACGAATTTGAGTCTCAGTGTGAGACTGCGTTGCCTTCCACTTCCAGTCTGTTCAAATTTGAATCCATTTACCCCCAGCCAACCTGGAATGGATGTGTTCTCTCTCTCTCTCTTCCTCTCTCTCTTCCTCTGCTCTCTCTCCTGCTTTACTTGCTTTTGCAGCAGCACACATCTATAAAATGAAGATAGAGCTGTGATTATCCCTCGTGAATGAGCAAATTTCATCGTTGCCATCCTCTCTCCTTTGACTTCTCTGTTATGGTCCTTGGACAGCTGGACTTTGCATCTGCCCCTGGGACTTCAGGAGTCCCCGTGATTATTCTCACACCTTAGGATACCATTCTAATGAGAATCAGCTCCAAATGGACTTGGTGAAAGCTAATAGAGAAATGAAATTTTATAATCTATTAAAGACCATATTTCTCCATTCAAGATGCATGCTTTTAAAGACTTTCTAAGGAGGACTTTCATTGAAACTAGGGGGCAGTCTGACAATACACTTGCAGAATATTTCTGAGGCTGGAAGTCTTTGGGATCCTTAAACTGTGCTACATTGACTTATGACATGTCCATTTTAATCAATCTATTTCTTGTATAAATTAAATTAAACTTTAGGTCAGGAAATCTGTGGCTAACCTTTGTAGGGAAGGGCAAATTGCCTTTGATCTTGCACTTTGAAGATGTCTTTCCTGCACTTTGAAGATGTTCTCAAGAATCATCGAATTTTCTATGCATGTCTAGGCATAGCTTTCCTACACTAAAGACCTCTTGGAGGGTACTGGGGTTTTCTGATGTGTTAATTTATATCTTTCAACACATTTAGGAAGTTTTCAGCCATTATTTCATCAAAAAAATGGTTTTTGCCTTAGTTATTCTTCTTTCCTTGAGAATAATTACATATATGTTAGATATTTTGATACCATCCTGGAGCTATGGTCACATTGTTTGGAATTTATAATTCTAGCCATGTTTGAATTTGTTATGGAAAAATCTATCTTATCATAGAAAGAGCAAAAGATTTGTAATAATAGAGTTGGGTTTGTTTCCATTTTCATTAGTTGTTGGCTTTTAGACAGAGTTATGTAATATCTCCCAGCTTACCCATATATTTGTAAAATGAAACCATTACCTGCCATGAAGAGTTGTTTTGAGGATTAAATCAGTTAAGGAAAAGTCCCTAATAAGGTGCTTGACACATCATATTCCCATTAAATGGCGTTTTTATTATTTAAACTGTTAGTAGCAATATCAAAGTATTATGAATAGATTGATATTTATAAAGGACTGTGTCTAGAAAATTTCTGGACATCCAAGAGAAGAAGATAACTGAGACTTACATTTTTGCTGGAGGCAAAATAATACCTGCACAATACTCCTGTATTAGTAATACATTTTTCTATTCTATTTTTAGATCTCCACACAGCATTCTCTTATAAGTCTTCATCTTTTTTTTAAAGATTTATTTATTTATGCATACAAGAACTGGGGTACAGGCCAGAGGGCGGGGCAGAGAGAAGATTCACCATAGACAGAGTGGGGAGCAGAACAGGCAGACTGACTGAAATACACTGCTGAGGGGAGCAGCGGGGAGTCAGGAGAGGTCTGCTACACCCTGTGGGTCAGCTCCCTGGCCAGGGATCGAACTCATGCTTCAGTGGCTGCTGATAGTGTCATAGTGCTGAGACTAACCCCTTGGGCCACCAGGGAGACCCATCACATTTCTGATTTCTAAGAACTGAACATAAGAGACCTTTGATTGGTGACTTTGCAATGGTATCAAGAATCTCTGTAGTAACTAAGAATGACTTTGATCTAAAGACATAAGAACATTGTGAATCCATTGTTTCCTACTCTTTTCTTCCTCCAAATCCTCCAGAACTAGAGAATTAGTACATGAGAAAGTATGTGCACCTGCACGCCATTAATTTGCTTGATGGTGTTTTTTTTTTAAGATTTGTTTATTTATGCAAACAGGACCTGGGGTACAGGCCAGAGGTGTTGGGGGATGAGAGGATTCACCAGACAGAATGGGGAGCAGAACAGGCAGACTGACTGAAATCCACTGCTGAGGGGAGCAGCGGGCGAGACAGGAGAGGTCTGCTGTGCCCTGTGGGTCAGCTCCCTGGCTGGGGATTGACCTCATGCTGCAGAGGCTGCGGACAGCTTCATAGGTTGCGTCTTAACCCCTTGCGCCACCAGGGAGGCCTGGTGGATGGTGTTTTTATGTTGTTTGTAGTTTAATGTTTCCCCTTCTTTGTTTCCCTCATGATGACAATATGCCTGGGATGTTGAGAAATCATACCTGAGCAAAGCTGAAGAAACGTTTTTCTTAATGAAAAACAGTACAGCCCGTGCTCCTCCCTGGGGATGGCAAGAGTAAGTCGTCAGAAGTGTGTTAGTCGGGAACTGACAGAAAAGCCTACGATGGTCGTTGCTCCCAGTCACATCCCAGGAGGATGGTTATCACGCAGGTCATGGCTGCAGAGAGCACCGTTACCAGCCGGCTCCGGCTGCTGGGAGGCCCTAGATTAAACGATGCTCAGTCACCAGTTGACTTGAAATCACTACTCAGAGCTGCTTCACAGTTGGCGACAAAATTTTCTTTAGTGAAGGTGGAAAATACTGGCACTTCATTATCACACTTCCTGGGCTGTCCTAACTGGCTGTGACTCTAGATTGTTTTGACAAGCAATTGGCCACCTCGGTGTTGCACAGCAATTAGTATATTAAAGGAATTTTGCTTGTAATTCAATGTATTTCCAAGACTATGTTCCTACTGTAAAACAACTTCAAGGTGATTCCTTCACATTAGGTCACTGTGTTAGTTTCTAGGGCTGCTGAAACAAAGTCACAAAGGGCCATAAACCACAGACATGTATTGCCCGACAATTTGGAGGCTGGGCCTTCAAGATGCTTGTCTGGAGGCCATGCTGTGCTGAAGGCGCCGTCCTTTTTTGTAGCTTCTGCAGCGTGGTTCGTTCCGGTACTGTCTTTGACTTAGGGCAGGTAATTCCGGTCTTCACCTGTGCTCTCCCAGGCTGTGTGTCTGTGCCTCTACTTCCCTTTTTTGTAAGAACCCCAGGAGGGCATCACTTTACTGCATAGGGATGCATCCAAACTCACTACAACAGCAGTGACCCTATTTGCAAACAAGGTTACAGTCTGAGGTTCTGGGGATTAGGACATCTGAATTTTGAGGACAAGAGAAGTCCATCCCTAGCGGTCACCGTCACATTAATTTTCACTGAAAACCAACTTACGATGTTATTTATTTATGGTTCTTAAAGTTGAGAAAAGTGAAAACCAAAAAGTCTGCTCAAGAAAACGGTATCGTCAATGAAAACAAGGGAAGAGTTACTTGGAAGCAGTTTAGGATGAGAAACAATTACTGTGTCAGATCAAAGGTTGGAATCTGTAGATTTTTTAATTGCCTGCTTTCCATTGAGAAGAAAATAATAAAGCCTATCTTTGTCAAGGCGCCTTATTATGAAGGAAATTGGATTTTAGATTTTTGTAATTCTTTAGAAAAAGTTTTGTTGTTAGCAAGGAATGTTCTTTAAAAATTATTTCTTTTACCCCTTTGTTTTGAAGTAAATTGTTCTTCTTGTTCAACACAGACCTCCGTGTTGGAGAGATACGTGGTGTTTTCTGTTCTTCCAGGCTCACGGCCTTTCCTTGTTGACATAATACTGTGAGTAGCACAACCCCCACCCCCCCAAAAAAAATGGCATAGATTTAGTTTAAAAGGAAAATGCAGGAGTTTAATTTAAAAATACTTCCATTATGCATTGTTCAGAATTTAAAGGAACAGAAAGAATGTTGTAAGCAAATGGAAATTCTATTTCTGAATAAAATTTATTCCAAAAGTAACATGAGTTTTGCCAACGTGGCCACCAAGGCAGAGCTTGGAGTAAGGCGGGAGCAGTTCTCTCCTGGGGCTTGCAGTGGGGGCATTTTGACACCTCGATCTGGCTCCAGTTGGTACAGATTTTGGACTTAAGGTCTGCAGAACCGGGAAGGAATAAACGTCTGTTCTTTGAAGCCCTGGAGTTTGTGATTTGTTTACAGCAGCCTTAGGAAGCTAACCCAGGGCCCACGGGCTCTGCCCCAGGTCCAGTGAGATCTGGGCTCCCGTCAGCACTGCCTGTGGTGGGAATCCTCCGGGACGCGCTCCTCGGAGCTGCCCACGTGGCTGCAGCTCTCTGCTGGCGCTGTCAGGTTTTTCTCAGACATCACAGGATTTTTGAACACTTTCATCCAGCTCTACCTCCCTCTCCTCTTCACAAGGGTCAGGCTTGCTTTCCCTCCTCACGCTCTCTGCCCTGAGTAGCTGCTCGTCTCTGTCCTCTCACACAGACATTTTCCTCATTAGGATCTTCTGAGTTTAGTCTCTTACTGGCACCTGCCTTTTGAAGGACCTGGAGTAGCACATTGGGGGGTCAAAAATGCTAACTTAAAAGCAGAAGAATTAATCTAATTTTTTAAGCCTCAACTTTTCTTCTAAGACCCAGACCTATGTGCACTACTGCCTGATCCACACAGGGTCCTCACAGACACTCCTATGGGTGGTCATGACCAAGTATGGACTCAACAAGTCCCCATTCCCTCGCAGGAGGCATATGTAAACACATGTATACACACACACACACACACACACACCCCTTCTGTCTCTAAGCTCAATAAATGGCGCCCTCACAGATCCACTGCCTCAGCAAACACTTGTCATCCAAACTCTTGCTTTTCCTCACAAGCCATGTTAATAAAAATCCAAATCCTATCAATTTAATCTTAAATTTTTGCTCAGATTTCTCCATGCTTCTCCTTCCGCAATGCCAGCATGCCTTGTGCACAATTATTATGTCACATTCAGATTACTTCTCAGCCCCCTAGTAAGCTTTGCTACCTCGAGTCTCCTTTACCTCCAATTCATTCAGCGACCGGATGCAGCTGGCTGAGGCTAATGTGCAGATCTGCTGATGTTACTGGCCTCCAGCTTAGCGCTCCTGCCATAATTTATTACCACCATTAGGATTCAGTTGAAATTCCTAACGCTCCCTACGCCTGCACTCCTGAGCGGGCTCGTGCAGATGTTTTCCCGCCTGCTCTCACCCTCCCACTTGAACAGCCGGCCTGTGGCCACCTGCCTTTGTCATACCTTCAGCTCTGTTTTGCCTTCTTGGTCGTTGCCATTTAATTCTCTCCATCTGGAGCACTCAGGTTTCTTCTTAAAAGCTTTATCCCAAGATGTCTGCCCTTATAAATCTCTACAGCAGTGGTTTTCCAATGGAGTGACTGCCCCTGATGTTAGTCGTATCTGGAGATGTTTCTGTTGTCACAGCTGGAGTGCTGCTCCACCTGATAGGTGGAGACCAGGGGTGCTACTGGTACAGGTGGCACCCTCCCCCCCAGTAAGTACATGACCCAAAATGTTAGTGTGGCTGAGAAGGAGCCGCGCTGTGCTGCTGGAGCCGAGTCCAGTGACCTACAGGGCCACAGCTGCACCCTTCCCTGAGGGCCGGGTATTTCTCACACCACATGGTCTTGCTTCTCCCTGTCTGCTCCCCACTCCTGAGTGCAGAGGCCTTGGACTCACCTGTGCTTTACAGTGCCTGTCTGTGCACAGGAAGCAGTGGATCAGTATCTTCACCCCTTGGGAGAAAATATGAATGATTTTGGCCTTCTTTGTCTTCTTAAAGTAGTGTAGTGAAAATAATTTTACTTTTTTCTTAGAGTGTATCTACATGGTTTTTAAAATTTTATTTTATATATTTTTACATCATTTTTCATTTTTGCACAGTGGATGCCTTTTCATCTTGGTTATAGTCCCCATACAATTCCCACCCCCCTTATTTTGATCCTATCCCTCTCCCCCCCGCCCCCGTAGTGTGTCTCTGGTTTATAGTTGCTTGTTGATTTTGATTTTTACTTTATTATAAGCTGTGTGGAGATTCCTCAACTTGCTAAAGATGGAGCTGCCATGTGATCCAGCAATTATACTCCTAGGTATTCACCCAAAGGACATAGAATCATTAATTCAAAAGTGCACCTGCACCCCTATGTTTATAGCAGCACTGTTCACAATAGCTAAGCTATGGAAACAACCCAAATGCCCAAAAATAGATGACTGGATCAAGAAGATGTGGTCCATATACACCATGGAATATTACTCAGCATTCAAAAAAGATAAACACATGCCATTTGCCGCAACATGGATGGCGCTGGAAGGGATCATGCTCAGTGAAATAAGCCAGAAAGAAAAAGAAAAATACTGGATGGTCTCACTCATAGCAGGAAGTTAGAAAACCTAAATAAGGGACCAGGAAAAATTTTACTTTTGAAAACATCCTGTTTCCCTCTTCCCCCTACCCATAGTTCAGTATTGATTGTGGCTGAGATTCCCTGCTGTTCCGGTTAAATCAGAACTGTTCAATGTTCTCATTCACAATGCTGGAGACAAGTATCTCCATGAGGAGTGGATTGATGGCTCTGCTTTTTGCTTTTAATAATTCTTGAACCTTCTCTTCTTACTGCCGTCGCTCGTGGAAATCCTACCAGAAATGTGTGTGGAGACAAGGTCGGGGGCTTGAAGGCTTCTGCTTTGTCATTCCCTTTCTTTGGACTTTTTTTTAACCCTCCCTGTATCTTCTAGACTTTTTCTTTCCACTTATTCATTTACTCCTTCACTCTCCTATTTCTGAAGCTTAAGTCTCAATTCTTTCTGTTCTTGATAAGCACATCTCCCAATTCCATCTAAGTTCTCAATGAGGTGATTCACTAGACAATAATACAAGGAAAGCCTAAAATATTTTCCTAAGCAAAAATATTTAGCTATTAGAGTCATAGGATAATTTCTGATTTTTGTTTTGTTTTGTTTTGATACATACCGTGACTACATCATGTTTCTTCCATGTTTTAGTAGACTAAAGAGAGTCCCTGAGAGAAAGGGAGAGGCTTTGAGTTTAGATAATTATTTACTTGGCTTTATATCTCTGAGAAAGTTTCCTTCTTTAGGGGAAATCAAAACATACTAGATTCAGCCAGGAGATATACTGATATACCCCACCACTAAGTGATAAATGTAAAAGTAAAGTAAGTAGTTAAAGTAAAACCCTCTCTTCAACAATAAACTCTGCTTCTAATATTATTAACTCCAGCCTGTGACCTCCAGGAGCTTTACTACATGAAATAGGCCTCCAAATATACAATAAATTTTAGAAAGCCATATCATAGATTAGTAAATCTTATTACCAAAGAGCATAACATAAAATGAGACAGTCATAATGTTTTTTTACGTTATGATATTTGGTATTGATTAAATATTTTTAACATTATTTCTATATTCTGTTTGTAAAAGATGTTTTCAGAAAACCCAATTTTGTGCAGACAGGTGGTGAGAAGTACAGTGTGACAGAGAGCTTATTCTGGCACATGTGGGAAGCTGTGCTGTTTTTGCTCAGAATTTGATCAAGTCATCACTTGAAGAACCTAAATTTAAATCTCTACTCACACATATTCCATTACTTAATACTTCACAAGTTAACAGCACACAAATCTCTGTATTAAATGGATTGAGAATCCAGACACAATATTTAGTTAAGAAGGGAAATATTCATTTAAGATGGATTCAAGTCTCGACATGTCAAGCACTAGGTAATTCTTTATTGAACCATCAATCTTGGGATGATACTCTTAGAAGTTGTCCAAGGTGACAGAGTGACTAATCCCACCCTTCCCCGCATTTGAGCGTATGTGGGTATGGGCGAGACAGAGTGCTTAGATTGTTGCAAGATCAAACTGAATTTCCTTTTTCTCTGTTCCCACATGGATCCTATTCCCTTTACCTTTTCTGAGATAACTTCACTCTTTCAGGTCACAGCTCATTTTTTACTTCTTCTGGGATGTTGTCCTGTTTCATCTGTCAGTCTCCTTTGTAGTATGTGGTCATAATTGTAATTCTAAATTTTGATTGTTTAGAGGGTCAGTGTCAGCCTCCTGCACTAGACACATTCTGCTTAATGCGTGACCCATGGAGATGGCATTGTTGGTGTCACCCTAGGGCCTTGTGAGGAAGGCAGGATGTTAGGTTCCACCTGAGCTTTGCTGAATCAATCTACATTTTTCAGTCCCCCAGTGATTCCTACAACTATTAAAATTCGAGAGGCACCACTCTAGACTACACACTTTATGAGGCCATGGTCTGTCAAATCCCCAGTGCTGGCCACTGCACTAAGAATATGTTTACTGAATAAATTCCTCTACTGAATTAATATGTGTGGAATGTACCTGAAGTAAGTGGGTTCATAGGAAAAAAATAGTGTAGCTAAACACAATTATTCTACACTCTTTCCATTTGCTTATTTGACACATATTTAGTTAATGCAAATCACAGACTAGGAATGGCAGTGTTAATACAGGTGATGGCAGAGTGTTCTTTAAATTTTCGTATTGCTCTTGCTAGCAGATACGTATGAACATAAGTCCAAGGTGTCAGAAGCATGTCAGAAAAGTATTTAAACTTGACCAATCGACCTAATTTTCTACTATCTTAAAAAAGACTACCTAATATAGTCTTAGCAATGAAACACCTCAGCTGACATCACAGAGCAGTGGTGTCTACCCAGAGCCTGCCATGGGCCATCTTCTGAGTGCCAACACGCACTCTGATGTCTTCAGTGTGATGCCCATTCCCAGTGGCAAGTCTTGTGGATTTTGGAGAAGGCATGAGTTGCAGGAAAGGATGATAAGATGAAACAATCGGGGGGGGGGACCTTTAATTCCTTAACTTATCTTACAAATCATTTTGAGACGTCCTTATGAAACGGTCTGTCATGTAGCTACTGTGGGGAGCCATTGCTAGATCTGTAAATTCTTCAAATAACCAGGTCTTTTAAATTCTGAATTTTCAGTAGGTCTCAAAGGTCATAGCGTAGGAAGAAGTCCGACCAAATGGCGTGATGGGGATTCTGTACATCGCTAGTTTTACCGAAAATGTGCAAAGTAATGATATCAATATGCAAAATAATACAAACTATAGGGGTAATGGAACTTGTAACCTTTAACTCTCATTCAGATGGAATGCGGCAAATTTTAAATTTACACTATAAAGTTATGTAATTAGATTTTTTTTCTTTATAGAAAAACATTTGTGATACAACTTCAAAAATATATGTACAACCATTTATCATTGCTGGAAATGTAGGTTTTTCTCAAAGGATCTAATTAAAGTCTGGACATCTATCCTTTTGATATGCTATAGACCTCCAGATCGTAGGGGCATGTATATGACTATTGAAGACTCCAGATACATTTTAGCAGTTTGATACTATTTTGAAGAGTCTGTTTTTTAACTAATTGAAAAGAAAATTTAATAAAACTTCATGAAAGGAAATGTATACAGATGATTTAATTCTTGTGTGCACAAGTCTTTGTTAAATTTTAATATCGAAATCTTGCTAATATTTTTCTGTGGAGGTAAATAAATGCAGAAAAAAAAATCCTTATTATATATAGTAAAACATTGATCATTTTAACAGGATTCACCTTTTAAAATGAAATATATGCCAATTTCTGGGTTGAATGTTTTAAAAAGAAGGAAAGCCTACAGAGAGTGATTGGATAATATTTTCTAACCCTCAATCCCAGTGGGGAGAATATTCTCCTCTTCCTTTGTGCTTTGTTTGCTCTATAATCCCAACTAAAAAGCTTTAACTTTTATTTCTTTATGCTAATCCCCTCCACTAAAATTCTACCTCTGTCTCTACCCATTCAAAGTGTGTCTCACAATTTATCTTACACATTACTGTGTAAATTATTTTAACAATATAATGTCAAAAATCCACCTATTATATGATGGCAATTTAACCAAAAATATTTATTAAATCCCTGATATGGATATGCTGTCATTATACTCTGTGATTTGTGTGTGTGTGATAGAAAAAGAACATAATTTCCTATGACATCAAGATTTTCCTTGATGTAGTAAGAACAAGTATTCAATGTTGAGATTAGCTGAATTATTCACACTTATAAAGATAAGGAAATACTGTTTTATATGCTTCTACTGCATCAAATAGCCTAAGTATCCTAAAAACGTAGACCTATTAGCACTTAATATTGCTCCATGCTAATACTGAGACTCAGAATTAAAACCTCTGTGAATGGAGAGATTGAACTGGGGTCTCTTAGAGGTCATAAGTCTCTTGCATGTCCTAGGCTACCAGCTCAGTTATTTTTTAATCCTGGTCACTACAGGTGAGTTGCTTCAGTATTCTTACTGTTCTGCAAAATATGTAAATGCCCCCAGGTTGACAGTAGCATCCAATTCAACACACTTACATATTTACACAGTATTTTTTTGTTATTTTCCTTCAACTCACAATACCGAGAAAGGATATTTATCACACAGCATTATTTTCTCCCATTTAACCTTTTCTTTGAGGGCCCTGTAAAGACCTGACAGAGAATATTCATCCTTCCTTCCCGTTTCTCAATTCACCAAAACAATATCCACATCTTCTCTTTTTGGTATTCTCTTATTTAACAAAACACAACTCCTTATAGTAGGATCCGCTGTCTGCAATTGCCCCCTAGGATCCAATACTTCCTTTTCGCCACCTGGTTCATTCAACATCTGTCCTCCCCTGAGGGCAGGACAGTGGGGTCTGTTCAGTGGCCTGTGCTCAGCAGCCAGCCCAACATTTGCTGACAGGGAGCACTCAGTGACTCGTGCTGAGTCAGTACTACATCATAGGGGCGAGTTGACTTTCCAGCCATATTCTTATAACTAACATTTCTTTGTCCCTCTACAAAACCAAGGATGCTTCATGGATAGAATCAACTGTATATGCCAAGCAAGTTAATTTTCTTACCTATTTTTCAAACTTTTCTCTTGAAAACAGTACCTCAGTTTTCTAGTTTACCCAACTTAAAGTGAGGATGGCATCGTGGCTTCATTCCTCACTCACTGTCTAATACTTCTCAAGGCCATTTGTTCCTTGAAAGGAATGCCTGATGCATTTAATGCCATGCATTTGTATAACAGCTGTGCTCTTTCAAATCCTATCATCCACTCATGAGTTAAGACTTTTTTCTCTCCTAAGTACATCTTTCCAAGCTGTCAGACTATTCCTCATTAACCAGTTTTTGTTATGACCCTATATGGATGGATGCAGCTTACCCACACCATCTAGAATTTTAGCTAACTTATCACCCTATCTCTAATCACATTCCAATGAACTTTTATACCTCAGTCTCTATGACTCCTATCTCCCCATTTAGGCTTTCCCAAGCCTTTCTGCCGGCTTAAAATCCTAGAGAAACTGAAACTTCTCAGTGAAGTTTTTTCTGATGATGCTCACACCAGAACTTTCTTCTCCAGCTCTGCATCCAGGAACACATTCTTTTAATTCTACACTTTGGGCTGTTGACTCTTGGTTCTGCCACTTACCCTATGTGTGGCCTTGAGAAAATCGTTGAACCTCTTTGTGTCTCACTTTTACCCTGTGTAACATGGGCATCATAATCCAAACACTTGTAGAGATCAGTGTTTGAAGTTAATACACAGAAAGTACCTAGAACAGTTCTCATTACCCACTGTGTGGTCAAGAACAATTATCTTTTATTCTTTGAATCGCACTGCTGGTCTTCCCAAAGGCTTCAGCTCCATATTGGAATCCCATAGACAGAGGAGTAGTTTCATAAGCTTAAATTCGATTTGAGGTCATCTAAATTCAGAGCACATGACAAATTCAGGGAGGAAAATGTCAACATTTCAAGAAAAATACAAAGGATTAGATAAAAGATTCCGTCGGATTTTTGCCGACAAAGTTCTAGATAAATATCTGGGAAGAAACCAGTGGAAGGTGAGGGAATTCATTCAGATCATCAATCACAGGACAAGCAAGGCCCAAGAGTTGCTCCAAGAGTTCTTGGTTTGTCTGTGGATTTGCCACCAGTACTCCAGGTGAGACTGTTCTTTAGGGTATTAATCAAGAGCAGGTAAACCTCTCCCTCCAGTCCATCATCCTCACATCTAAAAGCAGAGATGGTTTCTGGGAACACCTGAATCTCCACAGGAGAATCTCTGTAGAGGAACTGCAGGGCATGGGAGAATCTCAAGGATTTCAGACTTCAGGAACAGCATCCCTTTTTGCCAACTTTCTCCCCCTTAGATTTTTTTCCTGGGAAACAGGAGCGTGTTCAGTTCTGAGCGCTGCGCCAACCTGTGCACCCAACTTCAGTGTTTTCTGGAAGCTGGAGGCTGGGTGGGACCTAGGGTTTGAGGGTGCCTCCCAGGCTGCCGCCTGAGTGAGCTTAGCTGAGGCACCGGACATCTCCCACCCCATTTTCCACAGTGAGCTGAGCTGCATGTTGCTCTGAGGAGGGATACACATTGCTGGCTGGACCACAAACGTGAAATCATTTTAGTCTTGGAAACAGCCTGGTCATCTATCTGTGTCAGCTAAGAAATAGCTTCACCTCAGAGCTCTGGAAAGAACCTTGAGGCAAGTTTTCTTAGCTCTTATTTCTGTGATCATTTCCCACTGAATAAAATCCAACCTATTTCTGTTGCTTTCCTTCATCTCAAACTTGCTCAGTGATTTCTCCTTCTGAGTTAGTGTTTTCTGTCTTCTTCATACTGTCTTCTCTACCCTTAGCGTTCCTAGTTTCAGAGGCCCCAATGTACCCGATCTTATTATTTATGATTTATGTGAATTAGGATAAGTTTTCCAAACCTTGTATGTCTAAGTCCTTTTTAAAAAGGACCTTTTTAAAAAGCACCATGATATACACCTGGCAGGATGATGGCGAATACTAGCGGGTACTATTGGCGATTTTTAGCTTTGAAAATTAATATCCTGACTGTAATGACCACAGAGAAGCTCTGCTAACATGCTGGCCTTATAGGTGTGTCCCTCAGCTCCAGAAAAGACACTTGGTAATCACCAAAGAATCTCCATGACTCTATCCATGACCAGTTGGTATGTTCTGAATCATTCTAAAATATGTCATTGTCAATACAAATAACATATTTAGCTTAGTTTTTCGTTGTATTGTTTTTTAAGAATAGCATTTAAAATTGTGTTGTCTTCTCACTCATTTTCCCCTGAAATCTATTGTAACCTATTTGCTCTCCCTTTCTCTCTCTCTCCATACCTGTGTGGCTGTGTGTTTCCAAATCTGCCATTAGCAGCCAGAAGAGAATTTAGTTCTAGGTAGGTCCATAGAAATCTTACCAGATGAAAGTGAAGCTCAACCTGTCTTCAACGCTTTAAAGGAAATTGTTAGGAGATTAATCTAATTCAATTACTTCATTGATCAGAATTGGCGAAGTGGGAGAAAATACCCATAAGGAAATAATGCCCTAATTATGAGACGCAAAATGATACTTTCATCTTTAGTTTTCCTTTTCATCACACACGATGCCTGTTACTAAATGCCCCATTATTCGTGCAGCATTTGTGAATTGGCAAGTTGAAAAATAGTCACTAAGGTTTTTAATATTTTGCCTAAGATCTCAGAACTGCTGCTAACCTCCATTTCTTTTGTATTTTCCTTCAACATCTTTCTTCTTTCTGACGGCTAATTCACATATTGACTTCTTGGGCCATATGTGGCAAATATTCAGTTTGAGGAATAATGTAATAAGATAATTTGAATAGATTGAGAGACTGCCCTTGGGCAAATTCTGGAGCTACCGAGCTTTCAATCACTGCTCTTCCATTCCATTTTCCAGATTTTCCCTCATTCATCTCTTTAGTTGTCGCAAGTTTTGTTCAGCACCAGTTATTTGTTGTCATGAAGAAACAAGAAATTTCAATATGGTTAAGGCCACTGTTCAGCTCTGTTGCTATGGCATTTTTAGCTCATTTGGAAAAAAATATGGTTAGACCAAAATTAATATTAGATAGTTATTCTTTCTTTGTCTTGTCTTCCCTCCTGCATTTCCCCCTCTCAACTTCATCACTAGATGTTCATCTATTCAAAATCTAGTGGCATTTCCAAGCCAGTGACATTCCCTTAGGCACTGAGTCAGGGTCCTCATGTGGTTCCTGAAATAGAGGAGCTGACAACATGTCAGTGTCCCTGTTCTTGCTCCCCCCATAGCATGTACAGAAACACACACACACACACATCTCAGGTGATAGCTAAGTTACCTCCAGCAAATGATATTCTAGCAAGTTTTCACAAACACTAGTCTGCTAATCTACTACATCAACAATGCCCAACACCCAATATTCTTAAATAAACATAGATTCTGGAACCCCACCCAGATTTACTAATGGAAATGAAGCCTGAAAACATTTATTTTTAGCAAGTTTCTCATACTATGAAACTCACTATTCTTATGACCAATGCCAAAAGTCACCTGTTCTGTTCTTAGTCAAATAAATCTTTCAAAAGAAATCATGAATAACTACTAATAGTTCAGTGGGTTGCTATGAAAATTTGCATTTGAAAAAGGGACACTTGACAAATGTCGTACACTTATGGCATAAATGTGCACTGTGGTGTGTTTGGGACTGAAGCGAGCTAAGAAAGAACAATATTTTGGGGCAGCTGGCATTGCTGGTGTCCTTACAAGCCCCTGTGGGACGGGGACAACATTATGTTACTTATAAGTAGAATCACAAATCAAAGGGGAAAAGTGAAACTGAAGTGGATCCAGTGATCAATCATTGTTATTACAAAGTTGTGGTGTATAATGGAAGGGGGGAAACTATTAGAACCAGCCCATTAACATGAAGTGGTTAAGTCACTCTTTGCAGAAATGCATTAACATGAGGTTCGTGGCTCAGTGCTGTCGCTTTTTTTGGAGAGGCAGCTGCTCACCATTAACGACCAGCAGCAAGAGGGTGGTCCATCTGGTCTGCTCTGCACCAGGGCCACCCTACCCTACTCCACCTGCTCCGTGTCAAGCCATGGCTGCCACTGATCAGCGTGAGAATGAAGGCTCTCCATTCTTATGAAGTCATTGGGATGGCTGAGCCAGAATGGAAATAACGTGCAGCCTCTCTGTAAAAACATGAGAAATTCAAAATCCTTTCTTCTCCTCGGTCACTATGTGGAATGACTTGGAGGAAACCAGGCTGTCGCTGGGAAATGAACATCTTTGACACAATGCAAATCGTGAACTCACATGCTCCATATTAATAGGCTGGTTTCCTATCATTGGACCCTAAATGTCCCGGGTCGGGTCTGATAAACACCTGTGGGAAAAGCAGTGTGAGTCTTAGTGGCCTTCTTAGTCCTAGAGAACTACTAGATCCAATACCTGCAAATAAGAACATCGTTCCCAAATTTTGAGATCATAATTTTCAGTCCATAGTGAGGTTTATGCCACATAAAATTGAGTCTTGTGCTCTGCTCCCACCAACTCAGATTTTTATCTTTTGTGGGAGTAAACATCTCATTTTCCCCTGGACAGATTTTTGTTTCCATGACTTTGCTCACATTATCCTCCCAGCTAGGTTTAACCTCACACCATCAGTTGTCCAGGTAAGTAAATTTGCAGGCATTCTTTGAGCCTGGTTAGTCTGTTCTCTCTCCTCTGATTAGGTGTCAAGGCAGCTATTTCCAGCTCTTCTAAATATTAACATTTGGGGAGTCAGTTTTTTGGAATCAACTTGAATTTTTCAATTAAAAAGTGATGGAATTTGGAAAATGACTGAAATGTTTTTCTTATGCTTTTTGTTTTTTATATAGTAGAATAACTAACTTCATTCTTCATTATGTGTTAAATTTAATAAAATAAATGTGCATTGTTTAAATCTTAGGGCACTCAGAATATTGCAGTTTAGCCTTATAACACTAGAGAAGGCCCTGGGCCGCCAGCAGTGGAGATTTCCCTCGTACAAACTAGGCTGTGGGGCTCCCGCCATCTAGTCAATGGATGGGTCTCAGTTCTGTTTGGATAATTGAGTCTAGTCCTTGTTTGTGGGGGGGACGCCCCAAATGATATTTCATCCTATGCTGACTTCACTCTTCTGCCTCATAGAGAGTTTGATGAATAGCTTTGGGGCGGTGGGGGAAGGCTTGCTGGAGGGGCCATGCAGAAATCCCATTGTGAGTCCCCGCTGTCTTAGCCTTTTCTCAAAGGCAAGGGCCATCTATTTTTAATAGGTATATAGTTAATATATACTCTTGATCTATTTGACATTATATATCAAATTTTATGCATTTTTAGAAAACCCATTTTTAGAAAACCCATTTCTCAGACTTAGAAATCTCCAATGGGAATGGGAGACTGGAGACTGCGGTGCCTTCCCCACTGCAAGCCTAGGGAGAGGTGTTTAGTGGGGACAGTGAGAGCTTAAGGTGTGTCCCCTGGTAGTCACGTGAGGTCCGGGCGTCTAGGATTTGTTTGGGCAAAGGACGTGTGTTTTCCCCGGATGTAGGCTACATGAGCACATGGATGTGAATTGGGATGGGTTCTGTTCAGTAAATTCCCACGGAGAAGGTGAGGTGGACTGAATCACGGACACAAGAGGCCAGCAGTTGCTAGGGGCTGTAGCAAGAACAGAATGCAATTTGCTGCAGGAAGGTTACTGCAGGTTCGAGGTCTTGGTGATGGGAAAGATCTTCAAATAACTCATCATGGAATTGCTCAGAACTCAAAGTCTTTAATTACTAAAACGAGACTGTTATTTTGAGTCATTGTAAGACTTTCACTTTGAAAGACAGGCCAGAGCATCATATGTCAAGTAAGTTCTCCCCCTGGGGCGTAGGGAAAAACTTGCCCCGGTGTGCCTATTTTAAAGGGGGAAAAAAATAAGGTTATTTTCTGATCGTATCCACAGAGTCATGCCTCTACAATGTCTGGTTACATGATGCACTGTGTGATTTACTTGGAATAAGCAGTCATTATACGTGGTACATAGATAGATCGTATGGTTAACATCTGTTATATCAATATATTGGTGTTGAGTTAACTTCAATTTTCCCCATTAGAAATTAGTAAAAAACCTTTAGCCAGAGACAGTGAAGAAAATGTCCTATATTCTCATTCTGTCTGTATGCTATTTTTTTTTTTTTTTGCTTTACACACAAAGATTTATTAGAGCTTGTCAGAGTAATTGTAGAGAAATTGGTCTTATATTAGTTTTTATGTCAGTAATTTTTAAACACTCATTGTAAATAAATAACCAAGTATATTGTTTGATGGAAAAGTCTTGCCTTCTTCTTTTTGTCATTGGTAACACTGATTCCTACTGCTAGCTTCTTAAACCCTTGAATGTATTTTACCTCATTTTGTGTTGCTCCACGACAGTCTTTTTTCTCTGTTCTGAATGATTTTACTGATGCGTCCTTCTATAAAATGCTCTGCTCTGCTCTTTAGCACCACGGAAATTTTATAGCCCCACTTTTTTGGTAGAAAGAGTAAGACGGGGGCTTGACTGACAGCTGTGGTCACCTCGGGAATTTCTGAGTGTCCATTGAATGTGGCCTCCACGAGGTCCATCAAGGTGTCTGTGTGGATGATTTTCTCCTCTGTGAGAGTGACAGTCCTCAAGATTACACAGTAATTCTCACATGACATTCGAAGGTCATCAGACAGTCATAGGAAAGCAAAACCTTGTGCTTGAAGTAGCAGGGAGAGCAGAGCCCTCAACCTCCACACCAGAGGTGACGACTCTGACATGTGGCCCACAGAGCGGCCAGGCAGCCACGCCTTCCCGAGGGAAGGTTCTGTTTCCTATGCTGACGTGTAGGTAGTTCTATTGAGAAAATATCGATATGTATTTTAAAGATAAAGGTGCTAAAAAAAATTTAAAAAATAAAGATAAAAGTGCTTTTGGAATAGGTATAGTATTTGACAAAGACAACTGTTTTGTTTACTTTAAGAAACCCTAACCTAAGACTTGATTTATGGCACCTAATACTGAATTTATGAAATCATTGTATTAGGGAATCATTGCTAATATTTTTATATTAAATGATTTTTTTCATAGAATTACCCTGAGCTTTTAAAGTTAACTTCATTTTTACCTGGTGTCTGTCTAGTAGGAGTTCAGGCTACTCCACAGAAGCAGAGATCATGAAGCCAGGTCCACCAGGAGTTGGTCTTTCTTTGGGGTCTGTTCCCAGGAGTGCGGCAGGGCCCGCTACCATTTCTGGATGCTGCTTCCAGGCTCAGAGCTGGCTGTTTGCTCCTGTTGGACTCTATCTGGTCTGTTTGCTGAGCCCAGGGCTCACAGAGCTCATGGGGGGAAGAGGCAGTTCTCACACAATAATTTGCAGTCACAGTTTCTGTTGGACTGTATCCGGGTGGAGACAAGTGTGAACTACGCCTCCTTTGTGGGCCCCCCACTCCTTTCTAGATTTCCCATCTCCCCACTTTGTCTCCTTACTGCAAGTTGCAAATGTTCATAGAAGCAGGGGCTGCACGGCACGGCTGGACCAGCTCTTTTTACCCAGATCTAGCATTTGCGTGACCAAGTCTGCCTGCTGGAGAACTTAATAGGAGCAGTTGGCTCTTATCAAGAATCACAATACACCCTGGAGTAAAAAATCATCTGCTTTTTTTTGAAAGCACAAGAAAGGCTTTGGGATGATTTGAACTTTTAGGAAGGGTTGCTCCATGTCAGAATGCATTTAAAGAGCAAATCATTTGAAGATGCTGGGACTATGAGTAAGTGGGAGACAGCTGGGCCAGGAAACCATGGTGGATTATGTGTGGTAAGAGGCAGAACTAGTGTGTTCAAGGAGATCAGTTTCACTCACTGTCAGGGCAGAGGAGAAGGCCACAGTGAATTCTAAAGAGGCTGGGAGACAGCGTGCAGACGCCTGGATGTGAGCAGGGAGGGGGTTTCTGAGAGTGGCGAGTCTTGCAGTGAAGAGTCTGAAGGATGCAGGTCAGGGAAGTTTCTAGGAAAGCAGGCAGGGAAGAAAGAAAAAAGAGACACTTCTTTTTTCTGCTGCATTTCTACTTTGGTGTGTCACACTTTTAAACTTCTTTGTTTCTAAGAAAGGTGGAAGATGAATCCTCCACCCTGTATCGTGGGGCACTAATTAGACAAGTCGACTTGTAGGATAGTTCACTCACATGAGTCCTTAGTCTGTGGGTTTTTCTAGGCTTTAACTCCTAACATTTAATGACAGGTGTTAAAAGCCTCTTTGAGGCATGAATGACATGAAAAATGTGAAAACAGCCTTAGTAGCCTGAGTAAAGAGGCTATTTAGGGTCCCCGAAGCACTTTATTCTTTGGGTTTTTGCAGATGTGGGTGAGGATTTTTGAGCTTTTGGTGAGAAAGAGAATCACTCTGAAAAAAATTTTTGGTGGTTATTTCAGAGGACAAGGAGTCATCAGGATTTGTGAAGGCAGTTTGTCTTTTACAGTGATGATGGCTTAAAATGTAAGAGATGTATTGCCTTTGTGATAGTCTATGTAGGTCACTTTTGCATGTCTTTTATCTAAATATTTAATCCATTGGGAATTTACTGTTATGTATGGAGTTAGAGAGTGATACAATTTTGTCTTTTTACATGTGGCCATCTAGTTTTCCTAGAGACCTTTGTTATAGAGATTCTCCTTGTCCCATAGTCTGCTTCTGGCTCCTTTATGAGTAATTAATTATTGCTATGACCATGGGTTTATTTCTGGGATTTTAATTCTGTTCCATTGATTCAAGTGTCTCTTTTTATGCCAGTGTGCCACTGTTTTAGTTACCATTGTTTTGTACTATATTTACTTACATAATCTATACTGTATTGCATAGTTAAATGTCAGGTAACTTGATGCCTTCATTTCTCTCCTTTTTTTCCTCAGAGTTGGCTTTTGCTGTTCTAGGTCATTTAGGGTTCCTTATAAATTTTAATATTTTTGTCCAAATGATTTGAAGAATGTTATTTTATTTTGATGGGGTTTGAGTTAAATTTATATATAGCTTTTGGTATAATAGTAATTTTGATGATGTTGGTTCTCCTCTTCCATGAACATAAAATGTCTTTCCAGCTTCTTATGACCTTTGATAAAATCCTTTATTAATGTCTTGTATTTTTCAGTGTTTAAGTCCTTCATATTAGATTCTTAATAACCTCAAGTTGATGTGACTTAAAAAAAGTCTTAAGGTAACTCTCAAAATTTGTAATAATTGCTCATTCAAACCCTAGGTCATTGATCTATCATCTATGGGTCAAATTTGGCCACACTTGTTTTTAATTTTTATGACTAATCAAGTTTTTATTTTATAGATCATGCCATTGGTTTCAAGTCTAAAGATGGTGCCTGAACCCAAATGATAAACATGTTCTCTTTTTCTTTTAAAATTTATTTATTTATTTATTTATTTATTTATTTATTTATTTTTGCATACAAGAGCTGGGGCACAGGCCAGAGATGTAGGGGGGAGGTGAGAGGATCCACCAGAGACAGAGTGGGGAACAGAACAGGCAGACTGACTGAAATACACTGCTGAAGGAAGCAGCGGGTGAGTTAGGAGAGATCTGCTGCACCATGTGGGTTTCTCCTTGGCTGGCCGGGGATTGAACTTGTGCTGCAGAGGCTGTGGATTGCTTCATAGTGAAGTGCTTAACCCCTTGTGCCACCAGGGAGGCCCATTTTTATTCTAGAAGTTTTATAGTTATCTCTTTTTCATATAAACCCATGATTAATCTATTTTTATTTCCATACTGATATTTTATTTCCATATCGATAGAGAAAGGTAAGGTGCCAGCATTCTAACAAGGTTTGAGGGAGGCACATTTCACACAATAGTGTGACCACACAATTGTCATGCTTATGAACCAGAAAAGGATCAAATCCACCATTTTCTTTGAGCAAAATTTTATGATGTGTAAGTTTCATTTCATACCAATAGAAGTCAAATTTTTCTAGCACCAGCAACATTTATTGAAAAGGTTATGCTTCCTTCATTGAACTTGACTCTTGTCAAAAATCAGTAGGACTATTTCTCTGAATTTCTTTCTGGGTTTTCTCTTCTGTTGCACTGATCTATTCTCCTATCCCTGCACTGATATTGCACTGTCTACATCTATATAATAAACCTTTGATCTGGCAGTATATGATTCCTCCTACTGACTCTTTGCTGTCAAGATTATTTTAACTGTTCTAGGTTTCAGGCCATACCGCATACATTTTAGAGTAAATATGTCTATGTCTCTACAAGTCTTTGCTCGGATTTTTACAGGAATGACATTAAACATAGGAATTGGTTTGGGAGTATCTACAGCTTTATCAAGTTAAATCTTTGACCTGTAAACAAAGTATGTCTCTCCATTTATTTGGGTATTTGATTTCTTTTATCAGCATTTTGTATTTGTCAACATAGAGATATTATACATGTTTTGTCAGATTTTCACCTAAGTAATTTGGAGCAGTTGTACATTATTATTATTATTATTTAAAATTTGACTTCACCATGTTCCTTATTATTATAGAAACAGGATTGATTGATTTTTTTTCTGGGGAGGTTGATCTTAGATCTTGTTATGTTACATAAACAAATTTATTAATTTAAAATATTTTGTAGGTGTCTTGGGGTTTTCTATCTGTAGATATGGATGTTTTAACTTCTTTCTTTCAAGCTCTGTGTCCTTCCTGCCTTCCTTGCTGTTTTACAACACTTAGAGGTTCTATTGGCAAGTTGAATAAAAACATTAACACTACACATCATTGCCTTGTCATCTGGGAAGGAAATAGTCTTTTCCCATTAAGCATGATGTTTCCCTATAGGTCCTTTTCAGGTACCTTTATCAAATTGAGGCATTTCCTCTTTCTAGTATGCTGAGAGTTTCTATTATAAATTGGATATTGTCAGTGTTTTTCTGCATTCATTAGTATATCATATGCATTTTCTCTTTAGCCTATTGATATGCTGGATTATATTGACAGATTTTTTTTTTCATGGAAGGATTCCCTCCTCTTATTTTCTCAAAGAATTCATTAAAATTGGTGGTAATTTTTCATTAAACACATGGCTGAATTCTTTATCAGCCACTACTAGCCTTTGTAAATACAATTTTAATTGAAACACAACCATTCACTTACACATCACCTGTGCTAGTTTGCATGTTATGACAGATAGAAATGAATAGCTGTGACAGAAAAAAATTTCCCTCACAAATTATAAAATATTCTCCCCCTTTGCAGAAAAGCATTTGCCATCCTCTGATTTCCATATTCAAACTTACTATTATTATAAGCAAACAAATTTTTTTTTTTGGTCCCTACTAGTCTTCTGATGAAGTAAATGATCTGAAGCAAATGATCAGTAGTAGAGGAAGTGAATAATTAAGTCCTAGCAGCTCAGTAGCATAATAACAACCAATAGCTAAATCATTAGAGTTTGTTTGTTTTGATACATCTTCAGTGATGCCTTATTTCTCTCCTCTGATTTGACTTCATAAAAATTTCTCTCCCAGTATCCCAAGAGACCATAGCATGGGGTCCCTTGGAGTGCATAGGAGACTTTGGGTTTGGAAGTGGACAGTAATTTCAAGCTGAATCATCTCAGCAGAGTAGTTGAAGATTGGTATTAATAAGCTCCCACAAATCCCTCAATGGTCTTTACTGGAAAAACTCTTTATTCCATCTCTGAGTCCAGTAAACTGAAGCAACTTACTGTTAGCTCTGCCCTTGGAGAGAGAGCCAAGTTTCTTGTTTGTTCTTCTCTGGTGCTTTGTTCTTTATTCCCTAATGTGATTTTGTTACTGCAAATCTTTCTTGAACTGTCAGATAAAATGGATTGGGCCAACGTCCCTGAATCAGACAGTTTCTCTGCCTGAACTTGCAACTTCAGCTGAAGTCATTCCAGTTGGCTCTTTCATGCCTTTTGAGCCTCCACTCAAGGTGATTAATTTTTATCCTTTTATCTATTCAGGAGAGAACATTGTTAGTGGTCAAGGAATTTTCGTATTCACCCTAAAATCTCTCTTTGATTTTTCTTGTGCTCTTAAATCTTGTACTTCCTCACATAAATGCTTTCAATCTGGCTTTTTTATAAGCCTCACCAAGGCTAGTTATATGCAAATCATGACTTCCAGAAGTTGCAGCCAAACATTACCCTGATCCCAGTAATAGTGGCCTAGGAGGAACTGTAAATTGTGCTAAAAAGAGAGAAGAGGAAATTGGCTAGTAGCCAGTCAGGAAAAGCCAGTGAGAGAAATATCCTCAAAGACAAATATTTTGGCAAATGTTGCAAACAAAATATAATTTAAATTCTGCTTTAGATCCCAAGGCACAGTTACCTGTGTTATGTGCTAGCTGGTTCTTTCATTCCTTGGCCATGATATTTTTTTTTGCCATTCTAAGTATGTTGTGAGAGTTTCTCAAAAATTTTCTAGGGTGTATTTTCCCTGGAGACATGAAGTTACCAAGATGACCATCTTGTTCATGCGATTTCTGTGGAAACACCTTGCAAAAAACTCTTTCCTTAACCAACCTGAAAATTTTAAATGAAGAAAAGTTCCTCAACAATTGTTTGTCACATTTGGTTTAACTTACATATTTTGCACCTAATAGAAGTGCCATTCAAGTCATTACTCAAAGATTATTGTCCTATTTTACATTTAATATTTACATGCACGGGGTGTTTGATCTTATGTCCTCTGTAGATTGGATACAGAAATTTACAAGCATGAAGAAGAGGAATCTCAATCAATCATGCATGTTTCAATGATAGGTTAAAAACTTAATAGGGAGGAAAAGAAAGTAAATGAAGACAAATAGCCACCGCCCCCACACACTGACACACGCACTTCGACAAAGATACATACACACCCACACAGCACATAAACATGTATATCTTCCTAACACATGTGCACACACACACAGATGTGCATAGACAGACATACATACACCCCAACCCCATACACATTTTGACATACACCTTACTCTAAATCCCAACATATACATGGCTAGTACACCCAACACCACACACCAACTCCAAAGGCCAAATGACATGCAAATGTGTTCCATAATCCTAGCACAAGTCCCTTTTAACCTACCAAGAAGGGAAGATTCAGTTTTCTCCTTCCTATATAGGGGAAAATCCAGTTCTTCCCTAGGAATTTTCCTCCTTGTGAGTTGCCTTTGCTATTCACACAAACACTCTGTTACCAAATCTACGGAAAGTTTTCCTCACACCAATCAGTTCTCTAGAACACCAGCTGGGTGTCCTGAAATTTAACAGTTCTGGCACTCTTTACCCAGATATGGCATTAGATCTCTCAGGTCAAGGGCTCATGCCCACAGACCTTAACCCCCTGTCCCCTACTTCTCTCTCTCTCTCTCTCTCTCTCTCTCTCTCTCTCACACACACACACACACACACACACAAAGGCACTTTTTTTTTTAAGATTTATTTATTTATTTATTTATTTGTACAAGCACTGGGTACAGTCAGAAGCGCGGGAGGGTGAGAGAATTCACCCAGCCAGAGCGGGGAGCAGAACAGGCAGAAGGACGAAGTACACTGCTGAGGGGAGCAGCGGGCGGCAGGAGAGGTCTGCGCGCCATGTGGGACCCACACCTGGCAGTGGGGATCGAGCCGGAGCTGCAGAGGCTGCGGGCAGCTTCGCAACCCAGTGCTCAACCGCTGTGCCACCAGGGGAGGCCCACAGAGACACTTTTGATGCCAGTTGCAAGCCCAGGTTACCTCCTTGGGGTTGATTAATTTGCTAGAACGGCTCATAAAACTCAAGGAAACATGTTCACCAGCTTATTAAAAAACACGATTTAAAAATACAGACACATAGCCAGACGAAGAGACACATAGGGTGGGGCATGAGAGGGCCCCATGCAGAGGAGCTTTTGTCCCTGTGAAGTTGGGGGATGTTACTCTTTCATTGCAGATGTGTTCATTCACCTGGAAACTCTCTGGGGTTTTGGGCAGTTTCCTCACACAGGCATGCTCAGTGATGAGCGTTATTTCCAGCCCCAGATCCTTCCCCGATGATGGGCAGTGGGGCTGAGAACACTAAGCTGCTGACTGTGACATGGTCTGCTTATGACCAGCCCCGACCCACGCACCATCCAAAGTCTCCACTTAGAACAAAAATGTATTCTTGGGCTCTTATCACTTAGGAGTTCACAAGGCTATAGGACCTCAATGTGAGGAACTAGGTCACAGATAAATACTGGAAGAGAAGCTGTTAGTTGCTCTTATCACTTAGGAAATTGCAAGAGTTTGGAGAACTCTGCCAGGAGCTGGAGGGAAGAGGCCAATACAGATTTTCTATTATCTCACAGACACAACATTAATATTTACAGGCATCAGCACACCCACCCCCTCTCCCTGGCTTCTCTTGATATTAACCTTCTACTCCACATTCTCTGCATTCTTCACACCCTCTCCACTTCCCTGCACCCCCATATCCTATAGCTTCTCTTCCACAACAATCACCCCCACACAGCTCCATCCCATTTTCACACACAAATACAGCTGAATACATCACATACAATTTAGTGAATGATTAATATCCCTACAACCTTCAAGGATATCCCTTCAAGGGTAATATGGTATAAATCAGCATATTGTCATAAGCTAATGATCCAGAAAGATTAGATCACATTTATTCTACTTTATTTTAGAAGGTAAGAGGATATTTAATATGTTTCAGGAAGATTTTCATTAAATCTATGCCATAACAAAACATTGTAATGATTAAAAATCTACGGGAAAATTGCAACTATCCAGACAGGCAGAGGTCTTGGTGGGAATTGTATGGGGACTATCACCCAGATGAAAATGCATATATTGTGCAAAAATGAAAAATGATATTAGAAATGTATAAAAGAAAAAAAAATTGTAATTTGCTGATGGATTATTTCATGGATGATCGCAGAGCCTTACCCACCACTATCATAATCGTACCATGTAAATTTCAAACCCTTCCTCCCCCTAGAGAGTGCTCAGACCATGGTAATATTTTTGAGTTCCAAAGGAAAAAATAACTTTGCTTTAACAGACACTTCAAGACTCTCTAGAGAAAACGGAGGTCCCCCTTCTTACACATCAAGAGAAAACGGAGGTCCCCCTTCTTACACATAAGTTATGGCTATTCTCTTTACTCCATCACTTTCTAGTCACTGTTGAGTCCATTCTAATTTGGATCTTGCCCCCTTAACTCTATGAAAATTACATTTATGATACTTATTCTAGGTCTTAATGAGGCAATAATCAAATGAACAGATTTCTCAGTTTCTTGACGTCACATTTGAATACTCCATCCTCTTAACTTCATGAAATCATATTTTCCTCTTTTCTTCTTTCTTCCTGAGTTATTCTCGCCAGACTCTTCCTTTTTATTTTATGGATACTTTTGGTAGTATCCTGGGACCCTGTTCTTAGACTGATTTGTTTTCTTTATACGTTGGTTCTAAAAGTTCTCCACATTTTTGAGTTAATCTGGTCCCTCCACTACACAACCATCACATATATGTCTGTGGACCTTCGCTTGGGTATCTCGTGGGCATCTTGAGTTTCATATGGCATGATTTAACTCTTTCTCTACACCTCAACCTTAAATAGGCTCCTTTTGCAATGTTCTCATTTGCAGAAATACCTCTTTCTAGTCCCTGGTCTGGATTAGTCCCCAATTTATGCTTCTCAAAGACCATATATTTTTCTTTATCACATATATCATAGTTGCAATTATCTAATTATTGTGGTAATATGGTAAAATATCTTTTCTCCTTCTAGAGTTCCATGTCTATTATTTTTATCTTTGTAAAATATATTTTTGTTACATAATAAGCACTAAGTAAATATTAGTTGAATTATAAAAATTTAATATAAAAGATTTATCAAATGAACTATATTCTGAGTATGTAAAAAGACCAACATTTTTGCCATCCATTGCACTTTAAAAATTATTTTGCTGTTTTTTTCTCACCTTCTTTATGCAGTCTCAGGCATAACAAAAATCTCATGTAATGAAAATAGCTCAAAGCAATTAAAATCTAAAATCTAGATTAAATATATTTTTAGCCAACTTAAAATTTAGAATTTTTTCTCTAGCTTTATCACAATCAGGTTTAGAAACCTGTAGTGGAACAATGGTTTAAGGACATTTTTTCCATTTACTCTTAATTCACATTCTCCTTTTCTTTTTTTTTTTTTTTTCTGATCTTGCAAGCTCAGGTGAAGGGTTACGGGACTAGAACAAATGGACTCAATGCATATTGCTTCAGTTATGCCCTGACATTGGTGCCCTGAGCTGGGAAGGTAGTTGCTCCTTATTGAATGTGTTTAAAATACAAAGAAACTTATGGAGATGTAGTGAGCCATGCAAGGATAAGAATAAATGTTATTATTTATAATAATAAGGATGATTAGAATCCAGGATATTGTTGTAGGAAAGGGTCAAGTATCCAAGTACAGGAGAACATGGGCTAAAAATAACACTCTCCATTGACACTGCAGGAAAGGGTATAATTTTGAGGACAGATAATTAGAGCTTTGGAGATCAGTGAAGAATGGGCGGGGTAATGAAATGATTTTACTCTTGACAACTTCATTTTATTCTCATGGAATTTGGAGGCACTATCACCAGTTGATGGAGTGTGGGTTATGGGTCATTAAAACAAAATTTCTTAGACAAATTTATCTTGAGCACATGTCAGAGGATATTAACTTGTTAATGAAGAAACTCACAAGAAGATAATAGAGTATGTCAGGTCAAGGCAGTATTGGGTAAGAAGATTTTATATATCATAACTGAGAAAATGTTTGTCTAAGTAGCGAGGTTGCTAAGGGCAGATGCTGATTTATTTCACCTGGTCATATAGCTTCACTAGCTGGGAAATAACCCTACTTTTTAGTTGGCCTGGGTTAAATATGGGAATTCAGCAATGAGAGCCAAGTTCTCAGTGTTGTAAAGCATGAATCATTATTCAGAAATAACTCATCATGTCGCTGAGAAGCAGGCAATATACAATTGACCTATGACTGTTAATCAGACACATCAAGTTAGAATTTCCATTCCCTTTCCAGGTTATATTTAGCACAGGGCTACCAAGTGGTATCAAGGAGCTTGGTTGGAAGCTATCACAGCTTTTTTCCAATATGAACCCCAAAATAATAAAGACACAACTGGCCTATCTTTCACATTTACATTTTTTTCTACCTTGGTCCCTTCTTTGGGGGTTAGAAAACTCTAGATGTATCTTGACCATAAACATGAAAGTCTCAATTACAATTTTGTGTTAAGTTCAACTATTTAAGAAATTTTCAGCCTATTAATCACATTCTGAAATTCTTGAACACAATGTCAAATTAAAACATGCTTACTTAATATAATGGGATTGCAATCATGAGCACCAGCAACACCCCCCCTCCCACAAATGTTGATATTATTCCCTGATCTCATTTCATAATATTGGAGAGAAATTTCGAGTTAAAATCTAAAGATTCAATATGAGACTTGAGAAAAAGAAGTGAATTCAGGAAAAAGAACTTTTATGAATAAGGAAATACTTGGGAGAAATTTCACAAATATTACTTCTGGGAGCCTTGTTTTTCTTATGTATTTTGGAGACAGTTCATGAGTTGATGGGATTCAACATTTGTGTATAATGGCATTAATGAGAATAAGTCAGTTTGTCTTCAAAAACGATGACTATTTTGCCTGTCCTAAACTTCCAGCTGTATTTTTCTATTGCATGGGTACTGATCATATGTTTCTGTTCTTTATTATTTTTATCTGCACTTCCTGACAGGATCAGTTATATAGAAAGTTCAACCAAGTGTCCTTTGATATATATCTGGAGTTAATTCTCCATAGTTGTGATATGTAATTCTTCTTATAAATTGTTGGACTTGACTTGCTAGTACTTTGCTGAAGAATTTTCTATCCACGTTCATGAAAGATATTGATCTGTAGTTTTTGGACTGTAAGTTTTATAATATCTTTATCTGGTTTTGGTATTAGGACAATTCTGGCTCCATAGAATGAATTTTATGCTCCCCTTCTTTTTTGAAGAACTTGTGGGGGATTTCATTATTTCTTTGTTAAATATTTGGTAGAAATCACCACTGAAGTACACAGTCTCAGTGTTTTCTTATTTGGAAGTTTATTAATTAATGATTCAACTTCTTTAATAAACATAGTCCTACTCATCTATTTTTCCTTATGTAAGACTTGGTCATTTTTGTCTTTCAAGAAACTGTTCTCTTTTATCAAAATTATGAAATTTCATACATAGACTTGTCCAAAGATTTCCTTTACTGTTCTTTTGATATCTGTGGGAACAGATATGATCATTTCTTACATTCTTGGTAATTTCTTTTCTTCGTTTTTGTATTCATTGCTTGTCTTGAGGTTTATTAATTTCATTTTTGCAAAGAACCAGATTTTGCTTTATTGACTTTCTCGATTTTTTGTTTCCATTTTCATTTATTTCTATATTAATATTTATTATTTCTTTTCTTTTGCTTCTATTAGGTTTTTTTATTTTTATTTTTATTTTTGTGGGAACCTTGCCTGTGGCCGGGGATCGAACTGGCACTGCAGAGGCTGCAGGCAGCCTCGCAACCCAGCACTCAACTGCTGCGCCACCAGGGGAGGCCCTCTATAAGGTTTTGCATCCCTCTCTTCCTAGAGTTTTTTAAGGTGGACTTAAGATATTAATTTCAAGGTAATAAGTTTTCTTTTCTGATTTATGCATTTAATAGTACATGTAAATCTCACTGCTTGCTACCAAGTCAGTGATACTTTGTTACAGTAGTCCAAGCTAACTGGTAATTTTCATAAATAATTTTGTAAATATGTTTAAAATTTGCTGTATTTATATATATGTTATTTACTATATATAATTTAGAATTATATATATATACTACACATATACATATATGTGTGTGCATATATATTTATGGTTGAAATATGCAACCTTATTTGCATTGTATAATTGAACTGCTGAAGGACTATAGTAAAATTTATCTGGTAATAATTATAAGAGTTGGGTGGGATCATGAAATCTATCTAACGTAATATGCCTTTCAATAATTACAGAAATGCTCAATTTTCAAAATCTGATATTTTTAAGTATAGAGAATATTTTTATAAATTCATTTTTTGTTTGTAAAAAATTCAATATATTCTACTATGAAAATGGATATTTACAACACAGCATGGTAGATATGAAACATTTTCTATTTCAAACTTATGTTTAAGACCTTTTCTCATAATAAACTTTTTTAAGCCTGAGAGGGAACAATATAATTACTGCAAATTCTGTAGGAAATATACTTCCACAAATATCTTTTTATATCTGCTCTACAATAAGTCTTGATTATACAAAGGTTATACATTTGAAACATTTAAATTAATCACTTTCAGGCTTTGCTTTTGTACCATAAATTCAACTGCAGCTGTTAGGAAGTTGGAATAATTAAGTTAACCCGCATTAGAATGTTTTCTTTTGTTCTTCCTATTCTACAACTAGTTCACGGTGATAACAATGACACCAGAAAGACTATTCTGATAAAGCTACTAACATTTACAGAGCATTTAAAAATTATTATTATAATTTATTAATGTAGTTTTGCTTTACAGTGCCGTATATGATTTAGGGGTATAGGTACATACCTTCTCGGGTGTATGTTACCACACCCACCACCAAAGCACCCCTAGTCCTTTACCCTAGACCACTGGGCCTTCTCATGCCTTTGTCACCCTGTCTTACCCGCCTGTAGCCTCAATTATACAGTCATGTTTCTAGTGGTTTTTTGATTTAGTTTTGTCAGTTCCTTTATTTTCTTTCTCTTATATTCTATACATGAGCTAATCATCTGTATTTGTCTTTCTTCTCTCTTATGTCACTAGTATCATCCCCCATAGTTTATCCATATTGTCACAAATGGTAAGAGTTCATCTTTTTTATAGTTGAATAGTATCATACACACACACACTACATCTTCTTAATCTTTAAATCATATAAATTCTCTTTTACTGAGAATTTTCTGTAAGATAGATTGTGTGCTACATATTTTACATTCTTTTCCTTAACCATATTCAATGCCCTTATAAATACCAACGTCTTATTACGAAAGAGAAATGGAAACTAGCAGAATTAACATACATGTTCTGAGATTACATCTGTTGGAAGTGGGGGCCAGTTTGGAACTGAAGCTGCCCATTTCATAATCCTGTTCTTAAAAATCATTCATTTGTCCCCAAATTCAATACACCCACATAACCCTGGGGAGTTTGCCGCAATGTTCTTTCCCAGGCTATTCACACAGACATCCAAATCCAGTGGTTTCAGCTCAAGACTACCATCCATGGAATCAGAGTACCCATTAGTTCCTAACAGCTGTATTCTTTAGGCTCGAACCACTGAAAACCACGACAGAAAATCATCAGTTATTGTCCTGGTCCCACGCTAATTTAAGAAAGAAAGTAAGTGCCTGCTGGCATGTTTAGGTTTTGGCAAAACTTTATTTCACACAGAAGTGATGTCTCCAACTCATCCTAAGAGAGAGCTGTTGTTTAACCCCATTCATCATTCCAGAAAGTGACTTTTCCGCCCACAGGGTTAGAGTTTAACGAACTAACCATATCTAGAATTTCCCTAAGTCATCTTGTGATATTTAAAAATACTCCATTCTTGAAATTGTAATAGAATATGTGACAATTCAAACGCACTAATAATTGTTTGTTTACGAGACCCAGCCAATATCATAAGATGCAGAATTTGTTCTACTTGAATTTCAACAAAACATCTTTAAATGTGTGATTCTTCATGTTAATTGAATTAATTTACAAGTATTTTCAATTGAAATGATCGAGGACTCCGATCACAGTAGTGCCCAAGAGCAAGCAGGGTTAAGAGATTGTCCCCAAAAGTGTGACAGGATGCATTCAGCTACATTTCTCATGCTTATTATTATTTATTTTTATTAGATTTTCATGGAATCCAGTGTTTTTTGCTTAGAGATTCCTTTACTGTTCCTGTGGAGAAGTTTATTTTATTTCTGACAGTTATTTCTTTTGGGATGGTTGTGTCCTGCTGATGCTGGCGAGAGGACACCTGGCTTGCGTGTTTGGAGTGGCTTCCCTGTCATGCCAGAGAAGGTTGATTTTTAAAAAAGGAGGTAAAAAGAGACTTCTAAACTAAGACCATACTCAAATTTGAACACATTTTTTGTATCTTAACATAGAACAGGATACATGAAAGTAATGGAAATAAAATTAAAAAAATGAAATCTAATGAAGAAATAAAAGGAACTTAAAGTGAATACACCAGCCTGAACTCACAGTCACGTTACCTGAATTTACTCTGCTCAGCCACCAGAGAGTTGGCTTCTTTGCTAAGTCATGGTTTACTTTACACGCAGTAGAAAGCACACTTCTGGGAACAGCTCAGGACATTCTCAGGTATACACAATCGCATGAGTCCTTCTGGATAATACACACATTAAAAACACTTTGGCATGAGAACACAACTCCAGTACTCACTGGAAATCATCCTGACTCTTCTCTGTGTAATGGAATTGGGGAATCCTTGGAAGATCAAGTGGTTTCCTGTCATAGGGTAGAAAAGGACAAAACAATATAAACTCCTTTGGAGGAGGGAGAAAGAGGTGTGCTTTCAGAGGTGCCCCAAGACAGTGAGGAAGAGGTCTGCCCAAGGAGCAGAGACACACATGTGGTTACAACACAAGGAGCGATAGGAAATTTTAACGACAGTTCTTTGGGGGCCAAGTCAGCCTGGAGAATCTGAGGTATTGCTCAGATAAGCAAACTAATCTGGTAATGTTTGCTAATGACAAGGCGTAATGTCAGCATGAAGGAATGAGTGGCTATGTCCTGTCCCCCTATGAAGGAAGAATGTTGTGGGACCATGAGATTGATTTTGCTGCTATACCTTACCCTCCTCGAGTGACTCAACCAGTTACTGTAGTAATACAGATCAGACTATATTCTCATTTCTGCTTGAAATGTGAATGAAACACGCAAACAAAAGGAAGGATCAATTTGCTGCTGCGGATGACTGAGCATGCTCCTCCAGGGATGGGGGGCTGGAAACTTTAATCCCATTTAGGTTTGTCACATCCCTGAGGTGAGCTCCATGACTCATCTCTGCCTATTGTATTGATATTTGCTGTGAGTGTGCAGAGCTGGCCCTGCTAGTTATCTAGTGATAGGATGCTTAAGCATCATTATTTTGTTCTATCGATTAAAACTCAGATATAACAACATTTGCACACAGGAGGTTTTCCCTTCAGTCTGTGAGTACTGTTTCCATGTCTGTTCACTCGGGAAAATTTATTAACAGATTACAGTGTCAGGTTTAGACTTATAAAAAAAGGAAGCTATGCTTTAATGGAGGGATTGGTGCAATTAGATCTGGAAGCATTCCAGGGGTAATGAGATTGATGAATTAAAGGGAACACTAAGCAAAAGATAATCCATTAGTAACCACAAGGCCAGGGGGGTGTGCATACTATTCTCTTGACGGACAGAAGAGAAGGTGATAGCTTACAACAGCTTGGGTGTGGTAAAACAGGCAGGATTTAATAGGCAATGAGATGTGGGAAATTAAAAAGAGAAAGGCTTCTCAAGTGACTGATTTCTGGCTTCTGGGTTTGAGTTCTGCCTTTTACCAACATGAAAATGGGTGGAATGGTTTGAAAAGATAATTGGCACTTTAAGGAAGAAAAGATTTCTTTCCTAAAAAGCTGGAGAATTTGTTTCCCCCCCTACTTTCCCAAGTTTTGAATGTTAACAAGAGATTTTAAAAGATGATTTGTTAATACACTACCCATAATACACACAATGATGTGTTAAGTTTAAAAATTTGAACACAAGGGGCCTCCTTGGTGATGCGAGGGGTTGAGCTCAGTGCTTTGTAGCTGTCTGCGGCCACTTGGAGTGAGTTCAATCCCTGGCCAGAGAGCCACCCACATGGCACAGCAGACCTCTCCTGCCTCACCTGCTGCTCCCCTCAGCAGTGTACTTTGGCATATCTGCCTGTTCTGTTACCCACTCTGTCTCTGGTGAATCCTCTCACCTCCCACACCTCTGGCCTGTACCCTATTTCTCGTATGCATGAATAAATAAATCTTTAAAAATTTTGAACACAAAAGTTTGATATTTCTGCTAACTTTTAATAACCTTGTTTTTTTTCTTACTTCCTATTTATTCCCTGTATATATGTTAAGATTCCTTTCCTTTCTACTAAACAAAAGGTCACATTAACTCTACTCTCTGGCGCAACACTTGTCATATTACAAAGACTCTCAACAAAATTCCTTCTAAAAATTCTTCATAAAGAACCAAATTATCTCAATGAAGAAGTTCAGCCAGGAACAATTTAGACAAATTTGGAAACATAACCAACTCTCTCTGACACTGAGTTACTCTCATTAGAACATAAAATAGTGGTTATCTTTTGAAATTGTTATACAGTATTTTTTCCTTCAAATCAGTAGAACTGGATCTGAGTGTGCCCTATAGCCTGCTGGTCACTTAGTCTATACTGTATGATGAGAGCTGATGCCAGTTACATGCTTTACAGCTGATGGATTTCATTAGGCATTGTAGGAAAATTTTGTTAGGAAAGTTGTAACTACAGTAACTTTAGATATAGTCTACTAGTGGCCACAGAAGTTTAACATTTACTCCACTGGAGAAATGACCTCATGGATATTCAGTAAGTTTTGAAAATTTCTTAATATTGTAAAGTCACCTTACAGCTTGAGAGTTAGTCAGCTTTTCCTATAAAGGTAGCAGATACTTTCAGTTTTGGAGACCAAGTGATCTGTGTTTCAACCGCTCAACACTACCAATGCACTGCAAGAGTGGCCATCTACATGTGTTCACAAATGAGTGAGTACATGCTCCAATAAAACTTTATTTACATAAACAGTACCTTGGATTTTCAAGCCCTATCCAGAAAGCTAGTGAATCATCTGTCAGCAAGTGAAATGCACCTGCAATGCCTTGATTTAATTTTTACCACAAGAATCGCTGCCCTATCATTCATCCTTTGGACAAGTGTCTTCTGTTATAAGGAAGCAGAGTTACCATAGCAGAGACTGTTTATTCATTCCCAACAAAGACACCTTTCGAATCAGTTCCTATAACTAGACTCAATTCACTTGTGTCTCATTTGTTTCCTTTCTTGTTTTCCTTCTGTATTTGTTACTGTTCTATCATGTGCAGTCCCCGTATAGAACATATATTCTAGATAATGTAAATTAATTTAAATTTTATGAGATGTGTTTTATGGCCTAGATTATGTCCTGTTTTTGTGACTATTTCGTCGATTCTACCATTTTTTTTATCAGGCACTCTCATCAGTTTGATCTGTTGGTTGATTTTGTTGCTCAGCTTCTCCATATCCTTGCTTAAGAGTTATATCAATTTCTAAGATAGGGGTATTAAATTCCTCTTCTTTCATCATTCCATATCTATTTGAGATGTTCTGTTTTATTACATTTCTTTATATTTTGTTGAGACTCCCTAGATTCCCTTTTTCTATGGCTAGGGTGTTAGGTTGGGGAAGCATTATGCTGTTATTCATGGTTTCTGGTTAATGGAGAGGAACAGGTAGAGATTAGTCCATGGGATCTTGTTTAGGTTAGAAGCCCCGTTCAATCATATTAAATACTTTAAACACATTTTTATGAATTCTAAAGTGTTCTTATTTTGACATGGTGTATATGTATCCATTATTATCTGAAATGTTTGTTCCCAATATTTATGACATTGTGTAGGGAAAATTACTCATGTCAAGAACATGAACTAGGTAATAAAGTTATAAAAGTTCATTGTTCTCCCCATAATAATAATTCTATCAAATCAAGCATTTGTTCTTTTGTTTCATTGTCATCAGATCTTTTCTAAATCCTGCAACGCTATGTTATAGTGAAATGAACAGGATTTAAGCAAATCCCAAAATCAAGAAAGTCTTGGTGGGGAATTGCTTGCCTCATAAGCAAGTTACCAGTGTTCCTGGTAGACTTGTGCTGAATAACTTTTGGAGAAAAATAATGGCACTATTTTGGAGATAAACATTTTAGAGGAAATATTCGACCATTGAAGTTTGAAGCTGAAGTCTCTTCGAGTGATAAAGTATTCAAAACTTTGGCAAAAAAGGATCACAGGACTTTTTAATGGGCCAGACCAGTAAATGGGTCAGATTCCTTTAATCTACAGGACATTGACTTATTCCATTCCCAACCCGTGAACAGAAAGTTGAAAAGTTTCTTTTGACTTTATACATGTAATCACAGAGCTTGTTTTTCAGTCTCCTTTATTTTCTTTTCACAAGATATAATGAAAAGCAAATCTTTTCACTATTTCTCTGATCTTTTGGGTGCAATTTTAATGACACATTTAAAAGGGTTTGTGTGCCAGTTTTCCTGAGATAAATAACAAAGACCGCCTGTGTACGTGAATTTTTGTGAATTTTTGAATTTAGTAGTAAAAAATCCCACACCCCACAATTTAAATTGTGCTTGTTCTGCAGGATTTCATAAACACTAAGTTTCAGCCAACAGTGTCAATTAATATGCTTGTGGGATTTAACCAAGTTAATTAACATTATATTAAGCCACTTCAGAAAGGTGTCATAGAAATATGCTATTTTGAGTCAATATGTAGTTTTCTCTTGAGACAATGGTTTCAGAATCCTTCACTAAAATGTAAAAACTGACTCAGCATAAAACATAAACATATCTGCTATCAGTTACATTGTCAACTATACAAGCAACCTTTTTTTTTTTTTTTTTTGGTCAGCTCCCAGGAAATTAATGAACAGATTTGGTTCTGCTTCACTGATAAAATCTCACTCCAAAGTAATTCAAAGGAAGATACAGCCTTTCACTTTCTATTCTTTTAAGAATAATTAAGTACTTAATTAAAAATATCCCTATACCATTCAACTTTCTTTTAATTCCAAACTATAATAATGTTGCTTGATCAGATAAACTCAGCTGTCTGTACCCTAGGCTAGAATAATCTTCTCTTGGTATTCTGACTTTGTGAAAGGTTGAATTTTTCAGATGGTGAAGTGACTTTATGTCTTTTTTTAACTTGCACAGGCATTTCTAACTCATTTAAGCTACGGGACTGATCTTTCTTTTCCCCATAGAGGAGAAAGATGCCATATAACTGTACATTCTGATACTGTATCTACAAAACAAAAGAGGGATAACTATTTCCCTGAACCAAATCATATTTAATTATGCTATATCTAATATTTTTTATCGCTAAAGATATACAGATGAGGCCAATTAATTGAACCGGGAAAGGAAGTGTCAGAGAAAAGTGTGGAGAAATTGTAAAATTATTACCAAGTTCTAAAAAATAAATATGAGAATCCCTAGTGATTAAGAATATAAGACACACATGGGCTCCCCTGGTGGTGAAAGGGGTTAAGCACCACACTATGTTACAATCCACAGCCTCTGCAGCATGAGTTCGATCCGCAGCATGAGTTCGATCCCCGGCTGGTCAGGGAGCTACCCACATGGCGCAGCAGACCTCTCCTGACTCACCTGCTGCTCCCTCAGCAGAGTACTTCGGTCAATCTGCCTGTTTTGTTCCCCACTCTGTCTCTGGTGAGTCCTTTCACCCCACCAACACCCCGCGTCTCTGGCCTGTACCCCAGCTCTTGTATGCATAAATAAATATTTTTTTAAAAAATATTTTTTTAAATTTTTTTTAAAAAAGAATGTAAGACACTATTCCAGGATAAAAGGCATAAAGAATTGAACTGCATATATCTGCTATTTTAGAATTTGGAACATGTGAAAAATGTAAATGGAGATGAAACAGGAAAAACAAGATTCTAGAAACTTCTCAATACAATAAACTTCTCAATATAATAAAAATTAAAATGCTGTTTGAATCCTTTCTTGGTAGCAGCTACACTTGTGTAATCTAAAAGATGCAATTAAAAATCATTTTTCCAGAAATGAAGGAGGGCACATTTCTGTTCTTTGTTTTGATACAGTGACTTCCCTAGCAGCACTTAGTTACTATGACAACATTCCACAGCTGTTTTTAAAATAGTTTCCAAATGGAGTGTCACAGGACTCTCTGGTCTATCTGTGTGGATGCCTGGGCTGATGCTTCTCTGCATCGGCCACACGGAGCCCACGGCCACAGGGGCCAGGCTGTGCTCAGCAGCTGACAGTCCTTAGGTAGCAATGAACAACTTCCCTGGAAAGTTCCTCGTGAAAGAGCACTATGATACTCCATGACATCGCCTGTTTTGTTTTGCTTCATTTATTTTGTGGGAAATGTTCTAGTTGAGATCAATTAAGTTGATTCAGTCGTACTGCTGGGTTGAGACCCACAGTTTGGAAATTATTGAGATAATCTGATTTTCATCTTTTCATCCCACTGCTTTCATTATAAAAATTAAATTAAAAGTTAAGACTTTACTCTTTAATCATTTGTTTTTCTGTTAGTCTTTTACTCTATGTATTGACATTTTGGCCTTTCGTTAAAATGAAAGCAACTTACCTTGACTTGAGGTTAAGTATGTTTACTAAAAACAAACAAATTGTATGTTAAGAATCAAGTAATATTTTCCTCTTCTTCAGTGAAACACTGAAGCATTTTAATTATTTTTAAAATTTAGAATCATTTTATAGATAGGAGGGCTATGAGACTGAAGAATCACGTGGTTGGTTAGCTCCTGTGGGAAATTGATTCACAGATCTAAGTCAAAATGCCAGAGAGAACTTGAGTTAGCAGGAGTTTTGTTGTTGAGCGCTTTAATATTAATGACAACTGCTTCTATGTGGAACAAGAACAAGTTACATATTATGCCTGTGAGAAAAATTATATCCCGAAAACTTTTATTCATCACACTTAGATTCTCATCACTATCTGTTGGACTTAGTCTAGTTTCCTACAATATTTGAAACCTAAAAATGTTTGTTTGTTTTTTTTTTAAGATTTATTTATTCATGCATACAAGAGCTGGATGGCAGGCTAGAGATATGTATGGGGTAGGGGGGCGGTGAGAAGATTCACCAGAGACAGAGTGGGGAGCAGAACAGGCAGACTGACTGAAATACACTGTGAGGGGAGCAGCGGGCGAGGCAGGAGAGGTCTGCTGCGCCATGTGGGTTGCTCCCTGGCCGGGGATCAAACTCGTGCTGCAGTGGCTGCAGATAGCTTCATAGTGCTGCATCTTAACCCCTTGTGCCACCAGGGAGGCCCCCTCACCCATGAGACCAGGTCTACGAAACATGTTGGAAACATCAGTTGACAGAACTGAAAACAAAGTGGAGCTCATTATGAGCCGGTCAACGTGGAAGCAAGAACTCACAGCTAAGGTGGAGACGGAACGTTTGGGTTACATTAAACCAATGTTTTCAGCTGATTAAAAATACACACAAACCTATGCTTACAAAAAAACTACCCAAAGTATTTGGTCTAATTAGCTCTCTGTAAGGCTTCATGATGCTAGCTCAAAAACCACGCAGAGGCCCCATGAAGGCAATCTTGCCTGCCAACTCAAGCACCTGAATTCTATTACTATTATGCCCTAGTAATAATTCTTTTTTTAAGAATTATTTTTATACAAAAATTTTATACATTTTTTGTACTATAGACAAAGAGTATTTCTACTACAGACAAAAATATTTTGGTTTTACTTTTCTGTTTTGGTTGTATATTCCTTAAAATACCTCATATGAACCATTAAAGTAATACAATTTGTGAGTACTTTAAAATTTTAGCTATATGTCAAGCAATATAAGAATTTACCCTTAAATTATTAATCCTAACAAAATCTTTAAGGAAGATAGATTTTCCCCCTTCTGTTGAAGGTGCCATGTCTTTCAAGGACATAACATTGAGACGCTAAGCTTAGTGGCATTTGAACTATTAGCCATTATGTTGTCTGGTCCCTTTTCTCACCACATTCATTATAATTATTATCATAGTTTCAGATGATTATGGTGCCAGCAATTTAACTTTCAGAATGAAAAGTGTGTTTCCTCTATACTGTGACATTTTCACTTCAGTATGTAAATTCACTTCCAAACATAAACACTCTCCGTGCTGCCTAGTCCACTTAGACCTCACAGAGTGACTTCAATGAAAAAACATAAAATCGAGCCAAAAGAACAAGAAACATAAAATGATTGAGAGTCAAAAGAAAAACATTACATGAACATCTTAATACTCACAAGGCACAAGGGACTTTGGAAACTGACACACACTTATCATGCAGACATATGCAGATAGATTCACCCTCATGGAACTCAAGGGGTCATTTAAACTGACATTGGTATGTTCATATTCCTGATCTTCTTGGAGTAAACATACCATTCAGCCACATTGCTCTAATAGCACTCATCCGATTCAGCCATTATCTCTGAGTTTCTGTCATTTCTTTAACATAGATTACACAGGAATATGTTATCAGGAGTGATGTTTTAGAGGGAAGGAGAATGCGGTGGGAGGCTGGTTAAATTTTGCTACGAATTAGAAAACTATCTTGTGGAAATCATCTTCTTTGATTTGATTTTTTTCTCCAAGTTCACAAATCTTACTGAATATGTAAGTTTAAAGCTCTGTAGTGAATGCATATTGGATTTATGAACTTTTAAAAAATATCTATTGATAAAAGGCATTGACTGAGTCCTTTTCCTTTCTTCGAGTATGTTAATACTTTATCAATGACCAAAAAGTCTTAATTAACGACCAGGTGCTTGTAATCTTTTTTCACCTAAAGCCATTTTATTTAATCATTTTTCATGAAGATGGTGAAGAGATATAAAGGCAATTTATATAAATTATTGGAACTACACCATAAGTCATATTATGTAAATTTCCATATAGTGACAAGAATTTACAAAGATATTTTTTCCCAGATACAAACCTCAAATGATACAGATACATTGGGTATTATGTATTTAACTATAACTTTAATCTTAGCCAACTATTCTTTCTAAATCACACAGGTAATAGTGACATTCTTGTACATTATCTTTGAATTAATTAGAAGAGAAATGTAATAATAATAATTTTGCTTTGGGACAACAAATTAAATTGGGTTTTGACTGCTGAATTTCTTCCTAAGAATGCTGGAATTATTTTAAGATTTAGAATTAGGGAATACATTCGAGATTTCTGTATGTTTATTGAAAAGAGAAATCACATATTTTTCTCTTTGACATACTTCAAAGACCTTTAATTAGTGTTCCTATATTCACCAGCATTTAACTGCCATTTGCAGAATAGTTAGCTGAAATTTAACATTTAGAATTCTGTGATTAGGATTCTAATTTTCTTACTGACCTGGCCCAGATGATGATTACTATAGAGAGGAACTTTTCTAGAACCTGAACCTAAAGGATATATATTGGGGTAAAAAAAATTGAAATTAATAAAATACCTAGTATCACAGAGCTATGGTTGATAATCTATCAATGAATAAGTCAGTCATCAATGAATGAAAGCTAATCCAGGAGTGACTGTATTTTCATGAAATTCAAATTATAAAAAAATTAAAAACACTTTGAACAAAAACCTTGTTTTCCTTATCTCTTTTAAGATTTTTTTTTTGTCTTGGAATCTTTAAAAATATGGAAAATAACAATTATTTAAAACCATGTATTATTGAAGATAAGATTAAAATTTTGACTATAAGATATACATTATTGACTCTTCACTAAGAGATTAAATTTAAGGTAAAATTAGTTCTCCCAGGTGTTGCATAAGTGAATATTTGAAAGAAATTTAAAAACTGATGATCACACAGTCATAAAAAAAATTCATTGGTTATGAATACCACTAACCAGAGTTTTGAGAATGTTCTTCAGTGTAATTACTGCAAATGTAAAACAGTTTTGTTTTTATTCTAGGCTTATCTTAAACCTTTGATATTACTTCTAAAATCAATGATCTATATTATACTGCTTCAATCCCTTTGGAACTTTGCACTTTAAAATATTTTGCTGAATACCTTGTCATTTTGGGGTTATTATATTCTTAAATAACTTCCAAAAATACAGGCAAAAAAAAAAAAAAAAAAAAAAAAAGAAAGAAACAGAAGCCTTTGTCAGACTCTAGGGGGAAATTCTTCCATCCATTTGGATTCACTGGAGGCAGGGTAGATGAATAAATTAAGATCAGATAGATTTGTAGGAGTAAAGACCAAAATTTAATGACATAACATATAGAGAATTTACATGGTGGTAAATTCTAAAGAATAATGGAATGGACTGAAGGTATCTGTCTGGTGTCTTAGGCCCTGGCTGTCAGGAGAATGGGGATGGTGTGACTTCAGATAACAGACAAGGGGTGTACCTCACCCTTGCTCTGAGAGTAAGAGGAGTGTGTTAGAACAGAGGACATGCACACTGATACCTAGAGATGGATGAGACCACCCCGGACTGCATTCTTCTAGGCTGTAAAGAGGGGAGCAGTGATTGCTTCTTTAATTAAATGCTAGGAGCAAAAATATGGATTTTAGTATCAGTTTAATCTGTGTTCATTCAGGTCCCATCTTTTCTTGATCTCATAAATTTGGTAAGTTAATTCACTTAATGAAGCTCAAATCCTCATTTTCCATAAAGTGAAAACGATCATATACAGTCATCTCACCATCATCTTTGGGGCCATCGCAAGCCTCTCAATAATGTAAAAACAAAAAATGTTTAAACTTCTCACTACCTTATTAAATTTCTACAATTAATAATTTGTTTCATTGTTTCCTATGGAATTTGAACACTGCTTTATTATCTGCTGAATGACCCTTTAAAATGTTTTTCTAGGAGGGACATTTTTACCATGTGTAATTGGGAATGAGATCTTGATAAGCAATAATAGTTTTTATTAACTTTTTTTCAAGTTAAAAGTATATACACTTTTGAAACAAACAAAATGAAAGTTTGGAGAAATGTTTCACTAAGCAGGACTGGTTCCTGTCTGAATGAAGTAATAATGCATCATTAATATAGTTGAAAATATATTATACACACTAAAATTCTACGTTTGAATTACTATTCATATTACATAGTTAATTTTGACTTCTGCACACAGGCTGGAAAGTACAGAGAGTACAAAGAAAAGTGAAACTCTATTCAAAATTATGTTTGTTTTAATAAAATGTATGGTGATTAGGATAGTCTATATGTATATATTCTTAGTTTCTCAGTTGTAGAGGTTGAGGAAGAACGCATTTCCCAACTCTGTGCCTGGAGCTATGACTCTCTAGGTGAGCAGCTGGAGAAACAGATTGCTGACATCAACATGTTCTTTACAGCAAAATTCCTTAAAAAAAGATCTATAGTACATATACCATAAGAGTCTAAGGCTTTCATTTATTTTCTCATGCAGTTGCCTGTTTCTAGTAGTTCACAAGGATGAATATCCGAATCCATCTTCCATACCTTTTTAAATGAGATCATGTAACCGATTCACTGTGGGCCCAGAGGACATCGAGCCAGGCAGCTTTGTTGAGGCTGAGGCATACTGGCCTCAGCCTGCTGCCTGCAGGCCTTCCCTCCTAAGTATCGGTTTAATCTGTGTTCCCCTCCCCTGGCCCCAGTGAGGCCAGCTCTGGCCATGGCTTCCTGGAGCCCAAACACCCACAAGCCTGACTTAACCTGAGTACAGCCCAGTCTAAACTGGAGCTGGGCTTTTCCCTTTTATTTTTCTAGAAACCATATATTTTAGACTCTGAATCTAATACTTTTTTTCTCAGAATATTGTAATAGTATAATTACTGAATTGGCTATCCAGTGAGACCCTGTGGGATCATACATAGACCAGTCAGGTTCAAGCAAAATGGACCAATCAGGCTTGAGGTCTCTAGCTGTCACTCAACCTTGACTTAATTATTTGGATTGAAAATGAAATGTGAGCTGATTACTACTAAATGGTCCAATCAGATGCTTAGAATTGAGAATGGTCCAATCAGGCTTGTAGGTTGGGAGATGCCAAAGAGGATATAAGAAAGAGCAAGAGCCAGCTTGAGTGAGTCAGCTGATGGCCTTTGAAGAGAGGACTCATCAGAACACCTTCGAAGAAGGATTCGGCAGATGGCCTCCAAAGGGAGAAGCATCAAGCTGACAATCTCCATGGGATTCACCAGACCTCTGAACATTTCTAGACCTCCAGAACTCCATAGCCCTTTGTAGAGCTGCCACTGCACCTCCTTCCTGCCCTGCCTCTGACATCATCTGAATGAGCACCTTTGGCATTGGCCAGTGTCTCATAGAGTTGTTCACTGTTGGTATATTCCATGGTCACAAGGGGCTGTCCAGAGTTTACCCGCACCAGCTCCTGTGCTGCTGAGATTGATGCTGTTGAATCTGTCATCTGGCTGCCCAGCCCTCAGACTGCAGCTGAGGGCTGCTGCAGTGTCACCTCCTCATCAGTGAGCAGCCGTCATTGAGTTCTGCACACTGAGGACACTGTCTGGGGCGAGACAGCTGGCCACTTGTGACCTTATGCACTCTCTCCTTTTCACCAATCTCCTCTTTGTTAAGTAACCCTGAGTGGTTTTTGCAATTGTCATGCATGCCTGTGAGAACCCATTGATAACGAACCATCCCCCGCCTTGAGCACTGTCCCTGGCACTGTCTTAAGTACTTCCCTAGTACTGTTTTAATGTAGGTACTGCTTTGACACTGTCTCCCTAGGATTAAATAATGGTAACAAATGAAGCAACAAGATTGTGGGGTTTTGGTTTTATTTTGATTTGGCTAGCTATGTTAGACACTTCAGGCCACAGTCACCCTGACAGGAAAGCAGGGGTAAAGTGGAATCAAAGCAGCGAAGAGACATTCCAGCATCAGCACGGAGGGGAGGCCCAAAGCTCCTCTGCTTTGTGGGCACAAAGCAGCTGCGTGTCTATCACTGAAGAGATGGGAATGTCTGCGTTCTGTTAGACTGAGTTACGATCTCACCTTGTATTAGGTGCATGCCTCAGACAGATATAATCTTTAAGTACCACTGTTTTTTAGTAAAGGGCATACTTTTAGGCTTGATAATCAAGTAGCTTTAAGAAAAGGTTGTTTCTCCCCATAGGCTATCTCTGAAAATCAGTTGCTAATTATTTAAAGAAGACAGCAAAGAAAAGTGAATTTTATTTTTCTCAAAACCATATATTTTAGATTCTGAATCTAATACTTTTATTCTCAGAATATTGTAATAGTATAGTTATTGAATTGGATATCCAAGGAGACCCTCTTTAAAATGTGTAAAAAGAGTCAACACTATAGCTTAAAAATGTAAATTGAAAGAAAAGGGAGAAAGTCTGGGAAAATTATGATGGTTTTTAATGTGTGAAAGTGGGATATAAATATTATTACTTAAATTTATTTAACTTGCTCCTAGTGTTTATGGCAACTTCAAGTTAATCTCCTTCCAAATGTATCATCATATGTTAAAGTGTCCAAAACCAATGTACAATATACAAATCAGCTTAGGAGGAACACATTTAATAAGTGCTTCATCAATAAAACTGTTCTCCCATGAATAGTTCCAGATCACCTCAGGAGAAGCTGTAAAAGTTCTGAGTTCAGTGTCTTTGTTGTTGCCTCCAGCACCCAGTAGCAATCTGTCCTTATGAGATTCTTCTCTTTATTCCCTCTTGCTGAAGTTTTTTCCCATGTAATTATTTCTTCCAATGATAAAAGAGTCATTCTAACCAATGGATCGCTCAGGATCTTGCAGTTGGCCTGTGAACACAGAGAAATTAATGATGTGAAGAGTAGAGCTCTGCTCACCCTCCCACATCACCGTCTGTGCCATCATGCAAGCCCCACTGTGGGTGCCCCAGCACATTCAAGGATGATTGTGCATGAGGAGGGATGAGAAGCTAGGGACATGAAACCCAAGTGGAAGCCATTAAAAACACACTGACCTCCCCCTGAACCCCCATGTTCTTCTCACCTAAATATCTAGAATCCTTAGCAGTGTAAGATGTATACTCTACCCCCAGCCAGGGAAACTGCTTTCATTAGTTCTGTGTCTGCCTTTGGCACCACTTGATATCTCAGTGTGAGATAAATGAGTATATTCTAAAATACCTTCACATGTGTATAATTTTATGAATATTTGGAACCCACAAATGAAGTGTCTGGAACACCTATCAATATGAAGTATTTAACTAAACAATCCCATATGAAAGAGAGTAAATCAGGATGGCATAGAGGAGTTAACTTGCTCTAATGATTTTTTAATAAGAATTTAAACATAACTTTTAAAAAGTTCTCTCTCAACAAGTTTCTGAAGCTTTCTAAATTTAAATTCATGCCAAACTAGCTTTTTTCCCTCCTCCTCCTACCTTTTTATTTTCCTCTGGAGGAAACCTCATAACCCTAGAATATCAGAATGATGTGTTATTTTTAGTTTCTCCAAAACAGCATGGTTATTCTTATGAAAGAAAATGGTTGGATTGATCTTTAAACTAATGTCTAAATACTCAGGGTACAAATGAAGAATTGCTGGTGTTTGTTTGAAACCATTTCATCACCTAATAATTTACTTGTCCTTCTTCTCTCTTCTCAACATGAAACTTGCATTTAAGCATCATAAATACAAGATTGCTGACGCGTTAATGCATCTTAAATGCATCGGTGTTCTGTGTTAGCCAAATGTATTCAATAGGGGGTTTCAGTAGGAAATTGCAAAAGAAATGATTCACTGCCGCATACTATTCATTCAGATGATAGTGAATTTATTTAAGTCAGATATTTCTACTTTGTTCAGAATAACAAGAAACTAAATTTCAAACAATCAAGTGACAAGCTCAATTCCACCCACTGTTCCATGACAAGAACTAACAACCTGGGTTCTAGACCCTGGTGCACATATCCCTTGCCTGGCAGCTGTTTTGTTTGATCTACATTTTACAAATGATTTTAGTATAAAATTAAATTTATTTTAGTGAAAATTTTGGGAAATTTTAATTCATTTATCTTCTTCCCCTCATCTTAGGTATGAATGTATAGTTCCAATTAATTTACTGAGAAAAATATCCTTCTACATCTTACTAAAGTGCCTTTGCTTTGAAAATTATATGAAAGAACTGCTTTATCAATTTGATATGGAGGTAGTTTATAAAAATGTAGGCGGAGTGACAAAAGTTTAGAGATACAAATTTTAAAAGAGAGAAGTACATAAAAATGCAAACTATATTGGAAGATATGTAGAAAATCTGTTTTCCAGTGTGGTTTAAATATCTTCCCTTATTACTAAATGAACACATGTACTATTTAACATGTTCTTATTCATTCATCTTTGCTCCTCCGGTGCACATAAAATGGCTTCTGAATTTTATATGCTTAAGAAAACTTGAGGGAGGCCTGTTGCAGTTCTAAGAGCCAGTGGAGCAGAATAATTTAGTCATAATTGCAGTAATTGGATCATCTGAAACTTGGCTCTCCTAATCTAGTTTTTCTTTTTTTTTTTTTTTTTTTTTGGTGATACCCTAGATTTGCTTATATAGAAGCCTTGCAGGTTTTCAGAGAAGCTTAGCTATGACATATGCTCTTCATGAAGATGCCATCAAAACACAAGAAAGAAAAATTCATAATAATTGATTGTAACTGTGGATTAAGATTCCCTTTCAAATATTTGTAAAGGTTATAAAATAGTCCTGTGATTGCTTTAATCTTGTCTATCCTTAAATACTTCCCAGTCTTGGAGAAATTTCCATGTAAGAGACACCACTGTAACTAGCTGTTATTTTCTTTCTTTTACCCAGTAGAGCTCTGGTGTTCTTTCTGTAATCTGCTTTGGATATTGAATATGTTGGTGAAAATTGGTAAACTCTTTGTTTACACTATAATTATATAGTTATTGATTGTTGGTCCATTAAAAGCAAGGAATAAAGTCAGATAAAATATAAGTGTTGATGATGGAAGAAACTAAAGAAGAAAATATAACTAGAATTTCCATCTTGGTTGAGTAAGAGACATGTTTTCCTCTTAGAATATGTAGCGGGAAACCTGAAGGAGTTCCCTGGATAACTTCTCATGGAAGTGGTGAAATTTATTGGTATGGAGGAGAAATAATCTTATAAAATGGAATTCCTGGGGTGTGTCTGGTCTTGGATTGGCCAGAGGAGTTTGCAGAAGGGCATAGTATTGACTCATTAAAGGTTGATTGGGAATATTTCTTTAATTGTTCATATTCAATGTAGGGAAACTTGCATATGTTAAATTGTAAAGAGTCTTAAGCGACATTTAACTGTGAGTCTTAAGCTACATTTATTCCTTGCTTTTAATGGACCAACAAACAATCATGGGTGTCTGTATCAGATTAATGTATGTACCATGAGTCTTCTTAACATTAATTTTCATAAAGAGCTGACCACCTCCTGCCTCTAGGAATGCTCAATTTTTACATCTTCCTTGGTATTTTTCCTGCTTCACCAATCAATTTTTTTTTTTTTTCCAAATTGGCGTAACACTGACTTACAACACTGTATGTGATTCAGAGGTGTAGTATCCCACCCCTTCAGGGCACGTTACCACATCTCACCTACCAACAAGGTGCCCACAGTCCTCCACTATAATCTTTTTCTTTTGAACCACAAGTAGTTCAGGGTCCTCCTTCAAAATTCTGTATTTTTGAAAACTACAGGGCAAATCCTGGTATTTTTTTTGTCCCTTTCTAAATATTTAAGGTCTTTCTTTAGATGATCTAATATGTCCTACTGGCTTTAATTATATCTTATATGTTAGTAATATGCAAAACCCAGCCCAGAACTTTCTGTTGAACATCTAGCATAGATATATATATATACACACAAATACATGCATAATTACTTGAGCTATGCCTTGTAAAATTAAAAATGTGTGTCTTCACTTTCTTTGCAGAATCTTCTCCTGTACCTAACCCTTCCTCTACCACCTTCCACTTTTCTTAGTAGTTAGTACCTTCCCTCAACCAGTTACACAAGTCAGAAAATGGAAATCATCTTTTATTTTTCTTTCTCTTTTTATTTCACACTTACTATAAGTGTGACTAAGCTTGTTATATAATAGCCTATAGTTGTAGCCTGTAAACAATGGCTTACATCTACCCCTCACTCAGCCAGCTGATATTTTGGAGCACCACGGAGCTGCACTGAGTTAAGCACCAATGTGTACGATTTGCACAGGACAAACAGGAGCCCTGCCCCCAGGGACTGTGTGTTACAGTGGGGAAGACAGGGAAATAAATGAAAGTAAACAAGCTAAAATATAACTCCATAATATAATGCCCTTCAGGAAATAAATTATGTCCATGATCAAAGCAAATCAATTTGAATACAGTGGTGTGCAGATGCTTGGGAACATTCCTTAACACCTCTGGATCCTCCTAAGGCTGCATGTAGGAACAAAATAACATCAGACAGATTGCACAAGTTCAATTATGTGAACAATATTACATCACTGTAAATTCCAAAGAACTTTGGGATGGACTGGGGATATTTGTCCTGATTTTAAGGACTTGGGGAGTCAAGGACAGAGAGCGTGAGACTTCATAGTACAGACAGGGGGGTGATGTGTTCTTCATGTGAGTGTTAAGATAAGATTCTTAGGCCGAGTGGACAGTTTACTAATAAAGCTATCTTGAGTGAGACCACCAAGAGTATATTCTTGTAGGTCATAAAATGGGGGTGGGTGGAAAGTGATTGCTTCTTCAATTGGAAAAAAAGGTAGACACTTAGGGAGTGACTATTTCTTTTTTGAATGGGGAAAGTCTGAGGACTTGCTCAAGGACAGAGCTTCTTCTCTGCTTCCAGGTCCCACATAGCTCTCAACTCCAAACAATCTGCATTCTCTAGATAATGGGAACACACCTCCCAAAGTTCACAAGCCTCGATTGTCCTCAAATTCCCATACCAAGGTGGCAAAAGACATATTCTCGGTATATTCAAAACAATCATTTTGGGATACTTCCCCCATTGTGGCCTGGAGAGACTTCTTGTGGGATAAGACTGAAGGATGAGTGAGACCAATTCGGTCATACAAAAATGACTGGACAAAGGGCATGTCTGGTATTTGTACAGTAAACTTTATCATTTCCTTCATTTTCTTACAACACTCTTTCCTGTAATTTTCTTAAAATAACACATGGGTTCTTGCAAGAATTAGCCTCTGCCGAGCATGTATACAATAAATATGTCAGATATTTGTTATTCAAGGTAGTGTAATGCACCAAACAAGACAGAGAAGTTGAGTCATTGTGGTATTTGTACTCTGTTAGGAAGAATTAGAAATAAACTAAGAATTGGAAATCAAAGACATATGTCAGTGATAAGTGTTACAAAGACTCAGTGGAATCATTGGAAGGTGAAGGGAGGTCTTCAGAGACAAGTCTTTTAAAATGAGATTTGAGTGAAAGAAAAAGCTGGTCATTCAGGGGAAATGCCCATGTGAAAATGTCAAGGTCAGGCACTGCTTAGTGTATTTGTATCAAAGTGGGGTCTTTTGCTTAGAATGTGAAAGACAACAGGAGAGGGGTGTGAGATGAAACTGTTCATAGGTCATCAGATTAGGGCAAAGATTGTAAGAATTAGAAGATATAAGAGTAAGAATATAAAAGTTATATATCACGAAAAACATCATAGAAATATGTAACTTCATTGGTTTGGGTTATTTTCATTGGCATAACGTCCTGCAGAGAACCTGGACTTTTCTTGTTTTTTTTTTTTTTTTCTTTTTGTACAGAAATATATTGTCCTACATGCAACTCTAATTAGTTTAACAAAGAAACTTGTTAATCAATAGGATTTTTAAAAATTGCCTGCCATCAAGTATCTTATAAATATACATACATAGTTTCCCTAATTGGATTGTGTTTTGGGTTTTTCCATAAAGAATTATACATTTTCCTCTACCTTTCTCGAAGAAATGAAAATGCAGCTCTTGAGGCTGTGTAACCTTTTACAGTTTTATCTAGAATTTGACATTGGAATGCACTGACCTCATTAAAAAGTGCTGCTGTCCTAACAGAAACAGTGGCTGTCAAGCACGATACCATGCGCTCGTTCTTCAGGAGAGCAGATGCTGGTTCAGTTAGAAGAAATGGAAATATTGATAGCACCAAATGATTCACCACAGGTAGACTGATGTTTGCTTTCTATGAAATGGACCCATTTCAACAATTGGAAGTGAGCCACGCTGCAAATATTATAGCAATTAAGAAAAAATAGTATTTTGTACAAACCTAAGTATTACTAAAATCATGTATTGCTTTCCAAGTGCTGAATATTTTTGACTGGGTAAAGTGTAACTAAAGGGATAGAAGTCAAATGTACTTCACAAAGATTATCCCATTAAATTTTAAATCATTTATTCTTTGGTATCAAATATTGACCAAATTATGAAAACAACTTTATTATCTGAATTGAAGGAGTTGTAAACTGGAATAAAATTGAAGTAAAATAAAATTAAATAAAATTAAATTCTCTCAATTGTAAGAAAAGTTAAAAATACATCTTGGAGCAAAAATTGGAAGAGAGTATGCCTTTTATTGTATTATTTAAGGCTCATAAACCAATTAAGATACATCACATTTACCAGATGTAAGTTATAAGCAATGCAGCTACTACAGGAGCATAAGAATCATTGTGTCCCATATACTAGATATTTGCATTTAGTAAAATATGGAAAAGTAAGATTTTATAATTGGATTAATGTCCAAAACCTTGGGTGGTTACTATGTTTATAAGAAATCAATCCTAAACAATGTCCAGGGAAGACTTGAAAAGATAAAGCCATTCATAATTTCCACTTATTTCTAATTTTTTTCATCTTTCCAAATATAGCTAAGGCTCTTTATAATACATAAAATCTATTCATGTAACAAAATTATCCTACATTTTAACTAAAAATTTAAGGGGAATTTGCTGATATTTACTACTTAAAGTTAGTGCAAATACATAACCAAAATGTTGCTAAATTCTGAACCATAAGGTGGTGGGCCTCTGAAAGTGAACAGAGTTTTTAGAGTAGGATTTATATCATATATTACTAATTTTGAGACAACTGTTAATTTTCTAATAAACACACAGAGAATGAATAATGTTATCCGAGTGAAGACAAGAATGTAATTGTACATTTGCAATTCATTTGGTGTCAGTGTGGATTAAACTGGAACTAGATGAATTCTGTAGGAGTAAGGGCAAAAGATGATTCCTTCAGAGTTTTTATTATTAAGAATAGGTGTCAAGAGACAGAGAAGGAAGTGGGAATACACTTGGAGGTGTGTTACATTCAAACTAAAGCAACAGAACACCTGGTCAAGAAATTGCCATCAACATGATTTTGGAAAGTTAAATTCAAACTCCCTTTTATGCTATGTTGAATGTTAATGTCATGAAAGATTTCCAGTCTTTCAAATGCTTTTCTGTTTCCTGAGTTAATCATGTGTTTTTGTTCTGAATCATATCAGTGTGGTGTAATACATTGGTGGACAAGTAATGTATGAATCACACTTGCACCCCCAGGATAATGTCACCAGGTCATGTGCCTAGTGCTTTATCTATCTTGTTGGATTCATTTTCCTAGTTTTTGCTGAGAATTTTTGCATCAATTCTTAAGGAATATGGGTCTCTTTTCTTATGAGGTTTCATTTGATTTTGGTATCAAGATAATGTCAACCTCATAGATCCACATGTGACTGGTCTCTCATCTACTTTCGAGAATTTGTTTGGGAAGACTTAATATATGTAGGTCATCTAATTTTTGGCAAAAATGGTTCACATGCTTCTTGTGATACTTATTTCCCCATAACGTCAATTGAAATAACATTTCTTTCACCTGTCACCTGAGTCTTCCAGTTCATCAGATTTTTTTTTTGTCTTCATTGTTTTTCAAATTATAGATCTTACTAGTAGCAAGCACTACAGCAAGGCTTTCTCATTTGAAATCTCTAAACATCTCATTACTTGATTTAGAAAGTGTTAGGGAGATTTCATATCCACCAACCTGGGTAATCAGTCATGAGAGAAAGGCTTTATGTCCTATGGGTGATCTATAGGATCCCTGCACTTATGTGGCCATTACCTTAAATCAAGTCAAGGAAGCAGGTAGCTTTTTGCCCTAAAATACATTCGTACTCTGTGTTTATATAAAAGGAAATAAGTACACAGTGAAAGAAAGTGTAAGGAGATTAAAAAGACAACCTACTGAATACTAGGAAATATTTACATGTTACCCAACCAACAAGGAATTAATATCCAAAATATACTGAAAAAATTTCTATAAGTCAACACTAAAAAAAACCAAACAGCCAACTAATAAATGGGCAAAAGATCTGAATAGATAATTCACTAGGGAGGCTATCTAGACTACCACAAGATACATAGAAAAATGTTCATTATCACTTTTAATAAGGGAGATGCAGGTTAAAAACATGAGATTGGCACGCGGTTAAATAAAAGCAAGTGCTGGAGAGGATCTAGAGAAACAGGGGTCCCTAATAAGCTGTTGGTGAGAATGTAAACTAGCTTTTTGCAAAGTGATCTGAATTTACCTTAATAAACTAAAAATTTACCTTAAGAAACCAGCCCCACTCCTGGGCATCCAGAAAATATGAACCATCAAATCAAAAAAAAAAAATGTGATGTTCTGCAGTGTTTATTGCAGCACTACTTACGATAGCCAGGACCAAGAAGTAACCTAAATGCACTTGGTTAGAAGACTGGACCAAGAAGATGTGGCATAACCACTCCATGGGGCACTCTTCAGCCAGAAGGAAAGACAAAATATTGCCATTTACAGCAAACTGGAAGGAACTGGAGTGAATTATGTGTAGTAAAGCAAGTCAGAATGATAAATTCTGGACCTTTATATAGTGTATGATTCAACAAGATAAAGAGCTATAAAAACCAGCAGACTTAGTGAGGTTTCTGAGGTTAAGAGGGAGGTAGGAAGGAAAAGTGTCAAAGGGAATATAGGAATAGTGGTGGGAAATAAAGAAGGAACAATAAAAAAGGGAAATAAGAATTTAAGCTTTATACGTTCACATTAAATAATAGTGACAAGTGGTAGAAAAAAATTGCCCTCTTTGATTTGTCTTAGAAAATCACTTTATTCAAATTTCACAATTATTCCATTGGAAAAGGTAAAAGAAAATTAAATACTTTCTACTTAAACACACTTTTAAGATGACTGCACTTAGGGAAAAATTCTGACAATTGTGAGAGTAAAGTTACAGACATGTAAATATTAACTGCCTACTTCAGCAGTGGTTGAGCCAAATGAGAAACTTAAAAACTAGAAATTTCCAAACATGGTATAGAGGGTACGTTAAATCTTCTGGTTTTGGAAGTATTTGTTGCTCACTTTAAAAAATAATATTCTTCATTCATCCTTATGCCTGTAACTTATTTACAATGAGTAAATATTTACTATTATTTATGAGACAGTTATGTATTTTACTGTAGTAGGTAAGAACAATAGAGAGGACTTTATATCTTGCCCAAAAGAAAGCAATCACTTTATTATAAATTTGTTGCATTTAACATCCTCAATCTCAATGAAAAGGGTTTCTTTAATCCAAATGAAATTTTGTCTTTGTTATCTGTGTTATATTTGTAATTATATTGAAATCACTATTTGTTTATAATTGGGTCATAATACATGATGCAAGCTAAGAGTAAATAACTAGCTGCATTACAAACCATTAATTTTCATGGGCAAAGTTGACACTCTACAGATGTAATTTGCAAGTCAAATATATGCTTTCCCCCTCTTGGATCCTTTTTATTTACAGGAAGTCTTGGTTGAATTAATAAATAAACAGTAGCTGAAATATTTCACTTTAATTAGTATGAGGTGGCATTTGTAGAGAAATGTTTAACCAAGAGATGCGAGATGCTGTCAGGCAGGGGATTAACACTAAAACAAGGATCCGAATATATTTGTGATTTTTCAAGCCAAATTCACTAAACACACAAGGCATTGCACTTTAGATAAGACTCTCGCATTTAATATGAGATATATAGCCATGTTCCTTGGCCTGTGATAATTGGCTCAGCAGGTGTCATTTGGGGACTTGAGACCACGAGATTATATACTTACCCCCTAACACTGTCAAACCCTATTATTTTCTAAGAAGCTAGACAGTTTCCAAAGTCAAACAAGAAGACTCTTCTTCAGAATTAAGCATCATTCAGGTAATTTTTTTCAGGATTCACATAAAACTAGACTCAACTCATTCCTTTAGGGAATGTATATTCGTGGTAAAATGTAAAGGCACACATCTCCTCTAAGCATGATACATAGCTGAGCAAGAAAACCTTTGCACTTTTGATCTTGGTTTCTACTTTTTTTTTTATCAAATTCTAAATTTTACAGTGACGAGTCACTTTATACACTAGAACAAGTGTTCTTATCTGCCCTTCCCCGGTATGCTTTCTATCTATGCTGAAACAAAGATAAATTTGTGGCAATCTCCTGTTTTTCATATCACCTATTGCAGTGTGTTCATTCGTGAAATGATTTTGAAGCCCTATCTTTGCTCAGACGTTTGCTAGGTGCTGTCTAGAATTCAAGATAGACAAGATCAGCCTTTTATTTTCAATGAATGCCTTCAATACTTGGGGCAGTCCGATAATACTTTGTATTAATTGGAAGTGTTGTGAAGGAATGTAGTTTTTATTAATGGATGGTAAATTGATGCAATTTGACTCAAAGCAAAAACAATGTTTATGAAGTTTTTCCAAATAATGGTGCGAGGGTTTGCCAGAAGCAGCTGGAAATTCTGGGGGACACAATTGAGCGAAAGGGACTTAGTCATGAGTTTTGGGGTGAGGGACTGCTTTTATGTATGCCACATTCATACCGGATTTGCATGCACATTTGATTTCAGGTAAACCCCATTCACCTTAGCAAAGGAAATGACAAAGAGTCATATCAATAGCTCCAATTTAGGGTTTAAGTAACTTAATAATCAGGCCTCCAGTCTCCTTTTAAAGCTCACAAAGCTTGTACATCTTTGCATTGTAGATGAAAAATCATCTAGTGTAATATTTCCTTGATTTAATTCCCTCTTGGCAAGATCTCACGACTCCAAAGTTCCTAATAAAATCGTAAATGGTATTGTTACAATTCTGTTGATTCAATGTCATAAACGGTGGGATGGACCCAGGCAGTAAGCCTCACTGATAACTCTGAAAGTTCCCCGGGCTGCTTTCTTGGGTTTAAACCATATAGAAAACTGGATATTGGCAGTTCTGTGTGCGAAATTTCAACTTTCCAAATGGATGGAAAAAAGGAACAAACATAAGATTTACTCGTGGGCAAGCGCTTATTAAAACTCTAACTAAAATGTACTTCTTGCTTATGGATCGAAATAAGAATTAGTAGTTTAGATTCATTCTTCAGCAATCTAAAGATACAAGGATGAGGCAAAAGAATTACTGATTATTAATTCAAATGTGTTAAGTCTTTAAAATTTTATTTTGTTATTAATGGAGAAGATAGAGATTTGTCATTTGTAGAGATCAATTTTTATTTGAATATGATGAGTGTCATTTTGTATTTATGGTTCAGTATCAAAAATGAAGACTTCATTAGATATAGTTTTGCTTACAGTAAATTACATAGTATGTCAATGCATTCATAAATTTTGTTTTTAAAGTTATTTTGTGTTCTCTTAAAAATTAAGATAGACATAAAAATATCTACCTTACAGGTAGACACTTTTAATGTTATAAAAGGAAAGGAAAATGCTCAAGTTCACTTAATAATGATCTTAAAGGCACTTGTCAAAAGGATTAAGGTGATCACAGCAATTTCAAAAGTACATGTACAGAGGTTTTTTTTTTTTAATATTCAAATAGTGTGTAGTTCTCTTAATCTCTCCTAAAGGACCTTATAGACTGTCAAACTGCACAAAAACAAAACTAAGAACCTATACCTCCAAAATATACATAATTTTGGCTAGTAAAAAAGAAAAACAAAAGACAAAAACTAAGAACAAAATATTGTATTTTGTTACCTACAACTTTTGAGTGAGAATGTTCTCTGAGTCTCTCTTAGTTGCCTTAAAAAGACATTTCCTGCCAGAGCCCTAAAGGAGGCTCGATTGTATAAATTTCTATTTTATTGCATGAATTAATCCTCATAATTCAATAATTTCCAAGCCAAATTTTTGTTACTGACAGATGCATGTTTGTTCTACAACTTTAAACAAATAAGTCTCCTTAAATGACTCCCCCCTCAAGCTGCCTCCTTTGCTTTTCAACAGTATTTTCTTGAAACAAACAGGTTCCTTGGCCACTAGCAAACAATAGATTCAAGAAATGACAACTTAGAGCCAACATTGACTTTGTTATTATTATTTTTTATTTTTTAAATCATATTCTTTTTCATGGAGGTACTGGTGGCGAACAGCACATACATGGTCCAGAGGTCCTGGCTCACATCCCTTCACATGTTACCTCACCACACTCACCTGGAATGTCCACAACATCTCAGCATCCCTCTGCAGTGCTTGCTATTGAAATTGAAGCACCTCACATTTTAAATACATATTTCTTCCTGTTAAAATTTGTTACCAATGTTAAATTTGGTTTTCAAAAATTTTGCCTCAAAATGTCTTCTCTCTATGACTGTTTAGCACTTATAGATTTCATGTGCAATTAATATTTATTGAAGAATTCTTTAAATAGGAAAGTGATTTTGAAAATAATTTAATAACTTACATTGAGATGCGACAGCAAGTAAGTTTGTTATTTTCCTTTATGAGATCTTGGAGTTAGTATGGTTATATAAGATACCCATCAGGCATAAACCCTAGAGTAAGATCAATAGGTAAAAATCTAAGTCAGACAGGTAGAGGTGTGTGTGTGTGTGGGGGGCGTATAAGGGGGTGTGTGTAAGGGAGAGACAGAACAATGTTTTAAAATCAAGAACCATTAAAAAATCCATTCACATTCCTTATCATGAGAATAGGATCTCATTAACTTTGTGTTTTAAAAAAGTCACTCAGTAATATTGGTTTTTTCTTTGTTATACTAGAAGATGCCCGAAGCTATAGCATCTTGTAGTTAATTCACGGATTACTTGTTGTCTTGCAAAAATATTGAACTCTTTGTGCTTCTCTGCTTATCTAGCCTGAAATGGAATGACCCATTTTTTTTTTTTTAATTTCTTCAGGAAATTTTTCCACCACAGGATAAAGTTCTTCCAAGTGAGATGAAGGGTGTTCTTCACAGCAGTATCCAAAGTCAGAGATTCATTTCATGGCAGAGGATGTCCAAGCCAAGCCCAGCTGTGGCTCGAGGCGCCATTCTACCTCAGAGCTAGGAGTGTGCACAGAAGCTGCTGGGGACAGTTGCAAGGATGGTGAGTGTGTGGTCTGAATTCTCGTCCAAGGTCTGCTTTTACTGAATATACTTATGCCTTTGTAATTGCAGTTCAGAACTTGGGAGAGTCCCGCTCACACCTCATGGCCCTTTCAAGGCTGAGTTGTTGCTGGATTGGGGTAATGGGAGGTGATTGGCAGGTTTCAGAATTTCTTCCTCGGGAATAGAATTATAATTGGTCTGGTTGGTAACTAGCTGTGATGTCCCAAGGTGGTGATATGCCTCGATGCAGCTCTTAGTTCCTCTTTCAGTTCTGTGAGTGCCTTGTGGCAAGATTAGGTGTGCCGTGGGGTCTTTAGCTGTTACGCTGGACAGTGGGCTGATGGACTTCGGGCTGGATGGAGACAAAGGCTGGAGTTAGAAGAGGGAGGAACACTGTGGACACTTGCATTTGACTCAAAAGCTTTCAAAAACCTCAGTCTGACTTTATGAAAGAACAGTTAGAGTGAAGGCCTGGAGCTGTCTCTTTAGAGAATCAGTAGACATAGATGACCAGGTAGATCCACTGCTAGTGCATTTGTATGCAGGCTTTCCTTCCTGGAGGGTGCTCAGAGACGAGACTCAAATTTTTACTTGTTATTCTTCGTGTAAGACATTCTCCTGTCCCTTAACCCACTGCCATTCTTCATATGAGAATCCCACTGGCCCCAGGACATCAGTAATATAGCATCTGCTTGAATCACACTTTCTATTAGTCTGAATACTGTACCTTGGTAGATAAGTTAAAGTGACTTGGAAATTTTAAATTCAGTGTGTAACTTGTTTTTTTTTTTTCCTTTTATGAAAAGCAGAAATTATAGTTTTATAAGACATAGGTTGTATTAGAAAGCTTTATTCCCAAATATTTAATTTCAAGCAGCATCTTAATTTTAAGACTTATTTGATCCCATGAAACATGAAGCTCCTATCAGTTGTCTGCAGCTTTAAACAAATATCTCAACTAGTCAAAGGAGATTCAGCATTATAATGGGTTAATTCTTGGCTGTGCATAAAGTTATTGATATTGATCATTTCCTTTGTGACACAAGACTAAAATGGCTAGCAAAGATCACACAGTAAACAATCTACAGTGAGATAAGAGATAGAAAATCGGGCCTCCCTGTTGGTCTAGGGGTTAGTCTGAGCGTTATCACCACTATGTCCTGAGTTCGATCCCCAGCCAGGGAGCTGACCCACATGGCGCAGCAGACCTCTCCTGTCTCTCCTGCTGCTCCTCTCAGCAGTGTATTTCAGTAAATCTGCCTGTTCTGCTCTCTACTCTGTCTCTGGTGAATCTTCTCACCCCCTGCTCCTCTGACTTATATCCCAATTCTTCTACACAAAAATAAATAAAATAAGAAAAAAAAGAAATAGGAAATCATTCTTCTTCTGTTGTCGTTTAAAGAAAATTTTCAAGTAAAGCAGATATGACAAAGATCATAAGCTTTTATTTATGTTTTAACCAGAGCTGTACAATTTTAGTCAGGCTTAGGATGTGCTAGTCACTGTAACTTGGAAAAGGTGTTTCAAATATATATCTCAGATAAAATTTTACCTCAGGGACATTTTAAAATATATTTATTAAATATATTTATTTTATTTCATTTGCATTTTAAAATATAAATCATATTTATTTCTCACATGGTTAGATGAATTTCTCTGAAATAATCTACTAGTATACCCATCTAGCTGTAGACTTTGCTACCTTGTTTGGTTTATATACATATTCATGTTTTTTAATGTGTTCAGAGATGCTAGTATAATATCAAAAATTTTGAATGGCATTTTTTTTTTCTAATAACAAGAATAGTGCCACTCAACTCACTACACTAACACATAGCTGACTTGTAATTATTAATTATCATAGACTTTTTAGTTTGTTGGGCAGGACCTTCCAAAGGGAAGAAAACTTCCTTTGTAACAACTGAACCAATGGTGGGGCATGGGGACAGGAGCTTCCAGCCTCTGTTTGATTAACAATATTAAAGGATCCATCAGTTTTGCTAAGTTAGGTGATGGATAAGGAAAGTTTGTAAAATTGATATAACTTTGATCAGCAAAAAAGTTTCAAATTATCTGTGAGTCAAAATCATGAATATTATAAGTGTTATCCCTGAAAAACAAAAAGGAAGAAAGTGATAAGAGCACATAATGAAGTGAGAATTGCTTCATGGCTATCTTCCATGAATAAAAGGCTAAGCTATGTTTGCATCATTAAACATGGAATGAAAATTAGATATTGATGTTCCTTCTTATGCTTAAAGCATTTAGTAATCCATTCGTAATATTTCCCACATTAATGTACAAGTAACTATTGCTCTTTTTCAAATCCGACTTTAGATATTGAATAATGGCAAGATTTAAGATTTGTAGGGTCATCTATTAGGGGCATATTTTAAAGGCAATGCATTATTTTTTGTAACTTAAATGCTTGGATAGTTGTTTTCCCATGTTGTTATTTAATACTACTAATCTTTTAATTACTGATTGCACATTTGTGAAAAGAAGGTGAAAAAAAAGAGTTTTAAATTTGAAATAACCTAATGGTTTTTAAAAACTCTGCAACTAGCAGTTGTTCCACAGAAACAGGCTGCAGAGGCAGGAATAATGTTCTGTATAGTTGTGTTTGTGAGTGTGTGTTCTGGTAAATATATGATTCATCATTATAGGCTCCCAGTCTCCTGCTGCCTGGGTATATGGGCAAAATCTGCTTTAAATATATGTTCAGAAATCTGTTACTGTAAAATGAGCAAATTCAAAAATAGTTTGTCTCTATTAAATGTTTTCATCTTCTTCACCTGCAATGAAAATGCATGCTCTTAACACCACCTGGATTGGCAAATGTCAGGGAAGAAATCCTATGACTATTATTTAAAAAATTCTTGCCATATTTAGCATTCTTAGACTTTCTAAGTTACAGACATCACATTTTTTTAAACCAGGAATAATTCTCCAAATTGTATATGAGTGTTTTAGAGTTTCATGTTTTGTTATCTTCTCTGTGACTATCTTCAACTACTAAAGTATAAAATTAGGATTCGCCCCACACCATTTGTACTATAACCTTGCTATCAGATGGTTAGTAGTCAAAAAACCAGAAATTTAGTGAGAACAATTTATATGCGATGTCAGTTGAAACAGTTGGACACTTCAGGTTATTTAATACAATATGCTATGAAGTGTGCTAGGAGCTGCAGGGCGAATGAGCTTTGTCAAGGAGTCGAAAAATCCAAACACCGCAGGGTTTTAAAAACATGCTCAGTAGCGATTATAGGGGGCGGAGCAACATGGCGGCGAGGAGACGCTGCGAGTAAGATCTCCCATTAAAAAAAGTGAATAGGGAGGAAAAGCGGCAGGTCCCAGTGAGAACTGGGACACGGAAGATAAACGGGTGACGCCAGCAAACTACCCGAAGAAGAAAGTGGCCATAAAAGAGGACTAGAAGGGAGGGAAGCGCAGAACCCTGCTCCCCTCCCCCGCCCACAGAGGCGGCACTCTCCGACCTGCAGAGAGGAGGAAACAACAAACCAAAACGGCCCACAAGAACAAACGACGCAGCAAGCGGGACTGTGAGCGGAAAGGAACTATTGCAGCCACCACACCCCGTGAACGGGAGCTGAGGCGAACCCTGCAGGATCCGCCTCGGCGGTGAGCGAACAGCTCCGGGCGCCATTAGAGAAGAACAAAGACCCCGGGAGACGGCACACAGCCCGGGCTGCCGGGTCGGGGGAGGCGAAAAACAGCCCCCCAAGGACAATAGGAGAGATCTCTGGCGCCACCTAGCGACCAGGAAAAAAAAAAAGTCACTAACACCCTATAAAACAGGACATTTCTTAAGACTGCTTGAAAAGGGCAGAAGGCTTCTGGAGGACCCAGTGGCCAGCCGGGAAGTTATTCCACGCCAGGCCCCTTCCGACCAGCAGTCTGAGCCCACAGAGGGAGCAGGAACCCACGTCAGGGGCAGACCGGGTGCGCAGAAGAGTGTGCCTGAAACCGGAGGCGCAGGGACTGCATCCCGCTTCGCCATTTGAGAACAGGGACATTTCTTCAGTAAAAACTGCCTAAAACCAGCAGAAAGCTCCCCCAGAAGACAGAGATGGCTCCTGGAAGAGCCAGAGGGGAGCGGAGAAGTTCACCCAAGATGTCAGTCAGTCCGAGCAACACAGTGTCCCAACGCATACGACAAATTAGAAAACAGACAGTAGGGAGTAGAAGAACCACACGCAACCTAAAAACTCCTCAGGAAAGAAGCACACCACAAAAAGAAAACCACTCCCCAGATTGCAACGACAGCAACTTGGAAGAACTTCTGAGCCTTCCAGAAAGAGAATTTAAAATTGCCATGATTAAAAAGTGATAGATCAGAAGAAGGAAATTGAGTCCCTAAAGAGGGAAGTAAGAGAAATGCAGGAGATCAAAGAATTAATGGAGGAACTAAAGAACTCTGGGAAAAGCAATGAAAGCAGAATAGATGAAATGGAAGAACGAATAAGTAATCTTGAAGACACAGAAATAAAAAGAACCAAAACAGAAAAGGAAAGAGAAGTACGAAGGAAAAAAGAATGAAGAAAGATTTCGGGAACTATCTGACTCCATGAGGAAAGGAAATATAAGAGTTATAGGAATTCCAGAAGGAGAGGAGAGAGATGTAGGAACAGAGAAAATATTCATGGATATAATTGAAGAGAACTTCCCAAATGAGAAGAAGGAGCTGAAAATTGATATACAAGAAGCAAGAAGAACACCAAACTTCCACGACGAAAGGAAAAACACAGCAAGACACATAATAGTAAAGCTCCCAAGAATCCAGGACAAGGAAAAAATAATGAAGCTGACAAGAGGGAAGAAACAGATAACATTCAAAGGAAAACCAATCAGGCTGACATCAGACTTCTCTGAAGAAACACTACGGGCAAGGAGAGAGTGGAGGGACATAGTCAACAGACTCCAAGAAAACAGATGCCAACCAAGAATACTCTATCCCGCAAAGCTCTCTTTCCTCCATGAAGAAAGAATATGGACCTTCCCAGACAAAGAGAAACTCCGGAATTTCATTGCGACTAAACCCCCACTCCAAAAAATACTACAAGGAATCCTAAAGCCAGAACCTCAGAGGGACGAATAACAACGAAAGAAGACCAAAAAAAAAAAAAAAGTTATTAAAAGAATAAATAAATAAAATCAAAGGAAAGACAAACATAATGGCAAATACAGATGCTAACATATCAATATTAACTCTAAATGTAAATGGACTAAACTCTTCAATAAAAAGACACAGAGTTGCAGCCTGGATTAAGAAACAAAACCCAACCTTTTGCTGTCTCCAGGAAACACATTTAGCTACAAAAGATAAAAATAGGCTCAAAGTCAAAGGATGGAAAACAATCCTACAAGCAAATGGGCCAAAAAAGAAAGCAGGAACAGCTATACTTATATCAGATAAAACAGACTTCAAACTCAAAAAAATAAAAAGAGACCCCAATGGTCACTACATTATGATTAAGGGGACAATACTTCAAGAAGAAATAACACTCAGTAACATATACTCACCAAACGAAAGAGCACCAAAATATATCAGACAACTGTTGTCCTCTCTGAAAACAGACATCAGAGAAAACACATATGTAGTGGGAGACTTCAACACACCACTATCAACAATGGATAGATCAACAAGACAAAAAATAAGTAAAGAAACTAAAGCTCTAAATAAGGACCTAGAGCATTTGGGCTTAACAGACATCTATAGAACACTAAACCCAAAAAAAACGGAGTACACATTTTTCTCAAGCGCACACGGATCATTCTCCAGGATCGATCACATACTGGGGCACAAGACAAACATCAACAGATACACCAAGATTGAAATCATACCAACCATCTTTTCTGACCACGAAGGCATCAAACTAGAAATAAATCATAAAAAGAAGGCAAGGAACTATCCTACCTCATGGAGATTAAAAGCCACACTACTGGAAGACCACTGGACTAACGAGGAGATCAAAGAAGAAATTAAAAAATTCTTTGAATTGAATGACAAGGAGGACACCAATATCCTAAATGTATGGGATGCAGCAAAAGCAGTAATAAGAGGAAATATATAGCAATAGAAGCTCACATCAAAAAACAAGAAAGAACTCAAAGAAACAACCTAATCTCGAAGCTCAAAGATCTAGAAAAAGAACAACAAAAAAACCCCAGAACCAGTAGAAGAAAAGAAATAATAAAAAACCAAAGCAGAAATAAATGAAATTGAAACTAAAAAAACAATCCAAAAGATCAATGAAACCAAGAGCTGGTTCTTTGAAAAAATAAATAAAATAGACAAACCCCTAGCCAGGCTCACAAAGGAAAAAAGGGAGAAAGCACAAATACACAGAATCATAAATGAAAGAGGAGAAATCACAACGGACACAGCAGAAATCAAAAGAATAATCAGTAACTACTATGAACAGTTATATGGAAACAAGTTCAACAATCTAGAGGAGATGGACAAATTCCTACAACTCTACAATCACCCAAAGCTAGATAAAGAAGAAATAGAACACCTAAACAGACCAATTACAAGCAGCGAAATTGAAATGGTAATTAAAAACCTCCCCAAAAACAAAAGCCCAGGACCTGATGGATTTACAAATGAATTCTACCAAACATTCAGAGACGAATTAGTGCCTATCCTTCACAAACTCTTCCAAAAAATTGAGAAGGAAGGGACAATACCAAACACGTTCTATGAAGCCAATATTACACTAATACCAAAACCGAATAAGGACAACACAAAAAAGGAAAACTATAGGCCAATCTCCCTAATGAACACTGATGCAAAAATCCTCAATAAAATTTTAGCTATCAGAATCCAACAATGTATCCATAAGATAATTCACCACGACCAAGTTGGATTCATTCCAGGGGCACAAGGATGGTTTAACATCCGAAAATCAATCAACGTTATCCAACACATCAACAAAAAGAAATATAAAAACCATATGATAATATCAATAGATGCTGAGAAAGCTTTCGACAAAGTGCAACACCCATTCATGATAAAAGCCCTTGAAATTCTTGGGATACAAGGAACATACCTCAACATCATAAAGGCCATCTATGACAAGCCAACAGCCAGTATCATTCTCAATGGTGAAAAGCTGAAAGCAATTCCATTAAGATCTGGAACAAGACAAGGATGTCCACTCTCACCACTGCTTTTCAATATAATACTGGAAGTCCTAGCCAGAGCAATAAGACAAGAGAAAGACATCCAAGGAATCCAAATAGGAAAAGAAGAAGTCAAACTATCACTATTTGCAGATGATATGATAATATACATAGAGAACCCCAAAATCTCCACAGAAAAACTAATTCAACTCATCAATCAATTCAGTAAAGTGGCAGGATACAAAATCAACATGCAAAAGTCAGTGGCCTTCCTATACACAAACAATAAATCTGAAGAAGAAGAAATCAAAAAAACCACCCCTTTTATTATCGAAACAAAAAAAATCAAATATTTGGGAATAAATCTAACAAAAGAGGTAAAGGACCTATACAAAGAAAACTATAAAACACTGTTAAAAGAAATAGAAGAAGACACAAAGAAATGGAAAGACATCCCCTGCTCATGGATTGGAAGAATAAACATTATTAAAATGGCCATCCTACCAAAAGCAATATACAGATTCAATGCTATTCCAATCAAAATCTCAATGGCATTCTTCAAAGAAATAGAACAATTATTGATGAAATTCATATGGAATCACCAAAAACCCCGAATAGCCAAAGCTCTACTGAAAAAAAAAGAAGGAAATGGAGGCATCACACTCCCAGACTTCAAACTATACTACAAAGCCATAATCATCAAAACTGCATGGTATTGGAACAAGAACAGACATACAGACCAATGGAATCGAATAGAAAATCCAGAAATAAACCCACAGATTTATGGTCAACTAATCTTTGACAAAGGAGCAAAGACTATGCATTGGAGCAAAGAAAGTTTGTTTAACAAATGGTGCTGGGAAAACTGGGTCGCTACATGCAAAAGAATGAAGCTTGACCACTACCTCACACCATACACAAAAATCAACTCAAAATGGATTAAAGAACTAGACATAAGACCTGAAACCATAAAATACATAGAAGGAAATATAGGCGAAACACTACGGGATTTGCACATCAAAGACATCTTTACAGACACATCACCCAAAGCAGTGATAGTGAAGAGAAAGATCAACAGCTGGGACTACATCAAATTAAAGAGCTTCTGCACAGCAAAAGAGACAATAACAAAAACAAAGAGAAACCCCACCAACTGGGAGAACATTTTTGCACCCAACACTAATGATAAAGGACTGATCACAAAAATCTGCAAAGAGCTGATGAGACTCAGCAACAACAAAGAAAATAATCCAGTCAAAAAATGGGCAGAAGAGCTAAAAAGAAACTTCTCTGAAGAGGAAATGCAAATGGCCAACAGACATATGAAAAAATGTTCAACATCACTTGTAATCAGGGAAATGCAAATCAAAACTACCATGAGATACCATCTCACACCAGTGAGAATGGCACATATTAAAAAAACTAGCAACAACAAATGTTGGCGAGGATGTGGAGAAAAAGGAACTCTTGTGCACTGTTGGTGGGAGTGCAAACTGGTCCAACCACTATGGAGAGCTGTGTGGAGATTTCTGGACCTACTAAACATAGAGCTTCCATATGATCCAGCAATTCCACTCCTAGGTATTTACCCAAAGGACACAGAAACATCAATTCCAAAGAGCACCTGCACTCCTATGTTTATAGCAGCACTGTTTACAATAGCTAAGCTTTGGAAACAACCCAAATGCCCAAAAATAGATGACTGGATCAAGAAGATGTGGTACATATATACCATGGAATATTACTCAGCATTCAAAAAAGATAAACACATGCCATTTGCAGCAACATGGATGGCACTGGAAGGGATCATGCTCAGCGAAATCAGCCAAAAAGAAAAAGAAAAATACCGGATGGTCTCACTCATAGCAGGAATCTAGAAAACTTAAATAAGGGACCAGGAAAATGAATATAAGAAAGTGAAAATCAAAATCAACAAAAAAACTATGAACCAGAGACACTTTTTGGGGGGTGGGGGGGCGGGAGGGGAAGGATTGGGGTCAGAATGGGGCGTTTGCAATTGTATGGGGGAATATAAAAATAAAATTTAAATTTAAAAAAAAAAAAAAAAAAAAAAACATGCTCAGTAGCATTTGACAAATGAGCTCAGTTTTAGAATCGCCACATAAGTTCCATGGCCTAGGTAGACTCTCCCCTGAAAATACCAAGGAAAACTGTCAGAGTGGAAAAAATCTAAGCTCAGGACGTGATGCGCTTCCCAGGGCTGAGGTAGGCCCAGCAGCTGCGCCTCCACGCGGGAGGCAGAGCCTCCGGGGACCAAGGGCGTTGGTCTCAGCAGATATTATAGCCTTATCATGTGCTATACATTGACCAAACTTGAAATGAGTACATTATGAGGGTTTCCAAAGAACAGACGATGACCTCCCGCTCGTGGGGAGGCAGCAGGGGCGCACACCCAGAGGGTGGCTCGGGGAGCTGCTTAGACAGGTGCATGGGAGTCAGGTGGCGCAGGGGGCTGGCGATGATGCCATTTCAGGCAGACAGAATAGAAAAGAGTAAGACCTATCCCTGGTATAACATACCCTTGCAAAAGATTTTTTTTTTTTTCCTTGCAAAAGATTTTAAAACATGTCAAGGATGCATTTTTAATTAATGATTTTTATTGAGTTAACATCGGTTTATAGCATTATATAAGCCTTTAGAAACATACTCAGCCTTTGACAAATGAGTCCATGTGTAAGTTCATGTGTAAGTGGTAATAGTGCAGCAGTTACATAGCATGGCTGGGCGTCTGGATAGTCTGCATCATGGTCACTAGTGCAAGGCTAGCCTCCATCCAGGATCGCCCACTTGGCCTCCTGGCCCCTTTGCATACTGCCCCCTCATCACTCTTGCTTTCTCTGCATCAGAATTTGTTGCTTTGTTTTGTTTGTCCATTTGCTTTGTTCCTTTATCTTCCACATACAATGCCAGGCTAGAGTCAACACCAAAAGTAAAGCTCAGTGGAAACTGAAAGAATATATTTTAAAAACTGTGTCCTGATATAACCGAAGCTCTTCTTCAAAGAGATTAATCTCAAAGCAGTTTATGGAATGTGGAGCTATAGAAAAAAAGATAATGCAATGAATATAGTAACAGGAGAGGAAAAAAAGCATCAAAGATGACTTTGAATTTTTTGAGCTTATCTTACAAAGAGAGTGATTGAGCTATTTAAAGAATTAGGAAATCAAAAGTATTTCAGTGCCCCAAATCAGAAAAAAAAAAAATGGTCCCTATTTTTGCTGAAAGTATTTTATTTTTCCGTTAAATTCCTAACCCATCTCAAGTTCTTTGGATGACAATATAAAATCTAATCTGATTTATATTTCTAATAGGCAATTTTCTCTCTAACATGATTGAAAAATTAACTTCTTTTCTAGAAGTTGGATTCATGTAGCCTTATCACATATTATACATTGACTTAAATATATATTATTATACATAGTATCTAGTATTATACTTGATATTTGATCCATAATGCCTATTTTCATTTATCTGTCCATGTATCTAATGTACCCTTAAACAAGAATGCACAATCCCTCTTTGTTATGTTTGCCTTAGTTTAAAATAAAACATCTGATATTTCCCCTCCTGCATTGGATATCTTTCAGGCTACATTATGAAATAGTACTTGTATTTTTATTGCCACCATCTTTCCCCTATAATTAAGTTCAGATATTTTCTAAGAAAGTAGCGATACCTCTGAAGACAATAAGGAGGTGGGTGAAAGAAACCTAGCGAGTATAGGATATTCAAAGAAAGTTAGCGATGGTGGAAAGCTAGAACAGGTATATGCGCCCAGCCTGGGTGGCAAGCTCTCCTCCATGCACTTACGGATGAGGAAAACCACTGCAGGGTGGTTGGCTGGGGAAAGCTGCACCCTGTCCTCAGCGTGGCATATGATTTTAGAAAGACGATGCAACTTCTTCATGCATAACTGGAGAGATACCACCAGCTTGGAGTGCTGTTGGATTTATGGCTGGAACAGAAGGGAGTGGGCATGTCCACACTCTGGAAGAATGAAGAGAGGCTGGAAATAATTCTGATCGAGCTGAATTCCTTCTCCAGTCTGAATGAGCAGGTTGCCTTCAGGATTGGCAGGGTCCAGAAGACTGAAATCCCCTGCAAGTCTACATAGCTTAGAGATCATCAGTGAAATACTACTGACCCATTCCTGTCTTTCACTGTCCAAATCACTTAGGCAACTGCCATGTTTGTTTCCCCCAAATTCACACGTTGAAAAATCATCTCCAGTATGATCACGTTTCTAGATGGAGCCATCTCTCCCCCTTGGAAAGTTATGAGATATTTAAACCTGGAAAATGTTCTCACCAGATACCAATCTGCTAATACCTTATTCTTAACCTTCTGGCTTCCAGAATTGTGAGAAATAAACAGGGGTTAACCAGCCCGGGCCATGGCATTTGTTAACACAGCTTCAGACCGACACAGACAAACTTCTTTTTATTTGCTGAGTCATCACATGCTTTTAATTTCTTTATCTTCCACCACTGTTACATGCACCTGGCAACCTTTACCACTTTCTTATCTACCTTGTGGTATCTTTTGCTGAATTATAGAAGAACAATGTAATTTATATATATATATATTTAAAATATTTATTTATTTATTTATGCATTCATTCATTCATTAATTTATTTATTTATACATTCACTGGGTACAGTCAGAAGTGCGGGAGGGTGAGAGGATTCACCAGAGCCAGAGCGGGGAGCAGAACAGGCAGATGTACTGAAATACACTGCTGAGAGGAGCAGCGGGCGGCAGGAGAGGTCCTCGCTCCATGTGGGACCCTTACCTGGCGGCCGGGGATGGAACTGGCGCTGCAGAGGCAGCGGGCAGCTTCACAACCCAGCGCTCAACCGCTGCGCCACTAGGGAGTCCCTGTAATTTATATTTTTGCTGTGTACAGTTTTGTTTAGAATTTAATATGATCTATAGGGATTTAAATGTGTTTTGATAATGTTTGAGGATTTTGTTGAGATTGAAGGTAAACTGAGGATGTATCATTATTTTTCCCATTGCAGTAATGGAATAGTCAAAAATCTGCCAACGTGGCTTTTTTAAATATGTTATGCTCAGAGAATGGTGAATTTCTGTACTGTTGTGAATACCAGCGCTGCTATTCCTACTCCTCTGCTGCTTATCCTGTTACTCCATTACTTTTCTTGCTGCTTGTGTTACTCACCAAACTGCTGTTATGCTACTCAGAGGTAAAACACTGATTTCCTCTGGAAACAATTAACAGTGATTAGTACAGAGATAAAAATTTATGGATATATATGCATTAGATATATTTGCATATATAATTAAAAATACATTTTATTTCTAACTCCTAACAGGATGCACAGCTTTTATTAAAAATATTATACCATATTTCAATAATATCAGTGAACAGTCATGTAAGCAGATGTAAATCGCACGGCTTCTATTGACCCCCAAGTGCTACCCTCAAATGCCCTCTTGTTTCCCATGATATTGACACATTAAAATAAGGTTATAATATAAAACTTGATTAACTTTAGTTCCCTTAAGCCTTTCCTGAACGATAGCGGGTGGTAATGAAATACTTCTAATTACTGGAAAATCAATATTGTGTCTGTTTATACATTCTTTCTCTCTTTCCTCAGGAATGTCATTGAATTTAATCACAAGAAATGCATGCTTGTGTCAGCAGGAACAATATGGCCTTCCCCTGTGGTAGAGGGTGGTAGCTACACCTGGTGCGACCTCCCTGCCAGTGCCTCAGCGTTTCCCCGTCGCGGTCAGCGTGGAGGAAAGCAACAGGCTGTTGGGTCTCTAGTTGTTGCCCCTTCCCCTCACCCAGCAATATCCAGATAACAAGGAAAACAGCAAAACGCATGTGGGCTGGGGCCTGAGCCGGACGGTGAGAGCTTCTCTCCTTTATTCTGTGCCAGCCGGGACCAGGCAGGTTGACATTCCCTTTTCTAGAGCTGAAAAAAATAGAAGGAAAGGGTATATTTTAATTTATACAGACTCTGGTTTATTTTAAATGGAGAAAATAAAAGAAATAAAGCATTGTTTCCATTTGCTTCTTAAAATAAATATATGAATAAATAGACTCCAGTGAGATGAATGTTCTATAGGAAGGACAAAGGCAATTTTAAAAGAGGACTGTTTTTCTGAACAAAATCTTCCTAAAGGCTGTGTGCATTCTGACAGAGGAAGGCAGAAACTTTATTCCCTATTGAGATGTGGAGAGTTAGTCGTAACCTCTAAATTATCTACAAACTCTCCAATGATCCTAAAGCTGCTGTATTTTTATCTTGAAAATGCAAGTCTCCCTGTAATGGCTTTCCCCCGTCTCACCATTGCCTATCACGGGCCGTGTTTGTTTTCTGAGAGGCGAGCGTGCCTGCAAAGCATAGATTATTACACTGCCTCATGAAAATCAATTAAGGATTTTGTCTAAAGCTTTATCAAACGCCCCAGAATTCATACACCCTGGAGAGTGTATACACACCAGGGGTGTTCCTAGGGCGTGATTTGCATATACAGCCCATACTCTGGGCATGAAATGGAACAGAATTTGGGGCTCTTTGCCCAGACCCCCACTCTGAGGCCGCGTGGCCGGGCCGTCTCGAGGACCCTGGGCCAAGCTCCCCGCCATAAATCATAGATTTATACATGAAACAATGGAGAGCTGGAAGTGTGTTCTTCACAGCCAATTCTGTTTTTATTTTATTTATTTATTTATTTATTTATTTATTTATTTATTTTTATTTATTTTTATTTTTTTAAATAAATTTTATTTTTATATTCCCCATACAATTGCAACCCCCTTATTTTGACCCCAATCCCTCTCTCCCCCCCAACCCCATAGATTGTCTCTGGTTCATAGTTGTTTGTTGATTTTGATTTTCACTTTCTTATAGTTATTCATTTTCCTGGTCCCTTATTTAAGTTTTCTAGATTCCTGCTATGAGTGAGACCATCCGGTATTTTTCTTTTTCTTTCTGACTTATTTCGCTGAGCATGATCCCTTCCAGCGCCATCCATGTTGCTGCAAATTGCATATGTTTATCTTTTTTGAATGCTGAGTAATATTCCATGGTGTATATGGACCACATCTTCTTGATCCAGTCATCTATTTTTGGGCATTTGGGCTGTTTCCAAAGCTTAGCTGTTGTAAACAGTTCACAGCCAATTCTTAACTAGAATTATGGAGTCACTATGGTGCTTGGAAAGGCAACCAAATGTATTTTTTTTAAGTTATACATGCAAATATATCTAACATTCCCCCATCTCTCTGTGTCACCCCCACTAGAACTTAGAGCTCTCTGGGGGTGCCAGTAGAGACTAGCATTGTCATCGGATTGTCCTGATATGAAATCAGAGTCAGATATCATTTGAAGGGTATTTTGTTTTTGTCTTCGAAATGTATCTAGAAGCGGTTGGCACAGAGGTGCTGACGAGTAACACTTAGAAGGGTGGAAAATTGCACAGGGCAGTGGCTGGCTCTGTAATGACATCCTAGAAGAAACTATTTGCGGGTCTCTAAATATCCTCGGACTTTCTTAATACTTAGCTTTGACCATGGCTACCCTCCTGCTTGGGATGCATTTTTAGCCCCTGCCCAGGAGGCATTTTTCAGAACCCAGTGTAAACATCGCCTCTCCTTGGGGGCTGCTCAGTTTGTCTTTCACTTTGTACATTTTACTAGCAGCCCCCTCACCCCCGTCATTCTGCTTTGGTTGCTTCAAACATCATACATCTCCCCATCTCTCTGTGTCACCCCAACTAGAACTTAGAGCTCTCTGGGGGTTCCTGTAGAGACTAGCATTGTCGTTGATTGTCCTGATACGAAATTAGAGTCAGATATTATATGAAAGGTATTTTGCTTTTCTTGCCTTTGAAATGTATCTAGAAGTGGTTTGCACAGAGGTGCAAGCATGTTAGATAAATTTACACGCATAATTTTAAAAAATACAGATCCGGTTGCCTTTCCAGGCACCTTGATGACTCCATAATTCTAGTTAAGAATTTGGCTGTGAAGAACACACTTCCAGCTCTCCATTGTTTCATGTAGAAAAATGATTTCTATCTGAAAGAAAACAAAAAGACGAAAAAAGAGCTTCGTCAAATTGACTTGGTGTCACTAAAAACAATTTGACTGCGTTAATTTTTTTAAGTTATGAAGGGAAATCCTGATTTTATATTTGCTCTCTTCCCCATAAAAGGACCAATATTGTAACTTTGTTCCTATTTTGTTTTGTAATGTTATTTTTAGTATTTTCTTCTAAGCTAGATGCAAGAAAGGAAAGTCATCTTGAAGCATTCAGAATAAATTTATTAACCAAACAGACGTGCTGCTGCATGCACTGAGCATAAAATCTAGTGGCAGATAGGAAAGAGTAAACAGACATGTCAAGCATAAATTGTTCTGTGACTGGGGGAGTGAGATATATAAACCACTTTATGTTATGATATAAAAAGAATCAGGCCTCCATTATTAGAGATCTCCTGCCTCCCTCTCTCTCCAGCCCTCACCCCCAATTAGATGAGATTGCAGAGAACTTCAAGGACATTCATTAGTTTTCATTTAAGAGTGTCCTGGCCCTCAGTCTGGGGGTTCCAGTGCTCCCTCTGTTGGAGAGACTGAGAGCTGGTCCCTCATCTTCCCCGGGTGCTTAGGACTCAGGGGCGAGTCCTCTCTGTTGGATGTTCCTCCTTTGCTGCTCCCCAGGTCTGGCCATGAGTCTGGTGTTAGCCCAGGGAGCTGGGGCCATGGGGTTCTGCATGCCAGTGGAGTCCCTGTCTCTGCTTTCATGACATCCACTCACCTCCTCCTCCCACCACCTCCTTCTCTGCCTTTGAGTCTTACTGTCTGGGGGTTCTGTTTTTTCCTTTCTCTCTAGGAGAACTATATTAAATATCTTATTATAGACAACCCTTTCACTTCACCGCACACCCCCTGCCAACAGATCCTGTGGTGGGGATTGCCTTTAGTGAGGTGACGGAAACGCAGGCAAAGATGCGTGGACTGCTCCTTGTAGCAGGAGCCCTCATCTCAAGAGCAAAGGGGAAGGTCTCTTTTCATTCCTTTTACGATTGAATCTGCTCCTGTAAAGCAGCAACATGTAGGGTCATTTCCACATTGCGTTAATATGGCTTCCTCTTGAAATGGGTAATTGCCATAGTTCAAGAGCTCGTGGAGCACCTGGAAGTCCAGACACAGTAGGGGCTTCAGAGAAGGCGGTTCTGTGGAATGGTGTCTTTATTTGAGGCTGAAAGATGAGTTGTTTTCAAGGAAGATTACACAATGAGGAGTGAACACATTTAATGACCTGATTGTAGAGTGGGGTGGACGTGAAGTGAAATGAATATATTCATCTTGCTTAGTCTAGTTTATAGGTTGTTATAAGACTGAAAACACTTAAAATCTGGAAAGTGAGATGGGAATCCTGTATTTCTGAGTCACACAGAGTTGAAAACCAACATCAACTTAATTAAAAATATCCAAAGAGTGATAAAGAGATGTAAACCATTAGTTAGTATGTGAGCCTGCAGAAAGGCCTTTCCATCTGCTGGGAGGGGAATTATGACTACTGGACTCCCAGGCCCCTTGTGGCTGCCCATGCAGATGTTCATGTCCACACCAGCCCAGCTAATGGGGGTGGGAGATGCTGTGTTTTTCCAGTGTTGTGTTTGACTTGAGTCCAGAAGTTACTGTTTAAAAAGCTGTTGTTTCCCCAGACTGTCCTTTCTCAACCCTTGGCTAGAGAAAGTAGTCTTCTTGGAATGCTGTCCTACAGTTTGTCTGCTTCTCCGGCCCCCAGTCCAGGATTGTTATGAGGCTAATTGCCAATTTAGGAGACAGCTGTGATAGTCCTTGTGTGTGGAAGTGCCCAGCCAACCTGTCTTCTCTCCTTCACCAGTGATGCTGAAATGCCTAGGGTTGTTGACTGCTCCTCCTGGAGAAAACGGGACAAACAAATTGATGTCTTCCATCTGGTCCGGGTGCAAATATGCCCTTAAAATCTTGCATCTTCATTAATTAAAGTATGTTTGCTGTACTGCCATTGTAGAAGTATCTCCGCTTCGCTTAGCTGTCAGCAGCTGGGCCCTGGGTACCGCATAGACGTCCAGGCCAGCCTCATCCCTCGTGGGGAGTCCTTCCTCCTGCCTGTGGTACCATCCTTCCTGTTGCTCCAGGAGTTAAATGGTTAGTCCTGAGACTCAAAGCAACTCAGGAAACGCGCACTTATCTTCTGCTGGCATTTTCACTGTCAATCAGGAGCTCTGGGGAAAAACCTCATGAGTGAAATGTATTTTCTTTTCTTTATCATGCAGTCATACTGGAGATAAAAAACTTAATCTGAGCAATGGTCTGAAATCACTGCTTTCAACTTTTAATGTGTGTTTCTTCCAGGCAGTGTTTTCAGGGACTATTCTCTAAGGTTTACTGTTAGAGAGAAACGTCTTGTGTGAGTAAATAAAAAAAACCTAATATATAGATATATTGGTGAATGGAACCTCACTGGCCATTTCAGTTTTGAAGATTATGCCCATGGGTTTTATTGGTTTTTAAAATTCATCTTTATGAGTGGAGAGGTTAGTTCATTTTTGAGCCTTCTTTTGCTGCGGAAGAAATAAAATCATGTGTCTCTACATTAGATTTCTCTTCCCTGTTCTCTGCTAAGTTTCTTTTATAATTCAACAGAGAAAGGGTTTATCAGTTTATCATTTATAATGTCTCAGTTATGTAGTTTCATCTGTTGTGAAATGTTTCAATGTATAATTCACCGTGGGTAATTTGAAGTACATATCTGGGAGTGGAGCAACTGCTTTTCTTTTCTAAAGATGTCATTTACAATGAAAAGACTCTTCTTTTTATTTTAATCAGATTGCCTTTTTACATCATCTACATCATTTTGGAACAAAGAACCACAAATGACAGGAAAACTGTTTATTTCCACCATATACAAGAATAAGGAAAAAAACATTGAATGTGATTTTCCTAACGTGTTTACTCCCTTTCTGGGATTGAAAAAATAATAACTCTCCTTATCAAGTAAAAGTGATATTTTTATGTTTTGTTTGGCTCATAAGACTACTCATTCTCTGCTTTTAATAAAATTTTCTAAATATCATTTTTAATGTTCATCCTTTTGAAAAAACAATCAGTGATTTGCTCCATTTCCCTTAATTTCATAATTTTTAAATGATCCATTTTCCCTGTTTAACTGACAGAGAACTGACATCTATCACTAAGTTTTAGGTGCACAGCATGACGGTTTGATTTACAGATAGTGTAAAATGATAGCAGCACAGGTTCAGCTCACATCCATCTTCTCATACAGACCCTGTAACGTTCCTCTTAAAACAATTTAATTCAATGTTGATTTCATTCAACGTTGACTTTAATCTGCATTTATGTTTCGAGGTATACAATATACTTTATGTGTGCTTCCGTGACATAAGGAAACACAAGGTCTTTCCTGGCATCTCCAATGTTCAGGACACTAAGATCCATCCAGGTGGTCGAACCTGAGATTGATGCCTGAGGCTGTGGCTCTGGGTGGAGTCTGGATGATTTCTCCCTTGGGGATGTTGGCTATGAGCTCAAAGAACATCCAGAGACATTTCTGATTGTTGCAGCAAGAGGGAGCTGTGGTATCTGGTGGGTAGAGAGCAGCAACACTGCCCACAACTACTGCCTCCTGCACCATGGCAGTAGTGCCCCTTCCTGCCTGGGAGTGCGCCTTTTCCTGGCTGGGAGTGCTCCCCCATTCCTGGCTGGCAGGGCTCCCCTCTTCCTGCCTGGTAAGGCTCCCCATGTACCATATCAGCTCTTTATGCCATTGTCACATTTTCCCTCTGCCCCCAAGGTTGCCCTGCCTGAAAGGAGTCATTCCAGGGTCCAGTCATTTATGGATTGTTGGAACCTGGAAGAATAAATAACTGATTCACGCCAAGAATTTTATTTTTCTGTTAATGCTTACATTATAGATCCCAATACAAACCATAGCACCTTATAGGGGTCTTTAAACATTCCAGTAGTAACTATATCTCTCCAACGTATACTCTCTAAATGTTTACTTTGTTCCTCCATGCTTTTGAACAAACATACCTTTTGAACAATTTCTCCTGAGTGACTCTTGATGAAACACGCAGGAATGAAGATAATCCTCCATTTGTGGCTTTGCAAATCGTTAAACACTCCTGATTTCCCCCGGCAGATTAATTGAAGGTGAGATTTAGGTCGCGTTCATTTTAATCTGCATCGTCCTGGAGGCAGTCTCTTATTTTCCACACAGACTCTTTGTCATTCCTCCCTGGGGCCCCGCCCGGGAACCCGGTGGTGTACGGGGGCTGTGTCCCCCAGGGGCCCTGTCTCTGCTGGTGCCTGCGCTGTGAGGGGCAGGGCCACGTAAGCTCATGTCTCCCTTTTCCCTGCCTGTGCCCAGGGGGACATCCTTGCCAGTTTACCCCAGAGAGAGGTGCCCTCAATCATGTCACATCCAGAAGACCGGCACATATTAAAGAAAAAGTGTTGGGAATATAAGCTAGTGCAGCTATTTTGGAAAAGTGATCTGGGTTTTACCTTAAAAATAGAACAGTGGAAGGGCAGCGTTCCGATTCCTGGGCTTCTATCATTGAACGTGGACCCATCGAACAAAAAACGATGGGGTCTGCCATGCTTACTGCAGCACCATTGACAGCAGCCAGGACGTGGAAGCAAACTAATGCCCACAGATAGAAGCTGGATCAAGAAGAAGTGGTCTGTACACACCGGGGGACACTGTTCGGACACAAGGAAAGTTGAAATATTGTCTCTGACAGCAAAATGGAAGGAGCTCGAGGGAATTGTGTGGAGTGAAGCAATAGAGAATGACAAAGACAAATGCTGGGAATTTACAAAGTGGGTGATTTGACAAAATAAAATATAAAACATAAACAAAAGTGAGGTTTCTGAGGACAGGATGGGGGGCAAAGGGTCAAAGGAGACATAAGTGATGGTGGGGGCATGTGTTTGACTTTTTGTCAAGACTTTTTGTCCTGTATATGAATGAATAAAAAAATAATAAACGGGGGCACATACCTATAATGACAAACATCATGGACCAGGGAAGACAGGACCCCTGGCCTCTGAATATCTCTTATGCAGAAGGATTTATTTTTGGTGGTGTTAGACATGGGAAGGGAGGGTATGAGATACACACTTTTGCTGTACATAAATCAGTAACTATTCTAAATGCCAAGACTGAAAATAAACTATATAACCCAACAGACCTGAATCCTACGTTACAGAGTGTGGAAGGTCAAGCTCATCTTTTTAAAGCTGGAGCTTTCCATTCCCACTGCTCCTGGGAGTGAGGGACCAGGCTCCAGGGACAAGCTGGACACATGCAGATCCTATCTCTCCTGTTTATTCCTCTCTCAGGAGGTGTGTGCGAAGATTTAGTGAATTGATGCACTTGGATTGCCTGCCTCCTTGCTAGTAGTCAGTAAATATTAGCTGTTATCGTGTCTGTTGCAGCACTGAAGACATCTTTTTTGTCACAAGTAAAAACAAAAGGGCCAGAGACACTTAAAAGTGACTCAGAGTAGTGAGACAACTTGAGATAAATGAGGTAGATAGAAGCCTTTCACGTCTAGCATGGGAAGGTGTTAGAATGTAAATTTCTAATTTTTCCTGCTTTTACCAACTTGCTGGTGCTGTTCCTTTATGAATGTGTTTTATTTATAAAACCGTTCTGTATTTTTGGCAACAGTTTTATCTCCTCTATGTTTGCTTCTTGGAATGTTTTTAAATTATTCAAACTTCTTTCAAGGCTGTGTCATGCTTAGTTGGCTGTTGGTCTCCATAGATGAATACTCTATCTTTCCTGACTTTCGAGATAAAGTCTGGTCCCCATTTTATATGTTCCCGTGGCAATGTGGCGCCTTTAATCACAGGAACTTGTATTGATTTGTGTGAGTATGGAATTTTCTCTGACCTGGGAGTTCTACCAGCTCAGTGACTGTACACTTTCAGTATGAATTCCCAGCATGGGACCCAGGGCTGGCACATGAAGACGCTAAATGAATGCAAAATACATATGTACATTCATTCTTGTCCACATTGATATTATTTTATAATTATTGTGTGTTAACATATGATGATAATGTAGCAAAAAAATACTTTATTGACTTTTCCAAATCTATAACCGATACCACATCACCCTACATTTAACTTTGCATCTCAGAAGTCATTATTTTTGGATTAAATTCACCAATAAGTTACACATATGGGAAATGTAAGAGAAATAGGAGGAGGTACCCTCTAGCGCTGCAGAATCTCTGTTGTTCTGGGCTGGAAAGGTGGTCATCAGAGCCCAATGTCATGTCATCTGCACCCAAGTTCCCACTGGTTCTATCCAACTCCAATTCTGGCATGGAAGCACTTTCTATAGGAAAGTCTGGAATATCCAGGCTTTCCTGTAGAAAGTTCTTTCTACAAGAATATCCAGTTAGAATTATGTCAGGAAAACATAATCCTAACTAGCTCAATTAGTTTGCAGAATCTCTGTTTCCCTAGAGAATGACATTGTACATACACTATTTTATAAAAAATTAGAAAAGCTTAAGGTTCATATTGTTGCCTGAGATTTCCAGAACCATAGGCAGAACTATTTAAACTCCATAAGAAATTTAGATTGATTATGATCAGTTCTCTGTTTTTATCTCCTACTAGATACTGAATTACTTTGAGGCACTTAAGTAAATGTAGTTTTCCCTTATTAGTTTCAATATTATATTTTTATAAGTTTATTATAGTGCAGATGAGATATTTAGAATATTCCTCTAGGTGATATTTTATAGTTTTTTTTTTAATCTTCATAGTAACATTGGGTGTTTCTCACTAATTCTCACATTCAGATCCATTGAGACAATTTGATCCTTTAAAAATAAACAACCTATGAGAATTAGTCATTTTTGCTACAATATTGAGATGTGTGGCCTGGTTTTGTTTTTCAGTAGTGGAAATTTACTCATCCTTAACATCTGGTTAGTGCCTAATGTCATCTTTCATGGATTCATTGAGTCATCTAGATGAACAATTTCAGTTTATATTTTAAATCTATTGATCATTTGCCATTGCTACTCTTGTTTGTTACAAATCTACCAAAGGTGATTTGAATCATATTTCAAAAGCTCCCACCATTTATTTTAAAAGATGATTCTCAGATTGAAGAAAGAAAAAGAGGATATTTTGCTCTTCTATTGAGTGTGACTTCTTCGGGTCTAGCAGGGGCTGTTGCATTCCACCAATGTTTGTTTGCTCTTCCTTTGAACCTCCAGTCAGGTCTTTGTAGCATGGTTTTGAACCTCTCATTTTTGTAAGAGGATTCCTTTCACAGGAAGCTCTCAGGAGGGTGCCATTTTAAGTTGTGATTTTTTTTTTTTTAAGATTTATTTATTTTTACAAGCACTGGGGTACAGGCCAGAGGCACGGGAGGGTGAGAGAATTCACCAGAGACAGAGCAGGGAGCAGAACAGGCAGAAGGACCAAAATCCACTGCTAAGGGGAGCAGCAGGCGAGACAGGAAAGGTCTGCTGCGCCATGTGGGTATCTCCCTGGCCGGCCTGCAATTGAACCCACGCTGCAGAGGCTGCAGACAGCTTCACAGCGCTGTGTTCAGCCTGCTGTGCCGCCAGGGAGGCCCTAAGTTGTGATTCTTATTAACCATTTGAAGAAAATATATTTGCTTTATTTCTTGTTATTAATCAAACAAAACTCAAAAGCAAACATTAAAATCACATTTGTACACTGTGTTGATTATTTGAATGGAAAATGTAAATCATATAAAGTCAAAACTGAAGGCACCACAGACTTCAGGTTGGTTAAGCAGATATTGCTGAATGTGGGTGGATAGAAGTAAAACTAGAATGTTTGGTGGATATTGAAGGGGGACCTCACTAGAAGTGTATTGTTAATAAGTTAATAATTGAAATTAATAAGTTAATGTCTGAAATGATGATCTGGATTACATGAAAGAATCTAGAAATAAGACATGGGAGGTTTGTGGGATGTGTCATTGAACAAGAGAATTTGTATGAAAATGGTGCTACAGAAATAAATGCATAAGGCAATGAAAGAGTGTCCCTCAGAAGTAAAACGACTTGTGCTACTGATGCATTAAACGACATGGATGAATCTCAAAGCAATATACTGAGTGAAACCAGCCAGACACAGAGACTGCATACTGCATGATTCCATTTATATAAAATTCTAAAAGAAGAAAGTTAATCTATTGTCTTAAAAGTCAGAAGAGTGGCTGCTTCTGGGTTGGGGTGATTGCTAAGAAAGAGGTGAAGTAGCCTTTCTTGGGTAGTGAGACTGCCCTCTACCTTATTAAGATAATGGGTTTGCATAGGTGTTTGCATTTGTAAAAATGAATCAAATTGTGCACACAAAATCAGTTCACTTCAGTATATGTAAAATTCCACTTCTAATGAAAACCAAATTTGACATAATGCCACCATGATCATCCTAGCAAATGTATACCTTCCTCTTTGAGATAAATTCCTAACACCTGGACTTCCAACTCCTCTGATGCCCACTTTGCTGACATTTTACCTCCAGTGACTCACATGGGGCCAGAGATAAGATTAAAGTGCTCAATTAATATTTGTAAAATGAGTGAATGCTTGAAATTCCAAAGGTAGAAACATTTTTTTTTTAAACACACTTAAGCATTTCAAAAATTATCCTCAAAAGTTGTAGCCATGTAGGGCTGATATGCAGCAGCAAGACCCTGGTGCAGTTATAACATCATTAAGAAATGAAAGTCCTTCCCATCATTGTTAAAACAGCAGGACGCCCATCGTCCAGCTCCTCAAGTCTGTGATGCTGTGCTCCCCCACAGCCTGGCTGCGAGTTTCCTCCTGGGGCTTTCCCACTCCTGGAATCACCAATGAAATGTTTAATAATATATCCCTAAGAGCCTACCACCCTCTTATTCCATTTTAGCACAATGGCTTTGTCTGTTTTGATGGGTCAGTGCCTGATCCTCTTTCTCTTAAATATTTTGAATATCTTATAGTCTGTTGTGCCTATTTAAATACCTACAACTATCTAGTACCTACAAGTCTCTAGAAAAGTGATAAAACTTTCATAGATTCACCATCTCTGAGCATATCAATTGCTTATCATTAAAGACCTAATGAATGACATATGGGAACTCATCTTAATTTTAGTTATTGGGAAATTATGGAAAGCAGTCATTTTGTGATATTTTTGCTCTCTGCTTTTATTTTGTCAGTGAATTTATGTCAAAATCTTGTGTCCTTTTTCTGATTGACAGTTTGTGTTGTTTCCAATGAATTAGAATCCGATAAATTTTATCAACCTTAATAATGACAATATTGACAATGATATATGCTTTCTTTTACCATGTTGCTATCCATGATTACTTTGGTTATCCATCAGTGAACTTATGAGGATCCTTCTATTATTCTACCAGTTTCAATAAGGCAAAATTAAATGATGTAAGCTGTGTGATGCTGCAGAGTTGGCGAGAACTAGGACTAGGGTTAGAAATTCTTAGCCCAGTGTTTTCAACACGTGCTCCCTTAACTGATGCCTTCTGTATTCTTCACATCTCAAATGTTCTCACCTTTTGACTTCTTTCATGATGTCTTTCGCTCTACAAAAAAAGTCAGAGGCGCATTACTATATGTAAAGCAAACGATGAAAGACATACTCACGGCTGATAGTAGTTATCTTTGAGTCTATGATAACTCCACTTTCTAGTTTGTATTTCAATAGTGTTGTACGTAAGTAGTTATATATAGTGTCATAAATAAAAATTACCTTTTGGTCAGAAAGCATGAGAAAACATGGCAGTGGGAGCGCATATACCTGTCATTGTTGCTATTTTTCATTGACTCTTTGCTTCTGTCCATTTATGGAGGGGCTTTGTTCTTTATTGTGTTCTTAGTGCAAATACAAACTGCTGTGTGGTGTTGTCCATTTCACCTTCATAATTTGCTTTTAAATCAGCAAAATGCCCCAAAGGCAAGATTTCAAAACCCATGTAAAATTCTATGATTTTCTTTCCTCATCTTTACGTTTAATAGGCTCACCCTTCCTAACCAGCCTTAATTGACTTCTCTTGTCACAGTGCTCTAACAGGAATATTTATGTTCAGAGGGAATACTTTGTTTTCCTAATTATACTGAGTGGTGTGCATTATTTTATAATTTGACCTTTAAATGGAAGTTTTTAATTTATCTTTTTAAAATTAAATAGTAGCTATCCACTGTTTTTAAAATTGGAAATTATTGAGCTACTTGTAATTGAATATTCTAATGGAAACTTGAAAAGTTGAAATACAAACCAAACTATGGGTGGCTAATTCGTTCATGGGGAAGAAAGGTTTTATCCAACATTTAAAATTCTATGACATATAAAAAGATGGTATAATTCCAAATGAAACATGAATATGTGGATCCCGACAAATGCGGGTGAACCATGTAGGACCCCTGTGGACAAAGGCACTCATGCCCTGCTGCCAGGCTGATAGCTGCTGCCAATGCCAGCTAAGTCATTTACTGAAATTACTTTCAGCTAAAGTACGTGGCCCTACCTTGGTGAGCCTCCTTCCAGAGGCGGTTTCAACCAATGACTGATACAGAAGTAGCCAGATGTGCATACATCAGTGGAACAAGTCAGGGAACATTCTTTGTTTTTTTTAATTGATTTTTTTTTAATTGAGTGACAACTGTGTATCAAACATTGTACTACTTTTTTATGTATGTTATTTTTTTTTTTTTAAAGATTTATTTATTTATTTTATACAAGCATTGGGTATAGTCAGAAGCGCGGGAGGGTGAGAGAATTCACCAGAGCCAGAGCAGGGAGCAGAGCAGGCAGAAGGACCGAAGTACACTGCTGAGGGGAGCAGCGGGCGGCAGGAGAGGTCTGCGCGCCACGTGGGACCCTCCTCCGGTGGCCGGGGAGCAGCCGGGGATTGAACCAGTGCTGCAGAGGCTGTAGGCAGCTTCGCAACCCAGCGCTCAACCGCTGCGCCACCGGGGAGGCCCTGTATGTTATTTTTTAATATTTTATTTATTTTATATATTTTTTACATCATTTTCATTTTTGCACAATGTATGCATTTTCATCTTGGTTATAGTCCTCGTACAATTCCCACCCTCCCTGATTGACTCTAATCCCTCCTCCCCTCCCCCCGTAGTGTGTCTCTGGTTTATAGTTGCTTGTTGATTTTGATTTTTACTTTATTATAATTAGTCTTTCTCCTGGTCCCTTATTTAGGTTTTCTAAATTCCTGCCATGACTGACACCATCTGGTATTTTTCTTTTTCTTTCTGGCTTATTTCGCTGAGCATGATCCCTTCCAGCTCCATCCATGTTGCTGTAAATTGCATGAGTTTATCTTTTTTGATGGCTGAGTAATATTCCATTGTGTGTATGTACCACATCTTCTTGGTTCTTGGCTATAGGACTTCTTGATTCTTGGCTATAGGACATCACAGAGAATCACCCGAACCTCCTGACCGAATGGCTTCTCATTTCAACTGCTCCTGCTCAATCTTGTCTCCTTCAACACTCAGCTGTGTTATTTCTATTTCTTAGTAATTTTTTTTTTATAGAGGCATGTTTTTATTTTTATTTATTTGTTTGTTTGTTTTGTTTTTGTTTATACATGCACTGGGTACAGTCAGAAGCGCAGGAGGGTGAGAGAATTCACGAGAGCCAGAGCGGGGAGCAGAGCAGGCAGAAGGACCGAAGTACACTGCTGAGGGGAGCAGCGGGCGGCAGGAGAGGTCTGCGCACCATGTGGGACCCTCCTCCGATGGCCGGGGAGCAGCTGGGGATCGAACTGGCACCACAGAGGCCGCGGGCAGCTTCGCAACCCAGCGCTCAACTGCTGCGCCACCAGGGAGGCCCTCAGCTGTGTTATTTCTAAGACCGTGCTGCAACAAAATCCCTGCATGCAAATCTCAGAGTCTCACAGTGTCTAATAAACACTAATGTATGATAGTTGGGATAAGGTGGGACCCTGGGGACATTCTTTGCTTATTCACACCTTGCAAGCCCACATACCCTATCCCAGCCCATGATCTAGATCCTTTTCTCCTCAGACAAAACTAGGGTTAGAAACACTTAACCTGGTTAAGGAAGTGCTGGGTCTGCGAGGGAGGAAAAGGAATAAAGAAGTGACTAGACTTAGTCTACACACACCAGCAGGAGCAGGAGGGGCTTGAGAGTGTGTCCTCAGATGGGTGTGTGCTGGGGAGTGTGGTAAAAAGTTGGATCTGGAATAACTGATGGATATGGGAGGGAATTCTTGTAATGCAGGATTTAATATCCTTACCCCTTAGCCCTATAATGTCTCAACTCAAGACACTGAGTTGACAGACTTTGCTCTTAGAAGATGAAAAACAAAACATCACACCTAAAGTGAAGTAGAAATGACAAAACTGCTAAGGAAAATGGCAGAAATGTATCAAGCAGTACAAAGGGGGTGTGACCCAGAGGGGACAGTTGCTACGTCAGGCAAGCAACTCCATGAACTGACTGTGTTCCAAGAGGGCTTGGAGGACACCCCAATGTGGTAAAGAATGTGTGGGTGTGAAGCACATCAGCCTTGTCAGATGGTGCCTCTCCCAAAGACTGATGATCAGAGAATCCGGTCTGGAGCTGGGCCCCCTGACAGCCGCACGGGTCATAGAAGTTTCAGATGGTGGAGCTTGGGGTAGTTTCAGCTCTCAGAAGCAAGGTGAGAGCAGCTGTCAGAACCAACCCAGTGCGGGACTAGCAGCCGCCAGGGTAGCACCCAAAGGTGATAGTGGGAACAAAACCCGCTCTTCCCCAAGTAAGCAAACAGGGGCAGCCAACAAGTTACTTGTCAGTCTCTGCAGCCAGAGAAGCCAAGGACAGATGATCACGAAGCTGAGAACGGCCACACAAATACAGTCACTGTCTTTGCCCCATTTCCAGACCTGAACCAGCTCTGAGACCTGGAATCTACTCACTGAAGGCGAGTCTGGGCACCTAGGAGGAATAACTAAGCAGTATGCCTGCAATTCCTCACTCCTTTCCAGTGATCTGATGCTCTTTATTTAGGTAATAGTGCCTGGAGCACCCCATAGCTCAGAACTCTTGGACACAGGGTTAAGTGGGATATGCTGGGGGCCAGAAAGAAACCGGCCCTGGTCCGCCCGAGGTGGTGATTTCTCAGGAGCTTGAACATCTAAGTGGAAAGGGCCGGCCAGGAAGTTAGTTATTGTGCTGGGGAGGCTTGATGGCAGCTCTTAACCTCCCCTCCCTAATGTCCAGACGAACGCAGCATCGCATCCTGCGAGGAGTGGCCACCGTTCTGCTACACTCTGTCAAGTTGCCAGCCCGGTCTTGCCAAACCAGACAGATCCTGGAGCTTGACAAATGAACAAAAATGTGACCCTCACACAGCTGTGCGCCCAGATTTGATTTTTCTACAGCCAATTAGCATGGCCTCCCCTACGTGCGTGGAGAGCCTCTGGCAGATAGGCTTGCTTGTCCATCACGAGGAAGGAGGATTGGAAGCCGTTCTCTTTCACGGGGCATGAGCACGGTGGAGACAGCGGCTCGCTGGCGGCGTGCCGGGGCTGAGTTCTGATGAAGACAGTTCAACAGAGTGACAGGTGCCTGGGGGCCTGGAGGCTGGCCCCTCCAATTCCATACACTTGGGGTTTGAGGCTGCTCCCCCAAGCTTATTTCCAGTACTATGCCTCCGGTCCTCTCACGTCGTGGGTCACTTTAATATCCCTTAATGAATTTCCCTGTTCTTAATTAACTAGAGTGGATTGAATTGTCTGCAATCAATAGAACATGAACATATTACAGTCAGCAATTTTCTATTTTTGTTGAATGACCTTTACTGATTTGTTTATTTCCTCATTCAGCAAATTAACAAACAGCCATTGAACACTTAAATTGTTCGAAAGTAGAGCTGTAGAGATGGCACTTGGCAAGCCCGTTATGTGGAGGGTGCAAGAAGGGGTCAATGCATCATCACACAGCAGTTTGTTTAGTGTTATGAGAGGCAGAGTTGGGCATTATATTACAGGACAGGTAACAGCAGGCTGCCCCCAGCACTGACATCCCGCTGAGTCCTGAGATACCTAAGAGTCTAGCTCCCCATCCACCCCCCAAAAGGGCATTCCAGAAAAATGAAGAAGCCCTACAAAGATGATGTCATCAGAGACAAGATACTGACATGCTCCACTGCTTTAGGCACCATGCAAAAGAGCGAGAGCACAAGAGGAAATAAAACACTGAAGGTAAATAATATATAGTGGAATTATTTTAATAGATACGATTTTTTTATGTCACTAGGGTTTTGATACGAATGTTATCAAGATGTTCATGCATAATCATTTGATGATATATCCAGGGATTATTATCCTTATTTTAGGAATAAATACATTGAATTTCACCCAGGAAGAAAATCATAAGACATGTAAATTTTCATGAATAAGTATTTGTAAGTTAAGTCTGTTTACAAGAAATTTATGCTTTTTCTGGCATAGCATGCATAACATTATATGTACTCAGCCTCATAAAAGATGGCAAAAACAGAAGTTTAATCAACCAGTAAAAGAGATCTTCTCCAGTTTTTTTTTGTTTGTTTGCTTGTTTCTTACTTTGTATTTTGGCACAAAGCAGACAGAGACACATAAACCAAATACAAAGCTATTAATGTTAGATTAAAAGTCAGGAAAAAAAATTGAAGTTCTCAGTCTGCTTTTTATGTTAAGAGTGATAAAGGGAATTGTAGTATTTTAGCATTCACTTCTATGTGATTGATTGCTCAAAGCCCAAAGCTGAGGTAGGAAAGAAAAATAAATGAGGTGGGATAGGGTGAGAATAAAGGAAATTATGAAGCACTTGCTTCAAAAATGGACTACGATGGGATTTAGTCATGCACAAACATCTGAAATTAGAATACAAATAATGCAGCAATGAAGGACAGCAACTGCCCTTGAGTATTTTAATTGTGTTTTAAGAGAAGCACAGAACCAGTGCAAACATTTCTTGGATGTTCTAGTACATCATGAAAAGATGATTTCTTCATTTTTCCCTGTTCTTTTAGCATCTTTGATATTCTCAGATAAATAATATTTGTCCTTTAGATGACCTTGAGATACTACTCTGCACTTGATAGTGTAATGAACAAGATTCAGGTGCGTTTGAATGGAGGAAATAAAATCTCCTAATCTTGTTCTCTGTCCAGCTGAAACAGCAAATCTCCACATCTGCTTTCTGGAAATGAACTCAGCCTCTGTGTACTAGTAGGAGGAGATGACAACTCCAAGTTCAGATCTTTGCTACAGGAGTGTGTGCTCAGTGGCGGATGTGCAAGCCACCAGGGGCTGGGCTGCAGTGTTGTGCTGCAACTAAATATTGAATTCTGGACTATTTTTACTGTATTTTTTTTATTGCGGTAGCACTGGTTTACAACAATGTACATGATTTGGGAGTTTAGGTTCACACCTTTTCAGCGATGTGTCACCACAATCACCGCCACGGCACACGCCATCTTCCATCGCACTCTCTTGGGTCCTCCTCCTTGACTCCTCCCCACCTCTTAGGGAGTCTCAGTTCTGCAGTCAAGTTTCTAAGGTTTGCTTGGGTTTAGTATTGTCTGTTTCTTCTTTGTTTCTTTATGGTCCACATGTGAGTGAATTCATCCATTATCTGTCTTCTCCCTTTTAACTTATTTTGCTTCACAGATGGCAAGATTTTGTCTTTTCTGATAGTTGAGTAACATTGCATTGTTTGGATAGACTGCATCATCTTAATCCACTCATCTGTTCTTGGGCACGGTTTTCCCATCCTGGCTGTTGTGAATAGTGCTACAGTGAACCCAGGAGTGCATATCTTCCTTCAAATTAGTGTATTTTTGCATTCCTTGGGTAGATACCTAGGAGTGGAATTACTGGGTCATATGGTAGATTTACTTGCAGTCTTTTGTGTGAGCCCCATCTTGTTTTCCACAAGGGCTGGACTAGTCTACATTCCCACCAACAGTGTACACATTTCCTTTTTGGACCACATCCTTGCCAGCACTTGTTTCTGGATTTTTTGATATGGGCCATTCTCTCAAGAGTGAGATGCTATCCCATTGTGGTTTCGATTTGCATTTCCCTGGTCATAAGTGATGATGAACATTTTCTTTTGGGTGCCTGTTGGCCGTCTGTCTGTTTTCCATGGAGACATGTCTATTAAATTTAAAGCACATGCATACGTTTGGGGTTTTTATGTGTGTCTCATAGAAACATTTAAGAAACCCAAAGAAAAGTAGCTTATTTCATAGTCTCACATTATTCTCATTATTTCGTGGAAGAGATTGAGTTAAAGATTGAAGATGATGAAACACTATAAAAATCTGGGAAAGAATTTGTCCCGGGCCATTCTACTTTCAGAAGGGAATGTGTAACCATATACTAGTCAGTTATTTTTGTGATATTGATGAAGTCATTCATCCTTTCTAAATATCTTCTACATTTGTAAGGTTGGGCTAATTGCGCATACCTAGTTCGTAGAACTTTCACAAGAATTATCTATACCACGTGATGTGCTTTATGCATGTGAGAATGGTCTCATTCCCTTGCTCACTCATTCTCTCTACTTAGTTTAAATTCCACTACCTCCTTTTCCCAGCTGTTCCTCCATCAACGGCAGGACTAGAATTTCTACCAGGCTGTTGTGGCTTGAATTCTAAACAAAAGACGACCCCAAACTGAATTTGACAGGCAGCAGGTAATGAAAGGTTGTGTAGACATGCATTTAGCACATATGAATTTAGTAATATGAAGGTTTAGTGCTAGAAAAATTCTCACTCTGAAGAACAGGGACCTTGCTTTGCTCAAATCCTAAAATAATTCCCAGGTTCAGGTGTCTGAACCAGCAGAAGGAACATGCAATTTTGACATACCCCAACACTGCTCACCTTCTCAGCACGCACACACACACTCACACACCCCTGCACAGAACTGAAATGTCCTCTAAACTTAAACCCAAATATCACAACCTTTCCAGACTCCAGTATTGTCCAAACACAGGGAAATAAAAAAATGTAAGTGTCTTATTAATACTGCTTCCTCCATAGACAGCCGGCAGGGTAGTAGAACTTATTTAATGACAACTGCATATATTTGAGGGACATTTTACTATTCTCTTGTTGATTAATGCTGAAAGGCATGCTGTTCATTTTAAAATGAGACATTGAGTTAACTTTGCTCAACTTTCTCACGTCCTAAATGTTTTTCAGATGATTCTCTTGAGTGCTTTATGCATGTGAATAATTCTTTTGCAAATAATGAGATTATTTAACTTTTTCCTTCCATTTTTTTCCCACACTGGAAAAGATCTCCAGATCTATATTAAACAGCTGCAGCAATTAGAACAGGCATTTTCACTTACACTCAAACAAAAGAGAATGTTTTGCAAACAAGTTGTGCCAAGTTTAGGACGTGGTCACTACTCCTAATTTTTGGAGTGTTGATAAAAAATAGGCAACATAAATTGACACTTACGTCTCCTGTGATAAACTTTTTCTCCTTTAGTTCTAAGCTAATATAGTCATCACATTAAGATTCTTCCAGTTGAGTTGTTCTTTCTTTGAGAAATCCTATTTTTCATGATGGATTACATATTCTTAATACATGGCTAGTTCCACTCATAATGTAAAATTATCATAAATCTGAGATATTTTAATTCCACCTTAACTAAACTCTATTTGAATTATAAGGCTCATGTTCTGAACACTAAAAATAACAGTGACCACAGCAACTTTGAGAATGGTAGATTTTTGGTTAACTTTTAGCTTGAGTTTGACAATGTAAGGAAGCATTTGTCGAGGTTTGCACCTACAACCTTCCCAGAGCAGATACAAAGATATAAGCCCGCTTTACCTCAATACACGTAAATTGGGAAAAAGATAGATTAAAAAAGAAAAATCATTATGCAATGGGTAGCACTAAATTTAAGTCTGTTTATTCTTAATCTTGAGAAACTAAGAGTGTGATTTCATCCTTATGTATTTATAAAGTTAGAGACACAATGTAGGTGCACAATGTTTCAGCCAGAACTCTTGGTTTATTTCACTGCAATTATTAAATTAGTATAGGAAATATTTGCTGAACGTAGGTTTGAATTTGTTCATTCATATAGATATTTATTTGAGGGGTAGAATTAGTCTAGTGAAAGAATTCACTCTTTTGTTTGAAGCAACTAAATTAGCATATTACCTTCGAAAATACTGTCATTACATTAGGAATATATCTGAAAATCTTTCTCTGGGCAAAATCTATTTTTGTGATTAAATAGGTGATTATTACACTTACTTTCAAAATATAATTTGTCATATTATTCTTCTGTGTGAGTTTTATCAATTTTTTCCTTTGGTAACTGCAAATTAAATGTAATTTTCTTTTATGCTATTTGTATTTAATTTTAAAATAAAGATTTACTAGTCTCACAAAATCAAACTCACAGCTTTCCATGTTATATTTTTTACATTTTCTTGTATCGGCATAGATATTTTGTGCTTCAGAAATTCATCCACTTTATTATTTGTTTAATTTCAGTTGTGTATGTAGTTATTTATTTTCTTTTATTCTAACTTTGCTTATAATCTCTAGACGTTTATTTAATGAGTGCATTTACCATAATTAAACTAAGAAGCAAGTTTTTATTTTGGTCTTTGTTTTCTATTCATTCGTTATGAACATTTTCTGTCACTTATCACTTACTTGTCATTTTCTTTGCATTTACTATTTTCTCTTGCCACCTTCTTGATTTGAATGCTGAGGACTTTTCCCCCATTTTTCATGATCTCAGAAAGGAATTTAAAGCCATCCTTACAATACCCTTAGCAGTGCCATATGCTCTTCCACTGCCCTCGCTTTAAATACCTGCCTTTCTGACTATGCTTTAATTTCTCTTATGTTTCCTTACTATAAGTGCTAGTGGTTGTATTCAGTTATTTTTTGTTTATATTTTATGGTTTTTGAAGCTATTATTTTGAAGTTATAAATGACATGTCTGGATGCTTTGTAGTCAGAGTGCATTTTCTGTAGTGTTCATTCCTTGGAACGTATGGAGACTTCCCTCATGCTTAGCACTTGCCCAGTCAGCCTTTGTCAACAAACCATTGTCTCAATGTGATTTCCATTCCTTTGTATATATTTACATACACATATACTAAACTATACATATAACATACATTATAGCATAGTGTTTTATATATTACATCATATATTAATAATGTTATAATAATGCATACTCTATTATATGATATATAATATGGTTGTAGTATATTAGATAGAACAGAGTCCATTATTTTTTTTTTTTTATAGAGGCATGTTTTATTTATTTATTTATTTTATTTGTTTGTTTGTTTTGTTTATACATGCACTGGGGTACAGTCAGAAGCGCGGGAGGGTGAGAGAATTCACCAGAGCCAGAGCGGGGAGCAGAGCAGGCAGAAGGACCAAAGTACACTGCTGAGGGGAGCAGCGGGCGGCAGGAGAGGTCTGTGCGCCATGCGGGACCCGCCTCAGGTGGCCGGGGAGCAGCCGGGGATCGAACTGGCGCCGCAGAGGCCGCGGGCAGCTTCGCAACCCAGCGCTCAACCGCTGCGCCACCGGGGAGGCCCAGAGTCCATTATTTTTAAAGGTTGGTAGTCCTATATAAAATATAGATGTATATCAACATGTAATTAATAAATAAAAATTCAAAATAAAATAGCAACTTCTTCTTCTTTTTTTTTTTGTGGGACCCTCGCCAGCGGCCGGGGAACGAACCAGCGGCGCTGCAGAGGCTGCGGGTAGCCTCGCAGCCCAGCGCTCAACCGCTGCGCCACCAGGGGAGGCCCAAATAGCAACTTGTTTTTAATAATAATGCACTATATTCTATTATCATTCACTTTTATCAGAGTCTTCATTACATATTGTGTACCTTGGCTTGTTATTACTATTTTATTATAAATGTTCCTGCTTGATAAAGGTTATAATGTCCCCCTTTATCACTTTGAAATTAAATTTTATGGATGGTTATTTAAGATTCTTATTCTGTTATTCCATTAATTCTGATTTATCTTTTCCTGCAGTAGATGGTTTTGTTTGGAGGTTTCCTTTTTTCTTTCTTTTTTTTTTCAATGCTACTCTTGAGACCCCTCCTTGTTCCCTTGAGGCTGCTTGGTACATGGCGGCCTTGCTGTGGCGTTGGGAGGTGGGGACAGTAGGAGCACCAGGATTCCAAGCCCTGGTTTTTTCCACCTGCTGATCAGTTTAAAATGGAGAAATGTTCATTTTTCCTAGGTGGAGTCAGGTATTGCATCAATTAAAAATGACCACTTATCGAAGAGAAGAATCAGTATATGAAGACAAAGTACAATTTTAGGGATACTTTTAATAAGTTTCATGAAAATAAAATTTGTAGACATAAAGGAAAATCCCACACAGCAGGCATGTGCTGAACACGAAGGGGAAAGGGGCTGGGTTAGGATGGAATCAGCATCGTTGTCTGAATCAGGTTGCTCTGAGAACCTGACCCTTTGACGGCCTTGTTTCACTTAGTTTCTTATCTATAAAACAGGACTAATAGAACCTACCACCCAGCATTGCATTCTGATTAAAAATGATGATTATTAAGTGCCAGGCAGACATTTGGCCTTAAGGATGATTCAGAAGTACTGTGTGGTGTGCATGTAAACAGTAAGTTCAGTTTGAGCTCTATCATTAGCAAGATTAAAGGGAAGGAAGTCATACCAAGATTATGTTCCAAACGTGAGGGCGTGTGTCTGTGACATCTGTCACCACTGATGACCAGGGCTGATTCAGCCCATCTGATTAGCCAGGAGTGTCTCTCTTTCCTGTCACGTCTCCCTGTGCCCCTCCCTAACTGAGCATTTGGTTTAGAGTGACTGGAGAGAGGTCACTCTGTGGTCGGGGGTGAAGAAGTAACTGAGCTTCTCTGCTAGAACCTCCACTAAAAGCTCTCAAGATTCATTTGTAGAAGAACCAGGGGTAATGAACCCCCAAGACTCCAGGTGCATCTTATTACTCTTATCAATAACTTCAAAACAAAACTGAGTAAACTCACAGGCTTTTCCCACCAAAACTCTGATGGAGAAAAGTCATAAAATTCAAAAGAGCTGTTGCTTGTTGCAGTCTGTCTTTGTTTAAAAAATCATAAGACACAAAGAAAGCTGTAAACCGATTTTAGTATGTCACCCGTTTTATCAGTCTAGACACATGATGGAAGTAGAGTGTTGTTGTTTTCCTGAATGGCTGCTCACATGGACACCATATTTTTTAGTAATGAAGTCCCTTTGTGGACTTACTTTCATCATTATTAGGCTTAATCTAACTTAAAACTCCTGCCTGGGTCAATATTTTTATCCTTAACAATGCTGGTAAGCATCTCTCTGCTTTTTCACCCAGGGTCCTGACATGGGTGCATCTTTCTTTGATTAGTGCCTGCAGTTCCCCAGCCAATGGCACTGCCTTTTCTTAAAACAACACAGCACAGAAATAATTACAGTGTGATGAAAAAGTTCATGCATAATTAGTAGGCTCTGTTCTAATGCTTATGTTGATCTTAAGCCAACGGAAAGAAAAAAAAGAAAGCTTTGCTTTTACTTTTAAATTGTATTCACCTTGCTTCATCTGCTGAAGGTTAAGCATTGTATTAAATAATATTATCTTTTTTTTTTTTTCCTTTGCAACTCCTGGTGAAATAATCAGTAATTTGAAACAGCTGCAAGTGTAGTGACCATGATTATGAGACTCAGAACCAGGCTTCTCCCCTTGGCTGTTGTAGCAGATGTAGCGTCTTAAAACCATGGCCTCAGGCCTCTGGCCTTCTCTCTTACACGACTGTCTCACAGAAAGTTCTCACTCTACAAATGGGGACCTTGAGGCTGTGACACAGCTCATCACAGCAGCTGGACCCATGGCCACACCTCCACATCCACTCCTGAGTTTTGTCCTTTAACTGCCTCTGGCTTCCTTCCTCTGGGATCCTGAGTTTGTGACATGAACGCTGCAGTAAGCTCACAGATGCTGCGAGCCGACGGGCGGGAGGTAGCATTTCTGTTAGAAGAGACAGACATGGCTTCATCTTGGCAAGTAGATCCGCCCCCAGCCAGGTCATAAATAGAGAATCCATGAGAGCAAACGAATATGGCTGAGCAGTCTCCATGTATTTACTGAAATCCTGATTTGATACTGTTTATCAAAACACAAATGTCTCAGGGCCTCCCCGGTGGCACAGCGGTTGAGCGCTGGGCTGTGAAGCTGCCCGCAGCCTCTGCAGCGCCAGTTCGATACCCAGCCACTGGCAAGGGTCCCACATGGCACGCAGACGTCTCCTGCCGCGCCCGCTGCTCCCCTCAGCAGTGTACTTCGTCGGTCTGCCTGTTCTGCTCCCTGCTCTGGCTCTGGTGAATTCTCTCACCTTCCTGTGCTTCTGACTGTACCCAGTGCTTGTATAAATAAATAAATAAATCTTTAAAAAAAAAAAAAAACAAATGTTTGAAACGTTTAACTTTAAGAAAGAAGTGATATTTGATTACAGAAAGTCATCTAAAATTTCCATGGTAACCATTTTGGGCATTAAGAACAAATGGGAGAAGGTGGACCCATCACCTGTGGTGGAGGATTGTGGGTTCCCTGGTGTTGGGTGTGATGTGTTAACACATCTGAAGAGGTGGGATCTTATGTCTCTGAATCATACATGGTGTTGTGAACTGATGTTACCTTAACTTAAAAAAATGTAAACTTGCAACTACTACCTAGATTTCCGGGTCCTCACTCCACTAACATGATCTTATCCTTGAGAATAAATGTTAGGAGCTTTATATCTGTTTCGGTTGGGGAGCTGATGGGGGGTGCATAAGAAGGAGGTACGAGAGGGGTGCATTTTGGAAAATTGTTTCACATAGAGACACACTATAAAAGACTCAAGTCGCTGATGGAAGAGTGTGGTGAGCTGTTAATTTCAGTCATATTCAACAATATGTTTCCGTTTAACTATATGAAACTACTCAATTCAATAGAAAAAATTGTAAAATAAGTAATGACTAGCTTTAAAAGAGAAGCTAAGATTATTTTTTTAAGGTGCTTCTTTAAGAACAAAAGAGAAGGCCATCTAAGTGAAATAAATCCCTCTGCCAATTTATTTCCCAGAATATTAAATTTTAATTGACTTTTTGTGAGTTCTTTCTTTACTCTAGAATTTTATTTTTCCCTTTTTTCATAAATCATCATTAATGCATCTACATCATACATTTTTCATCATTTTAATTAAAGTTTGATTCTATTTTTATGGGAGATAGTTTTTTTGAGCAGAGAGGAGCTACACAGAATAAACAATACAGTGTTTTGAAATTCTCAATCTACATTTGAAAGAACATTTTAAGAACAGTGTTAATATCATCAGTTTCAAAGTGTAATTGCTCATGTTTGTGACTACCAAGAGAATTAGGAGATGATTGGAGCTGGAAAAAAAAAGGCCAAACAACTCAAAGTTAGCATAGAGTGCTAAAATTCATCACCGTGCTTTCTGTGAGAACATCCTTCTGGCCTTCGCTTTCCAGGCCCACAGCCCTTTTATTGAAAAAGTCCTCTTAAAAAATCAGCCACCAGGAAAGAGTGAACACAACAAAGCAAACGTGTAAAAATAAAAGTGCCAACAGCTCATCCCATTTTGAAATATTATCAGACCCTTCTCATCACAGAGTAGACTTGTAAGACATGAAGAACCTCTCAGGCATCTACCAGAGTCTAAAAAATGACCGTCTTTACAAGCCGGATGATGAGAGTCAAAAGGTTGTTGATTTATGACAGAGGCTGACACGCGCCCATTGTGAAGTCCAGCCCCAGGTTTGGCACTACACGATTCATCTTCAGAAGAGGGAGTCTGCAGTCTCACTATGGCCTCAGACTGCAGGGCTGCAGCCTGGGAGACTCCGCGGATGAGGTGCACCTGGGGAGGTCCTTGGGGGGTCACGGTCATAGTCACAGAGCCAGGATGGGACTCTGGGATGACACAGGGAGCCCCAGCTTGTGGAGCACAGTACCCTAGGGGTGGCTTTGGGGTCCCCTTAGCCTCCAGCCCTTTCTCGTGGCTGAGACAAGGAAATGTTGAGGATTTCAAGGGACTTGTCTGAGGCCCTCAGAGCTGATGTGGAGCCATGGGTGCACCTCTGGGCTCCTGTCCCCCAGATTCCTCACCTGGGCCTGTGGGTGAGGAATTCCTCACCTGGGCCTAGTTATTTTCTTATATTTTAGCATAATTAGCTACATGCCAACCCTTTATTTGGTTTTGTATATTTTCCTCTAAACATGTATGCACTTGAATGATCTATGCAGCCTAGTTTGAATGCCTGCATACAAGGTATGCCCTGGTTTTGTATATTTTCCTCTAAACATGTATGCAGTTGAATGATCCATGCAGCCTAGTTTGAATACCTGCATACAAGGTATGCCCTGGAAGTTAAATTTACTTCAAAATGAGGCAACTAAATCGACATCCTTGCCTGAGTGAAACTAACTATAAATATCCTCTGAATTTCAGAAAGCTACAGTCTTTCTTCATTACAGGTTGCATTAGGGGGAAAAAACAAGAATTATTTCCTAAACTTTCATTATACTTGCTTTGTTCTAGCGATAGATTGGGACCCTACGCTAAAGCTCACTTCAGCACCTCAATTTCTCTTATGGAAAATAGGGCAGACATAATCATATTTGTTCAAATCACAAACTCCCTGTCCTACTGGGTTCAGATAAACTAATAGAAATGAATGAAACAGGATGGAGAAGAGAGCAAAAGTCTGTCTACACAGGTAAATCATTTAAGAAAGCCATCAGAACGTGGTGTGTGGGGCATTCTGAAAGCGGAACGTTGGTTTGGGGAGACAGCCAGTGAGGGAGCGAAGACTCATGAGTTTATGAAATCCCCACACAATTCTTCCACACATTCCAGAAAGCGTAGTCACGTCACGTATTTATGGGACTTTAAGAGAAAAGGTCACAATTCCTGTATTTAAACATCCATAAATTTAGAAAATTGTAGGTGTGGTGGATTCTAGGGGAGCCCCAACATCCCTTGAGTGTGGGAGAGGCCTGTCACTTCTTCTCACAAGTGGGGGATGACAAGGGGGTAGGATGTCACCACCCCCACCACCAAGACCCCCACAGTCCCCGCAGTGGTCCATTGAGCTCCCTCCCCACCTTGGTCTTGCCTCTCCTCTTCTTCTTGCCCCTGTGAGACGTGGGTCTTTGGCTTCATTGAACAGCGCCACACAAGAATGACTGAGTGAGATAAGAAATAAATCATGGGACTTGTATAAATACATAAATAAAATCTTTAAAAAAATAAAATAAATCATGGGACATTGCTCAACTTAGAACTTTAATTTTCACAGAAACTCATTTTCTCTTTCCACTTGCACTAAGTCTTACTGAGCCCCAACTCTATTGACTCCATGGCTCCCAGAAAAAAATTTCAAGTGTAATTTTTATAAAAGGCAAAACAAAACTTGCCAATATTGTGAGAAAGACAAAGCATGTCAGGCTTCCTTTTTTAATTACATTATGCCTTTCCTTCTCCCTACTTGGCCAAAAAGCAATATATGGATGTGAATATATGATGTGCACCTATGTAGCAAAAATATGTTGCTCTGTAAGTCACCCAAGATTTTTCATGTTTACTTTCATATAGTGCCCAACACTCTCCAGTTAGGTGTGTCCACCTGGTGTGCCTCACCCTGGTGTGTCAGTCACGGTCAAGGAGCCAGTGAGAAGCACTTCTCCATCAGACCATGGCCGCCGGCCGCCCTCTCTTTCTTCCAACTTGGAACGTCCTCATGTCGTCCTAACGCAACTCACTCCACTTAGCTCTCCCCTTCTTGGGGATGCTCCAGGCTCCAAAACCACCCTGACCCCATCCTTTCAAAATCAACATTCTCTTATCACAGAGCTATACCTCCTTGTAATCATGTGTTTTCCCTTTGGCAAGAGAATTGCTTAAAGACATACACTTAAATGATGAACAATGGTCCCATCAAAGGGGGGTGAACGTGAGAGTTGGGGTGGGGTGGTAGATGGGAAATGCTCTCTGAAACACCAGAATTTTTCATTCACATCATATTGACCCCACAGTGCGGTGCATTTACATGGATTAACTGGGTTCTTAGACCCAGGGAGTCTGGGGTGACAGGGCAGGGGCGCAAGGTGTCGTGGCCACCTCATGCTGACAGAGAGCTCCTTGTCTGTGTGACCAAGCATGTGTCTCTGTGAGCCCAGGAAGATGGAATTTTCGGGATGGCCCCCAAACATTTAGTTTTTCTATTGGAACTATAAAATTTTTTAATCTAAAAGACAAAGTGTTTCTCGTAGCTTCAATCCCCAAAACATTATCTGTCAGGAGAATGGAATTTTATTAGATGGTAAAGGAAGGTGCCTCAGAGAGAAGTTTAAAATGTTAATCCAATTTTTCACTGGATTATAAATAAAATGTTCTTATCCACAACGGTAGGCAGCGTGTGTCCAGAGACTTTCCCGGGGTCCCTCCTGGTCTATAATCCATGCAGTCAGAAGCTAATGTATGGAAGCTTAATACTCGTACATTTTAACAGGAAAAGGAGAGAAACGTAAGCCATAAAGAATGCATAAAAAAGAGCTTTTCCCCACCACCAGAAATTTATGTTCGACACTAAATTAGTTTCATATAAATTATGCACAACCTCTTATGATGTTAGCAAAAATGTGGCCCAGGAGTTTGTTTCTAGTGCAAATTCAATAGCATTTTGAAAATGACTGTATTTCTTTTATCATATCTTTGAAAGATAACATCATTTGGTGATTTATTTTTGTGAGGCAGTATTTTGCTGGAAGAAGTATATGTTGGTAGATGAGCTCGAACAACGTGGAAATTAAACCAGTGCTTTCCATGTTACCTTTCAATACTTGTCACAGGTATTCTGAGGTCCGGTAAGTGGGGTTTGTTGAAAATGGTCCATGTTGGCTGCCTGACCTTTAACAGCAGCAAGGAGATGCTCAGAGGCAGAGGTGGAAGGAGTAATTGTAATTTAGAGCGAGACAAAAATCTATAAACCAAGTGGCTCTGGCCTTTGTGAAAAATGCTCACACAAACAAAACCAGTGTGCAGTGCAAGGTGTTCTGATCCCCTGGTGAGGAGAGCTGGTGGGCATAGTGCTTGTCTGAATCTTCATGAAGTTTTCACCTTCTTAGGACATCTGGAACAGACTAGCCGATGGTCAAATAAGCGTTCTCCTATCTGATTTAGAAAAGTAAATTTGTACCACCTTTCTGAAGAGCAGTTTGAGACCATGTAACATCAGCCCATAAAATATGTATAAACCCTGGCCCGATAACTTTGTTTTTAAGATGAAAAGAATATATAAGCTTGTATTAAGTGTGTATATATTCGCATACACAAGGACATTAGCTGTAATTTATATCTTTTAAAAAAGATGTGGCAATGTCCAGTGGACAATTAAATGAATCATAATAAATTCATGTTATAGACTATGTAGTTGTTAGAAATGGTCTTATATGATATTTAAAGATTCTGGAAAATAATAAAGCAGGCTAAAATTTATTGAAGATAATGATTTTATTATAAGCACAAATGACTACTATGTTATCCATTAATACTAATGGTAAAATATCAAGGTTTTCTATTATTTTCTATCTTTTGGGCAAACTGTTATACTTTAATAATTGTAAAGTTTTTAAAAAATTAAAACACATTCTTGATTACATTGGTGAAATAAAATAGATGTTTTATTTTAATGCTGCCCACCCTCCAATTGTGAAATGTGGGATTTGAGTAAGCTGGGATTGGTTTTATCTAGTTATGAATGCTGTTTCACCCTTTTCATGTCTTGGTGCTTTTGGTTAAATGTACAATAGTACAAATTATTTGCTGATTTTTTATTTTCTATTGAGTCAAAGGTTAATCTGGCTACATTGGCACAAATCATATTTGTCTCTCACAATTGATAATCATTACTTAGTGGAGGTTCTGACTGTCTGTAAATGCTCTGGCTGGTGGTCTTAGTAAGTGGAATGATAAAAACTCACATCAAGTGAATGTTGAGGGCTGGACCATGAAGACCAGGAAGGTAAATCCCAAATTAAGGACAGTTTCAGTAGTTTCTTTCAAAATGAAAAGAAAAGCAAACTTCTTTGAAGCTATGCTTTCCTTAGATAATGCTGAAAAAATAAAAAATAGACCCTTTCTGCTGATTTTTTAAATTCGGCACCGCTCCCCATCACATCTGCCACGCACATAAAACGGGACAACACCCCACTTCCACACCTGTGCTCTTGTCACGGTAGTTTAGGACAATTCAGTGACATTGTTTTGAGATTTTTGCTAGTGTTGTCTACCAGACCAAGGCTCCTTTGAAGCAATTTTGAAACATTGGTTCAGTATCAACAGGGCTCGGTGCACAAGCTGTCAGCACTGCAAGTGAATGGAAACTTTATTCATTGCATCTGCTATTTACATGGACATGTTCACATGTGCACATTACTGTTGCTAGGAAACTCAGAGCTCGCTTCTGCCACCAGCCAGGAGAGATGCATAAAAAAAAATGCCAGCGGATCGCCCCAGATATCACAGAGCTGTGCTTTCGCTATTGCTCATCTTACTGCAGCAGAATTATACTTCAAAACCCTCACCTATTTAAATTAGCCCAGGCTGGTGAATGTCTGCAAATAGCAGAAACTAAAATTAAACACAGCACAGCTAGTGAATTTCTCCATCTCTCACCGATGCGCTGGTGAACCTTCATGTGTCTTCCTTACATCTTACGAAGTACACTCAATCTCTTTGACTTTAACTCTATGAGCTAAAGTCACATATTTTCTCTGTCAAACAGTCCAGAAACAATGTTTTTTTTCCAAGAGTATATTTTAATTCAGTCAACATATTTTCATATTTCTGCAATGACTGAACTTCTGAGTGCTCAGCGGTTTGGGCAATAAAAAGATGTGTGAGATCTGGCTTCTGAAGAGATAGAATTTGCAGCCTAGTGGGCAAAATCAATCATGTAAACAACAAGTGTTAATGCTACAAAAGAGGCGAAAGACTTTTAATGTTCACACTGGTTACTATTTCCTAGAGGAGATATGCAAGAAGATGAGGTAGACTTGGGTGGCTTGACTTTAGATTTATGGGTGGAAGAAGAGCAGCAGATCTTTCAGGAGGATGCTCAGGAGGAAGAGAAACATTAGCCAGTTCGTTGCAAAATTGGAAATGAAGGAGTCTGTTACCATGTCAAGAGCAGGTGGAAAGTATTACTAGGAGGTGAGGGGAAAGATAAAGTGTCACTAGGAGGCAAGGATTGAGCCGTGGGACCCAAAAATGCCAACATATTCCAAAAATCAAAAGGGAAAAGGTTCTGTTTGCGTGGCGATAAGGATCTTTCTGGGATAATTTCATTGGCCTCCTCAATCTGTGTGAGGTCTCTAGCTTCATTAAACTTGTGCACAGTTCTTGCAGGTCCTTCCTTAGAGTATAACAGACTTTCAGCTTAAATGCACAGTGTCTGAGGTCCTGCAGTGTGCCACAGGAATTAGATTGTGCATTTAAAAATAAAGTGATAATATTGTTTATTCTAAAAGGTTTTGAAGGCATGCATAAGAAAGTACTTAAATGTATTTAAATATCTGGTGTTGTTTTGTGGGGTTGACATTTATTTAGGAAGTGCGCCTTAAAAAGGATGATAATTCTTAGCCTGAAAGTTTAACCAATAGGTCTATAAATTATATTTGATCTACACATTCTTGCGTATACCAAAGTAAACATACTGATGAATTCTATTTGATGACTGGCCTAGGTTAAATATCTTAAAGGATGATCTTGAACTTAATGGGAAACTTTGATTTTTTTTAAAGTTTGATTTATTTATGCATACAAGAGCTGGGGTACAGGCCAGAGGTGTGGGAGGTGAGAGGATTCACCAGAGACAGAGTCGGTAGCAGAACAAGCGTATCCACTGAAATACATTGCTGAGGGAAGCAGGGGGCGAGATAGGAGAGGTCTGCCTCGCCATGTGGGTATCTCCCTGGCTGGCCAGGGATTGAATTTGTGCTGCAGTGGCTGCAGATAGCGTCACAGTTGCTGTACTTAACTCCTTGTGCCACCAGGGAGGCCCAAAACTTTGATTTTTTTATCTGAAATATTTGGGTCATTTGTGGTTAAGTGTAAATGAGGTATCAGGATACAACCCTAGGGCTCCATTCACATGCTGGCATCAAAATGAAACTCTCACAGGAAATTTCTTTGAAAACATACATACGTCCATGGCATGGAATTATCTCCTCCAGAGATAAGAATGTGCCTCCCACAGCTGAGTGCAGCTCAAGTTGCAGGTACCAAAAATATAAGAGATCTTAAGAAACCTACTCATAAATGTTGTCTCGCTCTAATTCCCTTTATAACTCCTCACTCACTGTCTTCGCTCTACCATCAGGCATACACTCTCTCTCTATGTAACCAGGGTTGTCTCCCTCTTTGCTTTTCTGCTTTTTATCTTTTTTCCTCTTGAATCCTTATTACCTTCCTTGTTACTTAGATTTAGAAAATTAAAATGCTCATAACGGTCAACTCAGTACAGTGTTTTCTCTTTTTTTTCCTGACGACAGTCACCACATGTTAAATTAGTGTTCCCTGAATATCCATTATGCTCCTATGAGTAGACAATAGTGCACCATGTATTTGCACCAAAGTGAATTCATTTTGGGATACTTTATACACCCTCCCTCTGCCCCCTGCATACACAAGCACACACACACACACACAATTTCTATCACCCTTTGAAGGTTAACAGTTGAATCCAAATTTCTCATTTCCCTTGTAGCAAGCAGGGGCTTGCCAGCGGTGCTGGGTGAGGGCTTCCTTTGCTATTTCCTCATAGTCTGTTTATCCTCTAGGAGGTTGTCAAGGCTGTTGTCTGATTCACTTGTACTCTATCTGGTCATGTACATCTCTTAGGGGGGCAGAGATGAAACAGGACTTAGCTATCATTATTACTTTCATTAGCTGCAGTGACTTTGCACTGGACGCAACGTGCGTGGGCAGTCAGTGGGACAGGCACAGCTGGCATCTTGCTCGGCCGTCCCAGGATATGCTGTGCTTCTGACAGCCCAGAACTGCTGACGAGAACTCCCACTGAAATCCAAATGCATGCATTATGTATGTACATTGTGCTTGTGTTTTTAGGGAGTTACAGCAAAATAAAGTTATATTCTTAGTGTAAACAAATTACCCGGGATAGTCACTAATAGTATCTGATGATGACAGCTTGTGTTCCAGAAGGTGTTTGAGAGTGAAAATATGCTCTTAAAGAAAATTACCTTTTAAAATGTCAGTGTGATTATTCTCTCTCTCCCTTTAAATGTACATCTATATACCTAAGAGGGGATGCATAGATTTATCTCTAAATTATTTCCTTCCTCTGACTTCCCCAGTGGTTTTATCAACTCCTAGATAAAATTTAAAATTGCTTTTAACTCTTTCCTGTGCAACCATCTTCACACGAGTCTTTATTTCAACTTCAGCAATTGGCTCATTGTGATCCTTTCTTTTTTTAATTGCCACTGTTGCCTCCATAGCTCCAGTGTTTGATGGTTGCCATTATCTCTCTTCTGAAAAGGGGGTGCCTAATGTGAATAAATTCAGTTTGGTGTTCATGATTAGATGGAAGTTGATACACCACCTCTGCGATTGTTTTATGTTCTCTCTTAAGAGAAAGAACGAGGACATTTTGTGCAATATTTTTTTTTAAAGTACAAACATGAAATAAAGTGCTCTGAATAGAGTGAATAGAATCAAACCAATACAAGAAGAGAGGAAGCAAAATACAGCCCTAAGGGAATAGGACGTCAAGAAAACAAAGGAGACAAATGTAAATCACAGGCAACTCAGTGAATGACTTTCCTTTTAGATAGGAAAAATATCTGGTACTGGATCCTCTGAAGCTGTATCCTTCACCACAGAAAAGCAAGAAGGATCTTCCAGAAAAGGAAGATAGGAACACTGCCCACACCTGTTGAGGAAGCATTGTGTCACGAGGGTGGCTGCCTCGTTGCGCTTGCATATTCACTTGGGAAACAAAGATCTCACCTGGCCAGTGAGGAAGACGTGCCTGCATTATTGTAACAGACACCGGCATGAAAGAGAAAATATAAAATCTCTTTCCAAGTCTGCTAACAGCCAAGGCTTACTTTTTGACTGGGGGTAATTAGCGCCCTAGAAAATGTCCAGGCACGAAGCCAGATCCTAAGGGGCATGGTCCTATTTATCTGTTTGGAACTGCAATTTGGGACGTCAGCAGAAAAAGGAGAATTTCAAAACGTGCTTTGAGTGTGTACTAGGCATGAATTTCATCTCTTTGTTCCCTGGAAGTGCAGGCCGACAGCCTTCACACTTTACTGTCGACTCACGGTAGCCAGCTGTGGAGCAGGATCGCTTTCACCACCTCCACGCCTGCCTCCAGAACTTCCCACTTGTGCCTTTGCAGCTTTTCCAGGCTGGGGATCGACCTCTAGATCAGTGTGTAGAATTTGGAAAAAATGGTCAGTTTGGTTCCGTTCATGCCTAGCAGAGACTTGAACGAAAATTAAACACCATTACTCAGCTGGAGTTTCAATTGTGAAAGAAGTTAGCATGGTGGTGAATAAGTGAAATCTAGAAGTATATCTATGTAACTTATATAGATGACGGATAGGTGTAAAATATCATTCTGGTGTATGGTTTGTTTTAAACTATTGTTTATTTCGCTAGTCAAAAATTGTGGTTTGGAAGACAAAGACTAACCATGTGTTTGGCCGAAAGAATCATCGATATGCATTGGGGGAAGTATAAAATAAATATTTTAGGAAAAATTAAAAATTATTTTATAACAGTTAATAAAGACAGCACAAGAATAGCAAAGCGGAAGTGACAACTAACCCATAGGAGAAGCAGGGAGTGATCAGTGTAGTCCATTCCTTATGCCTTCAGAAATTTATATACCAAACAACAGGGTATTAACTTATAGACATGATTTTCCTAGAAGGAGGTAAATAAAAACTTGCAGGTTTGTTGTGGTTGTTGTGGTTATCTTCTAAAATGATGGAATTTGGCTGGAATAGATCAAGGGTTGAGTCTAATTGAAAAATATCTTATACAGTGTTAAGATTTTTGTCTTATTGATCTTGGTTTGGGAAAGGAATCAATAATGTATGCCTATGATGTTTTAGTAAGGACACGTATTGCTGGATTAAAAAACCCACAAAATGTAGTACTTAACATAGAAAGAATTTATATCTCACTCTCATAAAGTCAATTTAAACACAAAGCCCCTCAGAGTAGAAATGACTTGACAAGCAAGGACTTCAACTTTAAGTTTTTCCTGAAGTAGAAAGAGGACTGACATCATAGCAAGGTCAGTAGGTGGTAGTCAAGGCAAGAATCATAAACCTGTAACCTGTCTTTCTTTCACCCCAAGAAACCCAGTCAAATGTTGTATTAATTCTCTCAGTAAATGGAGCTTTTAAGAAACCCATAAGTGGGATTTACCAAAGGAAAGATAGAGTCGTTACATATGAAATATAGAATACATTAAGTCTCTTTAGATTATTTACTATAAATAAATCTGGGATTTATAGATATATGGTCATGGCTGCCTGGGAAATTGGGAACAGTCACATTAACCATGTAAGTAGTGTGATAATAATGATGTTCCCTATATCTCAGAAATCATTGAGATTCTATTGTTCAGAACAACCCTCACAGATTGAAACTAATCCAAAATTCAGCATGAAACCAGAGATAAAAATCTATTCTGCACTACTGTTTCAGACAGCCTCAGATTTCTCCAAGGCAATATTCTTTGTGTCTAATGATTACTTGGACACTTTGATTCACCGATGAAATGAAAGACATATTTACTGAGTATAAGCTGTGATTCCTGTCACTGCAATTGGACCATTCAACATTTTGCATGACCACGGGGATATAACATGAAGATGTAGAAGAGGAAATGTAGAGCCAATAAATTTTCAAATTATTATTCTCTTCTTTATGGGGAAAAAAAGCTATACATAAAATGTGGATCAAAAGTTGAGATCTTTATATCTAAGTTTAATAAGAAAATCCCAAGCAAGGATATAGATTCTCTATATGAATTCCTGTGTTTCAGTTTGGGTGTGTGAGTTGTGGTTGCATTTGGATGCAAGGAACATAATTTAACTAGATGAGTTTTTTTTTTTTTTAATTATTAACCATACTAGAGAAGAAATCAGAAAGGAGATATTTTATTTTATTTTTTTAATTAATATTTTATTTTATATAATTCTTACATAAGTTTTCATTTTTGAACAATGTATGCATTATCATTTTGGTTATATTCCCCATACAATTGCACCCCTCCTTATTTTGACCCTATTCCTTCCTCTCCCATTCTCTCCCCCGTAGTGTGTCTCTGGTTAGAAGGCAGACATTTTAGATCTGCTTCCAAGAGTTCTTCTAAGATGCCATGAAGGCTCTCGCTTCCCTTAATTTTTCATATTTAAGTCACTGTTGGCAGGTGTCTATGACCACAGGATGGCTCTCTATTTAGGATTCAAATCAGTGCCCACTTTCTCTGGAGCAAGACTAAGTGTGAGAAAGATGTAGAGAGCAAAAAATTATATAGGTACAGCTAGCAGATGTCGATGCATGTCTAATTGACGAGGATGGCCTCTAGATCAGGTTGTGCCTGTGAAGTTAGTGTTAGCTGTGTATAGTGTCATATGGAATAAATTTGGTTTAGAAAGGAGAAAAGAAAGGACAGAGATTGAAAAAGTGACTATGGGTGTCTGCCATACCAAAATTCTTTCTCTCTCATAAGCTCCAAAATTTTCTCTCTCATATATTTATTTCTAGAAGCTACCATGGAATCACAGTAAAATCGGAGTGTTTTTACAAATAGTTTTGGAAGTAGTTACTGTGAGATTTCATGAGCCTATTGTTTTCTTTTGTGTACTTCTCCATGTTATTGTTTCACTCCAATTAAAATTAAAGCCAGTTTCTTTTTCAACACATCACAATCTAATTCATTTCAATATTCCGATATCCTCACTGATGACTAATTTAGCTGTCATAGACACTGAATCAAAATTAATAAAATCTATAAATCTAAAGATTTTGGAACTTTCCTTTGATTAATTTAGCAAGCAAGGACTTGGATTTGATCTTAGTTATTCTGTTCTAACAGACATTTCCAGTCCTGCCTCTTCTCTCCTCCTTTTGGTTCACTCCAGGTTACATCAGGTTACTGAACATTCTTTAATCTACTGCTTGTTTTCCTGCCTCCACAAATTTGCTATTTCTCTTAAAGATTTATTTATTTATTTATACAAGCACTGGGTACAGTCAGAAGCGCTGGAGGGTGAGAGGATTCACCAGAGCGGGGAGCAGAACAGGCAGACTGACGAAATACACTGCTGAGGGGAGCAGCGGGCGGCAGGAGAGGTCTGCGCGCCATGTGGGACCCTCCGCTGGTGGCCGGGGAGCAGCCCAGGATCGAACCGGTGCTGCAGAGGCTGCGGGCAGCTTCTCAGCCCAACCGCTGCGCCACCGGGGAGGCCCAACTTTGCTATTTCTCTTTCTCCAAATGATGGCCCTCAGTAATCAAACAAGCAGTTCTAAATACATTTATTAATTTCAAAATTCTTTAAGGATCACCACATTCAGAAATTTTTCTTACTTCTTCCAGGTAGTAATATTGTTATCGTTGAACACAAAGACTAATTTATATGAATGTATTATGTCTCTTACTTTAAAGTTCAGTAAAATTTTTTTTTTTTTTTTTTTTTTTTTTTTATAGAGGCATGCTTTATTTATTTGTTTGCTGGTTTGTTTGTTTGTTTTGTTTATACATGCACTGGGTACAGTCAGAAGCGCGGGAGGGCGAGAGAATTCACCAGAGCCAGAGCGGGGAGCAGAGCAGGCAGAAGGACCGAAGTACACTGCTGAGGGGAGCAGCGGGCGGCAGGAGAGGTCTGCGCGCCATGTGGGACCCTCCTCTGGTGGCCGGGAGCAGCCGGGGATCGAACCGGCGCCGCAGAGGCCGCGCGCAGCTTCGCAACCAGCGCTCAACCGCTGCGCCACCGGGGAGGCCCTAAAGTTCAGTAAAATTTTGAAATACCAGAATTTTACCACTTTTATCTCTTTAGATATTTTAGGAAGAGAACTCTAATAATGAACTTAATGTACATTCAATAGGCCCTTGGTGAATTTTTGAGGAAAAGGATGTGAAAGATAATCAGAGAAATAAAAAGAAAAATTGAAATTCAAAAATTCAAAAATAAGTTCTATTCAAAATAAAGTTGTTGGGCCTCCCTGGTGGCGCAAGGGGTAAAGACGCAACCCGTGAAGCTGTCTGCAGCCACTGCAGCACGAATTCGATCCCTGGCTTGCCAGGGAGCAACCCACATGGCACAGCAGACCTCTCCTGCTCTCCTGCTGTTCCCCTCAGAATTGTATTTCACTCAGTCTGCCTGTTCTGCTCCCCACTCTGTCTCTGGTGAATCCTCTCACCCCCCACATCTCTGGCCTGTACCCCAGTTCTCGTATGCATAAATAATCTTTAAAAGAATCCCCAAAATAAAGTTGTGTTATTTGTTGATTTTAGAACACAGGCCATTGCATGAAAAATGCATATTATTAAAACTCAGTAGTATGATTTTTATATGGACTTTACATATGAAAATCTTACTTTGTGAATATTTAGACAGCATCTCTTTTTTTCTGTTTGTGTGTACATATGTGTGCACATTGTGTAAATATAAGTGTGTATAATTACATATAAGTAGTAGATGTCTCTGTGTATTCATACATACATACAATATTATAATGCCTACTTGTATTTCTTTGCATTTCATATTATAAAATATTTTATGGTATGTATTATGAACTGTCTAAAAAAACATTTTCCTTTTGATTTTAGTACAGTCATTAGAAAAATATAAGTGAAAGAGTTCAATGTCAAAAGGAACATTCACAATTGTAATGATTGTAACTCACAGAAAGAGTCTTAGAAATTAAAATCATTGTCAGCTTTCACATTTTCCCATGTCTGGGGCCTGAGATAAGTATAAATTAAGAAATCTGAAATGACACTAAGCTTGATGATTAACTGCTGGAGTATAAAGTAATCAGTATGCAAAAATCAACTGAGTTGAATGAAATATATTTTCAACCTTCAAGGGTATTGTGTTGTTATCATAACCCTAGCAAAATGAAAATGTGCAATATAAAAAGGATTTGTACTGTATAATTAATGAAAACCTTGGATACCAATTGTAGAAATAAAACCATGGAAGCCTTATGAGTGAATTGAACTAAAATTTGAGAGTCTCTTCATCCGGCCCTTGACAGAAAGCTAAATACCGATGTGAAATCACATATAATAACAATGGCATTGCCAGGTTTCCTTACAAATAAATTTTATATATTTTTCCTTTTATAGTTTTCAGCAAAGAAAAGCCCCGCGTCTTTCTGTCATCTACCTTTCACCTTGTGCTTTGCCTTTAAATTAATCCTCAGTAGAGTTCCACAGAAATGTATTTGAAATTCAAGATATTCAGACTTTTCTCAACTCTATTGACTTACAATATTTTAGTTCCTTGAAACTGTATAAAAAGCTCCTTGCAATTGGCCCCTGTATCTTCTCCAATGTCATCTCTTCATGTGTTGGTTCAAGGCCTTTCCAACAACATCGCTGCTTTGTTTTCTTCTCACCTTCTCACAGCCCTCCCGACGTCGCTTCCTGACATCATAACCTCTCCAGTTCCTTCCACTCTTTAACACTCACTTCGCATGTTTCCTCCAGGCTGTTCTTCTGACCACATCTTGCTTTAATGCTTCTTTAATGCTTTGCCTTCCTAATACACATTTAAGAATAACCTTTCATTGAAGAATAACTAGAATACAGAAAAGGCAAACACTATTAAGTGCATAGCTTGATAACGTTGCTCATGTAACAGCACCCAGGGTGAGCCTCCAATATGTGCATTACTTGCACCTCATATGTCTCCTTCTTCCCTCTCTCAGATTCCTCCACATCTTCACTTCCTGTACCAGAGGTTAGTTCCATCTGATTTTGAGTAATGCAGTATGCACAATTTTGTGTATTGAGTAAAAGTTACCTTGAGATAAAGATCTTGTCTTTCTATAAGTTGAGTGATGACTGTGTAGTAGAGGAAGGAACATATCCATTTTTTTTTCTTCCCAAAGACTGACATATTTTCTCTGATTGAATTATCATTGTCAGCTTTCATATCACCAACTATTTTAATGTGTATAAATAGGAAGGCTCACAACTGTATACAATTCTTATCCTGTTTTTTTCCTTGTCATTTATGTTACATTCTTTGTTTCTAGCAAGTATTTGCAGAAAAGAGTCTCCAGTTTCATGTCACTTCACTGTACATTTCCATAAAATATTCTATTTTTTTGGAGGAAAAATAGACAATAACAACAAAGAAAGTATTGGATAATTCTGGATGTATTGATTTAAATGGTATTTGAAAGAGTGCCAAAAAGGATAGGGTTGATACCATCTTCTTTACAAACATGGAAAGACGTTTAAACAGGAAGCATGAGTTATGTTTAGATCAAGTTTCAGGGACAGTGCTTGTCAGGAACTATTGCAAATATAAAATCACATCTTAATTGTAAACCAAGAAGTCAGCCTGCACAGTTTCATGGACACTGACAGAAGACACAAGGTTCTTGATCAGAGACAAAGGACTTTATCTCTCATAGGAAAAGCAGAGTATCAGCATTTTCTTAGACTGGTTCCCCAGCCCCAATGACCACAGTGTGACAAGAGGGCAAATTGAAATCTGCACAGACTATGGATGATGACATTACAGAAGAAATCTGGAACTCCAGAAATCCCAAATTTAATGGTGGGCTGTTCGATGCCCTTGGCTCAGAGGAAGTGTGTGTCTGTCTTCTGTGGCTCGCAGCAAGGCTGTTCTTTTCTGTGTGCTTTGCTTTACCAACATCCTAGAAAAGATAGTCTGGAACAGAGCTCATCAATGCCTCTGCTTGTGTGACATGCTGAAATGCAAGAGAGGCTTGAATAATTGTTTCCCCCAAATATCTACTCCAAGTTAATACATGGGTTTGGATTCTGGTGAATGTTCCCATCATAACACCACTCTTGTCACCCAATCCGATTCATCTAAAAGGGAACAGAACCAGGTATGCCCATTGTGTCTCATACAAAAATTAAGATAACCGTCAGCACAACACAGAGCAGCAGGGTGAGGTCAACGTATGGTGTTGAATTCAACCTTGGCCCCCAGTGTCCTGGCCCAACCCGCTGAACAAACCTCATTAACCACCTGTTTAAACGTCATTAACCACCATGGTCTGAATGGATCTTTCTACTTGACAATGAGATATTAGCCAGCTCCTTTAGGAAGTATTTGTGATTTTAGAGTTCCCCTGTGGCCCATGTGGAGGACATCTAGGGACATTCTGTCTTCCAGAACCTCACTAGCCAGTGAGGGGAAGTTGGAACTGTTTCCCTTTCAGAGATGATGTCATGGATTCTGTAGATAAAATCAGTGGTATAATTAATTATACTACCTCTCTGAGTAAAATTACTTCTCTGACTTCCCTTGTCCGCTTACTGCTCATACTCGTCTTAGAAACACCTCCTGTGCCCGCACCACCACTTCCTTCCTAAGGATGTCCCGACAGCCTAGTTCTTTTCAGAAAAAATGTTTTTGGTCAATGAAAGCAAAATGTTCACACTCTTTCCTCATTGGGTTCTTTCAGAGGGAAAATTATCATGTGTGTTAATGAGTATCACTTTTAAAAAGTGAAATTACTTTCTCCCCAGATCTGTGTGTTCTGTGTCTGTCTGTCCATACCCACGCGTGTTTATTTATGCGTCTGTGTCAATCTGTCTCTACAGTTCTCTGGCTAAATCATTTCAAAATTTTCCTAGAATTGAACCCCGAGTAATGATGACATCTGTTTGAATTGTCTGTATGTGCCCTAATGCTGAGTTGTGCAAATGATGGTTTTAAACATAAATGTGGGCTAAAGCAGATGAAGAGGACTTGAGTTTCTATGACACGAGCAATGTCAGTGGTGCTCAGAGGCATGGGACCTTTTTTTTTTTTTCAGACCAGATGTCTGGCCTCATGATGAAATAAGTTCTAGTTATTCTTATCAGTTGAAAATGAAAAGGGATCAAATCTAGCACTTACTACATTCAATATTAGCTATTAGCCATTTCTTTTATTCTCAAATAGATTTTGGTCTTAAAGACCTGGGTTTTCATTGCTACACAAAGCATATTCCTTAAAATGTTTCAATATCTTCTTCTGAGTCTTCAAATAAAAAGCCACTTTCAACCACATTGAAGCATCTATGATAGTTTTAAGTTTTACATTTATAATTTCATTAGTTCCTCCCTCTACCCCCACCCCTGGCCTCTTCTTTGAGAGAATGCATGCTTTTATTTAGAGTCCTCATTAAGTAAATTGTATTTGTCTAGGGTTGTGCAATTATTGGGAAATAAAAATTAATTTTAAAACATAAATGCTGAAAGCTTTCCATGGCCAAGTTTACAATTAACAGCACTTTTGTATTATGTACCAAAAAAATCTGTTTTTTCATGTTATTTAAATATTCTTTTCTTGTTTATGTCCTGGATTCTTCTTGTCAGATAGCCATAATTAAAATAATTGATTCTCTGGAAAGACCCAGCAGCTCAATGCTTAACAGTCCATATCAAAAAGGTCAGACACCAATTACTGTAATTTTGCATAAAATGAAATAAAAAAGCTGCCCCTTTCACTCTGAGTGAAAAATGTTGGGATAATCAGAATTCTCGTGAGGCTTTTTCAATCAATATGTGCTTCCGTGAATGATTGCAGGCCCCAAATGGAAAGCACATTCTTCTCAGGGCTACAATTATGGTCACACGGAATATTGAAGTCCTTTAAGAAGAACAATTTTTTTTTTTTTTTTGCTTAAAAAGACTGATTCTGTTCTCTCTGACACTCTTTTGCATGTTTCCAGAGTTCAGACCCTTTTGAGTGCTTGCTGACTCCTTCCTGGGATGCTTCTGACTCTTTGCCACAATTTACCTTTTCTCTATGGACTTTGGGCCTTTATCAAAGGAAGCAAAACATTTTAGGGGAGGTTGAGCTGCAACTTTGAGGCTATCTTTAAATTCAGCACACAGAAAATGGTTCCATTTCAGCCAGCTTTTCCGTCAGCAGAAATGCATTTAATTTTTCTCCAGGAAATTATCTCATTTTTTTTTTTTTCTCTTAGAATCAACTAGCTGTAAGTCAGTTTGAAAGCAAATGTTAAAACGGTAAGTTTTTAGGTGAAGGATGAGAACTTTCAAGAGACATGGACTATTCAGGAATAAGCCAGTGTGGGTTTTGTGGCCTGCTTTGTTGGGTGTTTAAGGCACAGGATTCGTGTCTCCCAGTCAGCCAAACACTCGCGTTGGAAATGATAATACACAAAATTAAGCTGGAGTCAGACATTTATGTATGCTGTCTAGTAAGAATGTGTAGTGGGTGAGGTATAGAGTAAGAAGATATTTGTCTGTAGTACAGTGAAGTAGCTTATTGTGTTCACCCAGCTAACATATTTTCTTTTCAAAATTCCATTTGTCTTGGACCTTCAACATAATGTAAATTGGTGGAGGATAACATTTTATGTAGAGGAAAGAATCAATATTTTTTGCTTGAATTGTGGATTTCTCCAGAATCATTTCAGATGGGCCAAGGGGAAAAATATTACTCTGCACAGAAATCTACAAGATTGGTTCCTTCTGGAGGCGTGAGAGTGAATTAGTTTCTTGATCTTGCTGTGTCGCTCCAATTTCTGCCTCCAGTATCACACAGTTCCCTTAACTCTGTGTCTCTCTGCTTCTCTTTGCCTCTTCTAACAAGGGCACCAGTTTTATTGGATTTAGTTTTTATGCTAATCCATATGATCTCATCTTTATTACATCTGCCAAGACCCTGTTTCCAATGTCATATTCACAGGCTCTTCATAGGTGTGAATTTGGGGACACACCAATCAATCCACTGTAATTGGAATAGGCTGCTGTCCCCTTGTTAGTGGATGTATATTTTATATTCTATGAAAAGACTACTCACAGGTCTTTATTCCAACCCCAAAGACCTAACTCAGACACGCGCACAGCCATTTTTACTCTAATTTCAAGGCAAAGTGTTTTGCTGTGGATAGAGCACAGAAAAATGTTTGACATTTCTGAAACACAGAACAAGAACACAAAGTATGTAGCTGGGCTGACTGTATCTAGGTGTGAGGTTTACACAGGCATGTTCTTTCTGATTTCAATTGAATTGGTTGTGTTGGCGTTCAGAGGGCCAAGTCCACAATCAGCCTTAAGAAGTGATTCTTTAAGTCTGGTGCCTGAATGAAAACTGCCCCTCAGCATGAGAAACGAATTTCTCATGCCAAGCAATCTGTGTTTTGACAAGCCTTGCAGGTGATTGTGATGGGCGATAAAAGTTTGAGAACTGCCTAGAAAGAGTGAATATTTCCCTATTCTTGAGCGTCTGTTGAAAGAGCAAGACAAGCCCTTGGTGTCTTGCCTGCTCCAGCTACATCATCAGGCTTGGAAACTAGAAGTGCATTTGTCCTCGAGGCTTGGTCAGTAACACTCAAGTGGATGCTCTTGCTTTGTCCCCTCTGCTCACATCCCGTGCCAGTCTGGTAAGTGGTGGTACCACTGTAGGAAAGAATTGGGCTGTGAGATCACAAAGAACTTTTTCCATTATATCCAACATACATAGTAATTTCAGTTTCTACTTCATATTATAGATATTTTGGGTATGTGTTTCAACTCTCTTTACATATATCATAACTTCAGTTTCTATTTCATATTTTTTTCTTTTCTTTTTCTTTTTCTTTTTTTTCTATTTCATATTATAAATATTTGGGTTATATGTTTTATCTCTTTTTTATGCATATGAACTCTTTTAGGGCAGGGAAAAAGACATTGTTATGGTCCCATCCTTCCTTAATGCTTATAAATCTTAAACTTGCCTTGTACACAGAGGCCACTCAATACATTTCTTTGTGGAGGGAAGGATTGGATTAAATATATAATCTGAAAGAATATCATTTCACAAAAGCAATTTGTGTGCCCCATAGAGTTAATCATATTGGCATTTCATACTATTTAGCTATATATTCCAAAGCTAATCCCTTTTATTGGAGCCGGAATGGATTTACTCACTAAACCCATTTCTATAGTGGGAAAAAACTTTTTGAGCTGCATGAATCAAAATGTCCTTTGGAATATAACATGCAATGACAGTAATAATTGAAGTTCCTAGAAGCAATGATGCTGTAACAAGCTGCTGCCAGGGCTGTCACAGACTCACTTATTCAGCAGAGGAGCTGTTGGCGACTGTGAGAAGCGCAGACTTCTCGATCACTGGCTTAACTCCACTTTAGATAAAGTCTTTAGGAAATAAGCTTCCATTCACAGGAATTTTCTAAACCACTCAATGGGTCTCTAGCTTCTGTTCCATGTATACAATGTCAAATGAATGTGTGTCTTCTTTTGGAAACTACAGTGAATTCCCTTCTACAGACTATGATATCCTTCCTCTACTTCACAATGAAAGATAAGAGAGCTCTTGCCCAATCACACAGATTAAAATGATTCTTAATTTCTGTAAATTCAGTGTGTATATAGATGCATATCTTTTTTTTTGTTCTTTATCTAAATTCATCTTTTAAAATAGTACCTTTTTTTAAAGCTAGCTATTACTTTTGTTTAGATATTAACGACTTTTGGAAAATACTTAGAATGAAATATCCAAGAAGCGAGAATTTTGAATTTTGTCTTTTGATTACCAGACTAGAACATAGGCACTTAATAAATATTTAAAGTGGAGTGAATTAATTTTGCGATGCAGATGGATTTCAATTAGAAATCCAAGCTAATGCTGTCTGGAAGAGCACAGCTCTGTCTTAGGACTTGATTGAGTTTGAAAATGAAACAGCAGCTATGTAGAAAGCTCCCCAGCGATTGTACAGTGTCTCGAAGTAGGTGGATGTGATTGAAGTTATGCCAATCATTTATTATAAATCTTGTCAATTTGATAATTTAAGAATTACCACACAGCATTATGGAATTTTAGAGACATTATAAACACTAACAGGCAATGTCAGTATATGATGGTAGAAAAAAAAAAATGCCACTGACTTTCTAGAGAGTCATTTTTTATCCCTAAAAGTAGAGTAAGCAATTTAGGGTGATAATTCATGCATTATTTACACCTAAGTAAAGCTTTCTCACCATTAGAAGGCATCCGATTCTTCAGGTGATCTGTTGCCAAAAGCTGGTATAATATAGCTTATCTACAGTTGAAATGAAGATAATTTGTACATCTTAGAGAAATGAAAACAACTTCTTAGCATAAAAAGATGCTTATCCTCTGATGCATCTACTAAATATAGGTTAAGTCTGAGTGAGAACGCCAGATGAAAAGTATCTCATGCAGACACATTAACCTGTTCTGCTGCCCTCCCTGTTCCTCAGTCCAAGCTGAGCTGCTAATTCCTTCATGTTTCCTTCTTTTCCTCTCAAGTTCCACTCTGCTGAGTACATCAGCAGAGCTTACAAGCTCCTCCTGTGGAGCAGACAATTGTCCAAACTAATGATTCACTCACCACCTCATTCCTTTGTTTTCATGTGATTATTGTCCCTCATTTTCTTTTCTCCCCAATCCCATCTTAAAATTTCTGAAACCTGTAATTTTTATGATTATGTTCAAGTTTTGTCCTTTTTGACAAACATGTCCAACTTCACAAAATTATCTCCTCTTCACATTCTCCCTTCATTCTATGTATGGGCCAAAATCTACCTCATTTTGACTAAGTCTTAGAAATATGCTAGAGACAGACCTGAATGGACTATTGCTGTCAAATAGAACGTGCTGTTAGACCGTGAGAACTCTAAAGCCAGTCCTTTTTTATCTGTTTTGTTATAATGTAAATACCTTTGATCATCTTTGAGCTATAATTTATAATACTAAAAATATGTGCACGTGACCAATGGGTACCCCAAGACCCCCACAGTTGCATACTCCAAAGGGGTCTGGCCATCTATGCACACAAAGGCAAGCCTGACTATTAGTGGGAAAGAAATTTAATAGAATGAGTGTGACGTGGATATGATATGACGTTACGTGATATGATATGACGAACCAGGAACCGTGGCCGTGTAACAAAGAATTGAAACACCACATGCAGATAGCACTGAGCAGCCAAAGGATGTTTATTTAAAGACTCAGGCCAACTCCAGGGAACAAAGCCACAAGGGTTGAAGAAGCAGGCTAACTCCAGTTCAATTTACAGAAACATTGACTAACACTAGAAAATTGTATTAATCTAAATGAATAAGGTTAATCATTTTACCGTGCAAAGCTACTATGTGTATATCGTAAGTCAATATACAACTATTTAACAACATGGTATTAAGAAATAATTAATATGAGAACTACAGCAAATATACTGTAAAGGAAGGTGATTTTTAGTCTTAAACTTGACTTCCTTTTTATTAGCCTTCTGCTATAGAAATGATAACACCAGTTCTTAGTTAAGATACAGATTGAATGTGTACATCTAATTTTTTTATATTCAGAAGTTCCAGCAAAAGTTAATTTTGTTTTTCTTTTTGTTATTAATATTTTGATGAGATTACTAAAATAGAGAAAGTTAGGGGAAAAAACGACAACAGAGATCTTGGGATATAGTAAAAGATAACTGATAATTTATCAGTTGGAATCCCAACATCTACTAAAGAAAAGTGGAAAACCAAGAATCAACTATATTTGCATACCCAAAAGTCAAAAATTACAAGAACTGCTGTTAACTGTTAACATTTGTAACTTTTTGACCATTTTGTGATTGTCTTTGTATTAACCTCTCTTGAGAATAAAAAAAAGGTATGAGGGTGTGAGTCACAATTGGACAAAGCAGAAGCCAAACAAAAATTGTGAACCTCTCATCATTTATCCAAATTGCTTCGAGAATGCCAGGATCCAGATGTTTGGCATCCAGATGTTAAAAGACCTAATGATACTGACATTGGAGATCCCCCACACGTTTTAGATGCTGTCTTGACTTCCAAGGAGAAATATAGAGGAGTTGAATATTCTGATATATAGAGATCAAGATAGGTCCAAGAAAGAAAAATATATTTAAAAGTCATCTAAGAAAGAGTGGTCTGTTGGGCACCAAGATAAGAAATATTCAAAAGACAATGGCCATTGACTACATCACAAGTTGCTCAATGATCAATTAAATGAGAATTGAAGTTTGACCATTGGGTTTCAAGAATAGACATTAAGAGACATGGAAAGTAATTGGGAGACAGTGGACAAAGATAATTTGTGAGTATTTCTGTAAAGGGGAACAGTAATATGGTGGCTGCTTATAAAGGAGAGAGTGAGGTATTGTGTTTTGTAAGGTGGCATAAATGTGCATTGGCTTAAGGGGAGGATATATTAAAGAGAAAATAATTGCTAAGAATAATCCTAAGATAAGGTGAGAAAAAAAGTTAGAAAATATAAGTGGAGTGGTTATTTTTGCTGGGGTGCCCACTATTAACAATAATAGGGGGAAAGCAAATATAGGGGAACCAAAACAGGTTATAATTTTTGACCTTGAGAGCTTATGAAATATTCTATCTTCCTCTTTTTTTTATTGAGGTCTATTTGAGGAAGATTTTTGTAGGGGAGATTAAAGTTTTTTTTTGAAGTTAATACTAATAACAACGTATAATGTGATACTGGAGTCACAGCGAAGCAATGCAAGGAGAGAAGGAGAAGGCAGGACAGAACTGGGGAGACACGTATTAGCTTTCAGGCTTAGATGTGTGAGGAACGTGGGAGAAAAATGCATTAAAAAAATTGAAGTGGCAGCTGCAAAAACGTTGTCCTCAGGGGAGACTCAGGTTTCAATGAGAGCGTGGATGCAGGGAGCTTTCAGAGGAACTGTTCATGATAAAAAGGTGGTGTTCGATTTCTCGATAGTGGCTCACACTTAGACATTGTATAATCATTTCTTTTTAAAAATGTTTATTTATTTTATGCATACAAGAGCTGGGGTGTAGGCCAGGGGTGTGGGGCGGGGGGGGCGGTCGGTGAGAGGATTCACCAGAGACAGAGTGGGGAGCAGAACAGGCGGATTGACTGAAATATGCTGCTGGGGGCGCAGCAGTGAGACAGGAGAGGTCTGCTGTGCCACATGGGTCAGCTCCATAGCTGGGAATCGAACTTGTGCTGCAGTGGCTGCAGATAGCTTCATAGTGCTGATGCTTAACCCCTTGCACCACTAGGGAGGCCCCCTTATAATTATTTCTTAAGTCAGATCATAGTCATATTTGGAGACAAGAAATTGTCAATAATTTCAAGGAAAAATGTGAATTCTCAGAGTAGGCATTTCAGACACATAATATTCAAGAATGTGTTGAAAGCAGATGAGTGGGCTGCTGCGTACTAAGATTGTGTATATGTCTCAGATATTACATATATAATCGGCATCACTGATTCCAAACTTTTTGCATACATTTTTACCTGCTGCAGCAAGATATCTACTGTATGCAACTAGTTCTGGATTAGAAAATTTCATGTTTTTAAGGAAGTTCATGGCTTCCCATTCTGTAATATAATTTTTCAAGAGCTAGCCTGAGCCATTTCTGACTTGATCTTTTTAAATTCAATATTCCACCATGCCTCCTTTTGTTTGAAATTTGTCGTGATTCGATTCAAAGTGTGAGAGCCTGCAGCTATGATTAAAGTAGACCAATATTTACAAAGAAAAAGAACTTTTTTCCGCTCACCATTGCCTTTCTCAGTGACTGTGGTATGTATGACACTTTCACTGGGGATCTACCCCCTTGTAAACCAGAGAACACACGTGCTAGCACTTGTGACGATGTCTTTTAAAATAATAATCAGGAGCAGAAAATCCTTCACAATTTCACATGCTAGGGAATGGCTTCTGTTTCTGAGAACTAGTTAGACAGTCATCCAGGACAGATGTTCTTTCTTACACAGCAGCACCCACCACACAAGATGAATCATATGAATAATCATAAAACACCCCTTAAAATCTGTTGGTAAGTTTTAAAACTAATATTTTACCACAACTGCGGACATTTGGCTGTCAAGCATTTTGAAAGGTGCTTTCTTGGTGCCATGTTTTTCCTACATAGCAGTACTTTACTCCTCTTATCTTCATGGACAAGGAGAACTGTCCTAGATCTTCTCTGGTCAGTATATAAATGAAAAAAAATCAATATTCTTCAGTGGAAAAAAGAAATTCAAAAGTAAGAGGAGTTGAAACAAGTACATTTCAAAGGCAATTCAAATGAATCTAAAATTGCAATTTCAATCTTTAAGTAGTATGTACATTTACAAAAAATTAATATGTATGAAAATACATGAATAGCTATATTAGTTAAATTTTAGGCTCAAATGAAAAGCAAAAAACTAGTATATGTTTTTGAATGCCTTAGAGAAAAGGAAGTGGGTGATAGAGAAATAATATGAAAGTGGAGGGATTCTTCCTCACCCTTAGCAAATTTCTTGTCCTTCTAAGACATGGCTTTCATCTTACTGCCAAAAGTCTAGACTTCTTCCTAGAGGGTGTGATTGCTCAGCTGTTATTGGTTTAAAAACGTCCCAGAGCAGACTCCCCAGGTTGCGCTAATTTCCCTGCACCTTGAGTGCCTTGGCCTAGGCGTTGCTCCCCTAGAACCCCTAAGAAACATTAAGTGTCTTACTGGATTTCACTGTGAACGTGGTATCACGTGCTGGCATATTTCCATGAACATTATTATGACTGTGGATACTACTCAAACTTTGAATTTTTAAATAAGCAGAACCTTCTTGAATCTCCAAAGACTACTGAGCCAACAGAAGCTTTAAAAGTAGAATTTTACATAATAAATGCAATTAGAGATGCACCATTTGGTCAGTGGGGAAAACCGTAAGCTACATCGATTTTCTTTCTCTTACCTAGCAGCAGTCCAGTCCTAAAGAGGGAGGAAATCGGGTTGAAAATGACTGGATTAGAGACGTGGAGAGGGAGAACAAAGGCCCACGAGCTGTTGCAGAAAGAGCTGGAGGCCAGCGCTAGGGCTCAGACAAAGTTTGGCAGGTCTACTTTACAGAGGTCTTTGTTTATGGACCATTTGCTATTTATTCTTTAGTTACATTGGCAGTGATTAGAAGACTTTAGCTATGGAATCTGCATGATCTGATCTACATATAGTGTGTGTGCTTATATAGATACATACTATATGTTTCATATATCCATATATCAGGCATGTCACTGTATATATTAAATTAATTTTAAGTAGATAAAGAAGGAAAGCTAAGTGTCTCCTTTAGTAGTTCAAGTGATCGGGATAAAAATTTTGCCAATGGCTATAAAATAACTCTAGGATATATTTTTGAAACTAGAATTGGCAAGGCTTGCTGCTGGATTGGATTTGTGTAATAAGAGAAAGAGGAAAAGAAAATGAATTCAAGTTTTGAGGTGATGTTAGTGGGCAGATGCTACTATTCATGCCCTGAGTACATTTGGAAGTGGGAAGAATAATCAAATAAAAGTTTCAAAATAACAACTGAGCCTGAAATTGACCTATTTGCTATGAGTTCCATGATGAATCAGATTAATATTGCTGTCATTTGGGGTCAGCCATCTATTAAACTTTATTACTGTGGAAATGACTCCATGGGAAGTACAAGTGTTGTGTTAGGTAATGTGCTCCCCACCGTGAGTGCTGTTAGGGCACATCTTACATCCCTTTTATTCACTCTACCTAGCCGGTGCTTTGGAAGGATGACAGTAATGAAGCACATTTCCAACAAAAGATCTAAAGAAATGAAATCTAAGTCAAATACGTACATGTATAAAGATAAACTCATAAATACACACATAAAAGTTAAGCTAAAATAAAATACAAAGTGTTAATACCACATCTTCATTTATGATTTATTTCTTGTGACTTCCAGTGTTGTTTCCCTGCCAACGTCATTTCATTGTCTTCTTCCACTTAATATTGAATTTCTCCTTTATTTTGAGCCTTTTTCTGTTTCTCCCAAAGCATCACTCTCATACGAGTGCACCATTTATTCAGTATCAGTATTTCTTTGTGTTTTGGGCTTAGCTATTTCCCGGTCCTCAAGCATGGGTTGCAGGTACAATGTGCTCAAGTAGAGCCCCGTTCCTTGTGTTCCTGTTTCTGTATCAAAGAAATGGATGAGTGGGTGAAGGGTAGTGGTAGCAAATGTCCATGTTGAAGTGATTGTGGAAAGAAAAGGCAAGAACTGAATGACCACAAGCCCTTTGGGTGATGAGGGCTGAACCCTGGATAGTATCAGCCATGATACTATCGTGACACAAGGTGCAACATGCTCTTTCTCATTGGAGACAGTTTGGTGGATGTGTTAGTATCAGCCATGATACTAGCGTGACACAAGGTGTAACATGCTCTTTCTCATTGGAGACAATTTGGTGGATGTGTTTGTTTTCTGAGGAAGCTTATAGACTCCTCAGGGTAGACTTGCCCCTTGCAGGTAGACACCTGGTAATATATTACTGGTGCGGTGTTAGCGATACTCATTTTTCTGTGAACTTCACAACAGAGTTCTGGACCAAAAGCACCCTTGGTTATCTCTGGACAAGAACATTATGGGCATTTGTCAAAACACAAATGTCTTCTCCAATGAGTCTTTCCCCTTCTTTTTTTTAACCAGAATGGCTCCAGCTGTGCAGAGCAATATATATTGTTATTCTGAGACAAATGGTGTCTAGCCAGGCTTCATTAGATCTATTGACCTTTTTCCTCCTTTCTGTCTGTCACCTCCTAAGTGCCAAAGTAGAGCTGTCGTGATCCTCAAATCTCTCCCCTATACGCAGCCTCATTTTGTATATTCCGAGTGCAGGAAATGGAGTTTGTGCATGTAATCTTTCCCCAGTTATTCATAATAGGATTTGTTTTTAATATAAAACAAGAAACAATTTTTACCTTACAACTGGCTGCAGAGCTTCCATGGTTTCAGTATATATTTTCTTTCACTAGCATCATAGACGTGTCTTCTTTCCAAGCCCACATATAATCCTAGATGTCAATTTCCCAGCTCCTGCTTTGTCCCTGCACCTCCCTTGGTGGTCTGAGTAGCTGAGATTTCCTTCACCTGTGTCTGCCTCCTGTTTATTTACTGCTTTTGAGATTGTTTATCAATAGCCTCTTTATTATTCATAAAGGTCTTCTCAACTGAGTATGTAATGTAGAATTCCTCTTCCTCAGGACTATTCCTGGGCTTCCTCTGGTTATTGTCTTCATTTTAACACCTGCAGTTTTCTCTTTAGAGAGGAGGCAGCCCCATAAGCAGAGAACTGATACACAAGTGTCTTCTGTGTGCTGAGTATTCTGTAATTATCCTGATTTTGAAGTCAGAAATTTAGTCATTTTATATCTAATCATTATATTTAATAAGATATTACTCACTAAAAATAATTGAGGAAAAATCTGCCCATATCCCATAGTCTATAGAGGTGTCTGACTTGAACAAACACAGGTGTATATTTTGTTACCAAGTTTGTTACATATGTATCACCTGGGATCTTCAGATATTAAAAACTCCTTAACCATTTTCAGAGATTCTAATTCTCTAAGGTTTGCATAAAGCCAAATTACCCAAATCATATGAGGCTGAAGCCTCATTTTTGGTGTCATTCCCAGAGCCCCTATTCAATCTATTTCAATAACACAAAGTCATTTAGGCAGTCACATGCCTGCCGGTTCTCCTGTAATCAAATGCGCAAGTAGATGAAGAGCATGGGTCAAACTTTTCCTGTGGTTCCTTGAAAATTAGTATCTGAACATTTTCAGGATGTTTTGACTATCTGCAAATGATCTCTGTTACTTGAGCAGTATACTATTTTGCAGGTTTTGAGAGACAAATTACAGAAGCTTCCTGGATATGGGCGGGAGGGTAGAGAGACCATCTCACTTCTAAAAATAAATAAAATTATAGAAAACTCTAGATCCACTTGTAGACAGAATTACTGCCCCCCAGAGATGCCCATGCCCTAACCCCTAGAACTTGGCAAAAGGGTCTTTATAGATATGACTAAAATTAAGGACAATGAGATGGGGAGATTCTCCTGGATTGTCTGGGTCTTCACGAGTTCTTGATAGTGGAAGATAGTGGAAGAGAAAGTTGTAAGAATGGGCTCGGGAAGATGAGATAGAAGAGTGGCAGGAGAGATCTGGGTTTGAAAGGGACTCAACTCATTGATGTCTGACTCTGGAGATGATGGAATGAACCAATCATTAGAACCTGGAACAATCTTCAGCTGACAGGCAGTGAGGACATGGGGACCTCAGTCCACAACCACAAATGATTGAGTTTTTCCAACAATCTGAATGAGCACAGAAGTGGGCTCTCTTCAGAGCCTCTGTTAAATTTTACAGAGCTACCAACACCTTGATGATAACCTGGCAAGATTTGAACTGGACTTCAGACCTACAAAATTGTGAGATTAGTGATTTGTGTTCAACAAGCACTAAATTGATTATACTTTTTCTCTTTTTTTCTTTTTATTTATTTATTATTTTTTAAATTTTACATATTTTTTACATCATTTTTCATTTTTGCACAATGTATGCATTTTTATCTTGGTTATAGTCCCCATACTATTCCCACCCCTCTTGCTTTGATCCCATTAGCTCCTCCCCACTGCGGTACGTCTCTGGGTTATAGTTGCTTGTTGCTTTTTATTTTTACTTTATTATAATTAGTCTTTTTTTCCTGGTCCCTTTTAATGGCAGGAATAGAAACCAAATACAGTAGGGGAAAAAGAATATGTTGAAATACCTATATAACAAACATGACTTTATACTGACTGAAAACTATAGCATACGTGACGGTTTAATGCTCTGTGATCATTCTGCTTTTGTGAGGAATCAATTTTCACATTTCACTCTTTTATTCTTCCCCTGTATATAAGCTCTTTGTCAGATTCCTATTTAATAATTGTGGAATAGGTAAGGAGAATATAGTTATATGGCATTTATGGCATATCAAAGGCTTTGTAATATGGCACAAGAATGGTTTCAAAGTGTTGAATTGGTCATCAAGAGGATGTGGCCCCTGGGTGACCCGTGAGTTGGATATGGGCGATCAGAGACTTAATCCCTTCCCCTCTTCCTAGAACAGACTTTCTGCTCTTTGTCCCCATGTGAGGAGCTGTTCCAAGGAAGCAGCCTCAAGAGAGTAATGAGTTGTTGAGATCATCAGGCTTTATATATGACTGAAGGCCTCTAAGGCCTCATATAAAATCTTAAGAGTCTGCAGATGAACAAGGAGATCTACTTGTCTTGAGGACCAAGACAAGCTTTATAAGCATCTTCCCTTGTTTATCCACACTTCCACTCACCTATCTAGAGTGGTTTGCCTTTCTCTGCTGTCTCTCCTGGCCCTCTGTTTTCAGGGACCACTTCCAAATTTCACCCAGGAAGCACCTAAGCTTGTGAAACAATGTGGAGAATATAGGAAGTTTTTAATGAAAATTAAGCTAATTCTTTGTGTCTGGCTGAATAAAGTTGTGAATTGGACTGTGTGACCATGAGGTGTAACTACCTAGGAGGCTGATCCGAAAATATACTTGAATTGCATTTCTGTGCACCATCTTCGTTTTACTTTTCTGGAAGTCAAAGTAGTTACTATGCTTTCTAAACAATGCAATTTTTCGTCTATAAATTGTGCTTTGAGAATTAAGCATATTCTTCACAAGTGAAATAATTTGGAGAATTGTGTTACATGAAGAGATTGATTTTTTCCTCTTGTTTGTAGCTGTTGAATCATTCTCTCTCAGTCAGTTATAAAGAGTGGAATTATTCATCTAGCTTTCTTTTCATTCCTCCACAACTCTGGGACTTATGCTTCAAAATGCCTCTACTCTGTTGTATGTGAATGACATACTGCTGTTTTGTGTTGTAACTAAATATATAAAATGTAAGCTTGTATCTATATGTCAGCAGCAAGCAAAATATAAAAAAATTAACAATATCCTACTACAATAGAATTCATCAATGTCGTACACTTAAACATATATCTAGCAAAATATGTACACAGCTTCATGTTGAAAGATTGCAAAACATTAGCAAAATAAATGAAAGATTTAACTGAGAGGAAAAGAATATATCTTCAAAGATTGCAAGACTAAATATTTTAAAGTTGCAAATTCTGCACAAATTTATTGATAGAATCAAAACAATCTCAATCAATGTCCTAAGAGTTCTTTGGAAGAGGGAGCAAAACTTTTAACAATATACATAGATTCCAGGGTACTTACAGAAAATCTTACATCCAAGAGTAGCTTTGATGATTTTGAAAGAAAAAAATGAACATTTATACTCTGTTGTTAGGGCTTATCAATATTAATATGTACTATACAGATTTGCATAAGGGCAGATTAAGTGATCAGTAGAAAGTACGAGTGAGCCTAAATTTGCATGCTTTCCATGAGATGATTTATGACAGTGGTAAAACAGCAGCAGGGGGAGAGTGTGATAATTTTGATAATTGATGATGGATCAGTTTTCTGCATGTTTCTTGATCCCTAATTTGTGCCACCCATAAGCATGCAAACAGGAGCTGAAGATTGCAGATGCTGCCAGTACTTGTGTTATTGGGCTTTTACATTAAACACTCACATAGGTGTGTGATGGCATTTCATTTAGTATTAATTTTATTGTCCCTAAAGACAAATTATATTTGGCATCTTTTCTTGTATTTATTTACCACTCACATGTATCTTTTGCCATGTGTCTAATAAAAAACTTTGCCAATTCATTTTTTAAAAATTAAGTTGTGTGTTTTCTTATTTTTGTGATTAGGGAATATCTTACATATTCTGGACACAAGTCCTCTACAAGATATGGGAGTCACATGTATATTCTCTCACCTGTATCTTCATTTTTCTTTTTATGAACAGAGTGTTACTTACAAAGCCAAGATTTTAATTGTACTCATGTCAAGCTTCCAGTTTTATTTCTTCTACAAATCACTCTCAGCGTTCTACTTAAGAACTCTTTGCCTAAGCCAACATCATGAACATTCTCTCTATTGTATATATTTCATATTTTTACACCTGATGTTTAATTCTATGATTAATGTGAACTAGCTTTTGTATGAAGTGTTATGAATACCTTGAGGGTCACTGTTTTCCAACTGATGTCCAATTCTTTAAGCACTACTAGGAAAAGCTGTCTTTTGTCCATTGAATTGTTTTTCATTTATTCTTAAAAAAAATCCATTGTCCATATGTATATGGATCTATTTTTGGATGATGTTCTATTCTTTTTTGTTTTTTTTTATTGTCTCTTCCAAAAATATACAATATCTTGATTACTGTAACTTTGCAGTAAAAGTTGAAGTTGGGTTAGATGAGCTCTTGGATTGTGTTCTTCATGTTAAGTATTGCTGGGGATAAATTCCTGGACTTACTGGGCCCCAATTTCCTCTCATTGTCATGGAGCAGACCTAGCAGGGGGAGATCCTGGTGGAGGGAGCTGAACACAGACCTCGGATTTTTCTCGTCTGGGTAATATCCCCAACCTCCAGCATGGAGCACTTAGTGGGAACTCAGAAAACACATTCTTTCCATTTCTAGTTTATTCTCACCATGGTATAAAAACTTAGTTTTATCATATCTGTTCTTTTAAATCTGTTAAGCAATACGTTATGCTCAGCATAAGATCTCTTTTGATGAATGTTCCATGTAAATTTGAGAACACATATTCTGTTATCATTTGATAGAATAGTCTATAAATGTCCATTAGATTAAGTTGATTGATAGTGCTCTTCAGTTCATCTCCATTTTTACTGATTTTCAGCCTGCCTTACGCAGCCAAGCCTGACAAAGGGGTTTTGAAATCCTAACTATTATAGAGGATTTGTTTATTTCTTTCATTTCCCTCCCCTTTTGATATACATATTTTATCTCTATGTTGTCAGTTTCACACTCATTTAGGATTGAATTGGCTCTTTCATCTTTCTGTATTATCTCTCTTTATCCCTGATAACCTGGTTGTGAAAGTGGCTTTGTTTGAAATTATGTAGTGATGGCGCTTCCCTTTTGATTAGTGTTAACTTGGTGCAATTTTCTCTATCAATTTTCTCCTAACCTACCAGTGTCTACATTAGAAGTGAGTTTCTTTTAGACAACAGGTAGTTGAGTCCTGTTGCTTTTCACTCTGATTTCTGTCTTTTAATTGGTGTATGCAAAGGTTTCTTTAGGAGATAATTGATATTTTGAAGTTAATAACAGCTCTGTTTGTAATTGTCTTCTATACATTGCCAGAGGCTTCTATTTCTGTATTCTTCTAGTTTTAATTAACCATTTATATAATAATATCTTTAATCTCCTCTGCTAGCATATTAATTATGCTTCTATAGAAAATAGCAGTGGTCCTAGAGTTTATAATAGGCATTTTTAAGTAATCTAATATTCACCTTCAAATAATTTCCACTCTATGTCATACAAGTGTTCTATAACCGAGTGCTCCCAATGCCTTCTAATTATAATTTGCTAATCATTAAACTTATTCATGTATTGTAATAGTGTTGTTATAATTTGTTGTAATGTGTTGTTATAATTTCTATTTTAAACATTTATTTTTTAGGTTAATTGAGATTTAGAAAAATAAAGGGCTGTTTTAGCCCTCATGTATTCTTCTCCTTATGTTTTTTTTTTTTTTTTATTTTTATGTAGGTCCGTGTTTCTGACCTATATGATTTTCCTTCTCCCAAAAGAAAAGTCTAACATTCTTCAGGCCATTGATTCTCTTTGGCTTTATTTGTCTAGATGGTCTTTATTTCCTCTACACTTTTGAAGGACAATTTCATTTGATATGGAACTTTAGGATGGTGTTTTATTGTTAGAATACTTTACAATTTCATGTCGCTATTTTCTTACTTGCATGGTTTCTGATGAGAAGTTTGCTGAAATTCTAATCCTTCTCCTGTGGGTATGGTATCTCACCCATCCTGCAGACGTCTGTCAGCATTTTCTCTTTGTCTATCCTTTTTGCATTTTTTATTAATTAATTATTGCTGTTTTAATGCATACTTAGGTGCAATTTTCAGAGGATTTTGTTTCCCGATTGGTATTCTCTGAGCTTTCTGGATGTGTTTCTCATCTGTCATGACTGTTAGAACACTCTTCCCATTATTACATCAGCTATTACTTCTCTTTTATCTGCTCTTCTTCTCCTTCAGGTATTCCAGTCACATACACTATATCTTTTCTAGTTGTGCCATTGTTATTGGATGTTCTGCTTCATTTTTAAGTTCTTTTTTTCTTGCATTATTATTTGACAAGTTCCTATTGACCTGTGCTGGCCCTCACAGATTATTTCACTGGTTGTGTCAAATATATTCAAGAACCCCTCCAAGCTATTCTTCAAGTCTTCTTATGGGACTGATAACTTCCAAGCGCTTTACAATTCCAAGCCACAGCCTGAAGTCCCACAGCGTTGAACCTAAGCTGGAGTTCACGATGTGTTGACCACAGAGTTCAAATTAGTACACCAGATATTTTAACCTGTTTAAAGTCTGAGTTGTTCCTTCGATATGTAGCATTAACAGTGGACTCTGTTTACTTCTATGCAAGTGAACCCTAACCAAGTGGAAACTAAATGTTTCTGCTTTCCCTCCCCACACGATATATATCTGCCCACATAAGAAAGCGAGAGGAAATTTTAAATTGGGTTGAATGTAGGTAAAATGATGTCAGCAACACCCAGCCATTTAAAAATAGTGAAATGAAGAATCAAGTAACTAGAAATTATTTAAATTTGTCATGAAAACCAATCACATTCAAATCAGCCTAGCATTTCAAACTATATATTTCATGTTGGTGAAATCACCTCACTTACCTTACTTACAAATAAAACTGATAGGCTTCAAGAACTTTAGTGAATAATCTGGTAAGCAAATGGAAAATATTTGTTTATAGGCTTAGGATAAAAGAAATGGACATTTTCCAAAACATCATAAGGAACACAAGTACAAATAAATTTTATTACCAAAAAAATCTGTTGACTCAGGTCTCCCTGGTGGCCTACAGGTTAAGTCTTCACGTTATCACTGCTGCTGCCTGAGTTCAAGCCCTGGCCAGGGAGCTACCCACAAGGCACAGCAGACCTCTCCTGTCTCCCTGCTGCTCCTCTCAGCCATATATTTCATTCAGTCCACTTGTTCTGCTCGCCACTATGGTAAATCCTCTCACCCTCCCCCACCATCTTTGGCCTACACCCCAGTTATTCTACACAAAATTAATTTTTTAAAAAAAGAGAGCTTATTATTAAAAAAATTGTTGGTTCAACATCATTTTGTGGATGTAATATATCTTATTAATTACTTTGAAAATATGTCTCCATCATGTAATATAATTTTATATGGACTTGAATCTATTTCTGGGTCCTCATTAATCTGAGTGTGTACTTACACAGCAAATATTTTTATAATTCACTATTTTTATGGAAGAGCAAGTCTGATCAAGGCACTCATTTTTTTTCACCAGCCATTTACATGCATTTAGGAAGTTAAATGTTGACATTTTTTCAAAGTCAAAATAAAATTATAGGGCCTCCCTGGTGGCACAGGCTAGTTGAAAACAGTGCTGTGAAGCTGTCTGCAGCCTCTGCAGCATGGGTTCAATCCCAGCCGGCGGGCAAGATTCCCATATGGCAGGGCAGACTTCTGTCGTGCCTGCTGCTCCCCTCAGCAGTTTATTTCGTCAGTCTGCCTGTTCTGTTCCTCACTCTGTCTCTGGTGAATCTTCTCACCCTCCCGCGGATCTGGCCTGTACCCTGGTTCTTGTATAAATAAATAAATCTTTAAAAATAAAATAAAATTATACAGGGTGTGCATTTAATTATAGATGAATTGAAGGATACTTATTTTTTAATAATTTTGGAACTTTCCTTCCTGGAAAAGCACATCTCTTTTGACTCATCTTTTGTTTATGTCTATTAATGGATAGTAGGCTAGTTCTTGATCCTTTATTTTGGCAGGTAAAGTTTCTTCAAATGTAATTGAGTAAATACCTTTTTCAGACTAAAATTCAAAGAAACTGCTTTTTACTTATTTTGCATACATGCCCAAGGACTTCTCCCATAGTGATAGGTTTATAGTCATAGTTAACGATAGTCCTTCCATTCTGAGAAGCTTCTATCGATCACTTTCCCATTTGTTGTATAATTCAGTCCATGTGGCTTCTCCGTTTCGTCTTTAATGACACATTTCACCCCTTTCATCTCTTCCCAGGACTCGAAATCCATCAATAGTTGGCCGTCAATCTTGTTTCCTTGATTTTTTGCTCTATGAATATCTCTTAATCCTCTGTTCTCACATTCCCTCTCCCCTGGACTTCAGACAAAATCTCTCTAAATATTGCCTATGTACTTTTTTTCTGAGGGATTTATCCATTTCCTGCTGTGCTGTCTCTCATTGTATTTTTCTTTCATAGACACACAGTCACTTTTCTTGTGAGTTAGAAATGGTTTCAAATATTAGATCAATTTCTAAGGCTCTTAACTGTGGGCCAATTTCCTAATCTTCCTCTTGATGTGTTTCCTACTCATTTTTCCTCCACATTTCTATTGTGGTTTGTAGGATTAATTCTTTAAAATAATTAGATATAATTATTACCTATTACATTCCCATAAAAAAATTAACAGCAATATTATGTTCAGGAGTATTAGAAGTAATTTTAAAAACCTTACCTTTATAAAAAAAAAAAAACCTTTCAATCTCTTTTACGTTATGATATCCAGGAAAAAAAAAAAAAAAACTTTGAATCTAAAATATGTCATTAGGAAAACTGAAAACACTTGGCGATTTTTAAACTTATGTTTGGTTGTGACATTAAATCACACAATCATCTGATTTTCCTGTTATACAAATAAGAACCATTACAATTAGTTTCATTATTTTTCCCAACATGATGGGGGATTATTTTTCTCAAGCAGTTGAGTAAGACAACTGAAGAGTCTTTAATTCTAGAATTGTATTGTAAAAATTATATACTTGGCCCACTAAATCAAAATATTGCTTTCATCATTCAATGTCATTTTACATGGACTTGAGTCTTTTTCTGGCCCTTCATTAATCCATTGACTTGCACAAGTTGCTTTCATGCTCTATTAATTTTGTGCCCCATTTCACATTCCCCTCACTCACTGATTTCAGTGGAACAGCAGCGGCGATGTCAGCGTCCTGCTACAAGCAAGCTCTGGCAGCCTCGCTCTGTATTTTGTCTGTTTTGTATTGGTTCTGAAGTTGAGGACTTTCATCCATGCAGCTCAAACATCTTAAGAAAAAAAGCAGCCTGAAAATCTTAGAAAATGAAATTCCCCAGAGACGACAAGCAATCAAACGGAGTGGGAATTATTGGCTAAATTGCTTCTCATCATATCAGAGGAAAAACATCGAGATGTGTTCTGCAAGGATCCCCAGAAGACCCCCCCTCCACAGATAGGTGCCATTTGCCCACAGCAGCAACGCATGTTTATCATTTTCCTCTTTCCCCATCCCAAGCTTTCCTCCAGTTCCTGAAATTACCTCCCAGACAGTAAGCTTCAAAGTAAAATTTTGCTCAGTCTCTGCTTTTGGGTGGACCCCAAAACAGGATGGTGAGAATGGAAGTGACTCACAGATACAGTCCCTTGAGGGGGGATTCTGACTGGATCACTCAGGCTTCGTGATGAAACGAGACATTTATGGGCAGAAAGAAAGGTGATGTGAGCTCTGGCACCCGACTGCCTTCGGTGAGGATGCCTTCTGTGCTGACTTGGGACCACGCACAGGTATAGGGAACTTTTTGGTTGTGTAGCAGCTCCAGCACTTGAATGGTGTGGGGGCAATAGTAATTAAGAGCGTGGACTTGGCTCTTTTATGAACTACTTGAAAGTCTTGAAAAACACAAATGTCAAGCTAAAGCCAATAACTATCAACTCTGGAAACCAGAAGTTCTCCAGGGAAATCTTTATAGAGACTTTTACCTCTTGCAGATGGAAAACAGTGATGAAGATTAAGCCTAGGATTTAATTGTGATTTTGGAAGAGATTCAAAAGCAAATGAACGATGTCAAAAAGTCTTCTCACGAGTTATGATATGAAATAAGGACCCTGAGAGCTGGGATTGGAGACAGATGGGTGAATGAATCTGAAAAAGTTGAATTTTGAGATACTTCTGAAAACCCTGGGGAAGTTAAAAAAGAAACCACTCACCACTGCTAGCACCGTGAGGGCCTCCCACTGCCGGCTGACTGCCAGCATGGCTGCCAAGATGATTGCTTTCCTCAAGATTCATGCCATTGTCATCAGCATTTATAAATCAGTAACTCAACAGAGTTTTAGGCATGGCCATATTTAGGATGTTCAGTCCCTGGCATGAAAAGAAAGCTACTTACGGATAGAGTTCCACGATTTGACTGGTACTTTTGGGCAGTGGCTGAGTGATGGATGTTCTGGTGGAAGGTGGGACATGAGAAAAAGCCACGGGGGCAGCGAGGGTGGAGTGAGCCACAAGGCAGGATAGAGAAGAGTGTGTTGCTCTCCTGTAGCCAGTATGTCCTAGCATGTGGACATGTGGAGCAAGTCCTCACATGTCAGCATGGCAACTGTCCGGGGCACCGAAGCACACACACCTCTGAGACGCTTGCTGCTGGCCACCCCGAATCCCAGGGTCTCCCTGCGCGGGTGTCACTGAGAGCAGGACTCCCTGCAGTCATGTCAGTGAGGTTGGCAGAAATCAAAATGAACTGGAACCAGGTACATCTTGGGATGAATAGTCCTATAGGAGCTGCTGGAGCTCTTGAATTTATTTCCTTTCTTATAGAGCAAGAGCTGTCATAGTAGAAAAGCCCATCACAAGCCCCAGAAACTATGGGCCTCCCTGGTGGTATGAGGGATGAAGTCTCGGCACTATGAAGCGATCTGCAGCCACTGCAGCATGAGTTCGGTCCCCAGCCAGGGAGCTGACCCACAGGGCTGCTCCCCTTAGCAGTGTATTTCTGTAGATCCACCTGCTCTGCTCCCCACTCTGTCTGTGGTAAATCCTCTCACCCCACCCCCTGCACCTCTGGCCTGTGCACCAGTTCTTGTAGGCATAAATAAATAAATCTTAAAAACAAAAACAAAGAAACAAGCCCCAGAAACTGTCCTCCCTTCCCGAGCCTCGACGACAAATCATCATGATTCCTCACACCATGGAACTTTGGACGGGGAAGCTCTCAAAGACGGGCGCCCCAGTCATATTTTTTCTGTGGCTTCACCAGCTACCACAGACCATGGTATAAGACGTAGCCTATGTAATCTCCGCTCTGATGACAGGGACAGCTTTATGAATTCAGCCCCAAGAAGTCTTGGGGCAGGGCCTCCCCAGTGGCGCAGCGGTTGAGCGCTGGGTGGTGAAGCTGCCCTCAGCCTCTGTGGCACCGGTTCGATCCCCGGCTGCTCCCCGGCCACCGGAGGAGGGTCCCACATGGCGTGCAGACCTCTCCTGCCGCCTGCTGCTCCCCTCAGCAGTGTACTTTGGTCCTTCTGCCTGCTCTGCTCCCCGCTCTGGCTCTGGTGAATTCTCTCACCCTCCCGTGCTGCTGACTGTACCCAGTGCATGTATAAACAAAACGAACAAACAAATAAATAAATAAAATAAAATAAAATAAAATAAAATAAAAACATGCCTCTATTAAAAAAAAAAAAGAAGTCTTGGGGCAAACATATTCTCTCCACGTCCCTTCAGAAAAGAGGAGGAGATGGTTATTTTCTTTTACTCACAAAGGGTAACAAGCTGTTTAAACTCCTTTGCTCTTTGTTCATAGGGAAAATCCAGTTTTTTGAGAACATTTTCCTGATGTAAGCTCCTATCAATTATGCTTTGAGTCAATAGTCATCCTTCAGTCAACTTAAAGTCAAATTTGCCTCAGGAGACTTGCTGGAATATAGACTTGCATGATATTACACTCATCCCTTTTTAACTATGAGCAAATTGTTCAGTGCTTTAGTCAACTTCAACATGCATTGAAATGGTGGTAAATATTAACTTGGCCTTATTGAGCCTGTACCTACCTTAGCAAACCTGGGCAGCTCAGCAAACCTGGGCAGCTCAGCAAACCTAGGCAGCGCAGCAGAAAACTGCTTCTGAACTTTGCCTTTTTCATAATATTCATATTATAAAGAACCCATAGAAGATGTTTCATTTACAATAACATTTCTGAAGATTAAAAATTTAGTTAAAAAGTGGAGCATTTACCAGTGATATATTTAATTCAACATTGTAATTGCTTTTACTGTCTATCATAAATGCTCACTCTCTTCTTTATGAAGTTGCTATTCAATAACTTAAAACTTTTAATGGGAAATAATCTTCTTTGAATTGACTTTAGCTTTTGGGTATCTTGGACTGAAATTTTTTAAATGGCGTTAAATACCTCTATTCTACAGTTAAAATTAAGCTTGTCTCTCTGACTTTTAACAATTCAATGTCGCGAAATGAAATCTTCAGAGTTTATCACAGATTTACAGTTGGGTCTTTTCAAAGATAGGCTCATATTTCTAATTAAAAGAGGAAGAGGAATGGTTACATTATTTAAACTTTCAAAAAATTTTTATTGATTGCTTATCTGCAAGGGCTCATATTCCAGATCTACCTTCAAATTCTCTGTTGGCCACAATCTTTATTTCCATAATAGCTGTGATCTGACTTTTAACTATAATTTTATAAATGAGGGAAAATCTTATATTTTCCATTGAGTGTTCCAATAATTTATATACAATGTAACTATATTAAATTTTGGTATGTGGGTTCTATCAGGGAAGATACTCTTGTCTGTCAGTATAGGTGACATGATCCCACATGTGATGGAAACTTAATAAGCAGATTCAATAAATGAATCAATGTCACCCTGTCTATAAATGAAAATTTCTTTTTATATAATACTCTGCAGCAGGTGGCTGAGTGGTTGAATCAATCACATTTCTAAATGTATGACACATTTTTTAAAAGATTTATTTATTTATTTATTTATTTATTTATTTATACAAGCACTGGGTACAGTCAGAAGCTGGGGATCGAACCGGTGCTGCAGAGGCTGTGGGCAGCTTCGCAACCCAGCGCTCAACCGCTGCGCCACCAGGGAGGCCCTGTATGGCACATTTTTATCAATGTGGGAAAAGCCCCTTTCTATTTTTATTTCATAATTTATCTGCTTTTGAGCCCATGCCCCTTCCTGGTTGCCTCTTGTCTAGGCACCCCTACAATCAATCTAGTCAATTCATTTTGTTTAATATAAATTTAGTGTTTACCTGTATTCTTAAATATTTTAAATTTTGATATGTCACAAACATGTCCACATGTATGAGCGTATGTTGGTATCTACACATTTATCATGTGTCTTTATTTTTTTCTGCACAAAGGGCTGTACTGTATCAGATGCAATACATTACTCTGTCTGTAGGTCTATTCATTATAACTTCTAAGCAATAATATTCCATATATAATTTATCTAGTCTTCCAGACAGATGAAACACTTCCCTCTTACTAATGACAATGAAAAGGTAATGTAGTAAATAATCTTATCCAGAAAATTTTATAGACCCTGAGAAATATCTTTGAGATCTGTATACCAGAGGGTGATACTGGGTCATAGCTATGTCTGCACTTAATGTGATCAAAGCTTTTCCTATTTCTCTTATGTTCTACTTAAAACTTCTCTATCTCTACTTTCATTCTAATCCCAAATGCTACATGACCAAATTATTTTATGATAAAAGGTTATAATCACTAAACCACTTATGCATCTCAATGAATTTCTCCTAGCTATTGTAAAATTAGTTCTTGAAAAAAACTCACATTTCTTTCTCCAAGAGAATAGAATTAATTTCACTTTTTCATTCATTTAAGCAGTTTAATTTGCAGCTGGCATTAAAGTATAGATGTAGGGTGGTACTAATTAAGTTTCATAGTATTGTTAGACTTAAATATTATGTATGTGAAATAGATACTTGAAAATATATAATTTCTTGCAAACTAGGAGACAGAAAGTTTCATTAAGAGACACTAAAGATGACGGGTAAAACAAATGACTTGAGCAAAATATTGGTTTGTCTGCGGAATGCCGACTTTGATTTGTTGGTACGTTTAATGTATTGTTTAGTCCAGAAATAATTACTGAATGCCCAGTGTTTGTGAGAAGATAATATACAGAATAATGAAACGGTAAAATATTTTATCAAATCCTTAGAATCATATTGTAAGTTTGTGAAGTGGAGCAAGATTTGAGAGGACCAATATTTACATTTATTCAGATTATTAAAAAAAGTGAAACACTAGAATAACTGCATTTTATAGTGGGTAGAAATTATTATTTCACCCTTCATTATTTATAGACAAAAAAATGGATTAACATTTTTGGGTATGCTCTCTTTAGATTTCCATTCAAATGATCTCTCATTGAGTAATAAAAAAAACTTTCTTTCTCCAAGAGAATAGAATTAATTTCACATTTTTTTTTTAACCTGAGGAATTAGTCTTCTATTGCTATGGTAACAAGTTACCAAAAATATAATAGCTTCATTTATTTATATATATATATATATATAAATTTATATTATGTCACTGTTCCTTTTTATAAAATGTTTGCTTTCATCTCTCAGGTGTAGTCCTGTAAAATTCCCAACACTGATTCACCCCTGAACCATCACCATAGTCCCTTGTGCCCTGCTTGTCCCTGTTTTGCTCTCTCTTCCTCTTCCTCCCTTGCAGAAAGTCTCTAATTTATAGTCTCATGGTCCTTTTTTTATTGTTATTATTTTTTTTCTGACCCCTTATTTGGTTTCCCTATATTCCTTCTCTAAGTGAAACCATCTGACATTTTTCTTTTTCCTTCCGGCTTATTTCACTGACCATAATCCCTTCCAGCTTCATGTATGGAGCTGTGAATGACATGAGTTTATATTTTTGATTGCTGAACAGTATTCCATCGTGGATTTAGACCACGTCTTCTTGATCCAGTCATCTATTTTTGGGCATCTGGGTTGTTTCCATCGCTTCCCTATTGTAAATAGTATATAAATAAATTAATTAAAAAAAAAAGGTAATAGCTTCAAACACCACTATTTACCTTATACTTTGGGAAGTCAGAAAGCCTAAAGCCAAGATGTCTACAGGGCTGTGCTCTTTACAACTCTAGAGGAGAATTCATTTTCTAGTTTCTAGAAGCTGTCCACATTTCCTTAGGTCATGGTCCCAAACAGAATCCAAAGCCAGTAACCTATCAGCCTCCAATCCCTGGGTTTGCCTCTGAAACCCCTATTTCCATTTGTCAGGACCCTGGGCTTACACTGAGTTCATCAGGATGATCCAGGATATTCTCAACATCTTGAGATACTTTATCATATCTGAAAGTCCCTCTGCTATATAAGGTCACATGTTCAGCAGCGATTCCAGGAATTAGGACTCACATTTCTCTCGGTGTCCATTGTGCCTCCCATCATGCTGCCTAGTTGTAGCATGAACAACTGTGTAGATAATGCACACTGATTGCCTCATTTTTATTTAAAAGTCTGTTTAAACTTTTACTGATCTAATAAGATCAGTAAAAGAGCAGTTTTTGGTATGTCTGATAATAAATATTTATGAGTCTATTATGTATAGCAATACATTTATTATTTATTGCCTCTTGCTGAGAATTGCCTCTGAATTATTTTTGTGTTGATTCATCTGTTTGTTAATTCACATATAGTTATTGAATGATTTTTGGATGTGGTAACAGGTTCTTTGACGATTATTACCTACCTGTGAAATATGGAAAAAATATATTCAAATTGGTAGAGTGAAAAGAAACAACAAAATCATTAATATACACTAAAATCCAAATTAAACTCTTTAACAACTTTCATAAAAAATACATGAATTAAAATTATAACTATAAAAATAAATATAATGTTCTTTTTAGAAGAAGAAATGTATTACCAGGGCCAGTTTTATAAATAACCAGTCACCAAGGAAACTAGAGATAAATCTGTCACATCGAAACAAAGAAAGACAATAACAGTAAACATCCTGCACAAGAAAAGTCCAACATGAAAAAGTTGAAGTCAAGTGACAAATGAGGACAAAATATTTGCATCATAAATAGCAGATAAAAATTATGCATATGCAAAAGTAACTTCTAAAAATCCTAGGCACAAAAGTAAACAAAAATATAAATAAGCAACCCAGAGAAGAAGAAGACAAATGCAAATAAGGCTAGGGAAAGTGCTCCATCTCAGCCATCCCTGGAAAGCAATTTAAGCAATAATTAGATAATATTTTCCCAATTAGATTAGCTGAAATTTGAATCAAGTTCTCAAATCAAGGACTAATAATAGATTGGGAATTAGGCACTCTCATATACTACAGGTGTGGGTGGAAATTGGTACAGTCAATTTGGCACAGCTTTTGGACATCACCTATTTAAATTAAAAAATGTGCACAGCTTATGAATCAGAAATAATTCATATTGATGTGCACTTAGGACAACTCTCAGATATGCAACCGAGTGTTCTCTTGAGATACCCATCTCAGTGTTTTAAACAACTCCAGGACATTTATACTGCCATGCCCTTCTCAAGGTAACAAATATTTATAATAATGAAATAGACTGGGATGTACAACTGAAAAAATTGACAATAAATTATTGGGTTACAAAAAACAAATTACAATGTAGTAATGCAGTATGACAACTGATAGTTTAAAAGGAACTGAACACTCTATGTGTCATGTGACATTCATATATAAAGAAACTGATATAACCTATTAATTCTGTGGTTGAACTAGTAACTGATGTGTCACATTAGGGATTTAATTTTTTACATAAGTTTTTAGCTAAGAATGTGTCTGTTTTCCTTAAATATTTGTAATTAAACCTCAAGAAAACATTAAGCAAGATAGTTAAAAATTTTTAATTAATTTTTTGTGGAAGATTAACTCTCAGTTGCATACTTAACAGATGCACTGATTTATAGCTATGTCAATTGAGAAAAACGTAATGAGGCTACAATAAAATAATGGTGTCCAGTTGGAGTCTTAGATGTGCTCATGAGAAGCAATTTCAACACAAATTATTTCCCTCTGTGGTCTTTGTTTAAGAGGGTTTTATAGAAAAAAAAAGATGGGATAGGAAGGGAGGAGAAGGAAATTGTTGTAAAAGTAAGATTGTTATGAATTATATTTCTTTGTTATGGCCATTGGCTTTTAGTCAGAATGGTCTTGTTTACTACGAACAGAAGAAAAAGAAGAAAATGATCCTCTTCTCAGAGAAAACAGTGTTCAGTTGAAATTGGTTCTTACCAGTCAGTAAGTAGCTTTTTAAAAGTTAAAAGTTCAGTGTGATGGAGTTTCAGCTCGGTAGCCTGACCAAGGTGTGATTTTAAGCCAGTGAGTTCCAACAGGGTCATACCTAGTTTGTGGTCTATGAGCAACTTCCAAAGTTTGAGGAGAAACAAGAAATTTGCATATCTTTAAACTATCTATTGACCAAGTATTAACTACTAGAGGATGAGTCACTACCGGGGGACGCCATCTTAACTGAAGGATCAAGGTGAAAATCTGTGGCCTTGCGGGGCGACAGTGTTGGAAGCAGCGAGGGATGAGAGAGGGAGAGTACCCAAAGTGCAGGTGAGAGAGGCCTCGAGGGGCTCACACCTAAAAAGTGCAGCCCCAATCTCTGGGCATTTCTCGTATTTATTTAGAACCAGTTTCAGAGAAGGTGGGCGAGCACTTGGCAAATGCACATGCATGGGGTGCGTTATTGGGGTGCATTATCGTCTTGTGCCTGCTGGGGTGGATTGACCAGGGGCTATTGCTTGGGGGGCTCCATAGTTCCCACTAGTCAAAGTATCCTATCTCTGTTTCCTATTATTACCTAACTTTCTACTAATCCTTAACAAGCAAGGTGTTCTAGCAGATCTTGCTACTCTGGCCATAATGCCTGCCTGCTGTTTTCAGCAGATACTAGCTTCTCAGTAAGTTCTTCAAACCAGGACTTTTGCCCTGGGGAGAGGCCCCCTGCCTGACTCTAGATTTTAACGTGACCAGCAGGCACTCTGGGCACCAAGACAATATCCCCGAGCATAAGAAGGGCTGGGAATTCCACAAACATCAACTTGAACACTAACATGTTGGTACCAAGGACCTCCAGACATGGCTGGTGAGCAGGGCATCCTAACTGTGAGATTCTCGTTCCAAATCCAAAGGCTCAAACAGATAATGAGAATGAGCCAGAAAAACTCAAGCTGAGGAATATCAGCAAATACCGATCCAGTGCTGTTTAGAAATATTATTTTATCTCAAGATCATTACCAAGGAGGGAAGAAGAACCATCAGGCACTGGAGGACAGAGAAGTGATGCAATTGGGGATCCTGGATTAGAACAGAAAAAAAGTAGACAGACTGGTGAAATCCTGTTGAATCTTGTAGTTTATCTAATAGCCCTGTGCTGATGGTAATTTTTGAGCCCTGGCCATTGCACCAAGCCCAGTGGTAGCAGAAGGAGAGTGACTGGTATACACATCTCTGCACTATTTTGCAGTTATTTCCTAAGTTGAAAATTACTTCAAAATAAAAGTGAAAATTCACTGATGGAGCTCTCTAAGCACATAATGCATCTCCTTTCTAAAATTAAAGCTGAAGCCTCAACAGAATTTAAAATTGGCTTAGAAAAATTTCTTCAGCTGCTTATTTGGAGCACGATGATGACTTAAACTAAATATGAAGAAATGTCTGGGGCCTCCCTGGTGGCGCGGTGGGTAAAGTTGCAGCTCTATGAAGTTACCAGGCAGCCACTGCAGCACAAATTCAATCTCGGCCAGGGAGATACCCACATGGCACAACAGACCTCTTCTGTCTCCCCACTGCTCCCCTCAGCAGTGCATTTCAGTAGATCTACCTGCTCTGCTCCCTACTCTGTCTTCGGTGAATCCTCTCACCCCCTGCACCTCTGGCCTGTACCCCATTTCTTGAATGCATAAATAAATAAATCTTTAAAAACAAAAGAAGAGTATGGGTCAACCCAGTTTCCTTTGGAAGGGATTAAAGGACTGGCTGTAGGTGAAGCATGAAGCTGTAAGCACTTTACAACTCTGTGTCCCTCTGTCCTGCGAGCACCTGCCGTGTGAGTCCTGTCTGCCTGCTGGGGGCGATCACCTGCCTCAGTCTGGGGTGAACTTTTTTTTAAGTTCCACTCTAGAAAGCCATTTCTCCTTAGTATGCAAAAAGAAAAGAAATAATCTTTGAATCAGTTCACTGGACTTTAAGAGTATCTTTTCCCACTGGTACACATAATTTCACGTTAACTTTCTGCCAGACAACTGTACTTCATCTGCTTTATCAGCTCTTGTATGACTCATTGTAACAGATGGAAAATGTGGCCAAATTCAATTCACATTTCCTTGGTTAAAAATGTCTGTTAACAGCTCATTACATTTCTTTCCTGCTCCACACATCATAGCTACATCCAATTTGTGGCAAATATATTTTTTGTCAAAATTTCTTCGGAATGTTTTACATTTGTCTGAAGCTGTAGCTGTTATACTTAATTAGGTTGCACTTTTATTGGAAGAGCTGGAGCTTAAAATCAATTTATTCTGCTCATTTAAACCTTGACCTCCTTTGCTTTTAAAATCAAAGACAAAAAAAAAATCTGCATTGTATTTGATAACTTTATAGTTGTCATGTTAAATATTAATTATGTGAATTATCGTGGCTCACCATGCTGAATGCACATATAATTAGTTATAATTAATCAAATTTGCATGGCTAAGGAAAGTTTTTAAAATTACGGTACCCCTTTCTCTTAAATTATTTTTTTTTTTTTTTTTTAAATAATAATTTTAATTTATTGCAGGTACCCCTAAAAGTGTCTCTTCATAATTTTGATTCACTTTCTTATAGTTATCCTTATTTAAGTTTCTTTTGCTATGAGTGAAATCCGGTATTTTTCTTTTTCTTTTGGCTTATTCGCTGAGCAATCCAGCGCCATCCATGTTGCTGCATTATGTGTTTATCTTTTTGAATGCTCCATTATATATGGATCTTCTTGATCCAGTCTACATTTAGCTTAGCTATTGTGTGCTTAACATAACGAATTAGGAGGAGTGGAAATCTGCTCAGTCCAGCAGCAGTGGTTGGACCTGCACTCAGCACACCCTCGCCAGCAGCCATTTCACTGACATTTATTGATGGCCACATATGCCTGTGGCCATTTGCATTTCCTCTTGCTTCAATTCCAACGGACACAGCAAAATCTCAGCAACTGTTATATAAACCTTTTAGAAGAGCTGGCTTTGCTAAAATCAAAGAGAAAAAGCTCCCATGTACCCATTCTACCAACTCTTAAATTATTAAAATCTATTTTTCTAAGGAATCTAAAAATAATGGTATTAATTTTTTCCCTCTTGATGAGTCACATTTAGCTAATTTGTTTAACATAACGTAGGAGGAAAATCTGTCATGCAGCTACCTGCCAGTCGCAACTAAGGCACCTGACATATTTCCCAATGACACTGCGTTTTATCTTCTCAACACCACAGCCTTATCCCATGCCACACCTCGCCAACCCCTTGTGTACCATCCTTCCACCCCCTCCCACCCACCCCATCCCATCCCATCCCATGCCATGCATTTCCCTTCATTCTACCACAATCTTGATACTTACTGGTATGACCCAGACGATCTCCTTCTGACTCTGAGCTACTGCTAAGATTCTGTCTTCCTTCAAATTCACCCGACCCCAGCCTACCACACCACCACCAAAATTTACCTCACATACCCTTCTCACTTGTCCTGAAATTCTCTACCTTCCAAGAAGCCCCAGATGCCCAGGTGATACCTTTTCCCTGCAGATATTCATCCCATACTGCCCTGCACCCCTCCCAGGATGAGCCTCCTTCCCAAACATCCTTAAATCCCCAGACTTTCTGCTGAACCAGCCGGAAACCACTCCTTTGCTTTCTTCACTGGCTTCTCCTGCTACTAACCTGGCCTTCCTCAAGGCCCCAGTGGTCCCTGCAAACCTCTCCGGTAATGGCATCTCCTCTCCACGATTGAGAGGCAACCCCCTGAGATGGGAATGATGTCTTCCTCCCTCTAGGTTGCCAATTTAATTCTCTCTTTTCTATTACATGGTCTCTCTAATTTTCTAGCATTTCACAATCAAAAAATTTTCACAGAACTTGCTGCACTTTCTTGGAAAATATCCACAGCCTGGTCCTTTCTTACCAGAGTGGCACAGGCATTCAGTGGGCAGAGGCTTGAGATGCTGCTGAGCTCCTGAGCGAACACAGGGCAATGGCCCAAGACAGAGATGACCAGCCTACAACGTACCAGTATCGGGGGGGAGATGGATTTGTTTTAAATTTTAATTTTTGAAATGTTTACTGATGTAACATTTATGCACAACACTATGCAGATTTCAGGTGTACAGCGCTGTAGTTCAACATCTGTCTATGCTCACATTACAACTTCTACCCGAAATCTAGTTCCCACCTACTACCTACCATACTACTCACTCATGTCACTGAATTCACCCACCTCCTTCCCACTACCCTCTGGTGGCCACTATCATGTCATCATCTAAGTATTTTCTTTTATTGCTCGCCTCACGGCCACCAAGTGATACCTCATGAAACGGGAGTGCAATTTCTGTGAGTGTAGGAACTATTTTATTTTTCTTGCATATTTTTAGAATGTGACTAAAAAGAGTGAATGGTCCATATATATTTGTGAATGAACAGATACTATTATTTTGTTTACTAGGCAATTCAAGAGCTAAAGAAGTGGGGTTCCGTGGCTTAACAGCACCTTTTCTCTTCAGAAAATTCACAGGTTCATATATTAAATAATATGGAGTCTTTAAAACTTACATAATCCTTCTGTGTGGATACAAATTTTTAGAGATTCAGAGAAACTAGAGTTAAGTGTGGGTTAAAATATCCAAGGTGAGGGCCTCCCCTGGTGGCACAGTGGTTGAGCGCTGGGCTGCGAAGCTGCCCGCAGCCTCTGCAGCGCCGGTTCCATTCCCGGCCACCAGTGAGGGTCCCACAAGGCGCGCAGACCTCTCCTGCCTCCCGCTGCTCCCCTCAGCAGTGTACCTCGTCAGTCTGCCTGTTCTGCTCCCCGCCCTGGTGGATTCTCTCACCCTCCCGCGCCTCTGACTGTACCCCAGTTCTTGTATAAATAAATAAAAAAATCTTTAAAAAAAAATCCAAGGTGAAACTATTAAAGAATCATAGCACTTTAGAAAGAACTATTTTAGAGATTATCTAGTCAAATAGCTTCTTTTTTTTGAAATGAAGTCATTTAGACCCAAGTATTTTGACAAATTTCTGACATTGAGCTCAATTCCATGACTAACTCATATCCATTTATCCCCATCAGAGAGCTATGGAACATTCAGTTGGAGTCAAATTTTTATGGGGAAAGAAAAGTATATTGCTTAGGAAACTTAGAGGGTGTTATGCCACTTTGGAATATTGATTCTTTTGACTTAAATGCACTTAATGTGTAGCAGATTCAAGAAGGGATTCGGACCCTCCCTCCACCCGCCGAATCAGGAGCCGAGACTCCCCAGAGAAAGGCCCCTCCTGTGTATAAGGTGGAGGGAACATACTCTTCTCACCAAAGAAAGAAAGAGACCAAGGAGAATCTGTGCCAAGAAACCTTAGAAAACTCAACCCTCTCGTCTCCTCTTCTCAGTTGTTTTACTGCTACAAGCTTCTCTGGTTTGTCAACTCTTCACATATTTATTGTTTCTTTGTCTAAATTCCTTCTTCACTGATCACTTCCTTGAACCTCCATGTTTTGGAGCCCAGCCGTGTGTGTGTGACATTATATTAACATGTCGATGCTTGTTTCCTATTCATCAGTTTTAAGTCAGTTCCAAAGACCCTGAAAGGAAAAAGATTTTTCCTCCACCTTCTCTATGTGCTTGCAATTTCTAGTTGACTCTCATATCAGAATGACCCTTCTTCTATATAAGTGACCTTCCCCTGTTCAGCTGGCCTCCTTCCCAGCCCCGCTTGCCGCGTGAACGGCCCAGCAACTTGGCGATGACCTGTGTCCTGAGGAGAGGAATGGATTGTGCAACTCTTTGGGAATATCCTTTAAAAGTCTATTAGGGCTTCAGCTCTTCCATTTATTTTCTCCCTCCTGGCTGAAATGGGAACTTAATGTCCACATGAACGGACCATCTTGGACAATTAGTTCCCCTTGGGAACAGAGGCAGAGAGCATAGAAAAATGAAATGCACGCTTGGGTGATGACCTGGAGGGGTACAGGCCTGCTCTGAGCTGCCAGTGTCTGGACTCCTTATAGGAAAGGAATACACTTGTCTCTATTCTGTGCTTCGTTTTTCTCAAGCAACTGACACTTTGGGTTTCCTACCATTTGCAATTAACTCCACCACTAACACGGAAGGAATGAGAGACAGTTACTACTATATGTCTGAAGGCAAAAAGAAGATGTCATGTTTATGGAGTAAAATCAGTGGGTAGTAAAAATTATTACTGTAAGTTTTTGAATGTTACATACACTTTCAAGGATTTTAGCACTGCAAGATTACCAAGAATGAGATCAAGAAAAATAAAAATAAATTAGGAATATTTTTTAGGGTAAATTATAGGTAAACTAATACAGATATGTAAGAAATTGGTGATACTAGAATAAAGAGTTAGGGGCAATTCTCTGAGATTGATGAATTTCCAAAGGACAGAAGAAGGAAGAAGAGCGATATGATAAAAATTCCTTGAGTTTGAGTCACAATAGCCCAGAGATGAGAGTACCAAAAAAGAAAAGGAAAAGTTGATGGAAATATTCCTCTATGTCAGTGAATTTCAGTCCTGTTTGGATGACTTGACCTTGAGATTTCAAACATGTGTGGTCTGTCATCATCAATGCTAAATGCCAGGAAATTTGGGACTCTATATAATTTTACCATGAAATTTTCTAACATGCTTATCATTTAAAAGTTACTATTCTTCTGTAACTAATGGCAGTATGAACAATTCTAACTAATGGGAAGAGGGAAGGAATTTTCTAACTAAAATTGATTGTTTATTTTAGAACATCTTCATTGCATTCTTTGTAAACTGCATGTTGGTTAGTTTTGTCATATACTAGCATGGCTATTAGACACATGATTAGTTTCCAATAGTTAATGGAAAATTATGTAAGAAATCTTACATAAAGATTCCTTTTATGGGGAACATTTATAACTGTGAAGGAAGTTTGTCTTGTACCTGTTAAAGATGTCCTTTTGTGTCTCATAATTAATGCTGGGATATGACAAAGCTAATCAACATGTAGATGATTCTTTGATCACATTTAGCTACATGATTTTGCAATTAAAAAAATCATACTGTGTCTTTTCTCCTCATGTTATCTAAACTAAATTTATTTTTTATATGTAAAATAGAGTAAATTACAGTGTGTGAAGGCTCCACTGTTTTCTCCCCACATCAACGCTGTCAGCTGGGAGACAAACCCTCCCCCGGGAGGCAGAATTCCCAGGTGGACCCCAGGCCACCAACTTGAAGTTGCCTGTGGTGTTTCCAAGAAGTCAGTCAGAAGGAAGCACGGTGGAAATTCATCCTTTGATTACAGTCTTGATTTATGTTCCCTACGCCTTGTACGTGGACTGCCAATATGCCCCTGGCCCTCAGCTTCCTGTTACCAAAACTTGCCTCTTGATCTTATTTTCTCCTAAGATTTTGTATCTCAAGTTCTATGCCCCATGACTACTCGGCGTTTTACTCTTCTTGACTCTGACATCTTGTTCTCTTCTTTACTTCCTGACCCTGTTGTGGCAAGTCTCCTATGGAAATTGATGGAAACCTCAGTGTTTCTCTGGGGCACAGGCCAGAGATGCAGGGGGTGAAAAGAGTCACCAGAGACAGAGTGGGGAGCAGAACAGGCAGACCAACCAAAGCACACTGCTGAGGGGAGCAGCAGGGGAGACAGGAGAGGTCTGCTGCGCCATGTGAGTTGCTCCCTGGCTGGCCGGGGATCGAACTCATGCTGCAGAGGCTATGGACTGCTTCATAGTGTGTGCTTAACCCCATAGTGCCACCAGGGAGGCCCTTTTCTGGCATATTTTAAAATCTCATCATATTTAAAGAAGAAAGGAAAAAAATTCTTTAATGAAATAAATTAGAGAACATTAAAAGGATTTCCTTAATATCTTTAGGGGTACTAAATAGTTTCTATTTAAATACAATTCCAAGAGCAAAGTATGCTACACAAATTCTCCCAAACATTTTATCTTGGGATTATTTCCTGAGGTTTACATCACCCAGAACATTAGTTGCACATGGCAAGTCACACTGCACTGTGCACAGGCCTGCAGAGAGCTGAGTGCAAAGTGGAATGTGGCAACATAGGCAGGATTCCTCGTGTGACCTTGGATTATTAGGGAATTGTCCCCAGGAAGGTGACTGCTCTCTAAGGGTAGTTTAAAATAAAATAAAATAAAACCCAACACTTAATAATCTACAAGTGTCTTGCAGACAATTCTAAGAACTTTGCATTAATTCATTTAATTCTTGTAATGCTAGGAGGTAGGGCAATGGATAATGTGTTATATGAATAATGGTGCTATAAGCATTTCCGTAGAAGCCTTTCTGTGGTCAGACATTCGTATTTTTATTGAATAATACTTTACAATGGGGTTTTTGGATCATAGAATAAGTTATGCTCAACTTTGTACTAATAACCTGATTTTAATTTTACTTGGGTAAGGAGCTTGTACTAGTAGGTTAAAGATTTCAAAACATTTGCAAGACACAATTGAAAGGAGATAATGGTGATGCTCATAGATCAGAAGGATCAGTATCATTTGGATGTCAATTTCTGCAAAGTTGATCTAATAAAAATTGAGGCAACATAATTCAATCTAGTCACCAACATCTGTAGTCTTTCACTCGGAAGGTAATGAAAGAGCATGCTGGTCTTTCTTACAGGCTCTTCCAGATGGCCTGCTTTTTCACAGTTGTGGGTTGATGTTAGCACACTGGCGAGAACAGAGAAAATCAGGCAAGCAAATCCCCATCTTGCTGTAATCTCTACACACTCAGTCCTAGGCCAGCACATGGGAGGAAGAGCTGTAGAATCTGTAGGATGGGGGCTGCTCCATGAACACAGCAGGAGGAAAAAAAAAAATGAATCCCTTCTCACAAATGCATGAACATATTACTTAGATGTTGGCAGAAATAGACCAAAATAAATTTGTAGCTTTCCCTGATTCCCATTAGCCAATTTTGGTTCTGTCAAGATGCAAGAAGTTTATGCAGTAGGAGCATTTCTTGCAGAGAGGAACGGGCGCTGCTGAAATCACTAAATTGGAAGGAAGAAACTAAGGTGTTTGGACACTTGGGGATCAGTAGCAAGTCGTGAGAACACAGGCTTCAGCCTAGTTTGTCTGGCGCCTTCTCCTTAGCCACAAAAGCTGGGCGTGATCAATCAAATCTCAGCGCTCACCAGGCCCAGAGTCGACCAAAAGCAGTGGGAGCTATGACCTCACGCGAAGGCGTTCACACCATGGACTGGACCACCACATTGAAGAGGAGACTTGGCGCGTGGAACCTTGGAAAAGTGGGTTGTGTGCAAGTCTTTCAATAAGGTGGAGTTCACTTTCAAAGACGTTGGAAAGTACTGGGTCTGGCCAAGTTGAACTGATTGGAATAAATTCTTGTTTTCTTTTCTCACACTCCAGTGAGATAAGCCAGAAAGTCCAATCACTAGGGAATTAAAAAATAAAGATGCCATCCACAGGAAAGTCTGATCTAGAAGTTATTTGCAAATTAGATATACTGTGCAAATATTTTGACACATTGAAGAAGTTATGTTTTAACTTCCTGTATTTCCTCCCTCAGAGACAGAAAGTGCTTTTTTTTTACCCATGCTTGACAAGTATCAACCAATAGATAGCTAATAAATAAGAAATAAACTCTGTTTTCTTGAAGCTTGTGTAGTAGGGGACAAGTTGGCCTTATTTCTTAAATATATTAATCGATAAAGAAAGCCAATACAGCCTCATAGACCATCTGTAGGTTCCAAGCTGGGATTTTAACTGAATAATTTTATTTCAGTTGGGAACATCACAGTAACCTTTTCTCCAAGGCATTTCTAGTTGGAAGCATTTTAAATGAGTGTACTGTCTTGAACAAAGGTTATATTTGCAATCTGCATGGGGAAGCAGAGTATTCCTAGGACTGAAGACATTGATATACGGTAGCATATTTATGTTGTCAAAGAGACCGCACCAATTATGTTGATGATAAAGGTCACTTAGATGGTTCCCTAGTCAGTTCAAGAAGTATAAGACTTCTTAACAACGGTCTGCTGAACATAGTTAGCCTCTGAAGTATTGTTGATTTTATTTTATTTAAAATAGAACAGGATATGGAGAATGGCTGTTGAGCAGAGAGTGTATATTTGTGAAATGCTCCTGGAGGCAGGTGATGGGCATTCACCAAACATTCATAGATGTTATTGTTAATGTCAGTGGAAAATAAATTGATATTCTTTACATAGTAGCTATTCATGGTGAATTTCCCTCCTACCTGATGAATTTCATTATCTATTATATCCTGTCAATTGTTTAAGTAACCTACATAGATATTTATCAAATAGAGCAATAAAACTCATTTTAATAAAACCTCTCTTATTTTTTTAAAATAAATTTTATTTTTATATTCCCCATACAATTGCAATCCCCTTATTTTGACCCCAATCCCTCCCCTCCCCACCCCCCACCCCCCCATAGAGTGTCTCTGGTTCATAGTTGTTTGTTGATTTTGATATTTTCTTCCTTATAGTTATTCATTTTCCTGGTCTGAGTTTTAAGTTTTCTAGATTCCTGCTATGAGTGAGACCATCCGGTATTTTCCTTTTTCTTTCTGGCTTATTTTGCTGAGCATGATCCCTTCCAGCGCCATCCAAGTTGCTGCACATTGCATGTGTTTATCTTTTTTTTTTTTTAACAATTTTCCTGACATTCCCCACCCCTTCCTTCTACAGCTCTTGCTTAGGTCTTTTCTTACTCTCCATTCTATTCTTGACAGAAGACAGAGGTGATCTACAGTGAAGTCTTTTGACACTAAAATGCTGTTGCCTACCTACATTTGATTTGGTATCTTTGAAACCTTGAATTCTAGAATTGTTTGTGTGGAGGTTGAGAGGGAGCAACTAAGGTCCTCTTTCCTCTCTGGAGTACTAACATAGTAAAAGCAAAAAGGCATAAACATCTATATTCTACTGTTTCTAGGATGCACCTGTAATCATTAAACATAGGGGTTCCTGTTAACAAAACCCAAATATGTTCACCAGCTTTCTCCCCTATGGAGGAGACCACAAGAAACAGAGACTTGCCTTGGTTTTTGTGCATGAGGTAAGAAAACTGAGTCCACTGCTTTATGGTAAACCCACATGTCAGGACTTAAAAGCAGGGGGACCTGAGTGTGGATTTTACTTCTGAGTTCATTAATTTCTTTCTTTTCTTTTTTTTTAAATAATAAATTTTATTTTTATATTCCCCATACAATTGCAACCCCCCATTCTGACCCCAATCCCTCCCCTCCCGCCCCCCTCTCCCCAAAAAGTGTCTCTGGTTCATAGTTTTTTGTTGATTTTGATTTTCACTTTCTTATAGTTATTCATTTTCCTGGTCCCTTATTTAAGTTTTCTAGATTCCTGCTATGAGTGAGACCATCCGATATTTTTCTTTTTCTTTTTGGCTTATTTCACTGAGCATGATCCCTTCCAGCGCCATCCATGTTGCTGCAAATTGCATGTGTTTATCTTTTTTGAATGCTGAGTAATATTCCATGGTGTATATGTACCACATCTTCTTGATCCAGTCATCTATTTTTGGGCATTTGGGCTGTTTCCAAAGCTTAGCTATTGTAAATAGTGCTGCTATAAACATAGGGGTGCAGGTGTTCTTTGGAATTGATGTTTCTGTGTCCTTTGGGTAAAAACCTAGGAGTGGAATTGCTGGATCATATGGAAGCTCTATGTTTAGTAGGTCCAGAAATCTCCACACAGCTCTCCATAGTGGTTGGACCAGTGTGCACTCCCACCAGCAGTGCAGGAGAGTTCCTTTTTCTCCACACCCTCGCCAACATTTGTTGTTGCTAAAAACCTCTCTTATTTTAATTTATAGTTGTACATAGCATTGAATAGATCAAAGATAATATAAACACTTTACCAGTTAGCATCAAACTTCAAATTATAATTTTTCCCTCTTACAAGTGCTTAACTTTTACAGCACATTACCCCATTTTATAGAAACTGATGAAATTAAGTGAGAGCTATCTATTTCCATTAAGTGAGATAATGTGCCTTAAAATAATAGTCATCTAGTTTTTCATAGTGTGTTTTATTAGTGCCTTTTGTTTGCAGTCTCCTTTTAACACTTTAAATGGAATTTGGTTCCTTACTAATTTAATCCTTTTCAATTGGAAAACAGTAGCTTTTCTCCACCCTGTGTTTCTAATGGAGCTTGAAATTAACATTTTGCTTTTGTTGTAATTTACTTTTTATTGTTGTGGTGCTGAAAATTGGAAAATGTTCATAGGGCTTTTGGAAAACATTGCTTAGTGTTAAAATATGTCGACGAAAGAAGATACTTTTTTTGAAATGCTAAATACGGTGAACAGATCGTAACTCTAATTTTATCAAATTATTTTAATTGATTTTCTCATAAATGAAATGTAAATGGCAGCCAGAAAGCCATGCATAGATCACTCACTTTAATGTCTGGGTAAATTCTTCATTACAATGAAGAGTATGGACTTTTTTAAATTAAAAGGGATATAATCCCCTTCCCACTTCTCTCTTCAGTTATTCTCACTGTATCTGGAAGAATATGAATATTAATTTTCAGAAGTCAATAGTCTACACTTGCTGTGTGGAGGCTGCTTTTTATGGGATTTTGATTAGTGTGAATTTAGCCCATGCAGAGGAGAGGGGACACCCCCATTACTAAGTGTCTGCTTGAGACTAAATTTCCTCTTTCATTTTCTTTCACCTGTATCAACACCGTAGTTCCTTAATCTCTTCAACTGTCTTGAAGGTAAACTAAAACTCACTCTCTAGTAAGGAGATTGTGGTTTATTCTTGGTATTATATTGCTGTGTTCTAACATTCAAAGCAAATGGACGGAGCAAAAGGCTGTGATGTCAATGGGTTGCTTGTTCAGGCTTCTATCAGGAAATGTAGTAGGGTTTCTGAGTTTAACAAAAAGTTGTTAAGTACAGTTTTGGTCAGCCGAAGTATTCTCTGTCTTGGCTGCAGGTTAAAACCATGTGAAACTTCAATGATTACTCATTGTGTAGGTCTCACTGGCTGAAAATCTAATTGAATTGACCTGGAATGGGGCAGGTGGGACATATCTTCTTGTCTCTAGGTATTAGCTGTCATTCAGGATGTTTTGAGACTGTCTACCACACCTCCAGCCTTTCTTAGCATGTGAAAGAGCTCCCCTGAATACTTAGTGAAATGCCTATGGATCTTTGTGGTATAATCACAGAGCTCTTTATGGCCATTTTGGAAAAATCTTGCCTAACATTCTGACTTTTAAAAGTTCAAATGCCTCCATTTGTCTTGACTTAAAATGGGTGCAGGGTTTCTAGAGTGTGTGGTCAGACCCATCACACTCTGGGGACTTATCACTTGTCCCTCAGGAATTAGTCAACAGTTCCTGTTCCACTTCCAAAAATCCCAGGAAGTCTGAGAAACTGACTTTTCCATCTTTATGTATTTTGAACGATTACCCAGTGAGGACCTTTATCTGGGACACTTTGTACACTCTGAGAGAATCCCTACCAAGTTTCTTTTAAAGCCTTATATAAGGCCAATTTTCCAAGCAAATTTTGCCTAATGGTTTTAACAGCTGTCCATTCATTACCAACATGGCGGATGAAGACATGGAGGGAATGATCAATGAGGTAATTACAGTGAAGGGGCCCAGTTTCAAAGTTAAAGTAGGTGTTCTGGCAAGACCCAAATTGTAGCTAATTGCTCTTACCTATCTTATATGCTAATTTAGTGAAAATTGATCAAGTGTCCTTGTTTTCCCTGCTAGCATGCCTGTGCTAGGGGGTGATGTTAGAGAAGGGTCTCTGGTGGTGGACGACAAAGAGCCCCCACGTTGTTGGATAGACTATGAACGTGTATATTGGCAAGAACACACTTGCTGCATTTCCTTTTCACTAGAGATGCCTTCCTTGTCCTTTTGCCTCCACCTTGCTGATCATTTTTTTCATAACTATGGAAAGTATGCATGATTTTACTTCCAGATAAATGTCATTAACTCTTCCAGACTATATTTAATTCCAGTTATTCTGATAATTTGGGAATGCCTTAATATGGAATACAGTTATGTAATTCAAATCCAAATATAATGTATTTTTATTTGCACAATTTCCGCTTGTCATATAGAACACACTTGAAAAGAAAGATTGTAGATCTTCCATTGTTAAGACATGGCATGTTGTCAGTGCTTCATACTAGTGCAAACTTAATAGGCATGTGTAAGGGCAGGACTGGACCACAGTGCAGGTTTTCTGATCCCATGCAGACCGGGTAAAGGAGGAGTCAGAGTCCTCAGTAGTTTTGCAGGTCTTTTATTGGGGGTTCACCAGGCATATGGCAGGCAGGGGTGCTGGCTGGGGGGCTGGGAGGCTGGCAGGCCTCCCAGCCCCCAGCAAGTCTTCACTCTATCTGGACTCTCTGGCGTTCGTTCTGCTGCTTCTCGGCTTCTCTTTCGGCTTCTGCTTCGGCTTCTACTACTGCTACTGCTGCTGCTGCTGCTGCTGCTGCTGCTGCTGCTGCTGCTGCTGCTGCTGCTGCTGCTGCTGCTGCTGCTACTGCTGCTACTGCTGGCGTCCCCGTGACGCCGCCCTTAAAAAAGCACAATCTTAGCTCAGCTGAATCCCATCTACCTATGCCCACACCCTATTGCAGGTGCCCGCCATCAGGCATGCATTCAGGACAAGGATCCATCATCTATCCTGATGGCGGAAGGGCAGAAAAGCCTGATATTTTCTTTACCCTACAGCATGTCAGGGAATATTATAGAAAGAGCATAGAAATGTGAGGTTCAGATACTTCTAGGTGGATTGTGATCTTTATTGTAGCAGCTTAATGTCTTGAGATATGAATTTTCTACCCTGTAAAGTGAGCTTTTTCGATTCACATTATGCTGTTGTGTTTTAGGAGGTATTCCTCTGCCATCAGTTTCTGGATGATATCGAGTAGATTGTACACAATTAGGAATTAATGCATATATATCACATTTTAGACTGGGAGGCCCATCAGGAAATAGGCAGATTTATTTCTGGATATCTGACACTAACATGGTGCTTAAAACAATCTTGAAGTGCAAAATAGTATTGTCAAAGATGATGTACCTTTTCTACTATTCTGGAGCTCACTGCTTGGTTGATTTTTTTTAAGGTTCCTGAAATCTCCAAATCTCTCTTAATTTGTTCTTGTTGTATAAGGCCAAATCACATCTTTTTTTAAAATAAATTTCACCCCAATTTCTTGTTAGTATATGCAAAGATTTTTGACTGAAGTCCTCAAATCCTATGCCGTTTTCAAAAGGACTTTTCTCAGGCACCAGAGACATCCCTGGCAGGCTGTGTGTTAAATCTCAGCCGTCCTTGGCAAGCGCTAAGCCATTAGTGGATTTTGTCACAGTCAGGTCCATCCTAGAAGTTGACCTCAAGAATTGCACTGCCTTCATTTTGTTGAACTCTCTGCTATCTAAGTGCTCCAGTAAGTGCAGTGGGTGTACACTGGCCTCTGAGTCTGCGCCAGGCTGGAGGTCACTAGGAAAAGAAGCATCTAGTGTTTTCAACTACAAATGAGAGAGTGAGTGAGCCACAAGAGTTTGACTATTCCCTACCCATCGGAGGAGATTCAAGGGACCCAGAGTTTTCGATCAAAAGGAAAATTGATGTGGGTCATTATGTAAAAATGAAATGGAAACTGCTGTTTATGCATTAGGTATTAGATTAACGAAATTTTACCTACTAAGTTGCTTTACTACTTATGTTGATAGCAAACACCTTAGGAGAGATCATTCATTTTGAAGCAACTATTTAAGTTAATTAGCTGGGAATTCTAACTTGGATCACATTACCAAACATGTGGTTGTATCAGTTCATCTTAAGGATAATTATGCATTTGATTTTTTTTTTTTTTGAACTTCAGATCATTTCTGGGATCATCAGTTTTCCTTCAGAATGTGGCCATGGTTTAAACAGGAATTTATGGCCACAAACAAAAGGCATGTTTCTCATGGAGACAAAAAAAAAATGATGTGACAGCATATTTTTATTGTTTAAATAATTCTAGATTTATGCTTAGCTTTCCTTTATATCATGTGGAAAAACATGAAAATGTTTTAAATGTTTTAACTCAATGAATATGAAAGCAGAAATAGCTTTAATACTCAGTGTAATCTGTGTTGCCCCCCCCAATATATCAAGGCAACTTATATATTCTCTAGTTATTCTTGTGGCATCTAAAAATGTTCTGAATATTATTCAGGGAAAGTCATAACTGAATCCCATATTTTTATGTGATTATATGTATGTGTGTACCTATCTATCATATGTTGCCTATCTGCCCTTCTATCTATAAAGCAAATGCTCACAATAAAAATATACAAACTATCCTGATAGGTATAGAGCGAAAGGAGTTTTTTTTTCTGCATAGAAGAACTGGGGTGTAGGCCAGAGGTGTGGGGAGTGAGCAGATTCATCTGAGGCAGAGGGGTAGCAGAACAGGTGGATCTACTGAAATACACTGCTGAGGGGAGCAGTGGGAGACAGGAGAGGTCTGCTGCGCCATGTGGGTAGCTCCCTGGCCAGGATTGAATTCAGGCTGTTGTGGTAGAGCTGAGACTTGACCCCTAGACCACCAGGGAGGCCCCAGGAAAGAGCTTATTGAGCAAACCCCACACCCCACAGCACATACAAATTTCTTCAATCCTAGTTCCATTTTGCTAACACCATTATTTCATTAACTGCTAATAGAAGAGTATACAAAGCGTGAAGGCTTCCCCACTATATTACCAAATACACACTTTTCTTATAGTTAAACTAAGAATTTATTTTGCAGATATGAAGCTATACTAATTAAAACAGGGTGTTATGGGCAAAAAAAAATAGACAAATATATTGCCACAATAGAACAGAGTCTAGAGGCAGAATCACATGTCAATACTTGATTTTTGACATTGCATAAGGTTGTTAAAAAATAGTCTTTTTAAGCTTTTTCATTTGGTTGTGCATTTATAACAATCCATGTATAACAGAACAATACAGTATGAATTTCATCTCCCATAATATACCAAAAAAATTCCAAATGGAATGAAGTCATAAAGGGTAAGATCAAACACCAAACTACTTAGGATAATTTAAAAATAATATAGAAAATACAAATGATAAAGGAACTGATGGATCAAATCAGCTTTTTTGGAATTAATAACTGTTATAAGTTACTTTATGAAAAAATGAAAATGCAATCACAGACTTGCAAAAGATATTTGCAACACAAAAATCAACCATGAACTCACTTCAAGAATGGAGAAGGAGGGCCTCCCCGGTGGCGCAGCGGTTGAGAGCTGGGTTGCGAAGCTGCCCGCAGCCTCTGCGGCGCCGGTTCGATCCCCGGCTGCTCCCCGGCCACCGGAGGAGGGTCCCACATGGCGCGCAGACCTCTCCTGGCGCCCGCTGCTCCCCTCAGCAGTGTACTTCGGTCCTTCTGCCTGCTCTGCTCCCCGCTCTGGCTCTGGTGAATTCTCTCACCCTCCCGCGCTTCTGACTGTACCCAGTGCATGTATACACAAAACAAACAAACAAACAAATAAATAAATAAACAAACATGCCTCTATTAAAAAAAAAAAAAAAAAAAAAGAATGGAGAAGGAAAATCTCAGAGCAACCAGAAAAGGGGCAGACAGCACAACGGAAACAGGGCTGTGTGCTCGACTGTGCTGTCACAAAAAAGACTTTGTAAAAGGCCGATAAACACACCTTCATTTGCGGGGAGGAAAATCCCGATCAAAACCATAAAAAGCTACTTTTCACCTCCACTGAATTGATTGCAATGAAGAATGGCAGCATTGAGTATTGATCAGAATGTGAAGTGATTAACACTCTCTGGGATACAAACCACTAAAAACAATGCACATGTAGCAAGAACCATGGACAAGAAAATTCGGTGACAGTTCTGAACGGAAACAAACATTTCTCTAGAGAATAGTAAATACATTTAAGATGGTATGTTCTTACATGACAAAGTTACACTTCAGTGGAAATTAGAACTATATACACACCACTATATGGAAAACAAATAGTGTAGTATATATTAAGTTTAAAAAAAAATAAGGGAAACTGGGGCCTCCCTGGTGGTGCTGGGTTAAAGTCTCAGGGCTATCAAGCTATCACCAGCCACTGCAGCATGAGTTCGTTCCCCTGGCAGGGAGCTGACCCGCACGGTGGAGCAGACCTCTCCTGTCTCCCCGCTGCTCCCCTCAGCAGTGTGTTTCAGTGGATACACTTATTCTGCTCCCCACTCTCTCTCGGGTGAATCCTCTCCCCTCCCCAACCTCTGGCCTAGACCCCAGTTCTTATATGCATATGCATAAATAAAATAACTTTTAAAAATAAGGGAAATTATTCTGTAGTGCTTCCACATGCATATTTTGATAAAACTGCAAAGAGAAGAAAATGTAGTTTTCCTAAACATCAGGATAGTGATTACTTTTTGAGGGATGTAAAGGAACCGTGACCTAGAGTGGGTATCAGGGTGGGGGTGGGGGTGAGGGCCTGGGAAGGTCTCCTAAGACATGAGTGTTTACTTTGTGATAAACATGAGCACCTGTTGCCAAATGCTGGCTTCAGTTTCCCTTCGCCAGTAAGAGGAGACAGGCCGAGGCAAAGGAGAATAGTTTCATTTGCCCACACTTTGGGGAGGGCAGCAGTCTCGTGTCTGAAAGACCACCGTCCAGCTCTCTGGCAGGGGTACTTATGCAGAGTTATCAGCGCGAAGAAGGGGGCAGTGGGCAGGGGCAGCATGTCTGTCTGGAGGCTCTGGTGGACGCCAGCTGGCTTTTCAGCTCGTGGTCAGCCAGCTGGTGGTCAGCCATCCAGGTGTTGTCTTCCTGGGGTGCTCTCTTCCCTCAGGATGTGAGAAAACAAAGTCTGTTAAGCCGAGAGGGTAAATCAAAGAAGTGGGAGAGCTTATCTGGTGGGACAGAAAGTGAGACAAGCCCCCCATTCCTGTTTCAGAAGCACAGCCCATTTGTACTGGTTTCCTGCGGTCGTCAAAGCAAATGGCCACAAACACAAACAAAAGTAATCGATTCTTTGATGGCCAGAGACTAAATGCCTGAATTCAAGGTGCTGTCTGCGCCATATTCCCGCTGGCTCTCCAGGCGGGCAGCACCCCTTCTGCCTCTCAGCTTCTGGAAGCCACGGGCTTTTGTTGGCTTTGGCAGTAGAATCTGGATCTCCAGGCCGTCTTGCCCTGTGTCTGCGTGTCTTCTCTCCTCTAGGGCACCGGTTGTGTTGGGTCAGGAAGCACCTGCTGAGGAACTTCACTTGTTCACATATGCAGCACCCTATGTACAAGTCAGATTACTTTCACAGATATGGGGGGTAGGACGTCAGCGTATCTATTTTGGGAGGCACCATTCAACCTGTAATAATACTTTATTGTTTTTCTGCACTTTCCTACCTGTACTTTTATAATGTAAACTTTAGCCCTACTGGTGGAGAATTGATTATCCTAAGTGGGAGTCAAACATTTTGATTTTTTTTGAATACAGGAGTAACACAATGTTTTGAAATTGATGATCCCCCAGGAGGTCTACATTTATGTTTGCAAGGGGGATTAGAGAATGTGCATCATTGTCCAGTAGGGATGCACAAATTTTGCTCTGACACTAAGGAGCAAAAGCTGTAGATTGAATAGAACAGTGTACACAATGACAAGTTTGTGTTGTTATAATTTTGTAACTTTAAAGAGCCAATTCTGAGCCAGGACTATCATGTACCGTCTCAGAATTTAGTTCACCATTTCCCGCAGTCCTGTCTAGCTCCCACTTGCAGACACGTCTTCTGTGTTTACATCCCCCTGTGTGGTTTGGGTGTTACTAAGCATGATGCTTATTTCTTTTTTCCAGCATGTTCACAGCAGTTTTATTTATAGTCACCCAATTGAAAACAACCAAAATATATGTCTACAGGAGAAGGAGTAAGAAGAATTTAGTATTTTGGTATCATGGGATGTTAAACACCAATTAAAAGGACTAAACTACCGATGCATGTGGCAACATCAATGAAACTCTAAAACACTTTACTGAGCAAAACTGTAAGACACAAAATGTGCCAAGTGTGGCGAGCGCGCTGATTTATATTTCTAGTTTTTCTTTTCTATCTCCCTGAGCATGAGCCACAAGCTCTTTAAGACCAGATACTTTATCTCATTCAAAATCTATCTTCTGATGCTGACACCCTGCCTGGAACACAGAAATACTAAATAGAACTTTCTGATGAATGAGCTATCTTGAGGTTCATGGGGGTGCAGGATCAGTCCTCACAAACAAGGTGGCATCCCTTTTGATGAGGGTTGGGCTGTTAGAAATCATACCCTCAGACCGAGTTGGGGGGTGAGCTCAATTGTGAGGAGAAGAGCCCCCGATTCTGAACCCCTTCATACTCCTGCCAGTCTCCCTTCTCTGTCTTATTTTGACTACTTGCATGGACTCCAAAACAGCAAACCAAGAAGCTGTTTTCGAGTTTTGAAATATTGTTTCAACGATATCTTGGGTATTGTTTTAAGTCCCTCTATTATAATGGTGAGCACAATGGAAATTGCCTGAATTCCCATAATGAATCATGTAATTAGAAATACACTCAATTAGAAAAGCAAAATATTGTTTTTCTTGCACATTTCCTATAAAATAAATGAAGATGAGCCATTATCCTGTTGGAAGTAAGTACTGACTGGAAATTTATTCTCAGTTGCTTCAAATTTATTATCAATTGTTTTGGAAGCGATTTCAAGAGAACAACAATCTGTTCCATTTTAAATTAACCTCAGAAATATAGTCATATATACTTATATGCAACCTATAGATACAACGATATGCAAATGAGGATACATGATAGTTGCCACAGGCTGTTCTCAGCTTAAGGCCCTTAATGATGGTTCTTGGTGTAAATATCGAATTGCCTTCAAGGACTCTCTGGCCATCACATCTTTAGTCATTGCAAATGCTTGTCAAAAAGATTGTAGAGCAATTTTTCAAAAGATCACTAAAAATAAAGTAAATAAGAAGTTGCCTGAGGGTTGAGTCTCTTAATGGATGAGCATTACATATGTTAGACCACAGAGTAGACATAACCATGGCAATTCAGCATTTTAAAGTACATGAGGCTGTTCTAACTAAGCCTGAATTGAGATGAGGAAAATAAAGCAATCTCTCCCCTGCAATAACTTACATGAAAATACATGCCTGTGTTTCTGGGTGAGATGATTTACAATCAATGCTAAAAATGGCTGGGTATTGTTATTTTATAAATACCCACCACAAATAAAGACCAGAATGTTAAAGAAAAAATTAACGTGTTTAATAACACAATGTTATGTTTTTATTCTCATTTTAAAAATAGAATTATGAGATTTATGCTGTTGTTTTGAATTGTCATGTTGATAGATTTTTTTACATTTTTTAAAGATAGATTTTTTTTTCTTTTTATATAAAAATAAAGCCCTACCCCAAGTCAGAAAGCAACACTCCTTTGAAGGAAATAAAAGGAGAAATCATATTTCAACCCATTATTTTTCAATCAGTAATCCCACCATGGAGTTGCTCTCCTTCCTTTGTTCAAAGCACAAGTGAGCTAGTTATCGAAACTATAGTCACATTTACTTGGTAATAAGAGATCTTTGACTAATATTAAGTACCTTAAGGAGAAAAATATTCTTTAATGGCATCAAAATTAGCTTAATCATTGACAGGTCCCTCACACATTCTCATTCTTATGTCAGCAGACTGATCTGAGCTCTAGTGAGTCTCTATGTTCTGAAATTTGTATTTTATTCCTTCTGTAATATCAGAACTTTTGCCTTTTTAAATTATTTCTTATGATCGTGCACATTTTGAAAATATTTTATAATTCATTCAATTTCAATTTCAAAGTCTCTTTCTATTGTTAAACCCATGGGGTCATCAATTACATTTTAACTAATTTTGTCCTTCCCAATGGGAGGTAATTATACTTTTTTTACAGGAGACAGAAGGTTCTTTGGAGATTGGTGCCTGGAATCTTGCTCTCAGCTAATGGTGGTTTGCTCTGTTGTTTTCTTTTGTTATGCGAAGGAAAGATGAAGTTTTCTTTTGTAAAATTCCTGTTAACTTTCTACAAATATCACATCATTAGTTTTTTGAAAAATTTTTGAATCTCTGCGCCCTGCTATTAATGGGCTTGTAGCATCTTCACATTGAATCTGTCGCAGGAAAGCAATCTCTCCTGAAGACTACAAAGTAAATCTGTGCAGGTTGTGGTTTTAACAGAAAAAAATAACAAAACTCAGTAGATGGTCTGTGGTGGTGGCATGTGGGTGAGTTGGCAGAAGGTACATTATCATGGTAATACCTAATTGGAATGCCCCATTATTACCTCAGTTAAAAATAAATAAAATTAATTAACAAAAAGATTAAAAACTCAGTAGAAGCTTGATCTGTTGTTTTTCTTCCCAAGTTCTTAACATACATCTTTATACCTAATCTGAATGTCCGCAGAGATAAGTCTATCTTTTCAATGCCTAATGTTGGCTTTCAGAAGAAATAGCTCCTATTTGATTATCCAGATACTTCCTCCTGACGGTGTCACAGAATTTACCAGTGCAAGAGATAGTTTGTGATGCATGATTTTTCTCTTGAACTAGATTTTAAATCATGCATAATTTCAACTTGGGATTTTGATATTTGTTAATAGACAAGTGACATCTATCATTTTTCTGATATGAAATGATCATAACAGAAAGGGCAATTATGATTAATTTTAATCTTATCACAAATAGAAGTCACAATCCATTGGAGATTGTGTCAAATACCCACCAGGAAGGAAAATTCTGTGAAAACAACCTCTTCTCAAGTCAATCTTTTCTGTTTCCTGAATGATGCCCATGCTCAGAATTCATTGTCTTTTTCTTTTTCTTCTCCCTTATCCTGGCCATCCCAATATTATCAGCCCATGCTAAGTCTTATTAGAAAAAGGACTTGATAGGTAACTACTTCTTGAAACAATGACCACTAATAACTAATCCTATAGCTTGTGGAATGAGGATCAGCTAGCTACACACAAAACATTTCTTTTGTAAGTAGGATGCTTCCTCGAGGGCTTCCTTGGGAGGTGGTGAGGGTGAAAGAATGACTCTGGTCATGACAGCATTGCCACTGTGGTTCTCAAAGATAGTTTTAATTTGTAAATCTGCTTTTGCTGAATGTAAATTAAAAATCAGATTGTTGGTGGTGAATGATACAGCAGCTGTGCTGATAAACGTGAACACTGTGTTTTTTAAACAGTTGACATTCAGGTGCAATGGAACTTGAGTAATTTAATGTCCTTAGACATCCATGTGAGTATTTTATTGCAGATTGGCTCAAACTGTCTTAACACATGAATCTCTACAAATATAAACCCTGCTGAACTTTATCTCCAAATGATTCTGAAATATTTTTCATTGAGTCCCTTCTAAGCAAACAATTCTTCTCTATCTGATGGCAAAATAAGTGATTTCTATGCAAAAGTTTGTTTTTCAGATAATGTACTTCATACGCAACTATAGTAAATTATAAATACAAACAAATTACTTTCTGAAACCTCCCATTCTGTTGTTTTCAGGAGATAATTTCAGATTTTAAAAGATGCTACTCCACGTGCCAGTGAGATTTCTGCAAACCAGCTGACACCCCAGTGGCAGGTCTGTGGGAGAACAAGCCACAGCTGGCCAGATGCCCACCCCACAGGCAAGGTGAGAGAAAATGCTCCATTGCTTTCAGTTCCCAAGACCAGAGAGCCATTTGTTACACAGCCACTGCTAACTGACACAAGTGATGCTGTCAGTGTTAACACTGTTTACATGACTATTACAACATCTGGTATTTGTATAATGTTACAAATTTTCCAGAGAAAATTCATTTCAAAGTAATACAATTAGAAAAGAAAAATCTGTTTACTATTGTCTTCCTTTAAAACACAGCAGCTGCACTAGCAAGCAATTTCATCAAGAAAACTTGGTTTATTTACCTGGTTTATATGACTAATTCCCATCCCATTTGGAACATACTCTCTTGTTAAGGCAGTTATTTTTTCTTTGTACTGAATTATTAATAAAGAGGCAGGTTTAAGCCAAAGAAAGATTTAAAAAGAAATTAATAATAATACAGCATAATTTAAAGTGGTTTTGAAGTATTTTGCTGGAGTCAGACAGGCTTCCTACCATTGCTTACTCAATTCAAAACTCAAAATTCTTCCTGTGATTTATTCATGGTGAAGCACCCCCATACATGTTCCTGGATGTACATTCTGTTTCCTTTTAAAATAAGCAAGAGACTTTACCACGTTGTCTTTGGACACTGGCATAGGTTCTAACAGGGTGGCTTCTAATAAATGTCTGTGGGTGAGACCCTCAACATAAACTCTAAGATATCATTTCCAGTGAGATGCTTTCTATATGTTTTTTTTTCTTGAGCAAATATATTTATTTACACATTATTTATGAATGCCAATGAAAGATACATATAAGATACCTAACAAAAGAACAATAGTTTAATAGTGTGTGGCACATCTACTTGTTATAACAATATACATCTGCTTTCTACATGTTTTACGAATTATACGTGATGAAATTTTCACCTTAATAACAAAGGTAATCTAGTTATTTTTCTATTTATTTATATTTGTTGATGTTTATAATTATGAGCTGGTGGGTAAACATAAATCATTTATTTAGAAGTCAAAATGGTATAAGGAGAGATTTCACCCAGCACATAGGTATTTTCTTTGCCTGTAACTTGGAAATTGCACGGTGGATTTCGCAAATGACAATATACTTGAAACAAAGTCTAGTTTGAGAGGATAAGTAGCAGAGGTGTGTTCTATTGTGGAAACCAGCAGAGAAAGGTATCTACTTCAAAAGAATCTTGGACTTTGTTTTCTTTTTTTAAAAGATTTATTTATTTATGCACAAAAACTGGGATCTAGGCCAGAAGCGCGGAGGCTGAGAGGATTCACCAGAGACAGAGTGGGGAGCAGAACAGGCAGACTGACTGAAATCCATTGCAGTGGGCGAGACAGGAGAGGTCCGCAGTGCCATGTGGGTAGCTCCCTGGCAGGGATAAAACTCATGCTGCAGTGGCTGGGGATAGCTTCATAGTGCTGAGGATAGCTTCATAGTCCTTGCACCACCAGAGAGGCCCTTGCTTGTTGCTTTAGGTGATTGTTTCATACACAAGGCATTTTTGTGACTCCTTAGTAGGTTTCACGAATTTTTTCAGTTGTGTCCATAACCCCTGAGAGTTTTTAGGGATTATCTTGTGTCCAACATATCCCAAGTTTTCATGAGGATTAGAAAGAAGAAAAAGACTAAATATCTTGCTTTTGAATTATTTTGAATTTAGCAAAAAGATGGAAATGACTCATATGACACCAGGAAGAAAATTGGGGAAATTCAATGAATTCTCATTTTTTTCTCAAGTTTTTCTGAGAATATTCATTATGTTGCATAAAAGCCTATAATGGCTAATATGACTGTGCTGTGTATTGATAGACATCATAGAAGTAACTGTCAGCATAAATCTCATGTCAAGATGCTTTTAGCAAAGATCCCATTAAAGCAAAGGTCTTTAACTTTGACCCAAACCCAGCATGGGCTGGCACTGAGTCCCCACCTCCTGTTCTTTTTTTTTTTAATATTTTTTTATTTACTTATACATGAGGTGAGGTACAGACCAGAGGTGCCAGAAGGTGAGAGGATTCACAAGACAGAGCGGGGAACAGGAAAGGCAGACTGGATGAAATGCACTGCTGAGGGGAGCAGCGGGCAAGACAGGAGAGGTCTGCCGCACCATGTGGGTAGCCCCCCAGCCAGCAAGGGGTCAAACTCATGCTGCAGAGGTTGCGGACAGCTTCACAGCACTTCACTCAGGCCACTGCAACACCTGGGAGGCCCCCTGCCTACTGTTCTGTAACTCCATGCCCTGGAGCCCAGTGTCAGAAAAGCACCATTTGTACCTGTAATTGCTTCTCAAAAAAAAAAAACAAAAAAAAACCCAGGCATTCATTTAAAAACATATGTCAAGAGCTAGAGCTAAATGATTTTTTTTTACACTCAGCTAAGATTAAAATGGCTTAGAATGTAATAAAAACTCCTCTAATGCCATATATTTCTATGCATGACTTTAAAACCATATTCAAAGTAATGAATAAACATCACAGAATATAGACAATAAAAGAACGTAGACTATGGAGCAGTAGCAATCTCATTATGCTCCGGCTTCAGTCTTTGAAAAAACATAACTAGAAAATATAGGTATGAGTTATTTAGAACATTTAAATAGAAGTTTCATAACTTATTGTTGGAATTTTGAAAGTTGACTCTCCAGTGTTCCTATCAGTGCAATTATGCTATACCTGAGATCAGTAAATCTATTTTTCATGTAATAAAATAAATTAGGTACATATAAACAGGAATGTTGAAGAATGGTGTCCATAAATTTAGAATTTTTATTTGGCTGAATAATAAAATAACTTAAGGTAGTCATATGTCCAGAATATATACATTTATATTTATTATTCTTTCATCATCAGTTGCATTATTTTTCAGATTTATGGGTTAAATTTTACATTTTTTTTTAATAAGACAAAGTGTCTACAAATAAATACAGGAGAGAAAAAGTCAGTGATTTATAAACAAACAACAGTGTTTGTATTTGGCATTTATTTTCCTTTCAAGTTTAAGTCTTTGTGCTTACGTTCTTTATTTTTATACCATATGAGATGGCTACTCTTTGAAATATTCTGAATGGATCAAATAGTTGATCTTTCAAGGCCTTTGAGGAGTGGAGTTAAACACCTGATATTTCAGAGAATCTAAGGTTCATGATACTTTTTTACATTTTAAAGGTTACCTCAGTTCTCTCTTTATATCCATTCATTCAGCAAATATTTATTGAGTATGCACTTGGTAGTAGGGGCACAGCAATTGCATATCCTGTGTTTACAATGCTTATGTCTCATAAGAATAAAGAGGATGTATGAAAGTAAACCTAACACCAGCTAAAAAAGGAATAAGAAACGAGAAACAGCAGACCTCATCCTACAGGTACCCACCAGCACCCGGGACTGCTAGTCATTCCTTCAAGGCAGTAGACAACAAGAAAGATCAACTAAACTCATTCTTGTTGATGTGTTCTTAGGAAAAATAATCTTGTCCTCCCACATCAAATTTGTCCTCTTTTCTATGTTGAAAAACATGTTATCTTGGATCTTTGACTAGCAAGTCAGAAAACTCAATTCAAACGAGCTGAAATGAATGTGTGTGTATGTTATTTTTTTAATAGCTGGTAAGAACCTTTCTGTATGTCCAAACACATATTATTCAATATATTCTCTGGCCTTCTCTCCTGCTGTGGTTCTCATTCTTGTTCTCCACCCTCAAATCGGAATATAGCCTGGTATTTTCTGCAAAATCATCTCATCTTCTCTTTCTGCAGGTAAACCCCAGAAGGTTTTACCTGCATCCTGTTTATGCTTTCCCACCTTAAATCTTCATTTCTCCCACTAAACAGATAAAAATAAAATCCCAGAGAGAGACTTAGTATCAGTTAATCACAGAAGGAAGGATGGACATTTATTATTAAAAAATATAAAGTTAACAGATAAAGAAACCAAAGTGAAACTTGGCGTTGACCTACGATGAGCTGAGGGGCTGCTCCTGGACCAATCCCTGTGGTCAGTTGCCTGGGATTTTCTGGCCAGTGTTCAGGGCTGGGGCACCAGCGGGTGGCTAAGAGCCTGGGGGAGCTGCGATTGGCCGCCAGGCTTGAAATAAGCAAAGAGCACTTGTCCAGAGGTCGATGCTTTGTTACCAGAATACAAGGGTTGTGTTTCAAGATGGCTGCCTCAGAAGCAGACTCTGAGACCAGTGTTTGGAGCATGGCTTTTATTTCAGAAGTTGTTTCTATCAACAGGACAGATGGACCATAACATGGGAACCTGGGAAGCAGGGTTTGTGAGGTGACCACCCCCACGCAGGTCTTTTCTTTCCTCTCTTGTTTTTTGACCTCCTCATCAGCTGGTAGCAGCCCTCCCTGTGAGCTGTTGAGCAGGGTGGTTTGTGCCTGGAGCTGCTTCTTGTGCTGCACTGACCCTATCAGCCTCCTCTGCTGTAGATTGAGCCAAACCAAGTCCAGTCACAGCTTCGATAATCACTGGCATCTATTACAGGAGTGTAGGGCTGGCGGTGTAAAGTGATCTTAGGTTGTCTGTCTAAGCCAATACTCTCATGGCAGGTGGCTTCCAGGGATTTTCCAGGTCCTTCCCGCTGCAGCTACTGTGGCTGACGAGCCTGGCATCACAGCACAACTCCTGCTCCTTGGGGTCACACAGAAAAACAGCCTTGGCCTCAGGGTGCAGAAGCTATCAATAATTCAAATGAGACCTGGGCCCGGGTTAAACCCTATAAAGCCCCATTTTTGGGAGGCCCTCCCTAGACTTGACATACTGACTTGTGTTTTCCTGGAGGAAGAACATGATAAAGGCCAGCTGGTAGAGAGGATCACCCTGAGTGTATGTAGTTATAAAAATAAAAGAGAGAAGTGGATGAGAAGCAGAAGAAGACATACTATGTACAGGAGAGGAGAGCATGAGAAGAATAACAACCCCAAGACAGTTTCACAATTTTTAATCCAATTGGAAAGGCAACATTAAAAAATAAACACAACAAAGGATAAAAGCATGCTGAATGGCTCTTATAGCTCTGTAATATAGTTTTTGAATTAACCATAACGTCTGTTGAACTTGCATCAAGTGCAAATCTTCAAGGCCTGAAACTGGGGTTCTAATTAAAATTGTCCTTGCAGATGCCACTACATTTAAACATTGTACCCTATTAACTTAGAGGAGTCACCAGATATAAAATAGAACACAAATATACATGTCTCCTCAGAACTCCAGCCTTGCTTAAATTTCTCGTATCGTAGCAGTCATTGCCCTAAAATCTCTTATAGAGGACATGGATACTCTGACTCAATGAATAATAAACTAAAGTTAAATCTTTAAAGCACTTACAAATTGGCTTGTAAGTGGGACCCCATAAACCTTGCCTCCCAGTTAAAATACTTAATATGGTCTAATATAAATTAAACATGGCCTTCAAGGGTTGAAGCTTATTATATAAGACCTAATTAGTGAATGGGGGGGAATATCTCCACTGCTTTTTGATTTAGCAGGTCAATTTATTCTATTTTTAAACCAGGGTGGGGGAAATAGTCTGTCTCATTTTTACTGTGTTTGATTACAAGTGAGAGTCTGTGTGGGGTTATTTTTTTATATCAAGGTCACTCTAAAATCTAAAGGACACATAGATCATGGAACATGGAAACATGTAGATCAACGAGGTAGATCTGTGTGATTCTAGAAAGGAGACACTGATACTTACTGCAAGGTACATGAGCCTCGAAACTTTATGTTAAGTGAAAAGAAGGTCAGACACAAAATATCACATACAAGATGAAACAAATTATGTGCAATATCCAGTATAGGTAGATCCATAGAGACATAAATCAAATTAGTGGTTATCTGGGCCTGAGACAGGAGGAATGGAGGCTACTAATGGGTGAAGTGATTCCTTTTGGGGTGACGAACAGGCTGCAGAACTAGATGAAGTGATGATTTCACAACATTATTAACATATAAATGCCACTGGTTTGTTCATTTTAAAATGGCTAATTTCATGTTACGTGAATTTTACTGCAGTTGAAATAAATAACCCAAAGGAGGCCATGGAAGAGAGCTCGTGGAAAATGGGGGACTGACTCATAGCTGAGAAACCTGGGTGTGAATGGGCTCTTGTCATTGGGATTGTGGGAAATATTAATTCCATGTTAAAGGACCACTAGAGAATCACCTCAGAGTAAGTGTTCATGCTGAATTACTGCTCTGATGTAAAACTTTTGAATAAAAAGACATTGACTGAAAGCAAATAGATTGTTGCCCCTGGAGTTGACAGATGAATGGTGAATGCACAGGCTAGTCATCAAGACTCGCGCTGCTCATGCCCACAGTCTGCACTGCGTCTCGGGGACAGCACAGCTTCTCTCATGTTTAATATTACAGAATTCAGCCATATAAAGTACATGGGAACAAGTTAGGAGTCCTTTCAGGGATTTAGAATTTGATCTCTCTCTTTTTTTTAAAGAGTGATTTTTTTTTTTTAGAGTTCTTTTTAAGATTTATTTATTTATACAAGAACTGGGGTACAGGTCAGAGGTACGGGAGGGTGAGAGAATTCACCAGAGACAGAGGGGGGAGCAGAACAGGCAGAAGGACCGAAGTACACTGCTGAGGGGAGCAGCGAGAGCGAGAGGCAAGGTCTGCTGCGCTGTGTGGGTATCTTCCCCGCCGGGCGGGAATCGAACCTGTGCTGCAGAGGCTGCGGACAGCTTCACAGTGCTGTGCTCACCCCGCTGCGCCCCAATGAGACCCTAGAATTTGATCTCTTAAAAGGTGAAAGGCAATGAGGGGAATAACACCTACAAGGTCATGGATGATCTGGGTGATCTAAAATGCAAAGTTAGTGTATCTGTTGTGCCAGCTCTGCCTGACGCGTATGTCTGGGGAGCAATACTGAGAATTTCAGCAGGAGCTGGCGCAGGAGCAGCCATTGATATCTCCATATTTGGTAGAGCCCAGAAGGTGAAATGGATCAGAGGGGATGGTCTCACGATCGTCAGCTCTGAGGCTTCCCTGACAGATATAAAATATACACCCAACAAGGACAGAAGTGACAACTGTGGTCCAGGAGGGGAGAAACGGACAGCGGGACATTGTTTTGTTTATTCCCATCAACCAAGTCAGGAAGTTCTAGCTCATCCTCAAGTTTCACATTAATTGGTAAATGTGAAAATTCTGAAAAGATACATAGATGTTTTTCTCTTATAGAAGTTTCTCCAGTGTTTTGCTCTTATCTCCAAAGATTAAGATTTTAATTCTGTGAGTTTACTATTGGGGTATATAAGATTTGAGTATGGCTTCCTAATTTCTTTTTTTTCCTTTCTTTTTTTTTTTTTTGCCAGACACAAAAGCATATATGCTATTTAATTCCATTTTTTGTGAAGCTGAAGTGTTATAGTAGTGCTACCAAAAAAACAAACATACAAATGTAAAGGGATCACATTGCAACTTTGTAAATGCAAAAAAACGTAAACAACTTCAGTGACAATGAGTAAGGCTTGGTTTAGTCAATTAGGAGGCCTCTGTTCCTTGGAATACCATGAACTGTCCCAATTTCTTCACTCCTGTAAGCACACTTTAAATCCAGAAAGACTCCGCGGGGTGTGCCAAGCCACTCCATGTTTTTCTTTCTTTCACAGTCTGGTGTTTAATCAAAATTTCCAAGGGCTTAATGTCTCTCGAAAACAATTTTGAAAACTCCATATGGTAACCACTGCTACAGGTTTTGAGCCACAGTGGGTAATAAGATCTCCCCATTAAAAAGGAAAGAAATGTTAACCATGTCTGGGATGTTGTGAAAATTGGGGAGCAAGGTGGTGGGGAAAGAAAAGAGGCCCAGGGGGGTAGGCAAGAAAGATGGTGTCAAATGAAAGGAATGTTCCTTCTAAGGGGAAGTCTGTGTCACTCTCGCCGATGTTGAAAACCCAGTGTTTTCGGAGTGGGAAAAGAATTTATTAATTTTTCAAGTTCTTTCTCAAAATAATTCATAGAATATGCTATTTTATTAAAGGCCAGGCTTACTACATTCTGCTTCCTTCAGTAGTCTCTTTTTTTTTAAAGATTTATTTATTTATGCATACAAGAGCTGGGGTGCAGGCCAGTAGTGCAAAGGGGACGGTGAGAGGATTCATCAGCCAGAGAGTGGGGAGCAGAACAGGCAGATCCACTGAAATACTCTGCTGAGGGGAGCAGCGGAGAGGTCTCTGCTGAGACAGGAGAGGTCTGTTGCGCCATGTGGGTAGCTCCCTGGCCGGGGAGCGAACTTATGCTGCAGAGGCTGCAGATTGCCTCATAGTGCTGTGCTTAACCCCTTGCACCACCAGGGAGGCCCCAGTATCATTTTTTAAGGCAAAAATAAATGGGCTAAGCTTAGGCTAACAGAGCACAGCAACAGAATGACAGAAAACAGAAGAACTAAGTCTGGGTCAGGGCGGGACAGACAGCCATGCAGTTCTCTCTCCAAAGAGCAAAGGTGTCTGAGCTCAGCCTGTCCCCTCAGGCACAGCCACAGGGGAGGGTCTCTGGGTTTCTGACTAGACCGGCCTAGGAAGGCAGCTCTTTGCAGCTTTCTCTCCCCCCTCAGGATGAGCAATGACTTAGGGGGTGCAGCAGAGCCTTCTCTTCAGAAGCCTTTGCATGTGGCTCTGTGGCGTTGGCTTCCATCTTGGGAATATTTCCGGGCAATTCTGAGTTCTTGGCAAGCCTGCAGCTCCAGATGGCGCCGGCCTGCTGAGAGCACGAGGCTCTGTGTCAACGTTGAGGATGCTGCAAGGATACATATTCATGGGCATTTCGCGCTTTTCACATCACCCTGTAAGCTGTTGAGAAAAAAACAATAAACAGTCCAACTTGAAAAAATAAAGTGGAAGCAATCAAAATAAATTATCTTCCATAGAATGAAAGTTCTTAATTGCATTCCATAGGGGAGGGAATTCGACTACTGAGGCCTCGTGGGGCCTAGTGAGGGTGTAGCAGTGGTGTGACCCGGCCGCTGGCCTCTCCCGCCTTGTATGTGGGTGACCCCCCAGCCTCATGCAGCCCGCGTGTTTTAGACAGTTTTCCTGTAGTATTATTTCTTCTACATATTTTCAACTAAGAGATGTCGATTAAAAAAAACAACAGACATCGGAAATAAGAATTAGACCCACTTGATATATAAAAAAAATAAACACCTTTTGGAGTATGAACAACTGACATTTTTGTTGCATTTTCCCAGTTTACATAAGCATCAAATGCATGACTGTACTGACTGTCAGAACAACCCATAGCATGAGTGTGGATGAGACCATCACTTATCACAGGTCGTAAGGCCCGCAAGGCTTGGTCCAGAGGCTTCTTGGGACCTCAGTGGTGGCAGGAGGCAGAAGAAGTAAGTCCTCACTGAAGCCAGACTCAGTTCCCAGATGGGCCAGTCACCCCCAGCCAGAGCCACCGCAGCAGGCTGGACCAGCTCTGTCTTGTGTTACAATCTAATAATTTTAGATCCAGTAGCAAGGGTTTTGCAGATGTCTCTAAAAAGTGAAAAATTTCAAACTCGATGGGGGGGGGGTGTTATAGGAATATGAAGGATTAACTAATTATGAGAAAAATAATCAAAAATAAAATGTAAAATATTAAGTTCATCATAGACAGTGACCGTTTACTTTTCAGAATTATGTTTCTGACAATTCAGGTTGGGGGGGTGGAGAGCAACCTCAAACAATTAGAAAATTGGAATGTTACTAAAATTAAGGCAAAGGCCCCATTGTATGGATAAATAAAACATGAAAGAAATTAAAAAATAGCTTTAAATATAGCAAGTAGGAGAAAATCACTCAAATCAGGTTCCTTCTGTGCCAGGACAGAATGCTGTAACTGAAGGGCCTTAACCTCCAATTTGATATATTGATGGTGTTAATTATCACATTGCAACATGATAAATTATAGCTTTCAGATGTCAGATATCAATGTTTACAATCAAGAGCACTGAGAAAAACAGGCATTTTTGTAGAGGGCACATCATATTTCAGTGTGGCCAACCTGGTGTAGTGTGACACAGACGTTTTCAAAATGGAATAGTTGATGTGCTATAAAGACAAAGTTCCTTCTAAACTGAGCTCCTCTTAAACTGTAAAATTCCACATTTTCCCTATTTCCTGATATCACTCACGTAGTTTCTATGCTTATTGAAAGTTCTGTATATTGTGTGTGTGTGTTTAAATATTTTTTTTTAATTTTACATACAAGAACTGGGGTGTAGGCCAGAAGTGCAGCGGGTGAGAGGAATCACCAGAGACAGAGTGGGGAGCAGAACAGGCAGACTGACGAAATACACTGCTGAGGGGAGCAGCAGTTGAGACAGGAGAGGTCTGCTGGGCCATGTGGGTCAGCTCCCTGGCCAGGGATTGAACTCAGGCCACAGTGGCTGGCGATAGCTTGACAGTGCTGAGATTTCAATCCCTGTGCCACCAGGGAGGCCCCATATTGTGTGATTTTTAAGATCTCTTTGTCATATGATAATCTTACTAATCCATAAATAAAAAAATTGCCTTATCTTAAAATCTCAAGAATACTGTTTTTTAGTAATTTTAATTTTATGTCATAATCTTTATATTTATTTATTTATTTTTGCTTTTAAATAATGGTGAAAATTGTGTGTACTATGTAGTAAAAGCACATTTGTCTACTCATGTGCACAGACTTTCTATAATTATACTTGATGATTTTCTGAAAAATTCATGGGCATTTATTTTATAGAATATGAAAACTTGTAGATCTTCATGAAAAAATTGCTCTGTATTATTGAAACATTGGAAATATTTCATTCTCATACATTATAGCTGTGAAGTTAGCGTGTAGTTAGGCAACAAGACATCACAAACTATTGAAAACCAATGGTGTGAAAAATTGGGTTAAAATCTATGTCACTATTAAATTTGGCTAGGATATTAATTTGAAAAAGAACATCCATGGAGGCAAAATAAGTCTGTTTTCACATCTTGGCAATTTTAGCAAATTATTGATGCAAAATTGACTGAAGCACAAGTTGTGAACTGATTTTAATGTGGTGCCATATTGCTCAGCAACTGGCAGCATCAAATCAAAATGTTCCTATTTCCAGGTCTGAGACAAACTCACCTGTGTTTTTTCTAAGACACTGAGTATCCATCTTTATTTGCATGTACCCACACATTTTTCCACTTTCACTGACCTTCAATCCTATCTTATCTCTCGCTTCTTTCTTTTTTAATTATTATATTATTTTATATGTTTTACATCATTTTTCATTTTTGTACAATGTATGCATTTTCAATTCGGTTATAGTCCCCGTAAAATCCCCACCACCCATTCACCCGTGAACCATCACCACGATGTGGTATATATACACAATGGCATATGGAATATGACTCAGCAATCAAAAAAGATAAACTCATGCCATTTGCAGCAACATGGATCTCTCACTTCTTTTTCCATGGAACTATTTTTTGATGCTGAAGAAAACCCTTTAGTATTTCTCTAAGTAAAGTTCTGTTGTTTATGGTGTCTCCAACTCAAGGAGTTCTGTTTTGATGACAACAGATGAAAGCTACTATGGAGAAGGGTCATCATACGTGTATTTGGATTTTCAGACTGAGAATGAAGAAGTAAAGTACTGTATGAAGAAGGAACTTAGTAAGAACTAAGAATTTGCTAAAACTCATGAATGATACCATTTACATATTCATTAAGATCTGTGAACCCTTTAGCAAGTAAATAGAAATGTATATGTGGGAACAAGATAAAATACAGTTGAAATGCCAAGAAAGCAATTCAGTTTTAAGTATCCAGAGAAGAGGAAAGCCTGTCAGAATCATGCAAGAGGTTGTCTCCCAGCTGGTTCTGAGCCAGCTCTTCAGTAACGGGACAATAATTCTCTCTGATCTCCCAGCCACACTGAAACACTCTGCACCTCAGAACTTCACTCAGTAAACTCCTATCAGTACCAGGTGGTTTAATATGCCTTTTGCAGGGGCCTCCCTGGTGGCGCAAGGGGTTAAGTCTGAACACCATGAAGCAGTCCGCAGCCACTGCAGTTCCCTGGCCGAGAAGATGACCCACAGGGTGCAGCAGACCTCTCCTGACTCGCCCGCTGCTCCCCTCAGTGGTGTATTTCAGTAGATCCACCCATTCTGTTTCCCACTCTGTCTCTGGTGAATCCTGTACACCCAGCTCTAGTATGCATAAATAAATAAATCTTTGAAAAATATGTGCTTTTTCCAGTGGTATTTAATCACTAAATTTATTTTTTCTCTTTGGAATACAAATTATTTTTCCTAAGTGTGTGGCTATCAGGTAGAGTCTAACAGGGCTTCAATTACTATGGTACCCTAGTTGGCAGCACTTTAGTCATAAGGATGAGGACGTTCTGGAACAGTAGCACCCATCAGGGTCATATAATATGGACCTTAGGCATGTTCTCCAAATAGTAGGAGCTGGAAGGCTTTTGTGCATGAACAATATTTCCTACGTCTGCTCTAACTTTTTCCTTTCCCCTTATTTCCCTTTGTCCTTATTCTCATGCTCCTCAGCCCCTGACTAGCGAGAGCGTAGGCTACTCTGAAGACCTTTAAACTGGATGATGGTTGGTGTGAATTATAGCAGTGCAGAAAATGATAAGGTTATAAAATTGTGAAAAAAAATCAATCCTTTTCATTCTGCTCTTCTTCCAAAGCCCTCTTCCAGGACCTCAGTGAGTTCTTCACAATCCATTGTCCCACTGCACACCCATATATTACAGGTCATGTGAGATTCCCTGAAGATAAAGGATCCATAGGCTTTGTTTTTGGTGTTATCATTCCTTATATTTCATCTCCATTTATAATTCACCAAAACTCACAGATTGGGTGATTTTGAACAACAACAAAAAATTTTAAATTTAATTACTAGTGCAATTATCTTGACTATAAAAGTAAGAGCTAAACATTCCATGTGTTCCAATCACTTCCTTGAAGCCACATTCCTTTCAAATTATGTGTAATTTTATACATGTAGGGACTTAAGAGAGAACAAAGAGGATGGATTTCAGTCACATACATGTTTTGTGGTTTTAGGTAATGTGATTAATATTTGGAGCACAGAAACCTGAAGGGAATCATAAATGTATACTAGCTGTGTTTAAAACACTTGCAAACCTCCCAAAAGCTATTAACATACCTAATGTCTATTGATTAAGTAGCTAAGACCCGAGCTCAGCCAGGTTTATTGGATAATAAATAAATCAAATTATTTTAAGAGCTGGGTTGCCTATTGACTATTTCTCCTGACTCTGAAATTCAGAACACTGTGAACATATATCAGTGATGACACCCACAATTATATGCCATCCATGTTCTGCGTGGGAGTGGCCTTAATGACAGCAGAGGACACCCATGGTCTGTACATCAACATAAAATCAGCGCTACACATAGATAACCTTCCTGGTTAGAGTCTTATGCCGGGATTTTTATTAAATCTTTAATCACTTAAGAAAAATAAATATGAATTTTGGAAAGTCCCTATTGAATTAGATACATATTATCTGGGAGCTTTTTCAGTATTATTATTTTCATTCTCCATATTATTCATAGAGCCCCTGGGCATAGAAGAAATAAAATACAAGGCAAATAAGTTTTGTAATAGATTTAAGGACTAGCAGTGATAAAGCCTCACAAAATCTCAACCTCAGGAGGAGGGCTCTTGGGGAAGACACCTATGTGCTTGGGAAGTCGTTAAGGAAATTTGTTATGTTGATTAGACATATAGAACACATTTCACAAAGACCTGAGAAAGTGCTATATCCACTGACTACCCCCAATAGAGACACAAAAATGATAGCATCAGGCATATTCTAACCTAACACCGGTGTACTTGTAATCAATTGTAAACAGTAGGACAATAGAACAAAAGTCAATTTTAATTCTGGTGAGATTAGTTTTTCCATTTACTCTTATGCTTTGGCTTATGATTTTTTTGAGATTTTGTTATTCTATTTTTTCTTGTTGTCCTGTCCGAACACAGAAAACTAGAAGTTAGCTATATTTGGCCCACTCTGTTACAGGGCAGGGAGAGGGGCACCCCAAAACTCCCAATCCTGCCTGCTCTAAATTGGCTCTGCCATCTGTCACGTCAAGACAAAACATACTGTAGTGTGTAAGACCTTCAATGGAAAGGAACTTCAATACAGTTGGTGTGCAATACAGAAAAGGGGAAGAATAGAGTTTCCAAATCAAGAACCCAAAGTTACTCGTCCCCTTGTGGGTAAATGTCTGGCCAAACTGGATTGGCCCACAGCAGGGCCTCTGAGATCTGAAAGCTGCCACATCTCTAAGGCACCTCCTGGTGGGGTCCCACAGAAAAGGGCCAGAAACAGCCAGACAAATCTGGGAGGAAAAGAGCAAAACAAAATCAAGATCAACGCTGCCATTGTCACCTCCCACGGGTCTCTCACCCACGTCTGTTTCAACGAGTCCAGGACCAACAAGCAAGTGCAGCTTCTTCACATGTCTCTAGGCTCCATGTGCCTCCTCCAGGTCTCCTTCTGGCTCCATCCTGCTTCCTTCCCCAGTCTCCTCTCCAGCTTCTCCTCCTCCCTGCTCAGCTTCACCTTCCCTTGGGTGGGTCAGGGAACCTGGAACCTCCCCTTTTCTTGGAGACCCCCCCTGCTACAACTCTTTCCCCTCTTATGTTCCCCCTCTGCATTGACTCTATTGAATTATTCATAATGCTATGAAAGTCTTATTGAATAGAATCTCATTTGAGTCAATGACTTGTAAGCCAATGATATTTCCCAAAATTTGAATATGTTATAATCAACTTCATTTCAGAGTAACTTAAGATTTACACTCATTATGCACCTGGGTCACATGATACAGTTTGGAGAAATGTATACATAACCTCCCAGTTTTTTCCTCCTGGTATGAAGCAGTCACATGCATCTGCTATATAACTATAATGACTGTAAACATTGGCTATATTTGCTTTATCTTATTATCACTTTGCTAAAAAGTTTAAAGCAAATTCCAGATAATTTTACCCTGAAACCATTAAACTTTAGGTATATAATATTAGAACATTTCTAACATGACGAAAACACATCATTGTACCTAGAAATGATAATTCCTTAATATTATTCCCATACCTCATCCTTCTGGAAATGTCCATGTTTTTCTTAAAAGAGATATTTCTAAATTTGATTTGCTCATATGAGCATTCAAAAAAAAAGTAGAAAAACATGTAATTTTTGTGTCTCTTAAGTCTTCAGTCTTGGATAGTCCTCACCATTTTTTTTTTTCACGTGTAACTTGTTGAGGACTCAAAGAGGTTCTCCATGGTGCTCCTTTGTGAGTCTGTGTTCTCCTCATATTGTCACCTAAGTCATTTATCCATCTCTCTTTCATAAACTGGAAGTTCAAACTAAAGCTTAATTATACTTAAATTTAAATTTTTGTAGACTGTGTAGTTGCTGGTGCTATAAATTTTGTATTGTTAGACATAATGTGATTTCACCTCTAATGATGCTACAATTAGTCACTGAAGGTGCAACAGTCTAATGACCCTTTGTAAACTTGCATTGTTGTGTTGCTTTTTGGTGGTTGTTCAAGTTAGCAAGAAATCTGTGGAATGTTAGTGATAGTTTGGCACGTGGCAAATAATCAGGTTCCTGTTTAACTCAATGAAATTAAGTATATTGATAATAGTTTTCTGAATCAATTACCTATTTAAAAAATTGCATTTGCTCGGTTAAAGTCTTTTGTAAAAAATAACTGCCCCTCACTATATTCTAGAACGATTTGCTTCTTACAGAAAAGGCAGATTAAATTCCTATTCTTCCCCCATATTTATCAATATTCATTGTAAGGCATCGGTCCTTAATTTCTTCCAACAGTTACAAAATGCATTATTGTTTTTATTCACATTGCTCATAGTAGTGGTCATGATAAAGGTATATGATTAGATGAGTGGATTGGATGAGTGATAAATATATCAACAGTATATTTAGGGGGCCAAAACCCCATGATTTTTGCAATTTCCTGGGGGAGAAATAAAGCACAATTCGTTGTCATGTATAATGATATACTAGCAAAATGAATAACAAATTGGAAGGGCTGTGATGATTTGATATTATATATGTGCATATAGGAAACATGATTTGTGTGTACATGTTCACAATTATACACATATCACATTATTTATGTGTTTATGGAAAGAAAGGATTTTTAATATTTCTGAACATTTAAGTGGAAGAAGTAATTGAACAATTAAACACTTGGTCTTTGGATCTGGTATTCAAAACACAGATTATCAACATAGAACTAGTAACCTAGTCCAAGGCAATAGATATAATTCCTTAGAAAATTATACAGATAGAGAATTGGAAAGGCACAGGGAAACTCCATTGTTTAAAATTAAGATAAAGAGATTATGCGAAAGAGACGCTGAGGAGGCAGGGGATGGAGCGCATTAGGAGCAGGTGAGTCCAGAGAACCTGAAGGGCCCGGGAGGGCTGCATGTGCCGTGTGGTTTATTCAGGGTCTGAACACAAACGTGTGATGCAGGCAGTCCCGTGGGGACTGTTGCAGGTTATTTGGGAGAAGCCACTGGAGAAGATTAAAGCAGTAGTAGTATGATCAGAGAAAATAAAGTGAAAACAACTTCAAAAATTTAGGTCTGATTAAAGAGACTGTAACAGGTGACGAGCTTATGGGAATTTTCTAAAATGGAGAAGACTTGAGTACATAAAAATGATGGATGGGAAGGCAGTATGGTGGAGGATGTGGTTAGATATACAGAAGTAACAGCTGAGAATTTCTTTGGAAAAGTCCTGAGATAATTCGCCGGGAGAATATTGCGGTGGAATAGCCATAAGCACAGCCAGAGAGATGATGAGAGAGAAGTGACAATGGTAAATGGGCACAAATAATGCTTATAATAATAAATGCAAAATGGCGCCATTGGTCACAGAGTCTGCACTAGTGGGCTAACATTCTTTAGAATCAGCTTTTATAATAGTTTTAATCGTCTGCATTTCACGCAGGGGAACAAAGGCCAAGAGAAGATGCAATCACATATTGTAAGGAAAGAAATAGAAGCTGGTCTCTTCAGCTTGATCACCTGTTTTTGCAATAAGTGTGACATGCTCAACATTCGTAGATTTGAAGATTTATGTGACAATGGTTTCTTTGTGACAATTATTTTTCGTGCAACAAAGTAGGGGAGTGCATTTGCTGGCAGAAGCTGGTGCCCCACTTTATTTTATTTTTTTTTAATTTATTTCTTTATTTATACAAGCACTGGGTACAATCAGAAGCGTGGGAGGGTGAGAGAATCCACCACAGCCAGAGCGGGGAGCAGAACAGGCAGACCGATGAAATACACTGCTGAGGGGAGCAGCGGGCGCGACAGGAGAGGTCTGCACGCCATGTGGGACCCTCAATGGACCCTCACCAGGGGAGGCCCTGGTGCCCCACTTTAAAGAGTGGAAATGGTGAAACAGGAATGTGGCCTTCCCCAGAACACATGCTCCTCCCCCTGAAAGTCTGGTATCTCCTTTGAATATGCATCATGTTTTTATTTCCTCAAGTAGCAGCTGAGATTAGAGCATGGAGAGAGAAGTAGTTTTGAATCATCCTATTTTTCATCCCCATGTTGAATATGTCAAAAAGCAAAAACAGAATCAGGAAATCAAGACTTAGGTGAGAGCACTTAAAGTATAGACCAGGTGCCCTAGATTTACAGTATGTTTATGTCCAGCTGTGTAGAAAAGGCTTGAATATATTAAATGAAGAGTATAATGGCATTTTTTTTAAAAGCCTCATTGCATTTTCTTTCCTGGCCAGATTGAAGAATAGTATGTCTGAGTAAGCCAGTTAAAGGAACACAATAATGGGAAAAAAAAGAATAAGCAAATGATAAAAGTAACAATAATAATGTTAAATAGCAAGTGACTGACACTTAACTTTTACTACATGCAAAATAGTCAAAATAATTAATATTAAATTGATTATTTCACATCTAGAGCAACCTCGAAGGATGAACATGAGCAAGTCTCAGTGAAATATATTGATGTGCAAGACAATAGATTTTAGGAAAGCAGAACATCGAGACCAGCCATGAGACATAGTGGAGGTTGCTAGAACTGTAGCAGAATGTGTTGCAATAAGGACACTTATTGTCATGATCTTGGAAGGCTGGGGATGGGAGGATCTTAAGAGAGTTGTGATTCTTTTGTAAGAACTGTGGGCACCATGTCTGTCCATTCACAGAATGCAATTTCTTCCCTACAAATGGAGATTTGGGCCAGTATAATTCAGGCAAAATTAAATAACACTTCCTAAACCTTTGTTATTTTTATTCAGTTTTAAACTTTAGAATGATAACCAAGATTTGAGAATAAATGATCTTCTCACGGTATACAGATGTCTGGGAGGTTAATTCATACATGGATGGAAAACGGCGCACTACAAATGCCTTATGAGGTGACCCACGTGATAGCTCCAGTCTTTTCTCCCGGGGGAATTAATGTCAGACTTGGCCACAGGTGGCTGCGAGTATTATTTCTGTCTGCTAATATGCATACTCTCTTCCATGATTCAGCAATCTTCCACTGTCCTCATCTAGCTGTATCAGAAGCGAGAGTGAATTGTTTCAGGGCATTATTAGTAGCTGATGAACATTAGGAATTTGCCTGAAGTTCAAAGAGAAACAAAGTTCATTGCCTCTATCGACTCATTCTGAAGTTTAGCTACTGCTTCTAATTGCAGACTGTTCCACAGTGTAATCTCCATTTCATTCCATACAATCTGCTACAGCTGACTTTTAATTGGGAACACCATCCAGGTAGTTAGACGAGATTATGCCTCCTTCTGAACAGTTTTGCTTTTCTAATTGAAGAGAACCACCTGAACGCTGAGATTCTTTCTCCCTGTGCAAAGACTCTCTGCATCACCTTCTGTTATCATGTCAGCCTTCCTGCCTGCATGCGGCTGTGTCACGGCCTTGGAAATGCACCACTTCAATTACCAATTTTTACGTTCAGTAGAACCAAAATAAAAGCTAAAGTTCCATCTTGGCTTATGGGTAAACACAGGTTTCAGCACACTGGCCATCTTGTGGAATCTACTGTTTTCTCCTCTGCTCCTGCTCTACTAAGATCCCCCCATCACCGGCCCAGACTCCAGTGTACCCCCTAACTACTCTCCATCTTTTAGAATCTGTTGCCCGGGCAGCTTCTCGATAACACCCATCGACAATTATCTTCAAATCCTCATGTACTTCCTATGGTGGTTACTTCAAAATGCTGGACAATTTGGTTCATGCTTATTACCTTTCTTAGATCCTCTGTCATGGGATTCTTTGCCCCCTTAAACTTGCCGTGTTGTTCATTTCTCAGAACTTTGCAAAAACTCATCCCCTGTCCTCTTTGGGAATCTTTGACCACAGCTATCATGCAGATCATATTATTCCTGTCACATTAAATAACATGCTATGATCCTTCCCATGTAGCCCATAGACAAGGATGTAAAATAATGGTATATCATTAATAAAAAAAGTTTAAAAATAAAGTTAAATGGACACACATAAAATAAATTAAAACAATACAAAAACAAAGCGAAAGAAATCCGTTTCACCCAACTACCATTAAACTCTTCTTTAACCCTAGTTTTATTTTTCGTTATTGACTTTATCAGAACAGAAGTTACTATTGTATGTTTATTGGATATTTATTCCAATTAGGAACAAGCAGAGTGGTTGGCCTTTTCTCAGTAATTTATAAAAGATCTTCCAAAAGCACCCAGTGAGTGTTCAATAAACAATTGAATGTGTGGAGGACCAAGATATGTGCATTACTCTGTGGCTCAGAAACTCGATAATTTTAAGCAATCTTGAAGCCACAATTTTTTATAACAATTTTATATATTTTTTTGCTGTTTTGCGGCAAAGGATGTATGCCAGATACGATAATGCCATCAATACAATTTGATGTCAATCTATAATCACTCTTCTAAAGTGGAAGAAAAAAAAGAACTATCCATCAGACTATAACTGAACTGCTAATGATGTGTATTGAATGCTGCCAAAATTGATATTACCAATTTCCTTTTCCACGACGGATGCTGAAACTTCGCACAGATATTTTAGTGTAGGGAAGACCATGTATAAGTGTGTAGCCTGTCTACTTAGCTCATATGTGTGCACAGTACTTTTTTTTTTTTCCTGTATGATGGTTACAAAGAGCTAGGCTTATTTCTAAATGGACATATGAGAATTATAAGACACTTTACAGTCTATTTTGGAAAAAAAACAGCACTTAAATATTTATGAAACCACACAGGAATTTTTAAGTCGTGGGTGAGAATTTTAACCAATTCTTTTTATTATGAAATATTTCAGATATAAAAGTTCTGATGCATAACATAACAAGTACCCATGAATCTAAGTCCCAGCTTGGGAGAGCAAAAATTATAAATAGAACAAGTCCTTTACATTTCTCTACAATCACAACCTTTCTGTAACCCTGAAAAAGTAGATGTTATTCTGAATTTGGTCTAGTCTTAAAGTCCTCCTGTTAGGGGAAAAAGGCTGTCCCAAAGCTAATTCCATACAGGCTTTGTGGACTCCACCCCCACCCCAGTGTTAGGGGGAAAAGGCTGCCCCAAAGCAAATTCCATACAGGCTTTGTGGACTCCACCCCCACCCCAGGTCAAAGCCAAAGACACTGGGAACTCCAAATCCCATCACCACCAAAGGGAAGGTGGCTGGGACCTGAGGGTGGGGTTAAGCAGCCAGGTGGATACAAAAGGCAGACGTGTGGGCTTTGGGGCTCTCTCCATTTTGGGGCCCTCGGCCAGCTCGCGGCGTCCGGCCAGCTCTGAGTGACTTTGGGTTTCCAGGTCGTCGGATCGGGTAGGACGCATTAAAGACTTTATTTCCCTATTTTCTCCCTGAGTTGTCCATTTTCCTTATTTCTTTTTCTCTTGTAAATAAACCTTTTATTAACCCTTTTGCGTGTGTCTGTAGTAGAGTATTCATAAGTCCCTTTAAAGCGCGCGGGTGAGGACCCACAGCCAGGAACCCGTTTAATATCGGGGTTGCTCTATAACAGCTCCTATCTCTTTTAGACTCTTCATGCATGCTCCAATTTACTTTTATTTTTTTAATCTCAATTTCAAAGATTTGTAAGTATTGATAGGTGGAGTTGTAGTTCATTAACATTCACTACAAGCTTAGTGACCCACATTATATATTTAGAAAACTTACCTAATTTCCTTTTTTAAAAATATTTATTAATATATGCATACAAGAACTGTGGTACAGGCCAGAGGTGAGGGGGGTGAGAGGATTCCCCAGAGACAGAGTGGGGAACAGAACAGGCAGACTGACTGAAATACACTGCTGAGGGGAGCAGCGGGCAGGTCAGGAGAGGTCTGCTGTGCCATGTGGGTAGCTCCCTGGCCGGCCGGGGATCAACTCACGCTGTAGAGGCTGTCGACAGCTTCATAGTGCGGGGTGCTTGACTCTTGAGCCACCAAGGAGGCCCCCTTATCTAATTTCCTAACTAAATATTAATGACAATCTAGATTGTCCTTCATTTTCACTGTTACACTATTTCACTGTTGCTGTTAGTCACTGTGCATGTTTCACTCACATTGCCAGGAGATTCCCTAGGATGCACGCTTAGCAGAGGGGTCTTTTCTTGTCATTGCTAACTTGCTCTCCAAAGTGATTGTCCAATTTACACCTTCAACAAAAATGGGGTAGATTGTTCTCCCACATTCTTGGGAAACTTGTGATTATTATTATTTTTTTAATTTTGGCCTAGCTGACGAGTTTGAAATGTATCTCTATGATTATAATTTCTATGATCTCCAATGCCAAGGAAGTTCTTTGGTGTGTATCTGTGTGCTTACTAATATGTCTTTCTTATTTTTACATTTCATATTTACATGTTAATTCTATATCAATTTACCTATCTTCTACATTAGTTTCCAGAGTTGTTTACATTTTTGAATAACAACATTTTGTTCAGTAGTACTGTAGATAGCATCAAGTCTGTGAGTTGCCTTTATTATTAAAGTATTTTTGAATAACACAAAGTTTTAATATAATGGAATTAAATGTAACTTTTTTTTTTAAGGTTTATTTTTTTATTTATTTATACAAGCCCTGGGTACAGTTAGAAGCGCGGGAGGGTGAGAGAATTCACCAGAGCCAGAGCGGGGAGCAGAGCAGGCAGAAGGACCGAGGTACACTGCTGAGGGGAGCAGCGGGAGGCAGGAGAGGGCTGCGTGCCATGTGGGACCCTCGTTCTTGGAGGCAGGGGATCGAACCGGTGCTGCAGAGGCTGCAGGCAACTTCGCAACCCAGCACTCAACCACTGCCCCACTAGGGAGGCCCAAATGTAACCATCTTTATTGTGTATGTGCACATTAAAAAACTTTTCATTCTTGTTTTTTTCAGTGTTGTTGCATGTGGTTAACATCGTCCTGGTTTATTTTTTTTTACCCATTTGCAATGCCTTTTTTCTTGTCTTTCAAATACCATATATATGTGTATGTGTGTGTTTATCTATCTTGTGTATTTCCATTTATTTACCTTTGCATAAGCCAACATTTAATTAGTATAGTTTTATATATAGTATGGATATCTGAAAATACATAACATTAAATTTTCTTTGAAATTAATTTCAATATTTTTAAGTCTTTGCTTCCCCATATGAGTTAATAAATCAACTTTGCAAATTCCACTAAAGTGATTTTATATATTTTTCTGTACATTTTTACATTTTTATATTTATTCATTAAAACTATATTAAATTTAAATGGCTACATTTTCTTTTCATATTCTTATTAAATTTGTGTGTGTGTGTGTGTGTGTGTGTGTGTGTGTATAGTTTGCTACACTATCATCATTTTCAACGGTTGGCCCATATAGTCACTTCAGTTTTCAATCTCGCATTTTATGTGACTAATTATAGTTTGCAATTTCCTAATCTTGACATTTTAACTTATTTTTGTTTATCCTCATTCCATTTACTTGTGACCCCAGTGCACTGCTGTAGAGCAATTGTAACCTTAGATTTTCAGGACTGATTACTGGTTTAAGGTTAGTGTCTAGCACAATACAACACACTCCAGTATAATACAACATAATTTGGTGGGGTCTCTGTGTGATTAAATGATTTTCTTACCTGACTATTTTGCTTAAATTGTTTCATTTTCTTTTTCTGTTACGAGTTGGAGTGGAATTTTATTCCATTTTCCCCACCTTTATTATTATGGCCATAGGAATTTCCTCCTTTATCCTATTATGGTGCTGAATAATTTTAATGGATTCTCTAATAATGAATCTTTTCTAATTTTTTTGTAATTTCTCCAAATTACATCTTTATTGATTTAAAAAACATGCAAATCACAAGACTCAATTTATGAACTTCATAGTTGCAATCATTGCCTCTGAATTATTGAATAATATTAGCATGGATTGTCTTTCATTAAAGTCTCTTGGAGGATTTTCTTAGTAGTATTTTACTGGATATAAAGAATGAATTGGGAAACATTCATTCTTTATATTCAACTGTAGAATATAATAACTCGGATTTATATTTTCCTTGGATGGTTAGTAGGATTTTCCTGTATAACTATGCAGGGTGGATGTTGTGTATTTTTTTTTTTTAATCTACTGGGTTTTAAATTGATCATTCAATTAATTTCTCCTTGAATCATTTAAACTGAGTTCAGTTTTCCTGTGAAATTGTTCATGTCATCATAGGATACACATATTTTGCCATCAATTTGATCATAGTTTATTGTTATTTTCATCTTCACTCTAATTGTACCTGCACCCATTTCATTCCTAGTAATGATTTTTGTTCCTTCTCCCCAGTTCTCTTTTATAAAGATAAATCTCAGAGGCTATTTAAATTATATTTTTTAAAAGAACTGATCTTGGTTTTCTGACTGCTGTTCTATTTGATTGCAAAATGATTGAGTTGTGGGAATATTCTGAGGCATGTTTTAAGGGTGTGTCTTAAAAGAAACAATATTTAGCTGTCATCTGTTTATATTTGCCTACTTACCTACATCTCTCTCTCTCTCTCTCTCTCTATCATCTTTCTATTGAACAATCAATCATCTATCTATCTATCTATCTATCTATCTATCTATCTATCTATCTATCTATCTATCTATCTATCTACCTATCTATCTATCTATCGATCATCTGTCTCTATCTACCTATTTAACTTACATTCAACTTTGATTTCCTGGGCCAGGCCCTTGTGTGGTGTCTGTAGGTGTGTGTATGTTTCTTTTTAAACCTGATATGCTTTAGGGTAGACTAGATTTTATTTTTCACATAAAAGCACAGACTTTATTAGAGTAATTTCCTTTTTGCTGATTATCCTTAGTCTATCCTTCCATTAGTAATGGAGCCTGTGAAAGTTTCTGTCTTATCTGGGGGCATTGATTGCACTGTATTGTGGGTACCTAAAGTCTTATCACCTGTCTTAAGGCAAACATTAAACCCTCAACTTGTAAGTTATGGAGATCATAAATTTCCAAAGAGCAGATGAAGAGTGAAAATATTCTCTGTAACGTGGTTTTTAAGTCTCATTGTTTTTGGACTTCAGTCATTTCTCATGGTTTTATTGTAACCTCTGTTCATTTAAAAGATGCTTTTTATCATTTTCCTATGTGTCTTGTAGAAGAATATTTAGACTGAACTATCATCCACGTTGCTAAAAATTGTATTTGGCTTACACTTAATTATTGGGTTTCTTTTCCTATGTAAATGAATATGAAGTGCCAAACATCAGTAAATTATAATTATAATTTTTATTTTAGTTTCTATTTTAACCTGCTATTTTTCATATAATGGGCATTATTCTCTAATGTTCCATTAAAAAAACCTCATTTTGTTCCTCTATGATTTTTGCACATAATTTCATATTACATTTTGTTTTTTGGCTGATTTGTTGTTTTGATCACTTCATATTAAATCTCATGCTTAAATTTAGGTTCACATTATATAATTTATGATATTTCCACTGCTTTAGTCTCAGCATATGTCATAGTACATCCCCACCCCCAAACACACATGCAGCACACGTGCACACACACACAGAGTTTCATTTATAGGTACTGTTAGAGTATGTTGCTCAGTGATATTCCTGGGGATTTTACAGACCATCACTCAGCTGGCTCATTTTGTGCTGTACACTTATCACATATCTTTGTGTCACTACCTCTGCACTGAGTTAGTTTATAAAAGAAGTTTTACACATGTGCTGTTTTATTTTAAATAGTGGGAATACGCCAAACACTGGAGTTCCATGGTCTGCTGCTGCTTTTTTACGTGATTAAAGATAATTAACCTTTCATTCAGGCAGCTTTTCAGTTTATTAGAAGCCTGACTCTTGGAATTTTATTATGTTGTATTTTTTTCAGCATTGCAAGTAAAACATAATATTCCCATCATAAAATTCTTCTACACATTGTTAGAATAATCCTTAATCTGCATGCATTAATATTTTTCTGATTCATACCAAGTTTTATTACATGTGTCTATACTTACAAACTCACTTTTCAAAAGTAACACATTGTTTGGTTAAAAACTCATACTTTCTTCCATTTTCTTTGGTTGAAATTTTAGATTCACTCACTGTTTTCTCCGTTATTACTCCAGGAAATTTCAAATTTGATCATGTCACTATACCCGAGTTGCTTTCAATGCCACCTCTTTTTACAGCACTGAAGATTCCATCTCAGTCTATCTGGGGTATGGCATATCAGTCTTCACTTTCAGTGAACATTTGGATTATTCCAAGGATGATGTTTCATGTTAACACTGCACTACACACAAATGGTGCAGAAATCTTATAATGAATAGGGATTTGGATTGAAACTTAGTGGAACCTGCCAATAGTAATGTAGAAAACATTGAATAAAGTCATTGGGTAACCAGTACTTGCTAGCAATTTGTAAATGTGACACTTTTCTAACTTAATTTGAGTATTATTGAAGTGAGCATAGACATAAATGAGAGATTATGCACTCAGTTTTCTCAGCATTATTTTTAATACATGAGTGATTCCATTTAAGTTCATCAATTTTGCAAGAATAACTTCACAAAACCAAGAATAACTTTAAAATATGCTTAAATATTAACTTTGAATATGTTTTAGTATTTAATAATTCATTTTTAAAAGAATAGAAGCTTTATTCCTTTCTTATTTTCAGTACTTTTGAGAGTTGTCAATGTGTACTTTAAGTGATATAGAAAATGAATTGGATTATAAGGAATTAATTTTGCATTTATCTATCAGCAAAAGTGGGTATTAAACCAAAAACAACAAAGACAACCCATCTTTTAATCAGTCTTTTGTGGGGATACTATTTGAGTCAGAGGATGGGTTCTGAGAATCACCCAGCTGTAAGCAGTTACTTCCAAAATTGCTTCACAAGCTTCTTTCAAACTTCTTCTTAAATAGACTGGGAAATTGGAAGGAAATCATGTTATTGATTCTATGTTGTGATTTTTTTAAAGCTGTTACTATAGATTGAATGTATGAGTCACAGCGAAATCCGTATATTGGACTCTAACCCCTGTTGTGATGGTGTCTAGAAGCGGGGCCTTCAGGCGGTGATTACATCACGAGGGTGGAGCCTTTATGCAGGACACAAGTGTCCTTAAATAAAAACACAGAGGACTCCCTTATTCCCACCATGTGAGGGCACATCAGAAAGATGTTAGCTCTCGCCACACACTAATGTCCCAGCCATTTGACCTTGGACTTCACAGCCTTCGGAACTATGAAAATTAAATTTATGTTGTTTATAAGCCACCTGGTTGATGCTATTCCATGACTACAAGCCAACTAGACCAAGACAGATGGCATTGCTCACATTTCCTCACGTACTTACATAATGAAAACATTGTCCCTCGGCAAATGATGGTTCATTGGTTCATTTTAAAAATTTAGTATTTATAAACACTTCATCATTTTGTTTGCATTTTGAAAAGCCTGCAATATGCTATAATTAATAAACTATCCAGATTGGGTTAAATCATTTAATTTTTAAAACAACTTTGTTCGTTGTTATAAATATGTTAATAAGTAAACTAAGATCAGACCAATTTAATGACATTTTCTGTAATAAACATGAGTGTCATAGCTCAAACCAGAGTATTTGACAAGTCAAGTGAATTTTCTAATTGCCAAAGTATATTTATGACTGAAAGGCAAATATAAGTGAACAAATGTCAAATATTTCATTTAGTTGATTTATCAATGGGGAAACAACTTAGATGTTACAATTAAACCAAGGAGCATTAGACAAATAGGATACAGAGTAATCTAACTAATAAATATTGGGGGAAAGGTTGTCTAATATTGGATTTAGTAGAAAATGAGCTAATATTTAGTAGGAACATAAACCACAGTTTCTGGAGTTAGCTGTTTCACCAAAGATTATTCACGTCTCTAATAGGTCAAAAAATGTGCTAGTTCATGTCTGCCACTACACAATTGGAAATTGTCCAGGAAAAGGAAAAAAAAAATTGAGGGCCTCAATGGTGGCACAAGGCAACCTATGAAGCTGTCTGCAGCCTCTGCAGCATGAGTTCAGTCACCGGCCAGGGAGCTACCCACATGGCGCAGCAGACTTCTCCTGACTCACCTGCTGCTCCCCTCAGAAGTGTATTTCAGTTGATCTGCCTGTTCTGTTCCCCACTCTGTCTCTGGTGACTCCTCTCATCCCCCACCTCTGGCTTGTACCCCAGTTCTTGTATGCATATATAAATAAATCTTTAAAAAAAAATAAGCCCAACATTGTCCTTTGGGGAAGTCTGGTAATCTCTGTCTACTTCCAAATATTGGGCAATATTTTGACACAATATATAAAGTTATTTCAATTGGGTTTTGGACAGATTGTATAGTAATTTGGATAGTCTTAGCTGGGGGAGTATCTCTTCTCATTTTTTTCATTTAATAGATGGGGAACCTACAGCTCTAAGAAATGTAATGACTGAATATCAGTAGGTGTGGGCAGGATGAGAACTGGAATCCTAAAGCAATGCTAGTACCTTTCATACTGAATGGATATTAACCTGTCACATTACCTGCCCAATTTCACTGTCAGTTGTTGAGTATGAAGGTTTGTGCCAGAATGTTTGAGCCAACAACATAAAACAAAGAACAAACAAACAAAACCCAAAAAAAATACTTCCCTTTTATAACTACACTCACTTCATCATGCTTTAAAATGGATCCTAAATGGATGTAAGGACAGGGATATAAGCAGTGATAACAGACACACCTGAGATAGAGTGAGAATGTGATTGTGTGAAGAGGATGCATCATTTTGTTGTAGAACACCGAAACTAAGGGAGCTGCCAGCTGTGCTTTCAAGTCCTTCCAGGGTCTCTGTACAGTATGGTAAAAGGCATTTTAAGACTATAAATTAATAGGTGGCGATGGCCCTCAGGATATACCCACAGTCCTCTTGTGTAACCGAGTCAAGACAGATTCAAGGTCGGGAAACAATATATACTATATATATATTTTCCTGATCCTCTTGGCTCGCTCAGCCTGCCTTGCTGTCAGGCTTAATTCTTCTCAATCATCCCTCAGCTCACCTTATGTCTCAGGAAAAAAAAAAAAGTTTTAACAAGTAACATTTTATTTAGGAAAAAAATCCCTACAGCAATAATAGCCTCATGTTGAGCTGCGTCTTGTTCATGTGAACAGACTCTTTGGCTTTTATAGTTGAGGTCAGTGTTGGGAAGAGTAGGTTTCAAATCTTTGTAAATTAATCTCTGTGGAATATCTATGCAAATTCTACATGCCCAGATTTAAAGCATAAATCAGGGGTTTTGATTTCTCCCTATGTTTGCAAAACTTAACGTGAATGTGAATTTAAGAGTGGAGAAGTTGCAAATGGTGACATCCGCATAGTTTGCCACCCCAAAATACCTATTTGCCTCTTGTCTGTAAAAGCATATCTTTACCTTAATTAGAAAATACATTTTTCCCCTGTAGCTAAGCATGTGGGCTCATGTAACCAGAAGCAATCTTTACTGCAAATGGTTACAATATCTACCTTTTCATTGAGTAGATCAAAACCTTACATCTTCTACATTTCAAATTAAAATTGGGGTACAAATACCTGAAAAAGTTAATACCTAACTGCATTTTTTTTAAATATGCATGAAATCCTGTTAGTAGAAATACAATAGAAAGGCAGGTAATGAAATCTAGAGGAAAAAGTGCAGTTTTCACATATTTAACAGCTGTATTATTACTGTTATTTATAAGACATCTATCTCCTTGAGAATATAGACTATTGCTAATAATTATAATTGATTCATGAGACTGTAAACGTAGAGTATATAACCAGAACACTAACTTTTTAGTGTATTTAGTATGCTTATCAGTCTTCAAATTCCATGTGGTGGTTTTTTTTTTTTTTTTTGATTTTACAATTATTCTTGTCTTTACTTCAGTCTGATCTGCCCTACTCCCTTCAAACCAAGAGTATAAGTTTATTCTTCAAGTTGAGTCATCTCTTCAGCCAGATAAGAATTGTGGCAAGACTGGGAAGTAAATATTTCTTTTCTGATTCTCACTACATTATAACCCTACCTACTCAATCAGCAAGAATTTGTATTTAATGTAGTTACCCATCATAGCATATGTGAGTTATTTATTATGATAAATTTATTTTTATAAAGAAGTTGACATTAGCAATAATATACTTCTAGTTGAGGATATATAATAATTTTCTTCATACAACCATGTTTGTTTTATGGCTTTTTACTTCTGCACTTAAACAAGACAGCATGGAAAATAAGGTTTATGAATCCATACTTTATCATACTCAAAGTGAATTAGTTTGGTCCATAGGACAATGTGCATAAAGCATTCTCTCATAAGAAGTGGTTATAGCTACAACTTTAATATTATATTTAGTGTTAGAATTTTTTTTTTAAAAATTAGGACAGGATGCACTCCTTGGTACATAATAGGTGAATGAGCCATTCTGCCTTAGTAAACAGATGTGTCCCTTATCTGTACCCCTCAAGAACTTTATTGGGACAATTTTTTTGAACTTTTATGATTACAGAAAGTAATAACAGAAAGTAATAAAGTTATATTTATTAATACTCTTTTTATTTGTTTATTATTGAACATTTAAATAAAACACACCTTACCAGATTTCAGTTTTATAGCTTTACATCAGAGTGCATAACCAGGGGTGAGATTTCCAATATCCTAAGGGAGGAGACCAACAGGTGGCATATATTGTTGCTAAGAAACAGAACAAAGTGCCGTCTCTTCAAGTAACCGCATACCACAAAAGCAGTAGTGTTATACATGCATATTTTCCATAAATACAAATCCAAAAATGCAAAAGCAATTAAAGCATGAACAACTTTCTAACAATCACCCTTGAACAAGCTCCAGCACCCCCATTATGTCATTTTTTTTTCTATTCTAGGCCACTGGTGTTTCCCAGGGTATCATCATACTGATTAGTTTATTCTCAGTCTTCATGTTATTCTGTTTGTTGCTGACATTAATCAACCTCTTTATTGAAATATTTCCTGAGATTTTGTGATGCTACATTCTCTTCATTCTAATTTTCCTACTTCTCCTTTTTCTTAGACATCATTTTAAGATCCTCCGCTTCCCAGAAGCTTTTCCTTTTCTTTTGCTACTGGTTAGGTCAGTGCATCCACGACCTAGAATGGAACCGCTCCCAGGAACTGTAGCTAGCCAGAATCTATCCAGGACCTACAGTCAAAAGTTCATTCTTAATTACCAATCTCTTTTCCTTCCTTCGACCATGTTTCTTCCCATTCATGATGTTCTTTCAAATGTTCTTTCAACATTTCTGTTCAATATGTCATTAGAATATGCACTTATCTTGTTAATCCTATAGTCATTAGATTTCAATGATGCAACTTACCTCAATGGTTAAATTCATAGAAGGATAGAGAGATGACAGATCAAAAAGTACATGGATGTTATGATTGGTTTTATGTAGATATGCTAAAATTTTTACAAAATATTAAACTACATTATTCTCAATAATTACATAGCTCTAAATATGAAAACCACTTTTAGAAATCATTCTTTAACTATATGGTAAATTCAGTTTATGATACACATTCACTATGAACAGGTGGTAATTTCATATGTAAAATTTGTGGATGCAAGCATAGTATTTCTATTACCCAGGACTTGTTTTTGAAGCTAATGTCCAGTGGTTCTTAAATAGCATTCTAAATTACTCTGCAAATCACCAATAAAAGGATGGAAGATGACTTCATAGACATAAATTATAAATTTGTGATATTTCAAATATGTAGCATTTGCCTTATACGGGCAACTTTAATGTTAACACATTTAAACAAAAATAGAGTTATTTCCATGCATATAAATTGACAAATTACTTTCTGACACATTTAATTTACAGCAGTCCTGATATAAAAGCGAGAAATGTGAATGTCTCTTTCTTCCTACTCTTGAATCTGCATAAAGATTAATCTTCCTGCGAAGCAAAGCAGAGGTATCAATCATTCATGCCTCTAAATGTCAGATGCTAAGAACACACCATGCAATAAGATTTTATTCTTTTGTTGTTTAAAATAAAATGAATTTCATCTCTTAGAAAAAAGAATAAAATGAAAACATTTTAAAATAGCAGTTCTCATTTAGAAAAGTCACTTAAAGTTAAGATAATTGCTAACACAGTACAGCAATTCCTTCTCCAAAAAAATAAAAGATATATATTAATTCTATTTAAATGGTGCTTCTTTAAATATAAATTTTGACTCATTATAGCAAGATTCCTTGCACATTTGGGTTGACCTCCCTCTTTGATCTTTCATCTCTTTACTTTGGAACTTTAGAGCAAATTTATATATTTCACTCTCTGTTCTTACCTGTGAATAAGGCTTGGCAAATATTTTATTGCTTCTATAACCAATGATACTGGCTAGTTTTCCTTTGATGCTTTTAGTGACTAAGTAGGAGCTCACCCAGGGTTTATCATTTTACTGATGTGTCACTTCAAAAACTGCCCTTTCTTCATCTTCATGGAGAGCTCTTAATGGGGAACTCTACTTTGATGTGACAAAAAGTCAAGATCTTGATTATTGGTGACTTTTAAAGCAGTCAGAGCACTTTTCTTGGGCAAACAATCTTTTGCTAAATCTGGCAACTTAACTTTAACATAAGAAATTATATTGCCTTTTAATTTTTTTTCTTTACCACGTTTTCATGGAGGAATAATCTTCTATAACATAAGTCTAAATTATGGCATATATTATTTATCTAAAATAGATTGATAATGTGAATTTTAAGACTGTCTTGAAAAAAGGAGTTCAAACATATTATGACCTTATTTTTGTTATTGTTATATGTGTCTCCATAAGTAGAAAATATCTGGATATAGTATAATTTCATATATCTAGTAGTATCATGCTGATCTCTTATGAAATGGGAAACTTTGCGATTTACAATAAAGTAACCCTAAGTCCAATGCAGGTCTTTTCCTTATAAGTTGACTCTGCATAAAACCTGGATATGATACAAAAGCAACAAGCACTTAACCCACAAGGAAGGACAGTTGGTGTTGCAAAATAATATGAACACATTTTTCATCCAAAAGTGGAAGTGAATGAATGCATTTATTTCATAATGACACTTGACTATTTAAGGTGAACTAGTACAGGCCTACGTGCAAATCAGCTCTGACTGTCATTCTGTAAGAGGAGCAGTGACGGTGGGTGTAACTCCAATGGGGCGAAGGAAGAGCCAACTCTGTGGTGGAAGGTGGAGATTTTCAGACTCCACTCCTGAGTGGGAGAAAGCACAGGAGCTAAAGCTTTTGGTAGAGAAATCCACTGGGCATTTGGGAGTCAAGCAGCTGGGGGTCTTGGTAGTTACGATGTTGGGCTTTGGCAGCCAAACCTCTGGTGCAGAGGGGTGTCTGCAGGGACCTCGAACTCTGCTCAGCCGACGATATCCGTGCAGGACAGACGGCATCGGGCCCTGTGCCACCTGTGAAGACCCTCCCTCCCTTCCCCTCTAGCCCCACCCCATTTTCTCAGTTCTTGTGTAAATAAATCCTGTCACTGGTGTTTCATACAATGGCTGCTTCTGGGTAGTGTCCTGTAGTCATAAGCACGGGAGTAAGGACCTGGGAACTGGCTCAAGTCCATAAGGCATCAGACAGTACACCGAGTTACCTGTTCTATGCCTGTGCATTCGGTACTGAGTTACCTGTTCTATCTCTGCAGATTCGACATTGGGTTACCTGTTCTATGTGTGCAGATTCTACACTGAGCTACCTGTTCTATGTCTGCACATTTGATGACACTGTGTTATTTGTTCTTTGTCTGCAGGAACAGCATTCCCTATGCCACAAGTTCTTCGGTTAACCTGAAGATCTTGAACTTCAGACCATTCCTCCCAGTGACCTGATTCCTGGCTTCTTAGCCTTTTTACTAAGCTGTTGGAGATTAAATCTGTTAACAGCACTGTAATGGAACCTCTTCTTCAGGCTTCCTGTCACCACCAAGTAGGAAAGGGAACTTAGAATCTACTTGTAATTGTATTTCTCAATGGTTTTAATTCATGATTAACATCTCAAGATGGTTTTGTTGAACTTTAGTCTGTGCGTTCAATTATACAAATAGTTATTGGGTATCTATTATGCATAAGGCACCATGTGATACAGTGATTAAACAAAACAGATATATTCCCTTCCTTTTGAAGCTTGTAATTTAGTAGGAAAGAAAGTGATTTATATAGAATAACACTTTTCATTATAAGAGAGTAACTTGGGTTATAGAAGAAATTCAGAATGTTATTCACTCCTGAAATGATAGAGCATTTCACAAAACTGAATACAAGTTTTGTTTTGCTTGTTTTCATGCACTGACCTTTACCCTCCCTTGCTACCTTTATGAAACATAACTCTAGCCCTCCACTGGGAGAATCACTATAATTAGTGATGTGTGTGTGTGTGTGAGTATAAAAATATGACTCTGAGTGTCTCCCAGGCAAGAGCTAAATTGAACCATATAATAATATATTTCGGTCCTTAAGGTATGGAAAATAGTTACCCCGAACGTCATTCCAGTTTGAAATGTTTACAAGTGTACAGAAGCATTGTGTATACACGACTACAATAAAATTGGTGATCTAAAACTCAATAACTAAATGCAACTAGTTTCAAAAGAGAGACTTTTCTTGACATTATCTTTATTTCAGCAGTTCATATATGACTGCCAAGTAGATGATGTGTATTGTTGCTCTACATATGCCAAGGCAGATTGAGTTAAAAGGTAGGGATGGGGCATTATTTACTGTCTCTTAATTTACACTTTTGTTCAATAATCGCTTCACATGTTTTATATTTGATAAAGGCATGCAATGAAAATATAATATAGATAAACCCAATAAATATATATTTAAAGAAACACTGTCAGGATTAGCTGCACACAGATAACGTTTAATTGAAATTATGTTATGTTAGAAGTGCCTTAAAGTAAAAAGCATTTGATAACATGTATAAAAAACGCTACAACCTGTTAAGTGGTTCATACCCCAAACACTGCTGATTGTAATAGACACCATGAATAGGGCTAGGGTAATAAGAAGCTGATATTGGTAAAATAACATACAGGTACTCTAACTGATGAGATTATTGCTCCTTTATAGTACAATTTACAGAAGAAACTTTTGTTCATCATGTAATACTCAAAATTTTCTGTTCTCTGTACTAAAAGGCCTAAAATATGTGTTTAGGTGTTCAAATTCTGGATTTACTATTTATTTGAACACTATGTGATGTCATGTGATGTCGAGACAACAAAGACCAATTGTGAATGTGAGTAAATAAAATACTAATACAGATTGTAGGGAAAAGCAAATCCAACTTCAAGGGCGTATACAAGAGAGACAACTAAACCAAACTGATATAAAAAAAGGCAAAGTAAAATGACCAAGCCAGAAGGGAGATATAAAAATAAAGCACAGTAAATTTTAGACAGCGTATACTTTAAATTATAAAGAAAAATGGGCGGACCTTTCGATTTCATAGTTAATGTAGAAAGAGATTATCCATAATATGCTAGATGTTACATTCACTTCTAAACCATGGACTATAACTTCAACATAAAGAAAGGATACTGTTGAAAAAATAATAACAAAAAAATAACATGATGAAAATAGCTGTAAGACAATTAATTGATAACTTATCTTTAGTCATTCACAACGCACAATAAATAAATGATGAAATGACACAAAATTGTTTCCAGATAAGAGAAACATTTATCAGTCTATATTTTCCATAACTTCTTTTCACATCTATGAAAATGTTAAAGATGTTATGGGAAAGGTAGACTTCTACAAACCAGAAATAATATTACTAAAGAGTATAAAAATTCATGGTGCCTTAATACTAGACATAAAGTGCAAACAAGAGCAATGAAAATTACAAGAGCAATCCAAAATATAAAATGACTTTTATTTATTTTTTATTTTTTATTTTTTTTTTTTTTTTTTTTGATAGAGGCATGCTTTATTTATTTTTTTTGTTTGCTGGTTTGCTTGTTTGTTTTTGTTTATACATGCACTGGGTACAGTCAGAAGCGCGGGAGGGTGAGAGAATTCACCAGAGCCAGAGCGGGGAGCAGAGCAGACAGAAGGACCGAAGTACACTGCTGAGGGGAGCAGCGGGCGGCAGGAGAGGTCTGCGCGCCATGTGGGACCCTCCTCCAGTGGCCGGGGAGCAGCCGGGGATCGAACCGGCGCCGCAGAGGCCGCAGGCAGCTTCGCAACCCAGCGCTCAACCGCTGCGCCACCGGGGAGGCCCATAAAATGACTTTTAAATCATTATTTTGGATCAGAGAAAACAAAAATGTTATTATCGAACATTTTGAAATTAATAATAATTTAAATATTATAAATAAAAACTAATAAAATCCATCTAATAACACTTGTGGCTAAATTTGCTATATGTCAAATAAACATAGCCACAATTTATTTAACAGTGAGTCCAGTATGTACAGTTCTAAGCCCGATGTCATCAAATGTCTTTGTCCAGGTTTACTTGCTATTGCAACTAATTCTTTTTGTTATTTAAAAGCATGTTTCATAAAGCTGAAAGTTAAATTATAGGAAATTAAAAAGTAGAATGTTTGTTTCCTGTTTAGAAATGTTTGAATTCACACATGTAAACACACACAAATAATATTACTGAAGGTAAATTTCAGTTACTTCAGACTGTTTTGAAATTCAATGACAGTAGGTTTTGAAAAGCTGTTTGGTTGAGGGCCTCCCTGGTGGCTCAAGGGGTTAAACACCGCACTATGAAGCAATCTGCAGCCTCTGCAGCATGAGTTCGATCCCCAGTGGGCCAGGGAGCAACCCATATGGCACAGCAGATCTCTCCTGTCTCTCCTGCTGCTCCCCAAGGCAGTGTATTTCATCAGTCTGCCTGATCTGCTCCCCACTCTGTCTCTGGTGGATCCTCTCACCCTCCTAGCCCACATCTCTGGCCTGTACCCCAGCTCTTGTATGCATAAATAAATAAATCTTTTTTAAAAATTGGTTGAAATAAATAGATTTTAAAATTAAGTGAAGGGTGTCACATATTCTGACAGTAAGATCTCAGAAACTATGTGCACATTACCATTTCAGAGGGCAAAAGCTGTAATTCCAGCAAAATCCCATTTCATATTTTAAGAAATAGAGTAAAATATGCTACAAGTTCACTTCATTACAGTTCACTGTATCATTTGCAGACATATTAGGAGTTATTGTATAAATGCCTTTTAGAAGTCATGCTCGAGAGTCTTTATGGCTCACTGTAGTCTTTCAACTTTAACAAAAGCAGCATTATTTTTGTTACTTAGCAAAAAGCAATTTAACTGGTGAAATGGTCTCTAATATGCCATCAGCATGTAATTACTGATGTTTAGCAGTCTATTAATATATGACCATCCTTTAATTTAATAAACTACTTATTAAAAAATCTAAGTTTCCAAAATGGAACTTTTAAAAAAATAAGGCATTTTTGTATTGTGTCTTGGGAGTTTTTCTTCCCAATATTAATTATTTCTGGATTTTACAGTACCTTGGGCTTGTGGGTGTCTTTTGTGGTTGTTTGTTTTCTTCTTTTTAGCTCTGGGGAAATAATTCATCTTTTATTAAAGCAGTATCAAGTTGAAAACAAAGAGGCTAAAAAGAGTTATGCTCAATGCAGCAGAATGCAAACAAAATGGGAGAAACAAAGTTTGAAAAAAATATATTCAATAACCACACAGTACTTTATTAGAAGAGGCATGGGGAAGTATCACAAAGGAAAAAAGAAAGAAAAAGATACACAAAATTCACCTCTTTTAATAGAAATGTAGGGCCAATGGAAGTTCTCACAGGAGATATATCAAGGATCCATATTTAGAGTGTAGACGTGAAAAAAGATGAAAGTTTATCAAAAAGCTGTAAAGCAAACGTCTCACATTTACTTGAATGTTCTAGCTACTTTATTGTGAGTACAGATTTCTAGTTCTTCCTGAATTCTCTGTGCTTGGCTATAATTTCAGCATTCCCTTCATGTTTAGCTCAAATATGAAACTCCTTAGCATAAACCATCACATCAATACTCCAGCTTTCTGGTTTTATTACATTCATTGTATGTAGAACAGCCATATTTCATAAATTCATATTTTCTTGTGTTCTTGAGCACATTAATAATACATATATGTGTACTTATGTTCGCATGTATATGTGTTTTATTGCAGCAATACTGGTTTACAACACTGTACCTGATTCAGAGTTATAGGAGCATATCTTTTCAGATGTATGTCACTCCATATGTAAAACACTCTGTGACACGGACATGCTGATATCATCTTGACACTGGTTAATGCATTTCTTTGTGGATTCATTTTCAGTGGCAAGAGGTACAGAACAGACTACATCAAACTAAAAGGCTTCTACCCAGGGAAAGAAACCATCATCAAAGCAAAAATGGCAAATTACCAGATGGGGGAAAATGTCTGCAAATTATATATCTGATAAGGGGTTAATATCTATAGAAAGAACTAATACAACTCGACAATGAAAAACAGCCCTATTGAAAAGTGGGCAGAAGATTTAAATAGTCACGTCCCCAAAGAAGACCTACAGAGGGTCAACAGGCACATGGAAAGGTGTTTATCATCGCTTGTTATTAGGGACACTTTAAATACAAAAAATATATAAATTGTCATAGAAATGTCCATATATATGAACACATGAATATATACATATATGCATGTATGGTGATCTATATCAATGATCATCACAGACAAATCACTGTAACAATGATTTCTGGGGAACTTTATTACTTTTAATTTCTCATTGTTTATTCTGGTGTATCTATTTCTAGGAGTGAAATTTTCAAAGAAAGGAATTTAAAAACAGCTGATTATTTGTTAGAAGAGTATCTGAGTTTAGATAAATTTCTGTTGTTTATATAAGCAAAGAGTTCTCCAAAAGAAGATGGATGTGAATTAAAAAACTGCAAACAAAAGACTCCCTTTATCCCCTTTATTCTAGACAATTTAATTGAACTAGATTTAAGGTGTTTCCAAATTCTATTGGAAAAAATAGTTATTTCACTTCTAGTGGCATAAACGTCACTCTCTACAGATATATCAGAGTCAAGTGATGACTAGCAAGTAAAATACAGCAAGCAATATATGCAGAATTCTCAAAATTAAGTGTAAGAGAGAAGACACTTTTCAATCTAAGTGAATTACTATGGACTAAATGATTAAACTTTAAAGACTAAAAGTCCAATTAATGTGTAATGGTCTACAATTTGAGAGAAAAGTTAATTAAAATAAGAAATGTTAACATTAAAGTGCTTTTTCAGAAGATTGATTTGTTTTCATGTTTTTGACTGTTTATTTTAAACTTGCTTGGGATGATTTAAAAAGAGCAGTTATCTTCAAGCTGTTGGATAATAACAGATGTTTAAGTGTTTAAACCTTCAGAGAAAAATACCAGATGATTAAGAGTCGTAATAAATTTATTGGAAATGAGTGAATTTAAGTTCTATAGCAAAAACAATTTATTTAAGGTGATTCAAATAATTATGTTATTCCTTCCATGGAGATATAGCTCAAAGAACCCTTTGCAGTGGTAAAATGCTGATTCATGAGCCTCCCTGGTGGCCTGGGGGTTAAGTCTCAGGGCTATCGCCACTGAGGCCTGAGTTTGATTCTGGCCAAGGGGCTGTCCTACATGGCGCAGCAGACCTCTCCTCTCTCCCCGCTGCTCCCCTTATCAGTGGATTTCAGTAGATCCGCCTTTTCTGCTCCCCAGTCTGTCTCTGGTGAATCTTCTTACCTCACCCCCACCTCTGATATACTCCCCAGTTCTTCTATGCATGGGGAGGGGAGGGATTGGGGTCAAAATAAGGGGATTGCAATTGTATGGGGAACATAAAAATAAAATTTATTTAAAAAAATAAATAAAAAAGGAAAACCATGCTCAACACGACCACGCTTACATAAGCTATTTTCTGTTGTTCCAGGAAGGAAGAAGTCACAGAGGGCGCCTTCGGGGTGGAATCAGGGCTCAGCTGCCCGTGACATCTCTTGAACCCTAGTGTTACTGAACCATGAGAATTTAAGGTACGGGGCTAATATGGGAAGGGAATTTTCCTATCAAAAAGTGGTCCTTAAAGAAAGTGTTAAGTTAAACACATGCAATTTGCAGCAACATGGATGGCGCTGGAAGGGATCATGCTCAGCGAAATAAGCCAGAAAGAAAAAGAAAAATACCGGACGGTCTCACTCATAGCAGGAATCTAGAAAACTTAAATAAGGGACCAGGAAAATGAATAACTATAAGAAAGTGAAAATCAAAACCAACAAAAAACTATGAACCAGAGACACTCTATGGGGGTGGGGGCGGGAGGGGAGGGATTGGGGTCAAAATAAGGGGGTTGCAATTGTATGGGGAATATAAAAATAAAATTTATTTTAAAAAAATAAGAGAGGTTTTATTAAAATGAGTTTTTATTTAAAAAAAAAAAAAGAAAGTGTTAAGTTAACTCCTATGCAGCGGACTCAAGCAGCCTCGGATTTATTTTCAAGTGTTGAGTTGTGCTCTACTAGAAATTACCTCCCTGCAAAGTCAGGCTCATGACTAGTCACTTGGAATTCTGAAGGTTTCTTCTCTGTTAGTTGGGCTTCAAAGTTGATCTAAAGCTGTGTTGTCAACGTTCTTTGGGTGCTGAGAGAAACTTCTGTTGTGGTACTCAGAGTTTAAACAATATCTAATTAAGATAAAATTATTTCAATGAATGCTTTTCCACTTATTTATATGAAGATCCACAGATATGAGCTCAACTCTTAAGCTCCATAGTATAAACCAAACCAAACCAAACCAAAGGAAAGAGCCCAATCATGGACCAAGGATTATTGCAGCTCATTTGCTGACTTGGTAAGTGATGATTGACTTAAGATGAAATGCAATGAAATGAAAATGCAATGAAATGGATATTTTCAGAGGCATTTACTCTCGGTCCGAATACAAAAGCAAAAAAACTCACACAAAACAATCCGTCTGCTACACTGAACTTCCAAGGTACCGAGGAGAGTGATGAGTGAATATTTACCTCCCGACCCAACTATAGACTCAACGGTGGCATCTGTGCCTCTCCTTTTGCCATGCACGCCCATTGCACACTATTAACCCATATAAGAACAGTATCTTTCTTCTATTTTCTTCTATTCCATTCTCCTTTTCAAAATCAGATGCGGAACCTAAGACCAGTTCTTTGTAACCCAACTATTCCACCATCTTCTCCTGGAGTTGCATTTTAGTTTTCCAAGGAATGCACCATTCCAAAGCATAATGGGAAGTTTTTCCTCCTTAAATGTCCAGTTTTTCTCCTTAAATGTCCAGCGTGATTTGGGAAGCCTGGTGTTTGGTAAATGATCCACAAAGACAGGAACAAAAAGGCACATCGGCTTTGACCACCTGGCTTCTGCCCTCTGGCTGCTCTCTTTGCTGCTTCTTGGCCAGATTGGCAGAGTCTGATGCATTTGTCATTTGTGTTCACAATGGATCCCGCCTGAGAATACAGCCCTTCATGCTTTGACCCACCACAGGGACCTCTGTTTCTGAACGTCTTGCTAAGGGGCATCAGAACCTGCACCGCATCACTGTTCTGATGCAGGTGTAGATGGAAATTAAGGGTCAGAGGGAAAAGAAAAGAACTCCCGGGCCATTTCTCTACAGTCTAACCTCATCGTCCACTTCTCTTCTCATTTCTCCAGGCCAACAGGGAATCTGCCTTTTCCCCTCTGATCTGGGAAGGGAGTAGAAACTGTTATGAAAAATCCTGTTTCTGTCTCCATCCCTCTTAGAATATTGCATCTTGGAAAACAAATATCAGTAATAGACTTTCTTCCTCTCTTCTCTCTTACATTCTCCCACCATTTAAGATAAAATGAAACCAAATAAAAAATGGAAAATCTTTCTCTAGTTTACCATCACCCCCCCCCAAGTTAAGAAACATTAGTAAGTTAGTTAAATATTAAGTAATTTGTCTTAACCTCTGAAGAGGTTCTAAATGACCTAAGGGGATTGATATGTTGGGCATTTTCGAGATCATTGTTCTTTGCTCTATGTTGATCAACTGTAGGAGAAAAACCTTCATTCCAGAAAGCTCATTTTCTCTAAATTGCTTATTATATGTTTCAACAACTAATTTAAAATGCAAAGAATAGAACTATCAACCCAATTTTCCTTTCCAAGAAAGAGACATTATAAGTGACATTTATTTTAAGACTGTATCCTGATTTTTAAGTGACATCTTCTGTTTGTTCAAGTCTATTAACTTAAGACAATGCTAATTTCCATGATTACTTCTAAAACTGAGACATATTTCATAAATTAATACAATATATGGAAGTGTAATTGTGCACAATGAAAAAAAAAATCCAGAGTGGCAAAAAAAACAGCAAATTTCCTTTTATGAAAATTGTGTAAGTAAATGACTATAGCTTTCAGGATTTCAAATATCTATATTCAGTGTATGTAGAAATGCACATTTATGTGCTTCTGTAGTGATGTACTTGTCAGAAAGGGAAGCTGATACTGCTCTAATGTTAAATGGATACAAAATAATAAATGAAGGTTCTTAACTTCTAATAGATATTTCCACTTAAATATTTTATCCCCTTTTCTTTTTTACATTAAAGGTCACTTTCAACTCTGCCCTCTCTTTAATTGTCTTCCTCATGAATGGATGATGCTATGAAAATGTGCTAACTGGTGTAATTAGCATCCTGTGCCCAACACACTGGAATAATATGTTGCTCTCATGACTCACCAGGGGCCCAGGTTGCCCCTTTGAGTTCACAGCACAAAAAAATCCAACACTTTAATCCCTTTATTAAAAGATTCTCAAGGGGGAGAAGCATATTAAAATTACTTTATTAAAGATGCTTTTAGTCTGCCTAATGTGCTTGCCAATATAAAATACAAAGAAAAAAGAACATTTAAAAATAATTTATACATTGTTAGATGCATTAAAATCACAATAAAGTGCAATTCAGTTAATATTTATTGAGCAACTGTTATGCACAAGAGATACTATCAGGCACTGTACAGACATCCAAAGCTTAATGTTTTGCTTCTCATCTTGAAAAACAGATAATCTACTGGTGAGAAAGACAATTGTAAGCTTACAGGATTGTAGGCATGCCACAATTTCTTGGCAAAATCTAAATACCTAGAGGGCACAAAAAATAAGATAAATTCCCGCAGGAGGTACAGGAAGCACACCTTCTTTTGAATGTGTTCTTTTCATGCTGTCACAATTTTCTCACTACTTGTCACAATTTTCTTATCATTATTTGTAACTCCCAGCAGCTTAATAATAAATTTTCTTATGTTGTTATACATATATACATACATATGCATATATATGTAAATGTAAAAGATAATAGACTTCTCTGCCGTCTTAGAAAAAAGAACACTGTCTGCTACTTGTGGCTTTGCTAACATGTGTGATCCACTTAGCATTACAGTAGCAGAATTATACCTGTGATACCATGTGTCAACAATGTTGTGGGATTAGAAATAAAAGGAGTGGATAATTGCTTTCTCATGCAAATATTTAATATTTAACTATATACAACATATTTTGTTTTTACGTATGGTTGCTGCAGAACTTTCAGATATACGCGTCTATTTATGCCTTCAAAAATAATAAGATATCTTAATGTCTTTCACACTCCTTTTTCTAGCCTTAAATGTGCTACTATACTTGCCAAAATACTTCCAAAATGTGTGTATGTGTGCACGTGTGTGCAATAAAGGATAGAATGTTCTATATCATCACTAGATAGTAGGTATCAGGGCTTTTAAGAAAAGAATGCATATTTTAACTTTAATTATTTAGTACTACTGCTTTCAAATTTTACTTTACTCAACTTCTTAATAATTTTAATTAAAATGCAATAATCATATAATTGTAAAGAACAACTTTCAAATGTTAGTTAATTAAAATGTGTTTTGACTATAACAGATTTAAAGTCACTACTTACAAGTTATACAAGGATAACAGTGACAGAAAAGAAAACACATTTCAAGGACAGGTAGACATCGACTCAAGAAAATTCCCAATCAGGCTGACATATCCTCTGAATCAAAATGCAGTTGAGGCTACTGGAGTCCTACTTGAATATATAGATAGAAAATAATGAATTACCAGTTTAGGAGGTGCAGATTGAAATACTTAAGGAAATAATAATTTATAATTGTTTTCAGAATCTCATAAGATAAGTTACTACCCTCATTTGTTTTCACTAAAACTTCTTAACTTATACATTGGAGAAAATTATCCCAGTGGTATATATAAACACTACTATAAAATTTGTCAGTGTCTTTTAAAAAACCATTCAACATATAATTATTCTGAAAATGTTGCTCTACTGAAATGAAATGAGGGATTTTTTTTTTTTTTTAAATAGTAACTGAAGCATACAATCTCCATGCTGGAAAGAAACTTGACTTTATATCTGACCAAACACTGTCACACAGCAAAATACCATGTGATTACGTCTTTATAAAATTAATAGGCAGCACAACCAAAATACTTTGTTAAAGCAGGGATCATGAGTACTGTTGAAATATGGCAGTGACAGGAAGACGCTTCTCCCTTATTGGAAATACTCTATTTTTTTTTAACTTGAGTCTGTTTTTTTTTTCAATTGAGATAACTTTTTTTTTTTCTACTACACTGTATGTGATTCAGGGACGTATGTTCACAACCCCTTGGATGCACATCACCACCCATATCCATAATTCTCTACCATAGTCCATTGCACTCCAGCCCCACTTTGCTCTCTCCTCCCCCACCCCATCCCTGTCTTGTAATCTCAATTCCACAGTCATACTTCTAGGGTTTGTTATTGGTTTGGTTTTGCCTGACACTCTGTTTTGTTTCTCTATATTCCATTTATAAGTGAGGCTGTCCATTATTTTTCTCCCTCTTGCTTACTTATTTCTCTAACATTATCTTCCCCATTTCCATCCATGTTGTTGCAAATGGCAACAGTTTATATTTTTAACAGCCGAGTATTATTCCATAGTGTACATATACCACATCTTTCTAATTCACTCATCGGTCCTTGGGCTAAGTTCTGATTTTCATGTGCTGTGCTTGAATGTAACTTTTCTTAAAAGGTAGTTTGACAGAATAAAGCTAAATAAAGACACGAAGCTCATATAGAATTCCAAACAAATCATTAATACCCAAGGTAATTGTGTGATAGGCATTCTTCCAACAGGACACCATACCAAAGTGAGTCAAGAGACGATGTGCATTGTGTTCCAAGTGTCACTGTGATTGGGTGCTGATTTCTTTACCAAATGTTCCATTAACATGTTGGGGATAAACAAGACCTAAGCCAAATAGCTTGTACTTAAGACTGATACTATTCTCCTATTACTTATTGCATGTGGACGTTCATATTTCAGAGATATGTATTGGAGCAGGAAACAACTGTTCTTATAATGCAACTGAATTTTTCCATAATGAGTGACTAGAGAATTAAGGTCAGGTACTAACATTACCAACGCTTTTGATAATATGGCCGACTGGCCTTTATTAGGTCTCTGCTTTCAGTCAGGCATTATATTAAGCACTTTACACAGGTCATGTCATTTAATTCCTTCAACAACTGTTACATACCTTTTACAAGGCACAGCACTTGCTCAGGAAAGAGTTCACATGCCCGAATTTGCAAAGCAAAGAAGTAATAGAGCTCAGAGTTGAACACATGGCTTCTTACTACTATTCACTGAGGTGATGTATATTGAAGAGGAAGGAAAACAAAACAGAACAAAATGAAGCCATAATTCACTCCACTGTTGTTGGTGGGGAGCCTCTGCATATTGATCATAATCATTGAAGAGCTCATTGATCTGTTATATGCATTTGTGACAGAAATATAAAGGAAAAAAAAAACAGTCAAACTTCCTGGGTATATCCATAAAGACTGTCCAAATATCATCGCTCAGGAATCAGAACAGGAATCCACAACCTCGTGCGGTGTTCCTCAGGCAAAGCTGGTGAGCAAATGGAGAGACACGGTGGATGCAGGGACAAGAAAGATACTCCCTTGTGAAAAAAATGACGTAAGGAAACTAAAGTCAGAGTCAGGAATACCTATAGAGGACGCTTTTGTGCATTCACACTCATCATTATTTGCATACACTTGTCCTCACTGAGGAGCCCAGATAGGAAGAGCATCACTCTTACACTTGCAAATGAAGTCACCTGTGGCTCTCTGGAAGATTAATGCTACCCAGAAACAGCTCCACCAAGGAGAAGTCCCCCAACCTAGCACATGAGAAGCCGCCCCAGCCCTGGACTCTTGCTCTCATCCAAAGAACTCTCATTCATTATAGCCTTTCCCTTTCTCTTTCCTGTAGGAGCAAGAGCCTCTGATTTTTTTTTTTTCCAGATTTGCTAAACCAGTGCCTACCTTGTACATCTTAAATTGCAATTCTTTTGGCTATCCCTGAATAAACGTTTCTGCATTCTGCTGGTAAATAAGCTGACTTAGAAATTTAAAATCACAAGCTTCTTTGTCTGAGGAGACTGGGGAGAAGAAGTGGCTGAAGTTTCCTCAACTGTGATCCAAAGTGAGAAAGTGACAAGAGGAAGACAAACTTTTTTTTTTTAGCATTTAGAATTACATCCGCAGTAAGTAGCATGAATGTAACTATTATAAATTACTAGAATAAACAAAGCGCTGATCCCCAGGTTGTTGCTGCTGAGATTAACTATTGCTCTTCACCAAGGAGTTTCATCACCATCTTGACATGGGGATGCAATTTTATAGCATGTTTTATTTATTGATATACCATAAAAAGACAAATGCTAGTGATCAGTAGTCCGCTCATTTTTCATAAGCAGAAGACATATTAAATATAGATCTTTGGTTTACATAATTGATTTAGCATTCAAATCACATTTTGGGGAGAAGAGTTGGATGTATCTGGTTGACTAAATTGCAAGCCTCTCTTTCTGATACAATAATAATTGGTAATTGATGCATTTTCTCTACTAGTGTATAAAGAATATGTAAAAAATGTTTGTTATGTAAATAAACTCCAATTTATATGTGACAACTTTACAGTCTTTGCATTTTGTTTAACAATGAATGTGCCTTGCTCCTCTAACATCCCCTGTGGCATCACTGTGTTATCTCCAAGATGAGGAACTGTGAAAGTTCCTGTTTCTTCCTATTTGTCCTGCAGAGTGAGCCACTTTTAGGTATAAAGATGGGGTACTGCTGAGAATGAAATCAATTCTGAGCTCTCAGAGTCAACAGGTCTCCTTAAGCAGCAATTTTTTCTCCTTGTCAGTCTACAAAACTGTGGAAGATTGCAGCTAAACATTATTCCTGGTCATCTTAAGATATGCCTCAGTGTCTTCATTATATATCATTCCAGTCAATTGGTCTCTGTCATATCTGTCACTTCAAAGCTCACCTTTGGAAAAGAAAAATGTAGGTCAAACCTGCTCAGGTTTCTTTCAATGTATATTGCACATCTAGAAATAACAACGAGATGCTAAAGCTGCGTACTGGGCAGACTGAAATACACGTGCACTTCAGTTTCTCAGTGTCTTGTCTGGATTTGGGAAGTCAGTTTTTGATTGTGAATGGGCACAGTTTAGACTATTTGAAGACAAAATTGCAATAGTTTTATCTCTTTAACACAATTCCAGAGGTAATATAAAAGATCAATATCAAGTCCCTTAAGCATTTGGTTTTTTTGACAAATGCTTATTTTTTCTTTTAGTAGATTAACATAAACAGATGGCTCATGATAACCCAAAGAGATAAGTGTGTGTATTTCTTAATATGTAATGATCGTATTCATATTCTATGGTTATATTTTTTCAAGAGATTAGGCATCAAATACAACCAAGCAGAAAGCATAAACCTTAAGTTATGCAAACCTATATTGAAAAATATTTTCAATTGGTCTCACTAAGAAATTTGATTTTTTTCAGTCTATTTCCAGCATTTTGGGAATAAAAGTGATAAATGTACTTTCCAATGTGCTTCTGGAGCATAGCAAATGACTATAAACACCTAATTACTTTTTAAACTGAATTTTTCTATTCTAAAATGTTTATTGTTTTCCAATTTAAATTTCCACATGGGTTGATTATGCTATGTTGACCATATATGCATATAAATAGATAGAAGTACATATCTCTATAAATAGTGTGGTTTGACAGAATTTTTTATAGATAATGCATGCAGAACTCTACATCTATATTTTGACTCATGAGTAAGCTGCATATAAACATTTAGCAATACTTGCAAAAGATTAAAATCTTTAAGGATTAAGGGACCCAGCAATATCAACTGCACAGTCAGGAAAGGGAATATCATCATTGAATTTGAAAAATGAATGTAAGTAAAATGTTAGGAAATTTGTGCACTTTTACAAATGAATGGTCACATGCAAGTAGAAAATTTCCCAGTATCATTGTGAGTTTGCTAGAGTTAAAGTGATTAGTATAGTATGTTTGTTAACTTGACACTTTGGTGAGGGTCTGACAGGTGTATACTTATGTCCAAACTCAGTAGATTATATTCATTAATGATGTGTAGCTTATTATATACCAACCATGCCTCAATAAAGCTGTTTAAGAAAAAGTGATATAGTGAACCATGACAGGATTAATACAAATCTACCACAACTATTGAGATTGATAGCAGAGAAGCCTAGCAATCTTATAGAATAAAAACAATATGAACAAATACAACTTTTCTCCTGTATTGGCTTTTTGTTCCCATGGAAGGGTCATGGGCTTAACAGTCACATCATTAAGTGACTGTTAGACTTCATGCAGTGATACTCCTGAATTTATTAACAGTCAGTTGAATACAGATCTATGCTCTCCTCAACATTCAGTTACTCACCAGTACTCATGGAGGGCCACCATGTTCCAGAACTGCTGGAAACAGGGACAGAGCAGCAGTAAGCAAAGCCTATGAGGTCATCATCATAAGGAAACTTGTGTCTGGTCAGGGAGCAACAGAAAACAATTAAGCAACAAAAATTAAAATACCAGTAGTGGAAATTTTGTTAAAAAAATAAAGGAGAATAGAGGGATTAAAATCATCAAAAATTGACTTCTACCTTCAGATTCGACACCTGAAATGTTTGGAAGATGTTTCTTCATCCACTTGATGGGAGAGAAAGCCTCCCGTTCAGTCACTGAGCAGGCGTTCCTATGAGGAAGAGAGCAAACATCAACCAAAAAACAAAACTAGGCAAAGGCGATTCAAAGAGACATCGACCCTGGGTGGGAATAAATTATTTTTCTCATCAAAGTTATAATGAAACAACGTTGATCAAAATGACTTTATTTGAAGACCTGCTGTATATTGTTACTGAAGGTGTATTTCAATTAGTTTAAAAAGTTTGTCTTAAACTCTAGGGCAATCACTAATATTTTTTAAAGACATAATTAATGCCCTAAGACAAGAGACAAAATGAAATTATATAATGTTCAATTAAAAACCACAGGAGGCAGAAGAGAGGGAGAAAACAAATTTAGGAAATAAAAATCCATTACAAATAAGGTAGACATTTATTCCACTATATCAATAACTACTTCAAATGTGGAATGTCTAAATGCACCAGATAAAAACCTGAGATTCTCAAAATGGGGAAAAGAGACAATACTCAGTCCTATGCTATCTACAAAAAACAATTGAAATATAAAGACTCAGGTTAAAAGTGAAGGGAGAAAGAATGATATGCCTCGTTAATAGCAATGACATGAAAGATTGAAGAGCAAAATTAAATTTGCACAAAGCCATCTCATAACAATGAAGATGATCAGGGAGATTGCACGATGATAAAGGCTCAGTTTTCTAAGAAGACATAGCAATCCCAAATGTGTTAGAACTTAATATAATGGACATGAAAATAAATGATGAAAAAGTAGAGATCTGAAAGGAGAAATAGGTAAGTCTACTATAATAGTTCGACTTTACTACCCCCTGTCAACTATTTATAAATCAAACAGGCAGAAAATCAGTAAGGATATAGTCGACTTGAACAATAATATCAATCAACTTAATCTAATTGACATGTATAGATTCTCCATCTAACACGAGCAAAACACAAAATCTTTCAAGTTCACAAGGAATATTATTCAAGCTGAGTGGGTGAAGACTGGGGATACTGGGCTGGAGTAAATACGTGTGGAAAGTGGAACTAACTGGACTATTTGGATGTCAGATGGCACAGTCTGGTGGGCAGGTTAATTAATGGCTCCCCTGAGAAGTTTATGACCTCATATGAAACTTACTATACATGGCAAAAATAATTCATAAATGTAATAAAATTAAGGATCTTGAGATGGAAAGCTTATCCTACATTATTCAAGGACACATAGCTCCAAAATTTATAAAATCTAAATAACCCTATGTGTATTTGAAAATATTTAATTTTTATTAAAAAAATATTATTTGCAAAAAGAAAGTTCTAAGCCCAGATCAAATTTACTAGTGAATTCTACCAAATACTTAACGAAGAAATTATATAAATTCTCCTCATTTTTTCCCAGAAAATAGAAGTCAGAAATTTCTAACTCAATGAGCCAGGCATCTCCCTCATATCAGAAATGGATAAAGACATGCAAGAAAGAAAAACTACACATTGGTATCTTTCTTGAGCACAGTTGCAAAAGTCCCCACCAAAATATAAGCAACTCAAATCCAACAACATACAAAATATTTGTGTATTGTGGTATAATGGGATTTATCACAGGATTGGAAGGCTGGTTACACAATGAAAAACCAGTTATTCTAATCCATAATATCAACAAGTCAAGTGAGACAAATGTTATGATCATATAAATGATCACACTAAAAACAGTTGAAAATCCAAGACCTATTCATAATAAAAACTTTCAACAAAATAAATTAATGGTGAGAACTTGAGCACTTATTCTCTAAGACTGGGATGAAAACAAAGATGTGCATTGGATATCATTCAGGGAATTCTTGTCAGTGTAATTAGACAAAGAAATAAAGGTGTTTTTAATAGGGTGTTTTTAAGAAAGAAGTAAAATTGTCTTTGTTCATAAATGATAGGGCTGTTTCTATAGAACATAACAAAGATTTGAAAAAATCTAGAACAAATGAGTATGTCTAGAATGGTAGCAGAATGCAAGGTATATTACTTGTTATAACAGAGTATCAAACACTGTGTGTCTTAAATCAACAGAAATTTATTGTTGCATAATTCTGGGGATTTAGAGTCTAAAGTCAAGTTGGCAGTAGGGCCACACAGTTTTTGACAGCTTTCGGGAGAATCTTTCCTTGCCTCCATTCTCACCCTGTTCCTACTGTGTGTGATCATTTCTGTAACCATATTCCTCCTTTTTGTAAGGACATCAGTCATATAGAATTAGAGCCCATCCTAATGATCTCATTTAACTAATTACTTCTATAAAGATTCCATTTACAAGTCACATTCTGAGGTAATGAAGGTTAGGACTTCAACATATATTTGGGGTGGGGTGTAATGATAAAAACCCTGACATTGAAACTAATATAATCAGTTTATTACCTATATACCAGCATTGAGAAATTAGAATTCAACATTTAAAGCAGCATTTGTAATGCCAAAAATTATATATATATATATATTATTAAAAATAGTTTTAAGAGCAGAAAACATTCTGGTCCAATAATCAAAGAAAATCTAAATAAGCAAAGAGATTTTAGGTCCATGCGTGTGGAAATGCAATATTGAAAAAGTATCAACTCTACAAATTTGACCTATAGATCCAGCACAGCAAGTTCAAAACCAAAGCGAGTTCCATTGTAGATCCTGACTCAATGTTCAAGTGAAAAAGCAAATGACTGAGGCTAATCAACATAATACTGGAAAAAGACAAAGTAGGAAAACCCACATTGTCCATTCCTAGTATTCAAAACAATATAGAGTTGGCAAAAAATACAGACATAGAGATAAATGGAATAGAGGGCCCAGAAATAGATCCATACAAAGATCCATACAAAGATTGTCAACTGTTCTTTGACAAAAGAGCAAAGGCAATTTAATGGAGTGAGAATATAATCTTGTCAGCAAAATTGAAAGTAACTAAGATGTGTTTCAATATGTAAATTAAGAAGCAAACGATGTCACATTCATGCAATGCATTTTATTTGGCGATTGAAATAAATGAACTATCAAGCCATAAAAGATAAGTCTGAATCCTAAAAGCACATTGCTAAGTGAAAGAATTTAGTGTGAAGAGCGTGAATACTATGTAATTCCAATTATATGCCATTTGTGAGAAGACAAATCATTAGGGATTGTAGAAATCATCAGAGTTTCAGTGCTGGAAAGAGGATGAACAGGTGAAGCATAAGGGGGCTTTAGGTGGTGAGACAGTTCATTATGATACTGCAATGGGTAGTTACCACATGGTAGTGTGCATTTGTCAAAGTCTGTTGAACTTTCCAACACTAAGTAGGAAGCATGATATTGACAAAAGGAAAAAATCATTTAAGACGTCAGAAGAATCTCAAGATACAATGCAGAATGTAAGAAAATAATCTAATGATTTATGAATGTCTGAATCATACTCACTGAAGGAAGTAGGGGAGAAGATATTAAACTAAGCCACTGAAATTAATTAAGTAAAACTGAAAGCAAAGTAAAATAAAACTGTACACTGACACTGTAATCTTGCTTGTGAAGTTAATTTCTAAGAGAGTATATTAAACAGTTCTTATGGATAAAGCTATTCCTGCAAACTGGGATTGAGTGACCATGTGGTGGATGGTGTCAGGCTCCTCACTGCTGTAGTATGAGCTTGCAGATAAGCCAGGTAAGGAGTCTAGAATAATCCATGTTGCAATGGATTTGGCTTAGACATATGAGTTCATGTTTACCTTAATATAGATATGAATATATCCTTGTTGAAATGTTTATATTTATACATAGAATGGTATACACACATATTTCTTTGCTTCTTTGTTGAGAGAACCCAGAAGCAATGACAAGTTGCAACCAACATTCCTTTCCAAGTCCACACTTTAAGTTCTGATAGCATCTTATTATAAGCACTAAGGTTTCTTAATGAAATGATTGATTCTGGAACTGAGCCAGGCTGTCTGCAAGATGAGTCTGAAGTGTCTTATAGTGTCAGAATATAAGGAAGTGTAAATAATGTCAGGTGATGAGAATGGCACTTTACCTCTGTGCCCCTTCAGTCAAAACCCCAAACTCCAGGATGATCACACAAATATCAGACAAATCCCAATAGAGAAGCATTTTAAAAATATCTGACCAGTGCTCCTCAAAGCCGACAAGGTCATCAAAGTAAGCGACGTCTGGGAAACTCACAACCGAGGGAATTCTAAGGAGACATGAGGACCCACTGTGCTACCTTGGTTGGGATCATAAAACAAAATAGGGGAAAATGTAAGGAACGCTGAATAAAGTATGGACTGCAGTTAAGAATGTATCATCGTTGGTTGATCAATTCTGAAAAATGCACAGTACTCATATAAGATGGTAATAACAGGGACATCTGAGGTGGGTTATGGGATTCTTGCTCTGTTTTTCTAGATCAAAAAATGTTCTAAATTAAGGTATTTATATAAAACCACACATACAAGAACAAAAACAAAGAGCTGCCATTTCAATAATAATACCCCTGCAGGTATCTAAAATCACCCAGGTGTCATTTGAGTCACAAGACATGGTTGTAATTCTTCTGCTACTGAGTCAAGATTCCAAAGTTTTGATGAAAATAGAAAAATAATAATAGAGAAAATGAATGTTGTTTCATGGAGAAAAACACCACAGCCACACAGCAGTTATTTGGCTTCAGGCCTACCATTGTTTCCTTTCAAACTCAGCTACTAATTCTCACTGGCCCATAAGTGTTTCTGTCCTATAAACACTGCCATTAACATGATGCATGCAAAGCTCTTGAAACTGGCCTAACCTGGAGTAAATGAGCACTCTGTGGTCGCCATTATAATTATTAAAGGCTCTCGAGTCATTCTAAGAAATGGAGTCCCTGTAATTGCTTTGTGATGATGATGTACATAATCACTTTGCAGGATAGGAAGTTCAGAATAAGTATTGCTCTCAGTTCATTTCCTAGTGTAACCAACTTGAATAAACTTTATTGTTGGCATCCCACCCCTCTGTAACTTTACCTTGAAAACCTGTTTGTACTGAAACAATTTTTCTATTTCTCAATCCTTCAGATGATCGAGGAATTTGCATTCTGAGGGGACTCGGCCTGAGGGTCTCGGTTATGTTGTTTGACTTGGAGCTGGCTAATAGGTATGACGGTAGCAAATTCAAGGTTGTCAGAATCACAAGACTATTCTGCTAACTTAGGGGTTCATTGCTTTGGGGAGCCACTGGGAGACAGCACTTTGAAGAAACTGGCATTCTTGTGAAAAGGGCAAAGCCACGGTCAGCAGATAAGCAGGGGGCAATGGGTAAGATGGTGAGGTTGGGAGGCCTGAGATTGTGCCCTTCCTGCTCCCACTCCAGCTTTCGGCTCCCACTTGTCCAGTGAAATCCTTATGGTCGCTGTGATGGTGGAAGGGCTGGGGCATGAGGGTGGGGCACTCATGAATGGAATGGTGTCCTTACAGAAGAGACCTCACAGAGTCCTCCCCATTCCTTCCACCGGGTGAAGACACAGCAAGAAACTGGGAGTCTGCATCGTAGCAGACAACCTTCAGTAGAAACTGGCCGAGTTGGTACCCTATCTTGGACTCCCAGCTTCCAGAACTGTGAGAAATAGATGTCTGCCATCTTACACCACTGGGCCTGTGGTATCCTGTTCCAGCAGCTGATTGGACTAAGACAGACACAGAAATGACTCAAAACAAAACTAACTAAAACTTTGCAAGATGTTTTGAGGAGAACTTGGTGTCCAGAAATTTGCAGATGAGTGAAATATGCCAGTAAATTTGAGTTACAGTGATTAATGCAACTATGACGGTAACTGCCACAGCCTCATGCCCTGAGCGTGACTAACTTCAGCCGACTTCTCCCACACACTAGGCCCCTGATCTCTCTTTTCTTTGAGCCCTTTTGAAAATTCTAACTGTAAATCTTCTCTCTGCTCTGAGACATAATTGGAAAAAAAAGAAAAAAAAAGAAAAAAACAGCCTCTTGCTAGTTTGGCAATCAAGAGGCATAATTCTCAAGAACCTGGGAACAATTTCTCAGCATTGTCTTCATCACAGAAAATAATCCTCTCCTCTTCCTGTGTCTGTGGTGAGGAGGCGCCTGAATCAATGGGTGCCTCGCTCCAAGTTGTAAAGCCAATTAAGAAGCAAACGTCTATCGTGTTCCTCTTAGGCTGATTCTTAAAAAACTACTGCTACTTATTTCAGCAGAGTTGAGCTCAGACTCCATTCTGGCCTTTCTGCCTGTCTTCATGGCTTCCAATTAATTCTTCCTTTCCTCCGGAGGGTGGAATTTTTTCTCTGATGTTAGGAACATTTTTCCATTGTGTTATTTTTCATTGGGGGAACATTGGTTTTCAACACTGTATGATTCAGGGGGAACGGATCACACCTCCTCAGATGTGTGTTGCCACCGCACACCACCACCGAAGCCCCAGTATTCCCCCATCGTAGTCCATTGGGCCTGCCTCCCCTGCTCCCCACTCCCACCATCGGCCGTTGGATTTCTAGGATTTGTCTTGGTTTCGGTTTGCACATTCCTTTGTTTTCTTTCCTTATAGTCTGCATGTGGTTGAAGTCATCTGATATTTGCCTTCCTCTTCTGACTTATTCACTTGGCATCATCCCCTCCTGTTTCATTCATGTCACAAATGGCAAAAGTTCATCTGGTTTTTCATAGCTGCGGCTATTCCAGATCTTCTGTAGCCAATCATCCCCTTATTGGGGACTGAGATTGTTTCTATAACTTGGTAAATGACACGTAGAAAACACCTATAGGTGGGCAACTGAGATGATGCTACTATTCCATTTCTTGATCTGGAAACTAGTTATTCACATGTATTCCGGTGACAAAAAACTGTATGCTAATTTTTCTCATTTATCTGTATTTTTAGTAAACAGTGGAGAGTTCTATTGTTTATTTCAATTTTATCTTTGGTTATTAAACTTACCATTGGCTTGTTAAAGCTATTAGTTGACATGTTCTAAGACAAATGCAGTTATAAATAGTTTAAGGAAAAAAACATCATATTAGTTTGTAAGAGAGATAATTATACCAGATGATTGCCAGAAGACAGGTTTGGGAGGCAAAGAAAGTAACTGAGAGATACCGAACCGGACAGGGGAACTAGTCAGGAAGCAGCAAATGATGCAGGGTTTTCCGAGAAAATGTGTAACAGTCTCCGCTTCTGAGAAATTCCATTTTGGTTTTCTAATTTGCTATCCTTGTTGCCCCTGGGTTTTGGAAAATAAATATATTTGTTAGGAGTTCTTACTTTGTGTAAACTGTCATACCAAGTTCTCCAACTGGGGCAAGGCTTTTGTATAATCACAGCATGCATGCCATGATTGCTATGAAATGTGCATCTTTTCTACAATTTGAAGTGATTTTTCTATGATGAAAAAATAAGATATACAACAAAAACAATCAGTTCATTAGGTTGCAGTGTAACTCCCAATCATCTCCCATGGCATTTGAACATAAGACAACAAATGTTTGCTTTAGGCATAAATGGGGGACATAGAAATAAATACCCATGATGTAAAGCAAAACCACCTAAGCGTGAGTGTTTCCTGTGTGGAAAAACACAGGTGCTTCCCATTGGATTGAACTTGAGCTCTGGCATATTCTATCTTGCACCAGATATTTGGTTTGGAACTTTGCTACATCCCAAAAATCTATATGCAGTATTTTTTCAACAAATACATTAGAAAACATTTAGGAAATTATGAAGACATGATATGTGTAAAGCAAATATGCCTTTGTTTTTCACATTCATCTTTCATTAGTGACATCAGTTTCAAATATATCATGTATACACTGTCTGCAGCGTTGGTGCCATGTAAGACAATATCCATGTGAGTTCTCACAGACTATTCATCTTGCGAATGAAACACACAGTTTTGTCAAATCCAGGACAGTGATATAAGTGCATTTCTCTTTCTCACGATTTTCCTAATAGCATTTTACTTTCTTCTGGGTTTTTGAGCAACAGCGGTCCATTAGTAGTTAAATTTAGGGAAGTCAAAAATTATATGTGCACTTTTGATAGTTTAGGGTCATGCTCCAAACTCCCATGCTGTTCCAGGGCCAACGCTATTACCTTTACTGAAAGTTCCATCTTTAGTCCCCAGGTGAATCTTGGTAGCTCGCTGTTTTCCCGTTATTCTATTTAATGTCAAATCACTTTCATCTCATTGATGCATTTAATTTTGACATGTTTACCCCTGTTTATAATGAAGTCTCCAGTGCTTTGCAAATACAAGCTTCTCAATAAATGTTTATTTCTTCCATAATGATAGATGTTCATAAAGCAGCACCTTCTTTTCCAAGTATATACACGGTATGGTAACCGTGGGTTCCCACAATGATTTCACAGGAATGTCAAAATGAAGTCTGGATTCAGGTGGAGCCTAGTCTAAGAAGTCAGAAAGCTGACTTCCCATTGGCAACATAAATAACTTAAAGGTAAATTATACTTTTATATTGTTAGTATAAGTCAATCCAAAGGTTCCAGATTCATCATTATGTAAAACTTCTGGTTCACACTTTCTCAGCCTTTAGCTTGGCCACCAAATTAATAAAGTCTAGTTCTGTGAACATTATGTTTAAAGTTATAGGCATTTAGTGACTTTATTTTTTCCAGAAGGTAAAGAAAACAGTCATTAAATATGACTATTTGTGTCTAAAATAATAATGAAACAAAACAAAATAATAGATATCTAACAAAGTTTCCAAGTACAGAGATGATTGGTTCATAGAGGGAAAGTTTTCTGTCCAAGGATGGCCTCCTAGTTTACATATATATTATATATTATGGGTATACTATATATATATATATTATATGCTATTTTTTTAATATACTCACACACATTTTGGGAAAATATTCATTGCATGGTGCTATTCAGAAAGTGCACTTATAGAATGCTTTTCCCTATATAGTTTTCCTGAAAACTCTTTTAATTATCCTCTTACTAGCTACCACATCGTCATGTGTATTTTTGGTTCAACACCCTGTACTAATGCTATTTGGAGTAAATAATTTGTGCCTTCTGCAAATTGTCACTCTAACTTAGAAAAATATAAAGAATTATAGCTATTTGTCAAACTGATGGTGAAAATTTGTGATATTAACTAGCAATTAAAAAGGTAATATAGGGTAGAATGGAGCTGCTTATTATTCATCTAAAAATAAATGCATTTTCTTGAATTAAAGCCAGCGTATATATTGAAAAACTTACCAACATAGAATAATGCATAAAAAGAAAACAGATTTCTTAGGAGAAATGAAATATTTATATTTATACATAGGAAAATTTCATCTTATTGGCAGATTTTCCAACCTATTTAGCAAGATATAAAATTATATCCCTTACTAGAATGTAAAATAAATTACAATTTGCATATATGTTATTAAAATATATTATCTAAGGCAGAATAGTTTGACAAAAAAATAAAAACAAACAAGTCAGACGTTGGTCTAGGGAGAGGGTCAGAAGTTCAGGACTGAATTTTCAGTGCTGAAATAGAAACCTAAGGGCACCATTACCTGTCTAGGGGAGATAAATATTCAGGTGCCTGTCTACATTCAGATATTTATTTTTGTTGAGCTCAAAAGAGAAGCCCAAATGGTTAAATAATAATCAGTAGATTAGGTGATATATGAAAAATTGAAACCATCTAGAAAAAAAAAATCCCTGAAATGGCAACGGACTAGAATTACAGAGAAAAAAACTTACCAACATGTCCAAACGTGAGAATGCAGAAAATTTCAAATGAGCATTGTTAAAATGGGTTGGGTTGTATAGCTTGAACAGTGTGATTATTCTTGATAATTCAAATTGAATAATGGATATTAATCTTTGTTCAATAAATCCTAATAAAGGGCAGAAAAAGAATAATATAAATAACTTATCAGAGGTTGGCACTTTTTCTGTAAAGTCCAAATAGAAAATATTTCAGGCCTTGTGGTCAAGATGTAAAATCAAGGACACCATTTACACTAAAGGGAGAAAACAAACATCTCCCAAGTGTTTGTTGATGAAATGTAAGTGTAAATAATAATACTTGAGTACTATTGTCTTTTGTAATAGAGTTTACTAATAAAAGCAATGGAATTTCCCCCTCAGCATAACATTTCACTCCATCAGAGTTTATAGTTATTGCCCCCTACCATTAAATTTGAATGCAAATATTTACTTTTTAATGCTGATTTGTAAACGACATTTTCATAGTTCAATATTTCATCTTCAAAAGCGTCTTGACACACAGACAGATATTGGCGAACACTGAGCAGTCTGTGAGTATATGACTTTAATTTATCATATTCCCCCACTGGAAATTGTCTCTAGAATTCTGTTATTTCCTACCATTGATATTTGCCTTTAAGCACGTCATTACATTGCTAATTAATCAATTCCAACTGATGATGAGTTCACACCTCCTTAACTGCAAACAAATGGATTTTAAAATATGGAAATTTTCTTTGCACCTGCGGTAAAGTCAAAAAATTGCTTCTCTGGATTGTTGCTCTATCTCAGAAAAAGATACTTGAAAATCTGTATGGAAGAGAGCTCTCATTTCCAGATTTAAGTTTTGAACACGTAGGAACTGGATACAGAAGGTTGGCACTGCTGGTCAGCGACCCTGTAGTAGTGAGATACCCGTTCCTCGCCACTGACCGGCTGGCCTTAGGGTCCTCTGCGCCCATGTAAGAAACTGCTCTTTTGTTTACCATCATCCTGCGGGCAGGGGAATGCCAACTCCATTGGTGTTCAGAGCTAGTTGATTTAAGGGCCCCTCCTTCGAAGGCAGCTGCAAAATTCAGGGCACTTGGTGTGTAGACAGTGTCCTTCCAGGGAGAAGCTGGGGCTTGGTTTCATTCTTGGAGAGAATAAAGAGAGAGAGAGAATGTGAGGGAGGTGTTCCCTGGCTCCTGAGGGGCCCCGCAAGGATTGCACTCAGCACCTAGATGCAGGCTGGCGGGAAGTCAGACCCTTAGACAGCAGCTGAAAAGAATGCAGGCCGGACCCTTCCAAAGAGAAGTTGGAAAATGGACATTGACAGCTCACTCTGCACTGAGCCTGCTGCTCAGTCTCTCTGCTTGCTTTACTCATCTGTTCCTGCATGTGGTCCTTTGACTTCAGTGTATTTCTTGTATGAGTCATAGTTGTTTTAATTTCCCTGTTTCAAAATTACATCTATGGAAGATCTGATTCTGACTCTAATGATTACTTTGTCTTTTTTTCATATTCTTAACCTTTCCGCACCTTGTAATTTTTTTTTTTAAACTGGCATATTGTATTGGGGAATAAAACTGATATGCATAGGACTTTGATATGTTAATTTTATGTTAAGATGACTAAATATTAAGCTGTGCTTAATATTTGCCACAGATAGAGGAGCTAGTCTTGAAATTCCTCTAGTGTCATTGTTTTTTGCCCCCTTCTTTGATTTTATGCTTTTCTAGTCATTCCTCTGTGATGAGGACTTTTATGTATCATCTTACTGGGCTCAGAGAACCCAAATATTACTCAAATATTGTTCTGGATTATCCTGTGAGGGTATTTTTGAATGAGATTAACTTTTAAGTCAATGAACTTTGAATACAGGAAAAGCCCTTTAAAATGTGGGTGGGCCTCATTTAATCAGTTGAAAAGCTGCATAGAACAAGACACTGACTCTCCCAGGCAGAAAGGAATTTTGTCATTTTACCATGGCCCTTGGTCTTGAACTGCAGTATCAACTCTTACCTTTACCTTTCTAGACTACTATTCTTTCCGTCTCTATAATCACATGAGTTAATTCCTTATAACATAGTTAATTAAATACAGTAGTGCAACAAATAGTTTTGTATGTATGCATGTTCATAAACACACACACACACACACACACACACAAATTGTACTAGTTTATCACTCCCAGGGGTTCTACTTGAGGTTTGTTCTAGAAAGACATGTGTATTGGTACAAGAGAATAAACAATTCAAGAGAATACAAATGGAATTATGACTCTTTATAAGTGTGATCCATTGAGAAATGTTTTATAGTTCTACTAAAAAATTTGATGATAAAATACTGATAATTACATAGAAATATAAGCAAATTAGAATGTCAAATAAAACCAGGGATACATGGTTTTATATGAAAGGAAAGTGAAACTGAAGCACCTTTGTGTCTATAATGTGAATAAGATGCAAATGCTCAAGAAATATCAGTCTGTAATACTGTTTAAAATTTTAAAGCAAATATATGGTAATATGGGTCACATACTAGCATGGAAAAAAAAGTAAGTTATGCTCTTCCATATTAGAAACCCGCATACAATTTCTAAATAAAAAATGCATTTTGAGATTTTGTTTGAAGATTTTAATTCAAATAGCAGACTAAAGACAAAATGCTCAAAAGTATTTGACTTCAGCCCATAAATATTTGGGACAGAGCAATCATTGAATTAGTCTCACTCATAAATATGACTTATAGTAAGATATTATTAAATGATTATGAAAATGCATATAGCATATCAAATCCCACCAATTTCATACTCAACTCTAAATCCAGAGTTATTTCTTATTTTATTAAATACTAAAATTATAAACCATCTCATTCCCAACAGATCTTATCTGGTAAAGGTCAGAAAAGAAAATGAAAAAAAGGCTGTAGAGATAAAAGCTATATTTTAAACAAAGGAAATATGGAAAATATGTTGTATATACATGATTAGAGATGTTGAGATTGGATGTGAGAAAACTGAGAAATATTAACTATGTAAGAAAAAGAAACAAATTGTTACTGGGAGTATCTCATGACACTTATGTTTTGGAACATATTTAGCAATATATATCAAATACATGGGTATTTATGTGACATGAACAAGTAATTCCCCACATTATCCTTCTTCCTTAGCAGATAAATGAACAGTGTCAACAGAGGGAGGCCTGGAGATGTTCATCCTTGTCTTGTTGTGCTCCTGGAACCAGGTAAGTTAAATATATGACAAATAAAATTGTATCATTTATTTATTTATTAAAAAAGATTTATTTATTTATTTCTGTAAGCACTGGGTACAGTCAGAAGCGTGGGAGGGTGAGAGAATTCACCAGAGCCAGAGCGGGGAGCAGAGCAGGCAGAAGGAGCGAAGTACACTGCTGAGGGGAGCAGCGGGCGGCAGGAGAGGTCTACGTGCCATGCGGGACCCTCCTCAGGTGGCCGGGGAGCAGCTGGGGATCTAACCGGCGCCACAGAGGCTGCAGGAGCTTCGCAACCCAGTGCTCAACCACTGCACCACCGGGGAGGCCCTAAAATTGTGTCATTTAAAGTATCATTCCAATGCCTGGCATAGAGTGATGTCTGTTGCAAACTATTATGCAGCATTTTCCATTTCCATAATTGTCTGCTTGGATACATCTTCTACTATCTATGTAGTGATCCTGGAATTGAGTGTACCTAAATATTACTTGTGGCTATTTCTTCTTGGTGCAATTGTAGAAGAATTTATTTCTCCAAATATGTTTCAAGTATACTAAATTTTGTTTTGTAGAATGGGGAATTTCTCGTATTACCAAAAATAAAAGAGATTTCTTTCAACTGTGCCATCTATGAAAGAACAGAAGGATATTTATGTCCAAATCTGAACATGAGAATATAGATTTGCAAAAAATACCCAAAGGTTCCTGACATGATTTCCTAAAATGAGTGATGCATATGGTGATTCTTACAGTTTGATATGAATACCCATATTCTCTTCTTCTGTCGTGAAATCTATTTTCCATTGACTACTTTCTCTCTCAGTAGTTGGCACTGTCATTCTCCAACTCATACACACAAGTTAGAAACTTGGCAGACAACTTTGAATCTGCCTGTCAACCATCTCCCTCATCTAATCAATCATCAAGCACTGCAAACTTTTCCTCCTAGTTTTCTGAGTTCAGCTCTTTCTCCTGTGTCCCCGCTCTAGTTTGACATCACGATCACTCATCTAGGATGTGGCAGCTATGACTTGTACGTTTCCCAGACTCTTGTCTTAGAACCCTCTCTATGCCGAGTGTGTAATTACTCTGAATAATTTGTAAATTTGATTATTCTGTGCCCTTGTTTACATGTCACCATGAGAAAAGTCATACTCCATGGTGAACATATAGAGTCTTTTCTGGTCTAACCCTTGTCCATTTGTCCAGATCCAGCTCTGGCCTGTAAATGACAAGCTGTACCAAAATTCTTGAGTGCAATTCACAATTCAATCCTCTTTCTCAATTCTATAACTTTGCTCCTGTTACCTAGGTGTTTGGCGGTGCCTGATAATAGCTGGATATGGTGTACAATGTGGGTTTGTATTATAGCTGAAGAACCCCAAACACAGGGACTCCCAATGATTTATAATAAGCTGCAAAGAACTTATCTTCACTGCCATGGAGATGGGAGACATTCTCTCTATTATCTTGGAAAATAATAATCTTTCTCCTGCCTAGAAGGAGATATTATATCTCTCTAAACTAATTATGATACACATTATCAAAAGGTAGTGTGGAGCAAAGCGCCCATGGTCTCAGCTATGATGACATGTAGAAACATAGAGGCCAACAGAGAATTGTCTGCTCACAGTAATCATATAAAAAAAATGTTTTCCCTTGCCTGTCTAAACAAACCATTTTCAGTATGCAAAGAACAACATGCCGTATTTGTCTTATACAGTTTTTTTAATGTTTATTTATTTATGCATACAATAGCTGGGGTACAGGCCAGAGATGCAGGGGATGAGAGGATTCATCAGAGACAGAGTGGGGAACAGAACAGGCAGACTGACTGAAATACACTGCTGAGGGGAGCAGCAGGCGAGACAGGAAAGGTCTGCCTCGCCATGTGGGTAGCTCCCTGGCCAGCCGGGGATCGAACTTGTGCTGCAGAGGCTGGGGATCACCTCACAGTGAGGTGCCCAACCCCCTTGCACAGCCAGGGAGGCCCGTCTTGCATAGTTTTAATACATTCTCTGTGCGGATCAGTGGGTTCATATCGTTCACCATCTTCACAGAAGTGCCAGCACATTTGACTGAAGTCTCTGCTTTGATAGTTTTCTGTGGAATAGGACATTCTAGGAGGTAACTGAAAGCATACATGGGTAAGTAGATGATCATCGAAGGAAAGCCCTTTGGGAAGGAAAAAGATGCATTCCTATTTTATTTAAATAATTTTTATCATTTTTATCATTTAATCGACAAGGGAAAAGCCATCTCACGGGACACAAGATGCTGCCATCAACTGAATGATGATTTTTTTCCAGAACAAACCACCACTGTAGGCATCACAGTTGCCCTCTTCAAAGATTCTGGCTAATCCCCACACAACCTGCTCATTATTGCTACTATTTGCTTTTAAATGTGCATTTCTCAGCTGTAGATGTTGGAGAAAATACAAGCTGTGACATCAGGTCATTCTTCCTGAAAAAAAAAAATACTTTTGAAACATAGATCTGACATCTCTAATAATCTTTTATGTTGCTTACAGGGCCTTAATAGCAAGTTATGACAGTTAGATGCTTAGTGGCCATTCAGGGGCGATTTCCATTTTAGTTGCCATAGCAAACAGGCTGTGACATTCATGTCTCTGCTGTGAATTTATCATGATTATGATTCTTTTTTATTATAGGCAATGTTTTTTATGTATCAAGCATTTTACAGACAATAGACAATTATCTTTTACTGTGTGCAGAAGACAAAAAAAAAAGACAAAAAAAGAGGCAAACTTAGTGAGTGTCAAATGGTTCATCTGATCCTAATAATTAATTGTACTGTTCCTATACAAGCAAATGTCCAAGTAAAAAGAAAATTCCATTTCAGTATGGAAGAAACAAATTAAGCAAATTTTCAGAAAACTTGTTTGGAGCTCTGCTCAGAGAAATATAAGAATGAACATTCTTCTAAATCTGTTTCATCACTGTATCCCAGTGATTAAAAAACTGCCTGCCATTTACTTGATAATACATATTAAAAAAATAATGAATACTAAAAGGAATTTTTCCTAAGGTCTAGAGATTCAGGCTTAAATGATAACAATTGTTTGTTTCTTTTTTTTCTGGAATACATTACCAATAAATCAATTAAATGTTTTGTTAATTAAAAGGCAACGTCAAAATAAAATTTAGACTTGTACATCCCAACACAGATTAAGATATAGGATAGCAATCTACTGTGCAAAAAAGTATAGGATCTTTATTAAGATAGGAAAATATTATAAAAGAAGAAAATATTCTTTGGTAAGTCATTTATTTTCTTATGAATTGCTATGACAGTATCAGATCATGAGGTTTTAGGATAAATTATTTTTGTTAAGTTGTTAAATTTTGTACTTTAGTGTTAAGAATGTGGCAAGTAATACTGCAGTAGAGATCCACACCAAATCATGAAATGTTCCTCAAATTATTTGTGTTTCTCAAAATACTAATAAAAAGAAGAACCAAGATAGATAGAAACAGAAAGAAACTGTGCCCAAGGGTTGGAAAAAAATCAATACAAGACAGACACTGTATAGTCTGGTGAATATTATATTGAACTAGCAAAGATACTCCATAGCAATAAAAAAAAATTCCTACTCAAACACTGTAACTTTAGTTTAACATTTTAAAATATTGTGGTTATTAAACAATGTCTTCAAATCATATTTCAAACTGATAAGTCTGGGTGGAATGCATATTCAGGCCAAAGAAAGCTGAAGTTTCAGGTCTTTGACCAAATATATGATAAAGTTTCCCTTGATTTTTATAAAGCAGCTCAAATTTCATTTGGGGATGTACAATTTGACATCTCTATGTGATAGAGAAGTCATATGATTACCAAGTTAAAGAGTAATAAAATGGGAATTTCCTTTAAAGAGACAGCCCAGAGAATGAGAAGATTACTTATTATTAAATTAATGTTAACCCAGATTAATTAAATAGGAAAGTGTGCAGAGTTAAAACAAAATTTTAAGTATATATAAAATGGCACACAAAAAAACCACAACTCTACTATTCACTACATAACATTCGGTAATAATAAATGACCTAGAAGTTGTTTTGTTACAATGTATTTATCTATAAAAATATCAATCAGAATTTTACCCTGCCCTATTGCGAGTGGACACAACAGTTGCCTCAGGGTTTGTGTGTACTTATTGTCTCCCCCTTTACCTAAAGGAGAATTTGACACTTTATCTCCTCCTACAAGGACTAAGAAGGGGCCAAAAATCATCAGTGCTAACCAGATAAACCTGTTACAGAAACAGTGCACATCTATTTTAACAACATCTTAGACTTTACAAAATTTTTTGCAACAATCTCAAGAGTGTGGCAATGAAATTCCTACACATGAAAATGTGGTTATTGGAGAGAGATTATTTAGAAAAGTAAAAGATACATCATGGCCAAGTGTTACTTATTGCAGGGATGCAAGGATGGCTCAACATACATAAATCACTCATTGCAAGTCACCACATCAACAAAAGAAAACACAAAAATCATGTGATTCTATCAGCAGCTGCAGAGAAGGCATTTGACAAGACTTGGCATCCATTGTATCACGTCTTTAAAATCTACTGATTTTATTCTCAAAATATACCAGTGAAGAAGGTACTGTGCCCAGGCCTATTTTCCACTCTCAAGAAATAAGGTTTAAAAATTGTCATCATTTGCTTGAATTTATAAAATAATTAAGCATCAAATCATTTATCTAAATTTGAGTCTTAATTCCAAAACACATGGCTTTAAATACTCATAGGGTTTGGCAAACTTTTTAACAATGAAGGTCCAGATAGTGTATCTTTCAAGGTTTGAAGGCCATATGGCCATACCGTTCTGTAACTTATTGAGAAAACAGCCATAGACAGCACTCGAAGGGATGACCTTACTCCTTCAATTAGCCTGTCCACAAAGGGGAGGGCAGATTTGACCTAATGCTCCTAGTTTGCCTATTACTTCAATACAGTGCGTTATTTTTTTCTCATTCTAATTCACATCTATACATAATTAAATATTCTTATACTATCTCTAGGTAGAGTTAAATTAATTCCACTATCTCTAAGTGGAATTAAAAAGAGTATCTTATATCATCAAAATGTGTAGAAAAGCAGATTTTGTAACCTGAGACAAAAGAACACAGAGTTTGGAATTTAAAGCAAATAAAAATATAGGAACACATAAAGTTTGATGCTAATTTTGTTCTTTCTGTCACATTACTTCAGTTCTCTAAGATTCAATTTCCTGATAAATTGGAGACTATTTAACCTGACTTGGAGGATTGCTGTGAATATTAAATTATTATACAAGATTCATTGTTCATTTTCTCATTCAATAAATATGATGCATAGACCCACCTAATGGGTTAACAGAACATGCTGCCACTATATTTTTTGCAACCACATGTTTGAATTCTCAAGCTAGATAGTAATTTTTCATATGACTTGCTAAATTTCAGTAAATATTAAAATTTATTATACCACAAGAATAAAATATTAAAAAATTCATGTGCTTCATATCCCTTTTGTTGTAAAAAATGTCAGTGATAAATATTAGTTATAAATATACATATAAAAGCAGGATTCAGAAATCAAATCATAGCATTCCATAATTGCATTGTTTTTACCACATATGAGTAATACTATGCTTTGCAAAGACATCATTTTCCTATAGATGCATTGAGGTTCACTTGTTAAACTCCAGGAAGCATAAAGAATAATAATTCCATAGAGGTTACGTCCAGAAATGACATTAGTTTAATTATTTGTAAATTTGGTTTCTAAAATTCCCTATATATATATGTGTGTGTGTGTGTGTGTGTGCGCATTTGTATGAGATGTGAACATGTGTGCATTTGCACAAAACCAAGTATATGCTCACAAATCACATTTTAAAAGATATTTTAAGTATCCTAATACAAATTATTAAAAAATATGTTTTTCTCTAACATCAAGGAACTTAACTAGGTATTTGAACACCTAAGTAACATATAAACTAGAAAAAAGATGAAAGACAGTAGGCAAACTGTTCCCCAAAGATCAAGATTCTAGAATAATTAAACCCAGAGACAAGTAAGAAAGAGCTTAAAAGCAAGTGACACAAACACCAGCTGTACTGTGCGTGTTAAAGTTTCTCCTATAATGGGAGAACCTTTATAGGTTCTCCCATTGTTAAATGGATTCCTTGAAAAGAACATGGACATCTTTGAATAGTAAATGGAAAGGTACAGGGTTTCACTGACTCTGGAAATGTGTTGACTCAGTTGGGAATGGGATTAATGACTTTGGGAAATCAAAGTATGCAAGAGAATCCAGCTGGGTACTGACTCAGCTGATGAACCAGCTTGGCCTAAGAAACTGAATTATGATTGCTTGCCTACACAACCATAAACAACAACAAGAATGATTGTTAAAACCCATATCCTCACAAAGGGATTAGAGGGGATAAATGGATATCATGTCTAAATCAAACTTAGAAAATATTAAGCATTCACTTGGAAGACTGGGGGGTGGTGTGTGTGTGTGTGTGTGTGTGTGTGTGTGTGTGTGTGTGTGTGTGTGAAAGAGATAGGTACATATTTTACAACAACCAAGAACTGAATGTTTAAACACACCCAGAAAAAAAATCAGAAACTCTATCACCCAGGGAATATTCATTGGTTGGGTGTTACAGTCCTTGAAAATCATATCCCTTCTAGTAGAACCAAAGTGGAATTTCAGAAAAATAGAAAGATTCAGGGATGTCTTCATTCAATAACTAGACTCCTTTTTATTTGACATGCTGTAAGCTCTTCAGTAGCAATTTCTCCATCTTTCTGCAAAAACAGCATTTTGCAGCACGGTAATCTATTCATTCTGTCGCTGGGACATTTGGTAAAGAAGGGATGACCCAGTCAAACTCTTATTTACATTCTTATAACCAGACCTTTTGTAAACACACACATGCTGTTTCCTGTCAGAATGGGGATGGAGAAGCTTTATCAGTGGAATGTTTTGGGCAGTATAGATGGGTTTTGCAGGCATAACTAGTTGTAATTAATGACATACAAAATGAAGACATGGTATAAAATTACTGCCTCGGGGTCCTATATCTGCATGCCTTGCTGACGAATAAACCCACATGCTCATTAATCCTAATGCAAGAGAAGAAAGTGTCAAGTACATGCCATGGTCTCGGATGTTCTACGCTAAGAGACACAGCAAAGTATGTTCCAATTTCCAATTTGTATGAGTCTAGTTTAATCATGGAAGCTTTATTGTTACCACAAATGATTATCTTTTCAACTGATGGATCTCAATTATTAAGGCAACTTTTTTTTTTTAAAGATTTATTTATTTATGCATACAAGAACTGGGGTGCAGGCCAGAAGTGTGGGGAGTGAGAGGTGAGACAGAGTGGGGAGCAGAACAGGCAGTCTGACTGAAATATGCTGCTGAGGGGAGCCATGGGCGAATCAGGAGAGGTCTGCTGCTCCATGTGAATCAGCTTCCTGGTGGGGGATTGAACTCATATTGCAGTGCCTGTGGATAGCTTCATAGTGCTGAGACTAACCCCTTGTGCCACCAGGGAGGCCCTAAGGCAATTTTTGACAAGGAAATAAAGAAGATGGAAAAATGTCAGCATGGTCCCTACCTAGCCTCCCTGTGAAGTAGTGGAAGGAAGCAAATCTTAAAGGAATTTGGAGAAAATTGAGTTCGACCTAAGAATTGACTCTATGGATTGACACAGGGGTAAAGCTTAAGGAAATGAACAGCCAATTTCTCCCCTGCCTGTTGCCGGCAGCCCAGGTGAAAGCATGAAGCTTGGTCTCCAAAGATGAAGCTGGGTAATGAGAGGTACAGGAAGCAAGACGTTTTTGTCCAGTTAGTGGAAAGAATACTCAGGCTTCTTTAGCTACCTGGAAAGACAAAATATTAAATCACAAAATAGGCCAATTAAGATCATTGATTACCTGAAAGATTATGCACCCGGGGGCACTGGCTAGGTAATTAAAACAAAATAACCCACAAAGTGTTCTCTTAAATAGCTAGAACACTTTCCAGAGAAATGCCAATAAAGTGTGATGGTGATTTGCCACTCAGCATTGGTTACCATGCCCTTCTCACATCTTCAAGTAGAGTGCAAAATCAATTTTGCTTTCCTCTGCATCATTCTCTTCTCCCTTTCTACTTGATTATTTCCATCAGATTATACATTTGCTATTATTTCTGCTAGGTTAAAGCAAAGGTTAAAATCCACGGCCTGACTTCCGCTGCCTACAATTTAACCATTGTGTTTTTCTTCATAGCAGAAACATCTTTCAAAGAGAAATCTATGTTTGTTGCCCGTAATTTTCTTTTCCCATTCTCTCTAAAATATCCTCCCATGAGGATTTTGACCTCATTACTCCACTGAAGCCATACTTGTCAAGGTAATCGATAATATCTCGATTGCTAATACAACTGTTCTTGCGCAGTCCTATTTACACTAACTTACCAGCAGCATTTTAAGCACTTAATCACTCATCCTCCCTGATAACTGTATTTTATTTTTTGGTTATTCCAATACTACATTCTCCTGTTTGTCTTCCTATCTTTCTATTCACTTCCGGTTACCTGGTGGCTCCAGTTTTCCACATCTGTAAATATTGAAATAGCACAATTTCCTTGGTTGTACTCATGTCTCCATCAGCCAACTCTACCCAGATTATCTCACCCAGTACAATGGTACTAAATAGTGATGACTCCCCAAAACCCTGATATGAATGTCAGGGCATTAGGAAACAATGATCTTTCTGGTATCATTTTAATGTAAAACATTTAAAATCAAAATTTTGCTCTACCTCCCCAAATCTGTTCCAGGTGGAGCAGGCACCATTCCAGTTCATGGAAACTTCATTTTCCCAACATCACTTGACCACACACCAATTTTTAATATGTCATTGACGCCTCTCTTTCTTTTAAAATATACATCCTCTAAATCAAGACATCATGTTGGTATTTCTACCTTTGAAATATATCCAATAGCTGAACACTGATCACCCTGTCCTTTGTCAACATTCTAATCTGAGCCTCCTCTCAATTCGTCACTAGGATGCAGCCAGCCACGCTAATCTTACCTGTGTTTCTCATTGATTTTTTTTTTTTTTGAGAAATTACCCTACCATTTTCTATTTTTTTAAAATTTATTTATTTATTTATACAAGCACTAGGTACAGTCAGAAGTGCAGGAGGGTGAGAGAATTCACCAGAGCCAGAGCAGAAAACTTTCTCATTGATTCTTAACACAGAGGAAGAGAATCAAGCTGAAACATAACTTCTCAAAACTCTTTAGTGAATTCCTGTTTACCATCTTGCAACACAGTCTATACCTGATTACTTTGATTTTAATATCTGACTCCTCCTTGCTGCAGTATAAACTTCAACTGAGCAATTTGAGCTTCTTTAGTTTGCTAATGTGTTTCAAGTGTCTCACGCTGTACTTGGAACAGCATTACCTGTAAATTTCTCATCAGTGAATAGTGGCTGTATTTCAGGTGGTTCAAAAGAATTAGGTTAGTAAGTGTCTAACCAATACTAAGGAGATTATTGTACCTTCATGTAATACAAGTGCTTACTAATGCTTTGCTCAGTCTTACAAAAAACAATTATTAAATATTTGACAAGGTTTTGCAAAAATATTCTATTATCTTGATACATGCTTAATCTTACTTTTACATTTTAAAACATTATTGATTGCATCAAGTGAAATTAAAATAAGTGTAGTTTGCATATTTAATCATACTCAATTATTAATTAAATGTTCACATTTAGTAACTTTTAAATAAGAAAAATATATTTTATGCACTTTAAATCTTATCAATTGACTGACATATGATGCAAATATGGCTTGTAAATTATTTTTTAGAATTGTAATTGCGACCCGCTGGGAATGCTTTTGAAACAGGTTCAATACCAGAGGGTTATTTGTTTTCTCAGCAGCCTATATTAAATTTGAAGTTTAATCATGGTGTGTTATACTGACTAATTTATTTTAAGATAGAGATTCAGAGACACTAATCGTCTTGAAATTTAATTTATTTATCACAGATTGAATATCTTTAGTAGATTGTCTTTAACTGAAATTCTTATATGGTCTCCAGGGACATATCAGTAGAAATGGAAGGTTAGGGCTTCAGCATACGGACTTGGAGGTGGTGACACATTTCAGTCTAAAACACATCTGGGCACCTGAGCTCACTTTCGTGTGCACATTTCCCTTTAATTGTGCCTTTATTTTCCTTTTGCAGTTTGGAAAACAACGACATCATGTTGCTCTTTCACAGATTGTCCTCTGTGTGTGTGTGTGTGAGTGTGTGTGTGTGTCTGTTTCCTTTTTTGTTATTTTCTATTGATGTTTTATAATGAGTCAGGGATTGTTTAGTGCAGAACTCACTTTTCATATTACTATCCCTCTTTTCCAACTTGTGGTTTGAAGCGCAGCCTTCCTACACAGAGTGAATAGCTATTAGCATCAGCAGACATGCTTTATTTTCCAGCGTCTTTCCCCATCCTCGCTATTCTTGACAATCGTCTGGTGCTGAGATTGTCAGAGCGTGGCCACAAAGTACTGCTGTTTCCTTAAAAACCATCATTCTCTGGATAGCTTTATCTAATCTCCACAGTCTACCCTGATGTTCCTATTTTTCTAGTCATCTCTGCAGCTTTCTCAGGAAAAGATCATACAAACAAAATTTGAGTTTTTGCGTCCTGAAATTGTGGCCTTTATGCATGAAAATAATTTGGGCAGCATTCTAATATGTTTGGAGCATATTTTTTCTCTGGAGTCTTTAAAAAATATTTGATATTTCTTGCCAAAATTCCTTCGTTACTTTCTCTCCTGACAACGTTATTTACAAAAGTCTGATGACATACTGATATTCAATTTTTTTGAGGTGAATTAATAATTCTTTCTGAATGCCTCAAGTATTTGTGATTTTTCCTTAAAATTCATAAAATTTACAAAAGCTGTGGATTTTGTTTTTTCCCCGATTCTTCAGTTTTTAAGTCAACATATGTGTTTAATTCATGTTTTCTTCCACATACTTTACTCTTTATTTCTGACACCAATTTTTTTTTTTGATTGAATTGATCTTTGAGCCCTATCCTGTTGGCTAGTCATTTTTCGAATTCTAATTTATGTTACTGTAGTTTAATTAGCTTTTCCTTTTTATGAGAAACACATTTTCTTGAATTTCTTTTTTTTTTTTTAAAGATTTATTTATTTATGCATACAAGAGCTGGGATACAGGCCAGAGATGCAGGGGGTGAGAGGATTCACCAGAGACAGAGTGGGGAACAGGACAGGCAGACAGACTGAAACACACTGCTGAGGGGAGCCATGGACGAGACAGGAGAGGTCTGCTGCGGCATGTGGGTTGCTCCCTGGCCGACCTGAGATTGAACTCGTGCTGCAGAGGCTGCGGTTGCTTCATAGTGTGGTGCTTAACTTGTGTGGTGCTCCCTTGTGCCACCAGGGAGGCCCATTTTCTTGAATTTATTAATGGGCGCTCACAGGAGCTTTTCTAATATTATGGCTCTAGAACAAACTTTCTCGTCTTTGATAATTGCAATGTGATTGAAAAAACTGTGCATGAGATTCACCTGATCTGCTGGTCCTCGGCCCTTGCTGCTACAGAGTGAACTCTGTGCCCTCAGGGTTCCTGGGTCAAAATCCTAAGTCCAATGTGGTGGTATTTCGAGATGGGATAATGGGAGGTAATTAGCTTTGGATGAAGCCTTAAGGAGGGGACTCTCTTCTCTTCCTCCCTCCACCTGCCCCTCCCTCCTTCCTTCTCATGGCAGGATTGGCTCAATTATAAGAATAAGAAAATAGAGAGATTTCACCAAGGAAAGACATCTCAAGAGGACATTGCAAGATGGTGGCCATCTGCAAGCTGGAAGAAGGGTCTCTTGGGAACCTGACAGTGCTTGCACACTGCTTTCGGCCTTCTGGAGTTCAGAACTGTGAGGAAATAAATTAATGTTGTTTAGGTCACCTGGTCTGTAGTATTCTGTCATGGCCACCTAATCAGGCTGAGATACCGACTTTCATCCAGACCTTCTTTCCCAATGAATTCTCTTTTCTTCGTCCTGCTAAACTCAGAATTCAGTCCTTAGACATTTTCTCCTTAAAAGAAACTTTTGTTTGTTACTTAACAGAGTTCATCAGGATTAAGCAGAGCTGGTACTTAGTTTTGATTTATGAATTGGGATGTGTACAGCAATTTAAAAAAGTTAAAATTAAGAAAACGATCCCTGTTTCAGCTGTTGTTCTCAGCTTGATGCACCACATTTGACAGAGTGGGTCAGTGGACTGGAGAGCTCCTCTTCTTAGAGCCATTTTTTTCCATTATGCTTTGATCTTGCACTAACAAATCTCCTCACAGACTTACAATATCTGGGAAAGTCATTTTACATATGTAGGGGTCATCACTGCAAATGTCATATTTCAGGTTGTTTTTCCCCTGGGGAATCTTTGACTTACACAATGTAGTCAAGGATTTCTGAGTTTACAGCAAAGGTTCTAAGCATAATTATAATATATACCCAGTAGTAATATCTGAAAGACTTGATGAAAATAAATGTCCTCCCAATAATAATAAGCTACTGTAAACTGTATAGACCACAGAGCTTATCAAATTCATTCTACTGTCTGTCACCCCTGAGTTCCTTATTTTGCATGAATTCTCACGTGAGAGAGGGAGCTTCAGTGCAATCCAATGATCCAGGAAATACCAAAGATAGTGTCGATTAAAGAGCATTTTGAATGATGTATTTTTTCTGAAATAGATTCTATTTCAGAGACTTTGAACATTGATAAAAGAATTTTAAGTAAGAGTGTAGACTTTGAAAAATATGAATTTACAATAGCCCTAACTTTATTATTAACCAAAATGAAAATACCTTATAATAATTTCAATAGAAGACTTACTAATTAATGTTAGAAAACTTAACTTATTCTTAAATAAGGGCACTCTTATTTTTCTGATTTTCTTTTCCCTTTTTAATGATAACAGTGTCAGAAAAAAGCACAAGGTGTTAATGGTCTTTCTTGGGAAGGAACTTATAATATATGGGTAGAATAAACTGGATACATATTTTATTCTTTCCTATTAAGAGCAGGCTGTGTCATCTTAGAATAGATTTTTGCCAAGGTATTAATTTTTTCCTCTTTGCTATTTCTATGGTTCTTAGGTTTAATAACTTCAGTCTGCCCTTATATATGCTTAAAAACATTTGTGGGAAAGCTGACAAATTTATGGGAAGCTGACCCTATCATAGAAAGTTTTTAAACATATAGCATTAAAACATAATCTTATTAGCATATTACAAGCACTTCATATAGCACGCTGAATCTGCCATGTCAATGTTGCTTACTAAATGTCAGTCTATAAGAAAAGAATGCAGAAATAAAAGAAAAAAACAGTATTTCAGTGTTTTTAAATATTTTGTCTTTATTAAGTATCAATAACTTAGAAATCTCGTAGGCAACCCAAATTCACCAATATTAAATTAGTAATGACAGATAAGAAATTAAGAAAATCAAGTGGCAAGGTCGATGTCCTTTATTGAAGGGGAACCACCCATGGATTGGGATTCAGGAAGCACTGTGTCCCCCACACAGTGGAACATTCTAGAAGACCAGATGCTAGATTGTGAGGTGCAGGGGATATCCTAACAAGGCTAGGAGGTCCTATTTTGTAGAATCAGGAAAGCAGTTTAAGGCGGGTTGGAGGGCTGTGATTGACAGGAAGCATTTCCTGGAAGGGAGGCTGAATTGAGATATGTGACATGTGAGGAGCCTCCATTTGTGGGTCCTCATCTGAATTAATTTTATCAGTCAGTGAAACGGCTTAGAAACCCTGTTCAGTTGACATGACTGAGCATCACATGTCTTGTTGATACTAGAATTGCATCATAGAAATGGCATTCAAACATTTACTTAGAAAGTTCAGTTCTAAGTCAAAATCATCTGCACTTTTACCATCATGGGAAAAGACCGATCCTTTCCTCTTTTATTCCATCTTCAGTAGCGACACTTATTAGGCACGTACTATGCACCAGTTGTTTACATATATAGTTCAACCAAGTACTCATGTATTTATTTATTTATTTTTTATATGCATTTGCTTTATTTTCTTTGTAAAAACTTTTGTACAAACTGTCCTTTTTTTTCCTTTTTTCACAGGTTTTCACCAGCCATATTTTTATATCTGATTAGCATTGTTCCATCACTATGGCTTCTTGAAATGCACCATGAGACCCAGGTACTTCCTTTCAGAAAGTATGAATGTGGAATATTCAGTAATAAACAGCTTCCATAGTATAATATGATTTTTATCAGAGATGCACATACTCATGTATTTACTAGGTAGCTAGTATATGTTGAACAACTACTAGGTTATATTCACAAAAACAAATATATATTTTCTTAGGGGAAATATCTCAAATATATGTCTTTTCATGGAGTTAGTTATTTGGGAAATCAGGAATTCAAATCCTGCCCAAACTGTGAGCTCCCTCTCTCATTGCTGCACTAGAAGTTTTAGCTGTTCATATAACTGGATTCACAGCTTTTTTTTTTTCTTTTTATGGTGATGTGGCTTCTGTGAAACTGACCACCCACAGGCTGTGCACTCTGAAATCCACAGAACTGCACCCAAAGTAGACTTGAACAATTTCAGTCCACTGTGCTTATTTCAAAATGGAAGCTAAATGGATTTGTTTTTTACATTGACTGGCTAGCTGGGAGTTCTCCAGTTTAGTTTCTGTGTGTAACACAAAACTTTTTTTTTTTTAGTCATAAGAACTTGAACTGAACTCTAATCACAGCAACTGTTCGCAGCAAACATTTTCTGATGAGGAGATTGTAATCAATGGCATTGTTCACCATTTCCAGCGCAGGTTGACAATTAAACTTTGCTTCAATTTTAGTCAGTGTTATCATTGTTTTTAAATTTCAACAAAAAAATGTATTCTGTTATTGCTTGTACCTTGATGGACAGATTCTACCACCATAGATATGTTGCTAGGGGAGCAGAGTAAGTGAGAAAAATAAGGACTTTCTTTGTTCATCTTCTCTCTGGAGTCACTTCTACATCTTTCAGACTCCAAGTTACTTGTGGCATTGTTTTCAGATTTGAGAGAGCCTTGCTGACTTGAATCACAGAAACCAAAGTCAACTAGGAATTGTCTTTTGTTTATGAATTATTAACATGGTATACGTCTTGGCAGCTTAAAAAAAAAAAATGGCCAAGTTCTTGGTTGATCTGCAATGGAGAAATTCTGTCTTCTGTAGAATGGAGGAGTTTGACCAACCATCAGTGAAAAAGATAATACAAATACAAGACACAGAAATGATAGAAAGAAGTTAGCTTTGACGTCTACCTTTTCCTTAAGGTGTATGTTGACTTTGTTTTCTCATAGACTCCTCCCTGCTCTGTTTCACAAAAAGAACAATAAAGAGCCTACACAGTTCTAAGAAACGGAGAGGTATAAAAGTACTAAAGGTTGAAGCTGGTGTGCTTTCGGAATTTTCTGGAGCAGAGGAAAGAGTTAAGAAAGAAAATCACAAGAATTTCAATGTTGATAATTGTTTTATATAAGGAAATTAAGAACTTAAACATAGAGGTTTATGCGGGTATAATAAAAAGTGATGATAATTACAGGTGACAAAACTGACCATGTCCTGAGTAAAGCATACTCATAGACATGAAAGCTAACTCTGATTCTACAAAGTGGAGATGATGCCAGAAGTACTGGCACAGCCAAAGATGCTGGGGAAATCAACCTAATTCCATAAAGGGAAAAGATAATGATTCCAAAATCAGACTTCTGTGTTTTCTCTTAGATTCCTGCTAGAGAAATTCTAATGAAACTTATAAGGGGCCTCCCTGGTGGCACGGGGGTTAAGTCACAGGGCTATGAAGCTATCACCAGCAACTGCAGCAGGAGTTCGATCCCCAGCCCTCTAACTGACCCACAGGGTGCGGCCAACCTCTCCTGAGTTGCCCTCTGCTCCCCTTAGCAGTGTGTTTCAGTAGATCTGCCTGTTCTGCTCCCCACTCTGTCTCTGGTGAATCCTCTCACCCCCTGCATTTCTGGCCTACACCTCAGTTCTTGCATGCATAAATAAATAAATCTTTAAAAAAGAAACTGGGGGCCTCCCTGGTGGCTCAAGGGGTTAAGAACCACACTATGAAGCTATCCACAGCCTCTGCAGCATGAGTTCGGTCCCCAGCCGGCCAGGGAGCAACCCACATGGCGATGCAGACCTCTCCTGTCTTGCCTGCTGCTCCCCTCAGCAGTGTATTTCAGTCAGTCTGCCTGTTCTGTTCCCTGCTCTGTCTCTGGTGAGTCCTCTCACCGCCCCGACATCTCTGGCCTGTACTCCAGCTCTTGTATGCATAAATAAATAAATCTTTAAAAAAAAAAAACAACTTATAAGCACATATCTAGAGCAGAGAGGTGTCAGGGCAGAAGGCAAAAGACAATTCCAAAGACTCATATTACACCCAGAGCCAAATCTACCCCATGCCCCAAGTGTTTATTTTTTGTTCCTGATGGTTGCATGGAGCAAAATTAACATGCACACTTTTAAGCACAGATTTATCAAATTAGAGATTTGTTTATCTGTTCAATTATGCATTTACATTTCCTATCATTTCCCAGATCTTTAATAATACTTAAACTAAGTATTTTTTAAATGCCTGGAATTAAAGTACATTTTGGAAGAGGATGCTATTTAATAAGATCTTCTAGAAACAAACATCTGGCCATAGCTTTCCTTCTCTTAGTTGTTTACATAACATTATAGCAGATCTGCACATTGGGTGATTGGGTTTATCTAATGTTTTTATATAGAACTATTTTGATCTAGACATTTTCTATAAATTATCTTTGTTATTTGATATTTGCAAAGAAAATACATAAATACAAATTAGAATGTGGAAAATATTTCTTTCTTTGCGGGTAAATTAATTAAAAGTTAATGCATGCAAATGCTTGGCATTGATAATAAAAAAAATATGGTCACCATTCATAGCATTGAGTGTTGCTTTGCACATTATTCAATCTCTTCTTCCGATTGTATAGTTGCATCTTTTATATCTATTTCATGGCCAGTATGAAGAAAACGTGGGTTGTTATCTAAATGAGCACAATTTTATTTTGGTGTTCATAAGTAGAACTATTTTAATCACAAAATAAATAATATGGCTTATCAATTCTATTTTGCATTTAGTTTCTGAAACCAAAGTAGAGGAAGAAATAAATAAGCCTTGAGTATTAGGAATTTTTATTAACCAGTTATATATAATGACTAAGAGGTACTTGTAGCATTTCAAAGCTATTTGTCAACCACTAAAATGTCCCTGAGCTGTTAATTATTGAAGATGGTTATTTCACTAGCAAAAAAAATGCCTCATTAGAATGACAAGAGATGGATGTCCTCATTAGATGCTTGCTTGTTTTCAGCACTACCTGCCAACACTGTCTCCTTTGTCACAAATGTTTATGGCAACTAGACATTTTGCTCAAAGGGTATCATATTTAGGATCTGAGAAACCACAGTTTAAAATTTAAAACTTCATATCGATTTTGGAAAGAATATGTCTTTAAAAATTCCCTTTGATTAGAGAAGAAACGGTAAAGTTATATTATTTCAGACTTTCAAATTGTATTGCCTGCAGAGGAAGGCTAAAAGGAGGGAAAATATTTAAACAAGAAATACCACAAGAATTCTTGGAAAATTTTACTCTTTTGCACAGTGCTGAAGAAATTCCTATGACAATACCTTGGCCCTGGATGGCGTCCTGCCTTAAGACAGGATCCTCTAGGGGTCTCCCTGGTGGTGCAAGTGGTTAAGACCCAACCTATGAAGCTGTCCACAGACTTTGCAGCACGAGTTCAATCCCTGGCCAGAAAGATACCCACATGGTGCAGCAGACCTCTCCTGACTCACCCGCTGCTCCTCTCCCTCAGCAGTGTACTTCTGTCAATCCACCTGTTCTGTTCCCCACTCTGCCTCTGAGTGAATCCTCTCACCCCCCACACCTCTGGCCTGTACCCCAGTTCTTGTATGCATAAATAAATAAATATTTTTTTAAAAAAGAAGGCTTCTCTGATAAAACTCATTTCTGGAGAATACCCCTAACTCTAGGTATCTTCATTTGGTTAAGTAATGGTAGCGGTTTGCCCCAAGGTTCACAGAGCCTCAATTGATCTTATTTCCACATACCCAGTAGGTGGCACTTAAGATATGACCCACTCAGGACATTGCGGGAAAGATTATTTGATCCTTGGGAGAATCACTCTGACCCTTTAGTGGAGACCAATGCCAAAAATTGAAATCATCAATTCTTGTGCCCTAACTAGGTTGGCCATGATATATGAAGATTATAGGTCCTTTTCATGGTACATTTAAAATGCAGTTATAAGTGGCATGGAAAGCTTTCCATGAGTTGACCATTTGATTCTTTCCTATTTACCTTCTCACTCTTCACTCTGTATCATTCTCATTTTACTTAAGTGTAAGACCCGTTCATTTCGTGTGTGTATTATTCTATCTCGACTCTTGAAACTTTCTCCTGCTATTCCCTATTCCTTGAATATCTCTTCCACCTCCCTTTACATAAATAGCTCAAGCTTTCATATTCACATCCAACTCTGTCTTGTCCAGGAGCCTTTTATGTCCTTCCTCTTTGAACTAATGTGCTTTTGCAATTCACCTCATGTTCCCTGTGGATAGCTTTAGGATTCTTATATATCCAAATGTCCTGATCACTTTGAAAAACAGTCCACGATCCCATTCACTTTAGCCCTACCTTTCATCATGGCACTTGTGTGCCTGCCAATTTGTCTTAGAAATATCTTTTTTAACCACAAATATACATACTATAATGAAAAAGAAATCCAAGGACTTAGAGACTACAGTGAATCTTTTTTTCATTGGGTAGTCTTAGGTGAATGTAGCTTTTTGGTAAATTTAAAAATTATTTTACTTGTTCTAAGAAAGAATAAGTAAAATAATTTAAATAAGTAAAATATATTTGAAATTGGAAAAGCAATCACTATAGTTTCAAAGGTAGTCAACTTTCATCATTTAACCGTGTGCATGTGATTATTTTGTCATATAAATGATTTTAAAATGGTATCCCCTTTGAAATGGGCTACAATTTGTATAAACCTTATTTTGCTAGGAAATCAGACACTGTAGTCCTTATCCCCTTATTAATTTACATCACTTTGTTTTCTATTACTTGATAGACAATCAGAATGTATTCTTACGTTGGAAAAAAAGCATTACATAGTGCCTCTCCTTATGAAACAACTCTGAAAATGCTTCTCACTTCTATTTTTGTAAAGGATTGTGAGACTCAATTAACGCTGGTGTGAAGACTTGAAGGAGGCTGAGGACTGACACTGACAGTTTTGAACACACACGGGAGTTTATGTTTCACGGAGATCGAGGCTGCAGGGCTGTAGTAGGTCTGGTGGGACGTAATTGTTACAATCCTAGGAAGACACAATTTAAATGAAAGAAATTTTTAATGGGCATAAAACTATAAGGATTTTCAATTTTTAAGAATAACAAACTTTGGGGCCTCCCTCGTGGCGCAAGGGGTTAAGAGGCAAACTATGAAGCTATTCGCAGCCACTGCAGCAATAGTTCGATTCCAGGCCAGGGAGAAACCCACATGGCACAGCAGACCTCTCCTGTCTCACCCGCTGCTACCTTCAGCAGTATATTTCAGTCAGTCTGCCTGTTCTGTTCCCCACTCTGTCTCTGGTGAATCCTCTCACCCCCACCCCCAGCCTGCACCCCAGTTCTTGTGTGCATAAATAAATAAATCTTAAAAAAAAAGAATAATGGACATTATCAGAGTTAGGTCTGTGTACACTTTGCAATCTGTTTGGTTTAAGATATTGATGGTGATTTCGGTTTATGAACTAGAAGGACAATTTTGTGATTGCAAAGAGCACCGTACATACAGCCTGGGTTATTTTATTTATTTTCTGTTTTACTTTATAAATTAAAGAAAAATTCTATTGATAAATGTTAGCTTGGAATTACCCAGCAATCAAAACACAGCAGTCTTTGTCTGGCAGCCATTACCCAGCAGTTTTTGCCCAGCACCCAATACCCAGCAACCATTATCTGTCTCGTGAAAGTTTTGTATAATAAACTCTCTTAAAAGTACACTCAAATTTTCTGAGCATCCTATTATGAATCTACATGGGTTTGAACTAAAGTAACTCTGAAGTTTGCACCAGTCTCTTTAAGCATGTTGTGTTTTTACATTGTCTTATGTTTAAGCTAATCATTTCAAAGGTATTGATTTATGATTTGAGTCTCATGAAATGACACAACAGTGGGTTCTAATGCTTATTCAGAACTTCAAGCAATAACATTTAATGAATATTATCCACATGAAAATAATTTTACTAGAACCTCCCTGGTGCTGCCGGGATTCAGTCTCAGCGCTATCAAGCTATCTCTAGTCACTGCAATGTGTGAGTTTGATCCAGGCCTGGGAGCTGACCCACATGGTACAGCAGACCTCTGCTGTCTCCCCAGCTGCTCCCCTCAGCAGTGTATTTCAGTAGATCTGCCTGTTCTGCCCGCCACTCTTGTCTCTGGTGAATCCTCTCACCCCCCATTTCTCTGCCCTATACCCCAGTTTTTCTATGCATAAATAAATTTTAAAAATCTTTAAAAAAAAAAGAAAATAATTTTACTAGAAGATAATGTTTGGTCATAGGTCATGCAAATTTGGGGAAATAATTTTTATTCACTGACTCTCACAGATAAATTTATGAACTGAGTACACTACATATTCTGTCTTCAGGATGGCATAATAAAATGTGGGTGCAATGTGGCATGCTTGGTAGATAAGGGAAATTAGAGTTAATGACTTGGTTTTACCAAACTGTGAGTATGTTTTTAATGGAAATTAAATCTAGAGTTTTGAATCTAAAACGAACATAGATATAATAAACACTTTTCTCAGAGTCAAGGAAAAAAGCTCATCTTAATAGAAATGTCTATTTCCTTTGAAAGTATACATTATTTTAAAAATAAACTGAATCCATTATTTTAAAAATAATTGTGCACATGGTTATGTTTCAGAGGGACAGGAAACAGGATCAGAAATAATGCCAAGCTAGTTGCAGAGTGACATTGCGGGTGGTAAATTTGGAGTTAACTGGCCCAGTTGAATTTCTGATAACCTCAGTTTGAAAAATATATGGGGCCTATTGTACACTTGTCAGAGAGGCCATATTTTGTTTTTATAACAGACAGTGTTCAGTAATCTAAACACAGCTAATCAAAACTAAGCAAAATTAAATAAAACCAAGCTAATATTTTTTTTCTTTTTCAGAACTAACAACAAACACATTTACTCAAAAAACATTTCTTGGGTATTTGTTGTTCACAAACAGCAAGAAAAACATATGTTCCAAACTCTCTGCTGGTGTCACATTTCCTACTTTCCTATTGATGATTCACTGTGCTGGGTAGAAGCTGCCACCCACCTCACCCACGTGGGCAGTGCCTCCCCAAGGTTATAGTCAGAAAGAGGAAACTTTGGCAAACAATATGCCAAGGAGCTTCCACAGTTGTCTACAAAACCTCAATCAGGTTACATGAATGTGTTTTTCTTTAAATTGTGGAAGGTGTTCATGTGTGGTCTTTAAGAAACATCACCGAGGTTACAGGCTTAGGAATCTTCAGGAGTTAAAATACTCGTATTCATGCAATTTACTGGGTCACCATTTTCTGCTCACTGGGTCAGATTAGCATATTATCAAAAGGATGGGTCAGGATGATGTTTTGGGAAATGGAAATACATGGAGAGTAGAGGAGGCCACTTTGCCTTGAGGCAAGATAGTGAAGCTACTGGCATCCTGACCATGGAATGCAAAATTTTCTTGCTCTTCCTGACTGATGAACGAGAACATTCACCAAATCATTGCCATTTACCAAGGCTGCATTTCTGCTCCAATAGAGACATCAAAATCCTGTCCTGCATGTACCATGACCTAGATCCATTTGTTTTCTACAGAAGTAGGTGGGTGGACTAGTTCTTCCGGTACATTTGGCATTTACATGCCATTCCCCTACTTAGATTAAAAGAAAAAGTCAGAAAAGTTAGACAACACAACTTGAAGTGCAAGAGAATTCTTCATGGAGTGACCTTGATCAATGAGAAATGAAGGGTGGTGGGGAGCAGTCCAGGTGGCTTCTGCATCTTTTTTTCCCTTCTATAGTATCATTCGAGATGTGGCATATGTAGAATAAGTATGAAGACATCCTTTGAGGCCACAAGACACATCTGCAATATTTGTTCACATCTGGTAACTCTGTGGCCATCACGGTAACAAATCATCTTGCTTTTCCTCCATCATTCTCTGTTTCATTTTTCTTTGTCCTTGCTCTCATTGACCTGAATTTTCATCTCCCAAACAAAGCATCAGCAATTTCGCTTTGCCTTGGGCTGTGTTTTCTAAGATCCTTGGGATATTGTCAATTTTAAAAATGTGAAAGCTGAGAAGAGACCAAAGGTTGCCCAATAATTATAACTATATGTCACAGACTTGGCATGTTTTGGTAACAATGGATTTCCTTTTTGTCTTTCACAGAGTTTGTTAAGAATTGGCCATCTGTTTTGTACTATACATTTTCCTTTATATTGCAAACAGATTATTGATACTCAACTCCTTAAACCTTTTTCTCCTACACCTGCTCTTTATCTATGTCAATTATATCCATTAACTATCTCTGACAGTAAAACCTGGCAGACTTGTCAAAAAGAGGAATGAGACAAGAAAGAAAAAGAAATTATGTCACACCCAATTATTTCCAGTTCAACTAAAGTCTGTCAATTACATCCATATCACCTCCTCCCATGCTCTCACCAACTTTCATTAAATGCTCTGTTTTGCTCAATCAACTTACTCAATTTCTTTCTAACCATATTTTCTCAACTTTATCCAATGTAATCTGATCACATCATCATTTCCCACTTTCTTTCACTTAATCCAGAGAATTCTTACATGATTTAAAACATTTTTCTGTGTTAGCGGCAGCAATGATTAATGTGATAGTTAAATAACAATGATTAAAAAATGTGTTTAGAGATCCAGTAGGCAATTGGAGGCCAACTGCATACAACAATTTATTAATCAACAATTGGTTGATGAATTAATATTCTTTTTATTTATTAGTGGTTCAAGATAAATGTTTTAATTTCTGGCTTAGAGTGCGTTCAGTAGGAACGTGAACCTCTGTCATTAACTAAATGATGGCAGAAGGCAGGAAAAAAATGTTACTCGACATGTAACATTTGATTGAATCTGATTTTGACCAAAGTCAACTAGCAGAAAAGTAGCTGTATGTATTACAGCCTTCTCTTAGCCCTGAATTATCAAGTTACCTTCTTGGTATACTTTTTAAAAGGCTTCATTGTGATAATCTCAATATTTATAGTGTGATTGTCACTCAAGATGGACCAAATGTAACTTTGACTCACAGTACTATTTAGTTTCATTGCATGAGACTCTCTAAATGTAATATAACTTTATGGCTATGCATCTCTTTGCCAGTATAACCAATGACTGTGTTCTAGGATTGAGGAAGAGCAAGTGTAAAGAGATTAGTGTAGGGACAGATTGAGCTAAATTTATGAAGATAAAATCTTAAGCACAACAGGTAGTGCAATGAGAAGATCATTAGAAGAAAGGCCACATCAGGGAAAATTTTTTGGTAAGGGATTTTGATTTATTCTAAGTGTTATGGGGCAGGGGGACTATCTCATGGCTTGAATTTTTAATGTTTGCCTTTAAAAGAGTGTAGAGGACAGTAGTTCATTGAAGTTGCCAGGGACTCTCTGAGACTGTCATGCTGATTCAACAAATAGCAGTTAAGTTCCCATAAAATGTAAGAAATAATCTGTTTATGTGTAAACACTTATATGATAAACATAAGAAAAAGAAAACATAAGAAAATCAACTAATTGTTGAAGCTCTATTTCATGTCCTTGTCATCCATCATGAACCTGTAAGAGTTTGGTACATAGAAAATAAAAGAATGGTTAAAAGTCAAATTAGAACATTCTTATTATAAGATATTTTATGTGGAAATCTTCTATTTAGGCCTTGTCTTATCTCTGTTTTATAGATAGCAAGGTGCTCATATAATATCCATCTGATTTTTTTAAAAAAGATTTATTTCTTTATGCATACAAGAACTGGGGTATAAGCCAGAGGTGCGGGTGGGGTAAGGGGTGAGAGGATTCACCAGAGACAGAGTGGGGAGAAGAGCAGGCAAATATACTGAAATACACTGCTGAGGGGAGCAGCTGGCAAGGCAGGAGAGGTCTGCCGTGCCATGTGTGTTGCTCCCTGGCAGCCAGGGATCGAACCAGTGCTGCAGCGGCTGGTGGTAGCTTGAGAGTGCTGTCTTTAACCTCTGCAACAACAGGGAGGCCACTTCATCCCTGAGTTTTAAATTTTATATCTGTTTACAGTTTTACTCATGCTTGTTGATATTAAGGGAAATCTGATCAACAGAAACTCTTGTGCAGATAAAAAATGATAAGCATATTATTAAACTGTTGATATAGTTTTACAACATTGAGATCTGAAAGACATGATGGACTACCGGTCTACCATTCTGGACATCACCGTACCCATTAGAATACTCAAGTCATACCTCTATCAGGCTGGTGGGGTTCTTTGGTGTCCTCTCCTGGTTCTTGCTGTCGGAGGTGGTGATTCTGGAGGGAACATCTAGCTCCAGGGAGGCTGGCTCTCTTTGGGCATTCGCCACAGAAAATCTTGATAAAGGGGAAAAAAAAAAAAAAGAATGATTAAATACAAATAAGAATAAAGTATGGGAGACAGTTATAAAGATTATGAGGAAAATATTTACACATCTTTTATCTTCCCAATAGAAACACAGGAAAGGACAAATTCTGTTAAATGGTTCAGAAATCTCATGAATTTTCCCCAATGCACCAAAGTTTAAAATTATTCTTATCTCGAAATAAATTCTATTGATCCCATTTTTTTTTCATTCTGGGTCAAAAATAATAACTTGAGTGACAGACCTTTTTCAAATTACGAATTTTATTGTGGTTAAAAACCCCACATACCAGGAGTACCCTCTGAGCAAATGAACCAGTCAACTCTGAAGTAGAAACACTGCAGTTTTGTTAACAGTGCAGAGAGTGCTACAGATCTCAAGAACTATTCCATATTGCATCATTGAAATGTGCTTGTCCTTTGAATTGCCTTCTCTTTAAACAACAGGGTAGATCTGAATAATTTCAAGATTCCCTTTGTTTTAGAACAGGAATGAGGTAAAGTTATAAGTCGTGGTGTTCAGAGGAACTTTCTTTCAGCCGCTTGCCCTGTCAGTGAAATAAATACAACTTCACCTCCGGACACAAAGTCTCTGAATCACAAAAGTTATAAAACAAGGGTGATGATGCAGATCAGCTCTTTAGCAAATGACTATTTCCCTCCGTGAGCCTGTTATAGAAACACCACTTATTAAAAAGACAAAGCCCAACTAGAATGCCCTCTAATTTATCCATGTTTTCCTCATAATTTGGCTTAAATGTTCCCACCCTCCTCTCAATTTCCATCAAGTATTACCTGCAGGTTCTGACAGACACCCTGAAGTGATGTCACCACTCGATCTGGAAAGCATAACCCCCACCTTCTAACTTTTGATGCATTTTGTACATTAGAGATGCCTCTTTCATGATTGAATGTCACTGGAGCAGTTATTGATAATTGATTACTCTGATTCTTGTCCACAATAGCCAGAGCTGTGCTTTCCTCCCTGTGGGGACTTAAATTGCTTCTTTACAAGTGAATGATTGAATAGATAAATGGCTTAGACAAGTAATTAATGAAAGCAAAGAAAGGTTAAGTGGAATAAACAGAATAAATAGTTTAAAAAATTGAATTAACCAGGGTGTAGGGAAGATGAAATCACTTTCTCTAAGGAAAAGTCTAAAAAATCAATAATCTTCCTTTTTTCAGTATTGAAAAGAGTGAGAAATCTAATTTGCTAAAGTCAAATTTGTTGAAATATGATGCAAAATAACTAATTCTATATTTAATATGATTTTTAATCAAATCATTACTGTCTTCTACATTAAAAATCTATAAGTGCAATCTAGAAAATTGCTCCAACCTGGTTTGGAAAATATACTGTCTTTAGTTGGATATAAATTTTAACAGACAGCTGTTTTCATCAAACATATAGGAAGTTTAAATTACCTAAATCATTTTAGATAATAAAGACTGATATGTCTATAGGAAAATCATTTGCTTGAACAGAAAGCATAGTGAGATTCCATATTTTATGGAAAACAAGTGCTTTGATCACAACAGGAAATTTTTATATTTTCTATTATTTTTATGTAGTAAATGTCTTGCACAGTGGTGATTATTTAGAATATATAAAATTAAAGAAAACATTTATTTAGAAAATATTATTTTAATAATAGAATAGTTAATACCCAACTGCATATGAACTATATCTTTCTTATTCTGTTCTCTGTAGTTTCTCATGAACAAAAAATAACTAACCTTTCTGTAGGCTAAATATTTCCCTGTGGTCACATTAGAGTATTTGGCAAATTTAATGAAGTCCCTAAAGTAAATGAGTATCATGTTGAAAGCACATCTCCTTCCTCTGAACTTATATACTTTTCTTTATTCAAGAAATAATTATCTACAAAAAAGATTAAATTATTAAATTGTAGATACTTATTTGGATTCATTGTGTAGTTCTTAAATATGTTTCCAGATTAGGTGAGCGCAGTAATTTAAGTTTGAAAGAAACCTATTGTAATGTTAATGCATCTATTTTTCAAATGAACAATTCCTCTTTTGTTGAATATATTGAAATTAGCAAAGTTGACATTGTCAATGATATACAAGTAAGAATTAATTATATTCATATAAATTAGATAAATTGTAAAAACTCCTATTGAATTCTAATACTATTCAAAAAAAAGATGCAAATAAATCCCTCTACTATATTTTGGAGGAATAGTGCATTAGCTGCTTTTATGGACCCAATGCAGTCTGAATGTGCTGTCTTCCTCTATACTTTCCTTCTCTGTATTATACGATAGATGCTCTCCAATATTTCCCAAAAGAGAACTTCTGCCCAAATTGTAAATTTAACAAGACTTCCGATTCCTAGATGTTCATGGACATCTATGCTTATTTCACTCCGTAGGTTTGGGAAATTCTCAGCTATTATATCTTTGAATATAGTCCTTGCTTCCCCCCGCTTCATCTTCTGAAATACCCATTATCATCATGTTTCCCCTTCTAGCTGACTCTGATCATTCTTGTAGAGTTTCCTCATTTCTTTTTTTAAATATATTTTATTTTATATAATTCTTACATCATTTTTCATTTTTGCACAATGTATGCATTTACATTTTGGTTGTATTCTCCATGCAATTCCCACCCCCCTTATTTTGACCCTAATCCCTCCTCCCCCGCTATAGTGTATCTCTGGTTTATAGTTGCTTGTTGATTTTGATTTTTACTTTATTATAATTAGTCTTTTTCCTGGTCCCTTATTTAGGTTTTCTAAATTCCTGCTATGAGTGAGACCATCCGGTATTTTTCTTTTTCTTTCTGTCTTATTTCGCTGAGCATGATCCCTTCCAGTTCCATCCATGTTGCTGCAAATGGCATGAGTTTATCTTTTTTGATTGCTGACTTTCCTCATTTCTTGCATGGGCCTTTTGATTATAAGCTGTGCCGTGTTGAAGTCAACACATTTTAGGTATTTTATTTCTTAGCTAGAGCTGAAGGTGAGTGGAGGAGAGCAGGGAAAAACAGTAGGGGACCAGGACAGCAGCAGTCAGGAGAGAAAGAAAATAATTTGTGAAATCAATGGCATTTATTGAGTAACTTTTAAGTAATTTAAGCAGTTTATCTCCCGTGCACACTTCCTTTCATCCACATAGTCACTCTGGAGACAAGCTTTATTTCTGACACCAAATCTTAGCAAGAAGAAAAGCAAATCTCAGTTAAGTCAGGTAACTGGCACTGAGTCGCACAACCTATCAGTAGCAGAACGGAGATCTGCACATGGTTCTATTTGTCCAAACATTCCACTAGCTGCACTCCATAAAGTGTCATGACACTTCTCTAAGACCTACATTCATGACCTTCTGTTATTAAAATTTAATTGGCAGCAAACTTCCTACCTCTAAGACTGAGGAAACAGCTGAGTATCAAATACTTAATGTGCTCCACTCCAAGTACTGATTTCTTAATTTTGTTCTTGATCCACACAATTAAGAGGAATTGCTTTTAAGAGAGTAATCCTTGTGTTCATCCAACATACAGGTATGACGTGATATGCAGCAATAGAAGATCAGGAGAGTTTTAATCAGTTTAAGAAAACAAAAATGGACTTGATCATCTCAGAGACTAGTGATAGGACTTGTAATAAGTTGCTGACAATGGACAAGTATTTACAGATAAAATAACCTAAAATAGTCTGAAGACCTGAGAAGAATGCCTCATTAAATCTTTGGCCAATGATTGAAATTATTGTATAGAATAATTATATCATTATGTAGAATTATTGTATCATTATGTCCAGAAAGTTTCATGATTTACTAGTAAGCATGGTATTGTTTAGTGTAGTACAGCATAGCACAGCATAACATGGTGGTGCAGTACTGTTAGTATGATTAGTGTGATATTGTTTGCATGGTGCTGTTTATAGCAGAGCATGAAATAGAGAGCACACAGCAGAACACAGCATCAACTGGTGGAGGTTTGTGCGAAGACAGGAGTTTAGGTAAAGACTCAGATGCCTAGAAGTCTCTGAAATATGAAAGCCATGTTGTGGAAAAACCAGAATTTAAGCAAAGATCTATCCTCATACTGCAACTTGTCATGAATTTCTGTAATACTCTTGTTTGGTCCAGTAAACAGTCTAGTTTCTGGATGAAACTTCCGGAACAGTATTTACCTGATAACAAAATTACTTCTCTGTGCAGTAAAGATTCTGGATGAGGGTTTTCTAAGTTTCCCACTAACTGGGAAAATTTGGGTCCAAAGTCCCTATGTTCTGCCTACTCCAGAAATACAAGCAGAAACCTTGTCTGAACCTCTCGCTCCTACGGTCCTTGGAGAATTATGCCCAAGACATAAGGTACTCGCTTTCCACCCTTAAGGAATTCATAGTGATTTATTTCAAGTTAAATGGTGTAACTTAAAAACTAACTCTGATCTCAGGTGCATTTCTAATTTTTGATGGTAAAGTGACTAGAACATTAAACTAGACCAAAGACTTAGCTTCCCATCTCATGCTCCTTCCCATGAAAATTCACTCACCACAGAACGTGTCAACGGTGTCTCAGGGATACGATCGGGTACTCTCGCCCATCAGCAGGGAATGAGAAACAGAGTACCACTTTTATGAAGTGCGTGGTATCTTTGCATGACACTAAAGGAGAATTATAAATATCATTAACACTATTAAATTAGATGCTTCAATTTACAGTTGTAGTTAATTGCTTTACATTTTGATAAAATTATCACAGCTGGATATTTTAAACATCACCCTCGATGTACAATACATATAATTTTATATAGTCTATTAGCCTTTCAAAATAGTTTTTCTCCCTCATTAACATTAGTAATATTAGTCCCAAATACTTGAAGCATTTTTTTTTTCTATTTTTATAGCGTTAAGCTATTAAAGAAAAACCATCACACTCTCTGAGGAGGGCACAAGGAACTGGTTTATGCTGTTTTTGTTGCTCCAGTACATATAGACAAAAGTTTCTGTGACTTTCTGAGGCTAAAAGTGACAATTCTACAAATATTTTGTCTTGAAAAGTCTTCTAATATATTAAATATTAATCAAAACGCCTGTGTGTACTCTACGTCTGGATGTGGCACATAGATCTCAGTTATTTGTTATAGTTATGATTATGATGGATGCATAAGAATCTCTGAAGCTGAGAGTTCTACAATATTTATAAAGGAAGAATCTCTGTAAGTTATGGAATATTTTGCTATACTTGCTAAATTTAATTTTTATGATGGCTGCCATCAACGTAGTACAGAAACTGGAAAAATTCTTGCTTTATACGGTCGATTTAAAAGCTGGCCAACAAAGTAGTTAATATATAGGTTCCTTTGAAACATGAAGGACTGGCTTACAATAACCATTACTGACTGTGTGTTCTGGATTTCTCCCTGGAAAGTTCCCTATTTCATGCCAATTTATTTGTTTGTTAACTAAAAGTCCTTAGCAAAAGAAATGCATATTACCTAGGAGAATTAACACATTAATTTTGTATAAATTGAAAGCAAATTCAATAACCATTCATTTATGAAATCTATTGTTCTAGCTGGGTGCTGAGAAGCCAATGAAGAACCCAACAGTTTCTTTCTGAATTAACAACAAATCATAGAGCTTGTGAGGAAATAGACAATTATAGAAAACATCTGATTTAAACTTGCCCCTTGCAACTCTGACATATGCCTCTGTTCTATGCTTTCAAGATTAGCCATTTCTCACATTTTTATAACATCGGAAAGATGAAAGTGATAATGCCTTTGACTAGTCAGTAAGATAACCAGATTTTTAAAATTGCAATGATTCCAAAAGTGTTCAGGCAGGGCATACCATTTGCTGCCTAACTTCTTGGACCAAATGTCCATCCATGAATCCATCATGGTGGCTGAGGGACAGAGCACATTGGCCTGGCATGGGCTCTTCTCTCCCTGAGGGCAGAACTCAGAATTGGCCTTCTCTCCACACCCCGTAAGCTGGGTATAGACAGGGGGTGGGAGTGGAGTCTTTCTTCACAGGAGAACTAGATTTTGTTACACCATAAGCAATATTTCACAGCTAAATCACAGATGACCACTGTAATCTCCATAAGTTCAGATATGAAGGATTAACTTGGTTGTTGCAAATGATAACAAAGTTGGGAAAATATAACTCTGTATAGAACAACTTAGACACTGCAACATCGAAGGTATTTTATTTGTCTCCCTATTTTATGATGTGTCCTTATACTCTGGTACTTGATAGACTTAATTGCCTTCCACAATATCTTAGTTAAAAATCATATATCTATGTGTTGAAATATTTTTCTCATTAATTGTACTTTAAAGAATGAACTATTAAGTCCAGTGAAATCAACAAAAGACCATGTGACCTCCTAGGCTTCACTCATACTTTACATGTTACTTAGAAACACCTAGAGGTCTGTCATCTCAATCAATCAATAAATCAGTCAATCAGATCACACCAATTTAATGAGAATGTCACCCATAGTTCACACATTTAGTGAAACTCTTTTGGGAACATGTTCTTGACTCTATTCCTTGTCTAACACTTGTGTTATTGTAAATAATATGACAGTCAGAAGTCACTAAGACTTTACTCAACTTTTCAGTAGCAATATTCAGTTCTTTGGATGTTAGTTGCTTGGATTTTAGTTGCTTAGAGGGTGGCCCAATGGCTGTTTAAAAGCCTGAGGATGGTGGTGGCAGCAATGAAGACGGTCTCTAAAATCCTCACTCCCTGGTGTAGACATCCCATGTAATCCCTTCCCCTCGATGTGGGGGACGGGGTAAGCTGTTTCTCCTGTAATTAGGTTGCTTCAAGCGACAAATTAGCAGGTTTGAGTCAATCCAAGGATTTTCCTGGATGTTCCTGATGTAATCAGGTAAAAAAAACTATGGAAGATGGACCCTTCTCTTCCAGAAGCCAGCGGGCCCGCAGCAGCAGGCTGGCTGTGGCTGCTCCGGGAGGCACAGGCTGCCATGTACTCTACAGCCATATGGCAGTGATTCCCGCCAACAATATACAGAGACTTGGAAGCAGATTGTTCCCGAGTCAAGCTTCCGTGTGTCTGTAAGTGTCCAGAGGATTGAATTGATTTCTTCAGTTGAGAGCCTCGTCTGATACGGAGTGGAGGACCCAGCTGAACTCTACTTACACTGGCGCCATGTAGGAGCTGTGAAATAATAAATGTGTTGCCATCAGCCACTACCTTTGTGGTTATTTGTTAGGCAGAGATAGAAAAGTAATTCAAAGATAAAATAGTAGAAACTATAAATAACAGTTGTTTGAGTTGCCTTTCCTAGATGTGCTGTATCCAGAGGACATTTATTTTGGCATTAAATATCAGAGGACTTTGTTTTGATAGAACCAGACAGAGGAGAATGTTGAGATAAAATGGAGCATTCCGATATACTGGATGGCATTTTCACAGGCGGGGAAGATTAGAGCAGCCTCAGCTGCTCTGATGAAGAAAAATGGCGCTGGAGAAGTTGGCATATGCTGTAAACGGTCTGCATGTGAGAACCAGAGGCCGCAATCTCGTAAAATTGAGTAGGAGTCCTGTCTTAAAACTCAAACAAGAACACAGTTCTTGCCTGGATTTTATATCATTTTGGAACGAGGCAGAGGCTGTTGATAAAAATTATGGGGGAAGAAGTTAATGCATCCCTGTCACATACACCTGAAGCACTGTAATTACCTGGCTTGGACTGTGAATGAAATTCTCTCACGGGATGACTAACTGTTTTGCTGTTGATAAAGAAAAGTTCAATCTTACAGGAATATTGATGTATTCAGAAGGCCATGCCTGTTAGCTCAACAGATCCGTAGGTGACAGCAAAATCTCGAGGAACAAGAATAACTTGGCAGGTGGATAGAGAATAAAAATAAAAGGAAATCAGGGACAGATACTATTAGCAGAGCCATAGGAAATATTTGTAACTGGATTATGATTGAGCATCAGAATTCTGATTTCTTTTTTAGGGGAAAACAGGGTAAAATACAAGCTATTGGGATCGTTCAGGTAGTGAAGGAACTGGAAATATGTTAGGTGGGTCATCAAATCTGGAACTCAAGTACTTTTGAAAAAAATAGACTATAAAAGAAAAACAGGCATGGTTATGTATACAGATGGGGAAACAGAGGTACAAGTTATTCTCTGCATCACTTAACCTGTTCTCATTTAGTGAAATTATGATTTTATGATTTGATAATTTTATAATATACCAAATTGAAATATTGATGGCAGAGTAAAAATATTGACTATAAGCACATGTAGTAAAGCTGAAGCATATATTCAGTTATGTTTTAGTTGCTCTCATAGTCATTCCTCAAACACAAACCCAAGAAAATGGAAGCTGCCTCCTGTAGCTTCAAAGAACAGCCCTCCCCAAGAGGGAGAGAGGAGAGGACAGAAGGTCCCCCTAAATTCCAGCTAATAACACACGTCTGCTTCCACTTTGCTTCTAGCTGTGTGAGAGCAGTGCCTCTCTCAGGCCTAACACTAACTCCCCACCTGCATTCTGAGTGCCCTTCTCCTTGTTTGTTTGTTTTTTTTTTTTTTTAGTTTCCAAGGGACCCCTTTTATTATAGCCGTTCTTTCTGGGATTTGGGACTTTTCTTTTGGACCTTCTCACCAGCAATTCATCATGTTTTTATTTTGTTTATTCAGCGAAGATCCTCGCCTGCACCTGTGCTACCTCAGTTACTACCTTCTTTACCCTCCTCCTTCCACACAGGAACGTTCCTGAGGTGACTATCCTGATGGTGTCCAGCCTCCGCATACCCTGTACCATCCTCAAGCTTGATCTCTCTCCACTCCAGAGACTCCTCCCCAAGGTAACCACTCATGTGGTCGCTCTTTCCTTCCTTAATTCTGTGGCATCAGGTGTCCCCCTAATCATTACCTCTACTGACTCTTCCTCCTCTTTTCATTTACAGAATATCAACAGATGACTCTGGCTTCTTTGAGGGTCAATGTCATCATTTGTCCGGTCTTAGCCATGAAGAAAGGCAGGCAAGCATCGAGGGGGTCTGACCCCCTTCCACGCCACTCCCACCGGAAGGCATCTTTCCCTTGAGTGATCTCTGGCTAACAGCAGCATAAATAATTCTGACGAGGAATATTTAGTCCACAGCGATGTCATCCTCGGGAGACTTTCTCCACTACTGCTTGTTTGCTTCGTGAGGGAACAAAGGAACCAATTTTCAAATTTATATTCATTTTAAAAAATTATGTGTTTTTGAAAGGAGTAGTTTTCATCCTAAATTAAGCAACCACAATTTTGATAATTTTGAGTATTCAGCTAATATTTTATTCTTATTTCAAACAAACTGTCTTAGCAAGGGTTAGATTTAAAGAGAGTTTTGCATTTCTATCCTAGTGAAAAAATGAATTTAGGAACTTCCTATTTTCTTCTCTTAGGATCATTATCTTTCCAGTTCTGATCCATGTCCTCCTTGTTTCAGAATAATAACTCCAAACACTCTCTTCTACTCAAACACAACTTAGCTTTTCAGGGACTATTTCCCTCATGGCCCAGAAAGTAATTGCTTTCCTAATCTCTGTCAATCTCATGAAGATAAAATGCTACTACTTGAATAATTCATTTTCTTAAGATTGTTTACAATTTAAAAAAGCATTGCAGAAAATGTCTCTTTACCCAAAGGAAAGGCTCTTTAACAATGGATATCTTCACACTGACAGACTGAGTTTTAGAACCGGCACTTCAAACCACAGCTCTCAGGCTGAAACCAGCCCGGTGCTGGCTCATGGAAGACCACTTCACGAGGGTTCTCCTCATTCACCCCAATTTGCTCTTTTAAAATTTCTAACTGCCCCTCCTTGTACTTTACATTAATAAATGCCATTCTATTTCCTTGGAATTATTTTATTACATTTGTAGTCACGTCAAACTGCACATACTCATTCATTTTCTAGGCCAAAACAAAACAAAACAAGCCAACATTCTATGGCTTAGTGAGGTTCATTTCCAGTTCTGGACTCCATCCAAGCACTTTTTATGCTTTCCTGAGATTGTCTCCAAATCACATGTGACCATGCAGTCATGAATGAGATACTATTGCATGTAAGGACTTTTGCTTATTAAATTATACTTTATATGTTGAGTCCAAGCAAACCCCTGTCTCCTGTGAGCACCTCGAGCCTGAACTCAATCCAGTCACATCCACTGCACTGCGACATCTGATTAGCTGTTTCACCAGGTGTCACAAATTTAGGAGACCCAAACCCGAATCCCCCTGCTGTGCCCCTTCCGGCTTCTCCCAGGCAGCAAACCCTCTTCACTCAGACTCCGCCATCCGTCCCATCACTCAGGGACAAACCTGTCACTGCTGTTTCCCAGACATCTCACAGTGACTCAGACAATCTGTCACTTTTACCTCCCAAATAGACCCACATCCTGCCAGGTTCCTCCTATATCTTGTATCACCCCAGACTGAATCAACATCTTCTCTGGCTCAGGTTACTGACATGACTTGTTAATTGCCCCCTAATGGCAGCCAGGCTCAGGCAAGTCATCTTTTGTGGTGGAGCCACTAGGCTGATTCTTTACAATACCCTCCTGCTCACGCCCTTGGGTTTTTTCTCTAACAGAGCTGATCTAGCGGCCCTGTCTAGTCATTCTGTGATGTGTATCACTGTGGGGTCCTTAGTGATTTTTCCCCTCTTGATGAGTGGCATTTTCCTGGTTTTGTGGTATGGTTTTTGGCATAGCTGCTCATTTTCTATTGGATTCCAGCTGTTGTTACTTTGACTTTCTCTATTACTAGATTTTTCACTTTCTAATTTCTCTAACTAGATGGGGCGTTGCTTTGGGGGGTGATTACATTTTTTAGAAACAGTTTGAGATTTGCTTTTAGGCTTTGTTAAGTGGATGCTCAACAGTCCTTTACCCTTTTATCTGGGGCTAATTTTCCCCTGTAGCCCCAAGACTTCCCTTTTTGTTTCCCCTGAGAAATATACTTATCCCGTCCCCTGAGAAATATACTCTCGGTGCAGGAGATCTCTTTACCCAGGTTGGGGTACGGGAACCATTCTTAGCACTGCGTGAATTTCCAAAACCAGTCCTCCTGCCTCATTCTGGTGGGTCCTTCCTGGCTGTGGTGATTTCCTCTAAGCACTAAGTTGCCTGAGAACTCTGCAGGTCTCCTGAGACTGTGAAGTGCCCTTCTCTGCAGTGATCAAGTTAATTCCTATATCAGGGCCCACAAAATAGAGCCTCCCCACCCCAGTGGCCCAGTCCACACCACAAATCTCAACTTCAGTCAGCCTGCCCTTCCAGGAAACGCCTCACTGCCAAGGAAACCTAGCCCCACCACAGTCTTCCAGGTGGCTTACGCTGCTGTCTGGATTCTAGAAAACGACCTGCTAGCCTTGTAAGGAAGTCCCCACTTGTAGCCTTCCTTGCTGTCTGCTTTACGTTTTCTTTCTATAATACCTGCTCTCGCCCAATATCCCTAGGGAAGAGTGCTCTCCTGCTTATGGGGCGCTCTAGCCTCAAATCGTGAATAATTTTCCTTTGAATAAAAGACACAAAACTGATCTCTGGATTGTATTATTATTGTTATTTGACTCCAGTTTCCAAACTGGAAACGGCTTGGGCTGTCTGAACTCTCACCCCCCAGCTTAGGAATGCTCTGGGCTGTGTGAGTGACGTCTCTTAGCAGCATCCTGAACACTCTCAAGAAGCCAATTGTGAGACTCACCTCCTTTGTTCCTATCTTTCAGAAATCACCGTCCCAGCTGAAAATGGCCCAGTTTGAAAACTGTTCTTACCATATAGTCTGTCCATTGTTTAAAGATTATTTCAGGAAGAGAGAAAATCTGTCCCTTATTGCTCCATTTTAGTTGAAAGTGGAAGTCCAGAGATGGCTCTTATGGAATCAATGCTTTTCTATTTTTTTATTTTTTTCCCTAGATAGACTTGTTTCTATAAATTCAGTGTATCAACAAGATTTTCTGCAATTAATCTTGCTGTCTCAGCTCAATATATTACCTGACTTTACAAAGCTTTAGTAGAGCAACAAATAGAAAATTTTGCCTTTGTTTTGCTTATGTTCACAAGATGAGTGTGTGCTCATGTGCATGATTTTTGTCTTTCTCCAGTGGTCACTTTTAGGAGAATTATGGGACCTGAATAGTATTATAACACAGACCACGGTTTGTGGCTCTTTGATTAGGTAGTGTATCCTCTACTACTGACACGGTGATAAACTGCTGTCTGTGTTACTTATCTGCATGTGTTTTCAGCTCCTCGGTTCAATTTTTATTTCATTGGTCCATCTCAGCTACTGTGTATTAAATCCCTGGCAACCCCCCAGAGGTGCCATGTCGTTGCGAAGTAATTTTCCACACCTCTCCTGGCATGAATCCATAGAAATTACAGTTATGTGCATATTAGCCCGTGTACATCGAAGGTAGGACAAATAACAAACCAAAGTCAAGAAAGTAAAATTTGAAAGGAATAATGAAGCAAAGATAATGCAAATTGTCTTTGAAATTGCAATTGTTTCATTTTTTCTCTTTAATTATTTTCTAGGGGGTTGTGGAAAACTGAAAGTAGATAAAACAGTGGAAAACCATTAGTCTTTAAAATATGCATAGAAAGTACTTTTTAGTCAAGTAGCTTTTTCATAACAAAATACATTATTAAAAAGAAATGCAATAGTAATTGTTAATGTGGAAATGCTTAATCTGTAAGGAAGTCAATAACAAATAAATGTTTTCTATAGTATTTTGGGAACAACCAACCAATTAGTTTGAATGGTCTTGATTATATACCAAAGAGATTTTAAAATGACTCTTAGAAATAAAAGTATAAAATTATTATGCTTAAAAAATCAATATTTTTCATATATTAACTGTTTTTTCTAAATATGAACTTCTCATGACCCACTTTTTCTTTTTTCTGTTCAGTTGATGTTCATAATAGTCTCCACAAAGCTACTTCTGTTATCTAATTGGATTCTTCAGCACTGCATAGAAGGTATTTTTTTCTATTTTCTTAATAAATGTTCAACTTTTATATTTTTTAGCATTTCACAAAGAGACCCACATTTTAACTCTCTGTTCTATTTAAAGTAGTAGCAAAGAGGCAGGAACAGTAAGTTTTTCAATATCTGTTCTTTACTGATTTCAAAGAATGTGTTTTATTGCCTAATTACAGTGGAATATAACAGCAAAGCTCATGACACACACATACACCCTCCAAAATCTGTAAAAGCACTCAAATCACCTGTGGTCCTGAAATGTTCCTGTCATTAGACTTATTTTCTAAGTAATGTGGAGTTTCAGCAATTCTTGAATACCTAGTTCTTGAGTTGAATTATTGACTTGAGTTCTTGAGTTGAATAGTAGAAGGCAAATATAAGAAAATTCACATACTTTTCACTATTTCCATCTCCACTGAATGTGTTTGAGTTTTTGATGTCAGTCTAGGGGAAGTAAGAATGGAAAAGAAAATCACTTGCAAATGAGTATGAAGGGCAAGTGTTATAGAGCAGCCCCGATATTGAACGGGTTCCTGGCTGTGGGTCCTCACACGCGCACTTATAAGGGACTTATTAATACTCCACTACAGACACACACAAAAGGTTCATAAAAGGTTTATTTACAAGGGAAAAGGAAAGAAGGAAAATGGACAACTCAGGGAGAAAATAGGGAAATAAAGTCTTTCATGTGTCCTACCCGATCCGACGACCTGGAAACCCAAAGTCACTCTCAGAGCTGGCCGGACGCTGCGAGCTAGCAGGGAGCCAACATGGGGGACCCCTCCAAAGCCCACGTGTCTGGCTTTATACCAACCTGGCTGCTGAACCCCACCCTCAGTTCCCAGCCACCTTCCCTTGGGTGGTGATGGGATTTGGAGTTCCCAGTGTCTTTGGCTTTGGCCTGGGGTGGGGGTGGAGCCCACAAAGCCTGTAAGGAATTAGCTTTAGGACAGCCTTTTCCCCCTAACACAAGGAGGACACACTTCTCTCTTTTTCTGCCTTGAGAGAACCTTATTTATTTGTTTGTTTAACTGGAGACCAAGTACATTTCTTAGATTTTGAGACAGAGCCCAAGTCATCTCTCTTTATTTTGGGTCATGTCCTCTACATATTGTTGGTAAATCTTTAATATCTGTTCTTGTTTTATAGAGACAGTTTCACGGTATTGACATTATTATTTACTCTAAGTGAAAGACATAAAATAGGTTCCAAACCTTGTGTTACTACACCCAACATAAATTTTCTGCTGGAGATTCTTCATCGACTTCTCATTTTCCCTACACGTTGTTTCTTGGTGCATATTCTTTATTGTTCCTTGTGGTTTTCAGTAATGACTCATACTGGAATAAAATGACTGATTCCTGGACTAGCTATTTGCAAATGATTCATCTGGGAAAACCCTGGTGCGGGCAGGAGGATGTCTTCCTCTAGCACAGGCTGTGTTCTGAGTTTCTTTGGCTCAAGCTCACAGAGGTCAGCCAGCTGAGTGCAGCCCGCTCAGGCTGTGCTCGAGGTGGGGGCAATTCTTTCAGGTTTAAGTACAGAATTCGTGAATTGTCATCAACCCCAAATCTTTGACTTCTCCTTGAAGCCAAAGAGGGCGCAGTTTGCTCCAGCTAGATGCCTCCACTCCATCTTACCACTGCGGAAAACAAATGACTCACAGTCTTGACTTTAAAATATTCCACTTCCTGGGAATGAAGAGTTGAGGCTTTGGCTGAGATGTGTGTCCTGGGGCGCTTTCTTTACTTTTCCCTGCTATTACTTTAACTGAGTTGTTGCTGCTGGCCTGCAATTTTTGATTCAAGGTTTTTAATGTCCGCTTTTTCCATTTTAGTTATTTTGAAAATTGCATGTTTTATTTCTAATAATTTTATTGAGGTAATATTACTTTACGATGTTGTCGCTTTCAGTTTGTTTGTCCTATGTAGTTTGTTTGGAGTTTACCATTGAGGTTTTACATCTAAAGCTCTACTTTTATAATCTATTTAAAGTTAAAAACAACTTAATCTCAAGCTCATTCTAACAGTCCCCATTTTTAAATAATTTTCTCCCTGCCTCCATATTTAATTTTTGTCTTACTGCTTTGAAAGGCGGTTTTCTCTCTGCTTTATAGATGTCCGTCTAGTATTTCTGGCAAGGCTGGTTTATTGAAAGAAATTGCAATTAATACTATTAAATACTGTAAAGTTATTTATCACTCTTTGAATTCTGAGTGATAGAAGAGTACACTATTCTTGATCGGAAGTCTAATATCATGCCATTTCCTTTGGACTTGTGAGGTTTTTGCTGAGAAATCTGTGAATAGTCTTATGGGGGCCTTCCCTTGTATGGGATCCTTTGCTTTTTTTCCAATGGCTTTTAGGTTTTTCTCTTTATCTTTAACTTCTGCACCTTTAATAATGCTTTTCAGTATTTATCTGCTTGTGCTTATTTTGTTTGGTCATCTATGAACTTCCTGCATCTGCACGTTACTTTTTTGGTCTCCCAAGGGAACTTTTTGGCTACTATTTCTTCTAGTGAGATTTCTGCACCTTTCTCTCTCACTTCTTCAAGAATAGTTATCATGCAGTGTTGTTCCTTTTGCTATTGTCTTGCCAGTCTCCTTTTGTCAAGTTAACATGTCATGTTAACATTTTTTTAAATTATTTTCTTTTTGCTGCTCTTTTTGAATGGTTTCTACTACCCTGTCTTACAGATCTCTGATTCAGTCCTCTACTGTATTTTTTTTAGTTAAAATATTATATTTCTTAATCTCTAATCTCCCTTTGGAACTTATCCTTATCTTCTTCATCCTTGTAGTACTCATTTGTTCCTCCATTATTCTCTTAATTTCTTGGAGTTTCATTAAAACTGCTATTTGAAGTTCACTTCTGGAAGTTTACTTATTTTTGTTGCATTAGGATTATTTCCCAGGGTTTTATGTTGATCCATTGATTGGGGGGAATTTCTCTGTCTCACTATTTTTGTGCTCTGTTTATTTCTACAGATTAGGCTACACAGTTTTCCTTCCCAGTTTGACGTAACAGTCCTGGGCTAGCATTGACGATTGCAGGGTCAATTGTTGGGCAAGAATGTTGACCTTGAATTCTGTGCTTTCTCCTCTTGTACAGGCTCAAGTCTGATCAGGAGGACAGAATCTCAGGAGCCAACACAGATGGTAGGTCAAGAATCCCATCTACAGGGTAGGGGCCAGGAATGTATAAACAAGAAGCTTGCAGATGCGGGAGCCAAGCACCCGGGCACCCCCCACATGCTGCGGCTGCTTAAACTGGAGGAGGGGTCCCTGACCTTGTGAGGTTTGGCAGTTTCTCTTGGAGGTTTAGGCAACAGAAGAGCAACAATTTCTCCTGGAGGTTTAGGTTACAGGCTGAGGCCACAGACAGGTGTAGGGGGTGTTTGCTGTGTCATAAGCAGGCTGCCCAGAAATCTACCAGGACCAGGCAGGTTTTGTGGGACCAGGGAACATGGCTGAAAGCAAACTTGGTGGTGTCTATGACTGTGCCTACTCCTAGCAAATGTCACAGAATTTTCTCTGGAAACACACGCCTCTCTGGTTACTGTGGGCGGGTGAGTTCAGGAAGCCCGTGGAGCCCAGGATGGGATGGGCAGGTGTTTCCGAGGGGCCAAAAACACTGACAGAAAACCCTGGAAGGGAGCTGTGAATGCTGATTCTCCCGGCAAGTTGCACACCATTTCCCCTGGGGGCCCACACACCAGCATTCACTGCAGACCAGTGTGACCCAGTAGATGCAAGGACTGCCTTGAACCCTCAAGCCCCTGATGTCAAAAGGGTAGGGATAATTCCCCAGGTCTTGACATGGTTTCAATCAGTAGAGAGTCTGTGTGGTGCTGCACTAAGAAAAGAGAGCCTAGAGAAGGCTTCTAGCAGTCTCCACTTGAGTGGACACTGTAGCTCCTTGCTCCCCATGCTGAGATTTTCATTTCCACAAATCTGTGCTTCAGTTAGGGCTGCCCCTTTCCTCACCTCTGCTCCCCAGAGTCTTACTGTTTCCTAGAGGAAAGTCCCTCCATTTTCCCCACCTGGAGAAGTGCTGGCCTCCCTCCAGTGCCATTTCCAGGTGCTAGAACTCTCCATGCAGGAGTGACCCCATCAGTCCCCAGGCAGAGGCTCTGTCCGCTGATGCACCCCCAAACTTGCAGCCCAATACCCCAGACTATTCCTGGTTGAACTGTCTCAGACATTCCTGCTTTTTTCGATGGTTTCTGTTTCTTTCCCTTGTGGAGACGCTGATCCTCAAATCCTCAGTATTTTCCAAAGCCAGTTGCTCCAATATAATTGCAGGTTTTTGTGCCTATGGAAGAAGAGGAGATGGTTGCAGGATCTGCTCCCCACCCTCTCGCTCCTCCAAGATCCAGAGGCATTTCTTCCATTTTAACTGTGGCTAAGAGTCTGTACATATCATTTGTAGTTCTGCTTCAGGTGATTTAACAGAAAAAAAGAAAAAATAATCAATTTATTCTTCCTCACTTCTTCATGAGTGCTTTTCAAGAAAATCGAACAAGTTTTTATCTTTTGTTTCAGAGCCTGCTAACATGAAACTCCTCTCATTGCCCTTTCGTGGTAGAGAATTGGCCCCTCCCCTCCAGAAGCAGGCAGAAAAGAGAGATGTTGACTCTCCATCAACTCTCTCAGGGAGAAATTAAGTCACAAGAACCATATTCTTAGTCCCTGATTTATTTTCAATCTATGGTGTGTCTTTACTTCTTATCATTCCATAATTGCTTTGTACTTTTCATGAATTTACAGACCGGTTAAAAGATGAACTCTGTATAATTCTTTTGGTAGCATTTAAAACGGAGAGAAATGTGATGTAGGCTATTTCACTAATTCTTGATTACACGGATTTATTTAAGTTTACCCTAGTAGCTATTTCTCTAATAAACTCAGACATTTTCACAGATCATTTAAAAAAAGGTAACATCACTATGATGGTTGATTTTATGTGTCAGTTGGCTAGACCATGGTGCCCAGTTGTTGGCCAGATGCCAGACTAGATGTCGCAGAGAAGGTAACGTTTAGGTGTAATTAGCATATATAGTAGCAGCCTTTGATGAGACAGAATAGTTTCTATAATTTGCATGGTCCTCACCCAATCAGTTAAAGGGTCTAAGAGCTAAGTTGGAGATTTCTGGAAGAAGGAGAACCTTAGAACTGCAATCCTGGAGGAAACCCTGCCTGAATCAGGAGCCAGCTTGCAACTCAAGACTGCAACGTCAGTCCTTTCTACATAATTGTTCGAAGCACCACAACATTTTAACATTATATACACTTCAGATGCGCGTCATTATCAATCAACACTATATACACACAGTAGGTTCACCACTGAGTCCCATTCTATCCTTTGTTATAAAATGAATCCTTTTAATCAATTTATTTACCCTTCCTCCCCTCCTTTCTGATAACTACTGATTTGGTCTTCTCATCCAAAAGATTATTTTTGTTTTATTTAGTTCATTCATGTGTTCGCTTTCTCTGTATGCAACTTGTAATTGAAATCTTATGGTGTTTGCCTTTCTCCATCTGATTTATTTCACTAAGCATAGATAGACAGACAGACAGACACACATTCTGTGTGCTTGTGTCTCTAGAGAACCCAATGAAAACTTTTAAAGACATTTCAATATTCAAGTTATCAAACAGCAATATATTAAAATATTTTCACAATTAATGTCATACATATTAGATTGATGAGTAAAACTAGCTCTTTGGAAATTTTTTGTTTTTGTTCAAGCAGAATATAAAACTGGTCAACCAAAGATACCCTGATCATCTTCTGGAATGCATTTCTTTGGCCCGAGGCATGCATATATCACTATTCAGAATGCTCAGAAGAATAATATTCTTGTGAAATGAATCACTAATTTAAAGACCAAGAAGTAAAATGGCATTTCAGTAGGGTTTTGTCATGTCCGTCCCTAACACATTACTTTTTCTTTCTACCTTGCCTTTGAATATCGCTAGTAAAATTGAAACCTTTTTAAGGTTCAGCCCATTTTGCCATGTCTCTGATATTTCTTTTTTATATTGAACAGGAAAGAAATGAATACAAAATACCCTGTCCTTGAGGTTATTTAGAGCTGAACTCTTGACTTTTTCCCAGCATGAATCTGTGAGTCTTGTTAGATGAAAAGGGTCAACCCTTGAAGTGATGAAACCTCAGAAGTGAACCCCACACAAACACCGAGGCCCTGCAGCCCCTTGCAGCTGACAGCTTTTCCAAGATCCTGCATAATTATTCAGGGCCACTGACTCATCCTCTTCCAGCTGCTGATGCTGCCTCTTCTCTCATTTCCCTGATATGCTATTTCTGATGAAGCCACAAAGGTGAGTAAAAGTTCACAGGATGTGGACACCTATCAGAGCTGCTTAGGAATTCAGAGTCTTTAATTATGTCAGAACACAGTGACTTGCTGAGAGCACATCATGATAGAGGAGTAGATAATACATTTGCATATTCTATTTCTTCATATTGTCAGCTGAGAGCTACCATAAATGTCATATATTGCTTTAGATCCCACTTCACTGAAATAAAAATTACCTTCACACATACTGTTATAATAAATTTATTTAGTTATGATTGTTAACCATTGATAGACAATTGTGGTTCAACTGATTCAAGAAAGTTCGCACCAGAATATAAGCACTGAGCAACCCAGTGGGTCAGAACCAGTTGTTCATAGGGGCATGAAATAAAATACTACATTTGCCATTGGTGGCTGGTTAGTAGAGGAATAAGATTTTTCTAACATAAAATGAAAACCTTAGAGAGTATATAGAAGGGGGATATTTTCTCATGTGTCTTGAGGAGTTTTGATGGATCCATAGTTGGAGGATAAACCAGATGGTTCTTAAATACTCCACTGAGCCTCATGATTTCATACACTTTCTGCTGGTTGGTGCACGGGAAATAATGATATGGAACAATTAGCTGGCGATCTTGACATTTCCAAATCTTTAATTACTCTTATAAGGAAAATACTTTTTTTTTAGTTTCAGATTGAAGTTTATTTTATAACTGTTATGTGCTTTATCTTAATTTCTACATTATTTCTTTTCTATACTAAATAATGAATTTTCCGGAGAAATTAGGAGACTCATCTATAAATAGATGACCACAAACATGAAACTTGCAGCCTCATTAGATTCCTGAGGAGAATATTAATACCTATATAATTATTAGAAAATAACCTAACCCTTTTCAAGAGCTGACTATATATATAAAAGTTCAAAAACTACTGATTAGGTCAATTGTTAATTTTTAAATATAAAGTCTATAGAGTTTTAAATCCCTATGAAATAAAAACACACAAAACTTGTGTTTTCCTTAGAATTTGAATATATAAAATAGTGTGATTATTATTATGTGACAATCCCAATGGTGAAATGTCTTCCAAAGTGGCATGTCCTAATTCTTTCAAGTATTTTAGAGAGGGAATTTATTTTAAAATTTCTTACTAATAAAATCAAATATATGATTGTTATAAATAAGATCAAGACAAGTTGAAAATTTAAACAAATACATTTTGGCAGATTATGGCTCTTTGTATTAAAGATTTCCATTAAAGTGGCCATTCCCTCATTGGGTTTAATTGAGAAATATGGAATTCATTTTATTTTCTTTATGTTCAGAATTTATGTGCATATTTTTCTTTCATAAAAGATGAGGAATTTACCTAGTAGCACTGATTCAATTATACATAAGAGGGCTAGTGCTTATTGTATTACAGCCAGTCTAAGATGTAGGGCAGTTGTAGCTAAACATGAGAGTTCCAGTTAATTTACTACTATGGTATTCACTAAACTTAATGATTTCCCATTCTGTACAGGCTCTTCTATTGACAACAAACACCCACATGTCTCAGATAATTGCTTTACCTCCTCTCCGATACTGGTGCTTTCTTTTCATGAATCATTGCTTGTTACTTCAACACTAAACTCAGTTACTCTCATTCCCTCCCCTAAAAATCCCATGATGGTTTATCTATGGCAGGGAGTGCTTCATCACCCAGACACTCTAAGGAAGTTGACTCACAATGGTCAGCTCTGCAAACATTGGGACATGGATAAACTTGCATATTGTAACAAAGGTGAGAACAAACAGTGATGGGCATTTTACAGTGATGAATTTCTTGATATAGCACGAAGCCTAGATTGGGTAATAAAGGAGATGAAAACCCAAAGGGAGCAATGGGTAGAGAAGTCAAGTTTGTATCAGTGAATTAGGAGCCTTGAAGATGAACAATTGCTGCAAGCTGGAAGGAGAGAAGGTAGAGTTTGGAGGAAGACATATTTAAAATTGACATTTTAGAAATTCTAGCAATTAGAGATGGCAAGCTCAAGTGTAAACTACTGGGGAAATGTGGGTAAAGTGTGGTCGTGAATGAAATAAATGGTGGTGAGGAAGTCAGCGACCAAGAGGGCAAGATCCATCTTCCTGGTGATGTTGGAATTGAGGTTCCATGAGAAATAGCATCCTCATGGGCCCAACTTGCTTTCCATTGAACAAAATGGTAAATTCATGAGATTGTTGAGAATATCGAGCAGTTTCTTGATGATTTGAAGAAACACAGGGAATGAACTTGGGAGAGAAGGGAACAGTCAGAGGGTATGGGGATTGTGGTTCTGATGACAGTGACAGGTGTTAATCAGTTATCTAAGAAAATGATCTGGCGACATTGGCAGTACTGTGGGATATTGGAATTAGTCACAAATTTCCAATGTTAAATTAGAATTATGTGTCTGCCTGGTGCCGTGTTTCCTTGGAGAAGGTCAGAGTCATGGGAACTTGTTGCTCCCTGAAGGCTGACAGGACTCACTGGCCTTCTCCAGCACCATGGAAAGCTGGAGATGGGGCATCAGTATCCTGACCTCTAGGCAGAACAATGGCTTCTTAGTGCTCCTGGTGTCTGAAGAAACTACACAGACTCACGTAATGTATTCAGCTTCTCTCTAGGCCACTAATATTATGTACCCTTGGGTTCATGACTGAATTTCCTGGACCTTGGCTGCTTATCCATATAATGATACCAGGATATACAAGGGATTCCTGATATGGTTTCAACTCTTCAGAATACAGTCGAGAGACAAAATTTAAAAAATAATTATATGAGGAGACAAAGTCGCTTAAATGATGGCATTTATCATTTAATGATGGGAGAATTTTCTGTATATTCAGATATGGATTAAAATTCCACGTAATATAGAATGGTGGTTGTGGGGTCTGCAAGGTAGGGAATGAAAAGATGTCATTAACAGGACAAAAAGTTTCAGTGACATGGATGAGTAACATCTGGAGTTTTAAGGTACCACATGACAACTACAGTTAATGATACTTTCTGTAATAAATAATAAGTAACGTACTTACCCTTGACGTGAACTGAGGATTGTTCTCAGCAGTCACATACAAAGTTAGAAGTATGTGAAGTGATGGTATGTGTGGTAATATTTTCCCAGCACACAGGTTTAGCAAAACACCACATTGTACATCTTAAATATATATGATTTTTGTTTTTCAAGTAACCTCAATAAAGCTGGAGGAAATAAAAAATTTAAAAATAAGTCCTATTTTATTTACTTTCCCTGCAGGTCTCAGAAGTCTCACACAAAGCTGCCCACACAATGATATCAAAAAAGCAGCACATTTAAAAAGAGGGCACCCACGGTTATAAATGCTACGGCCCAGAAGCTGAAGCTTCCCTACCTGAAAGTGAGGGGAAGCTCTGGTGTTAGCTGATACTAAATTGGATGAAAAAGAGAATTGGAACTATTGTTTCCTGGGTACCTTTAAGGCAAGATGAAATTTTCTGACATAAAAATACAATTCTCTTTGCCCAAACAAAGAGATCAAATGTTGACTTATATTGATTTTAAAAAGTTTTTATTAAAATAACATACTTCTATAGATTAAAAAAAAATGAGATACTCATTCTAAGCTATGTTTTTAAGAATATAAAAGTTGGTATTGAGAAAACAGTTTGCATGAAACAATTCCTTATGTGAAGCTACCAATGAAATTAGTTTTTGTGATGCCTTGAAAGTTAAATATAAATGTTGTTTCCATAGTCTGTTAAAATATGTCATAGATAAATATGAAACAAGTTGAGGAAATGCACATGAAGCTAAGTTTTCCAAAATCACTGAGCGCATTACTCACTGTATATAGATTTTTTGTATCATTTGCTCACCCTTCGAACAATGTAGAGAGCTTTTATAATTTCTGGAATGACTCTATATATTACCACTTATTAATGCCCTAAACTTTTATTTTGTGATTCATGAAATGGGAAATACACTATAATGTGATTAATGTGAAGGGTAAATAAGATAATGCAAAGCTCTTACTATATACACAATACATGCTAAACACTGTAATTGTGTACATGTGGGTTTGTATAAACTTACTGCATGGCACCTAAAAAAAACAGTTTCATTTACTACTCAAGAGTTGAAGTTTCATGAGATGGGCACAGTTAAGCTCTGTGGTAGCTGGCCGACCATGTAGAATCTCTTTTTTACTTGAAATTTCAATGTTGATATAGGTAAACTTTGTAATAGTCACTTTGCAAACTTTTCCTAAAATTCTTATGATTCCTGGGAAGAGAAAAACACAAAGATTGCCTTCAAACACATTGAAACACATACTTAAAGGTCTTGGGGAGGGGAGAATAATAAATATTAATACACATATGCAGAGATGAGGGTAACTGTGATGGTGACAGCAGTGACTTGAGACCTTGATTCATTGTTCCTACTTCGAATTTTACTCAGGGGCAAAATTGAACAAATCTTCCAACATTCAGTCTTAATGACAATTAAGACAATTTAAGATTACCTCACCAAGATACTGCACAGTGTAAATAGTTATGCAGGAAAATGCCTGGAGTGCTGTGGGTATTCCAAACACACATCCTTCCTGTAGTAAAACCTAAAAGCAAGTTTGACATAATAAATTATACTGTAGACTCTCTAAAATTTAGACATGAACTTGTTTATCGTTAAATCACGTTTACCATTTTTAACAGTTCTTTTAAAAGATGTCCATATCACCTTAAGTGCAGATTTTATAGAAGTGTAATTCAATCACTGTATATCATTTGCACAAATTATTCATTGTTTTGATATACAGGTCTGCATTGATTTTAAGTTCTTCAACATTGTGTCTCAGTGTAATGAAATTCAGATGTTTTTAATAATGGTGTATGATAATAGTCTCGCTTTTTAAAATAATTTCTGGTTACTTCATTACTAAGAATATATAATCTTATCTATTTCATTTCCAATTTAAATAATTCAATATTTTTTAAATACAACACCTTTTCTTCATTTATCTATGTCTTTAATTTTAAATTGATCTTACTTTGAATTTCACTCAGGGTGATGAAATTGAACAAATCTTTCTGACATAGTAAAACTATGTTGAATCAAGCCAGAACACAAAACTTTTAACTTGAACTATGAAACAGAAATGTAGAAGAAAATGTTTTTCTAAACTTGCACATTTTCTAAAATATTTTAAGAATTCTCTAAGTTTATAATAGAGAAAATGCCCATAGCAAATTCAAACTTGGCCCTTTTATAAACTGGGCATTACATATTCATTCTTTCCATTACAGAGAAATGTATTTTGTTTCAATATGTGTAGTTATTTGCCATTTTTTTTATTATTTCAAATGTTTGCCAAAAACTTTACATCCTTTTAAGTTACTAAAATTATTAAAGTTGCTGGACTGCATGTGGAATGACTTGCTCTTTTGAATTATGTGCCCTTCACTGGATGTCTAAGCAGTCAATGCAGAGAGAATGATTGAATGCATTTCCACTATTAGAATTAAATACAGGAATCACTTCATCAACATTCCAATTTGATTTACTATGGATGATACAAATCAATCAGTACCTCTTGACACAGGCCATAAATATTTTATGCTAATGGTCATATTCTAGGTTATTTCCATTGGTTTGGAGACAGGCAGGTTGACTGAAAGTCACAAACTTTCACCAAATAAGGTCATAAATTAATAACTTACAAAATGTTATAAAACAATGTGCCTTAATCCATTTTTCTCTGCCTTCTACTTTTATGGGAAGCTTCATGTGAATGGCAAGAACTTATATAAATATCTGATAAAAATTACAAATAAATCAGTGATTGTGGAAGCCAGTGTATAGCCACGCTAGTTCAGTCAACTTTGAACTTGATCCACTTAAAATGTGAACTCTATTCCAATATGTATCCCTTGAACCAAATCTTCCCTAGATTTATAGGTGGTATGCGATTTAGAGTCAGTATTCTGCTTATTCTTCAGCGCTGAGTTTTATCTCCATCTTTATACAGAAGCAATTTTTGCTACAGACCCTAAACCCCAGCATGGCAAACCTATTGGACAATCTCAGCTCTGGAAACAGACCCATTCTCGGAAGGGGCCCTGGGTTACAGGGTGACACAAACACAAACCAAGTGTTTTAAAGAACACGAAAATGTCTATCTCATTCGAAAAACAACACCTGGGCACAGGGAAAGGTGTAACCCTAAATCTCCCCTCATTTTCACATATGTCACCTCCATCTTTTCTAAACAAAAGGCAGCTCTGTCAAAATGCAGCAGATTTGTTTTGCATTGTTGCCAAAATCATAAACATTTTTTGCTGTGTTGTGCAGAGTACTTGAGAAGTAGAAACATTAGGAAAGAAAAATGTCAAATTACTTGATGTGCCAGATCTTCCTTCTCAGGGGAAGATATACAAATAAAATGTAAATCTTACATTTTATTCCATAAAAAAATAGTGTTTCTTGTGTTGCAGAGCAATTTATGCTTTTTTTCATTTTCTAATTTCTGGTCCTAGCGGTCCCCTCAAATTAATGTAAAAACATTGCAATATTTGCAAGTGGTAACTGAACAACCTTTTGTCATATTGAATAATCCATTTTTGCTTTGACATATATACATTTGAGTGCATTTCAACCGGTACATGTATTTAGATATTACTATAACAGAGTGAAAAGCAAAGTAGCTTTTGTATGATCACAAAATTACTTGATAATATTTTCTTAATATTGTGTTTCATATGAAAACCTGATTGTAATATTTAAATATAATATATAAATTGTCAGTTCGCATCTACATCAAATTATTCTAATTTCATAGAAACTTAACAGTGACTAAAGAAAAGCTCCTCTGAATTAATAGCCATCCCAAACCAGGCTGACAATGATTTAAGAAGCATTGTCTAATACGGCATTGCACTCAAAGGAATAATTATGTGAAAACCTTTATCACAACTATCAATTTTGCGAAAATGAAAGCAATAAAATACTTTGTCATTAAATGTGGCAGTGACATGCATCCATCACACAGAGTATTTTCAATGCCGTGAAAATCCTCCGTGTTGAACTTCTTCGAGCCACACCCCCAACACCTACACTCTGGCGACCACTCTGATCTTTTCTAATGCCTCTAAGTTTTGCTTCTCCAGTATATCAGATAGTTGGAATCATACGGTATTTAAACTTTTCAGTTTGACTTCTTCACTCAGTAATACGCATTTAAGATTCTTCCATATTATTTCATGGCTAGAAAGCTTATTTATTTTTAGGGCTGCATAATATTCCATTTCATGGATCTACAACAGTTTGTTTCTCCATTCAATTACTGAAGGACCAGTTGCTACAAGTCATGACCTTTACAAATACAGCTGCTATAAACCTTCTGTGAAGATTTTTGTGGGGATACAAGTTTTCAACTCATTTAGGTAAATACCAGGGAGTACAAGCACTGGATCAGACGTTCAGAGCCTTCTTCTAAAGTGTCAGAACCATTTTGCATTTCCAAGTGGAAATGCTTTGCCATCATGTCCTGTTATCAGTGTTCTAGCTGATGGCCATTCTAGTCAGTGCATAGACTTATCTCGTTTTAATTTGCATTTCCCTGATAACATGATAGGGGACATCTTTTCATATGCTTATTTGTCATTGAACATCATTTGTGCTATTTGTTAAGGACTTTGGCTGGTTTTTTAATCAAGTTATTTGTTTGCTCATTGTTCAGATTTAAGAAATCATTTTGTATTCTCCCTAACATTCTGTATTCTCCCTTTATCAAATGTGTCTTTTATGGATATTTTCTCCTAGTCTGGCCTCTTCTTATTCTTTTGATATTGTCTTTCACAAGAGTTTTAAATTTTAATCATGGAGTATGCCTTTCGTGTTGTATCTAAAAAGTTATTGCCGAAACTAAAGTCATCCAGGTTTTCCCTTTAGCAAGCTTCTAGGAGTTTTATAGTTTTGCTTTTAATATTTAGGACTATGATCACTTTGAATTTAATTTTGTAAAAACTGCCTATTTTTGAAACAATCTTCTCTTGCCCTTGTTGAAATCACTCTCTCCTGATTTCTCTTCACTACTACTCTGCCTACCACATAACAATATGTATGACAATGATAGCAGTAGAAATAACAATAATTACTATGATTATTTTAACTAAATAAAGCTTGCTCTTATGCTCTTAGGCTTATTCAACTTGACCCCTGCCCCCCACCACCCCGATTCAGTTTCACCTCTTCCATGTAGTTATATATGTTAGAATTTTTTTTTACTTTGTCCAGGATATATTTTTCTTCTCATCTTCCCTAAACAATCTCATTTATTTCCACAACCTCATTTACAATATATACGATCATGAATTCCAGTTCTACCCTTTTTTACTAAGACTAGACCTTATACATGAAACTGTCTAAATAACATTTTATATGTAACATATCCAGGTTACATACATGAACACGTCACCAGTTACACACATGTATCAAATACAAAACTCAGGATCTCTTGCCACAATTCTTCTTTTCCTTTCTCTGAATGAGGCTGGTATCTGTCAAGGCCACAACTCTGGCACGCCCCTACACCTTCATTCCTCCCAGTAATAAAAACATTATCAACAGCCGTTTTCATCTCATATCTCTGGGGTATTTCATCTTTTCTCCACTTCAGCCATCCCAAGATCAAGCTTCCAGTCTCTTAGGTGATTTTCTATACATCTTTTTTCTGCTAATCGTTCTCCTTGGGCTAGCCAGGAAGGGGGCCTTCTAAATACACATATGTAATGGCACTCTCTTTTTTCAAACACTCAGTGGCTTTCTACCACTCTTTAAAGAGTGAAACTCAACTCTTCAACACAGTCTCCTTGGCTGGGACATTTGGTCACTGCCTTTCTCTGCAGCTTCATTTTGTACCAAGCACACTGGATTCTCTACCAACAGTCACATTTGGTCACTGCCTTTCTCTGCAGCTTCATCTTGTACCAAGCACACTGGATTCTCTACCAACAGTCACATTTGCCTTCTTTCAGTTCTTTGAAACAGGAAGCTGCCACCTCACACTGCTCACTGTCTTGAATGTCTTTTCTCCCTCCGTGCACAGGAAACATCCATTCCTCTTTAGATCCCAAATATGACTTCCCCAGGACTGTCTCCTTTGAACTCATGAACTAGACATATTCTTTCATTGTATTTCTGCCTTGTGCAGCTTTTCTTTGTAGCAACTGCTTTATGTACATACGCATTTAAACATTAACATTAGGTAAGTACATGTATAGCATATGTGTTTGCACTTACTCCGATATGTAAGAAACTGAATTAATAACTGCCTTGTCCAGTAACCCTTTTCTTCTATTAGCTCCCAATTATGAGATAAATACTTCAAAAATATTTCCACCTAGCTCCATTAATTTTAATAAGCACAGAACTCCAAGATTAAAATAATCAGGCAATGTATACTTTTTCTTGAAAAGTCAATTTCACGAGTGCTGCTATTTTCTGTGATCTTATAGTAGATATTGCAGGTAAGCATTATGCTGATATTCTTGACTACATGGTGAGGCTTTGATTTAAGGGCTTGCTTAAGTGAGGACTGAGTCAGGAAATTAAAGGTTTCTTAGAGCGTGTTCTAAGAGCACACAGTTAGTTCAGTACCGTCCAGATTGATACACTTATCTACATACTCAATCTTTATCTTTTAGCTCATCTCTTAGTAAGTACAACTGAAGATGCATAAAATATGAGCAAATACATTCTTAGTGAAGTCAATGTTTACTAGTTTCTCATTATTTATTTCTGTCCTCCAGGCTGTAAGCTCTATTGATTCTTACTCTTAGCCAGCATCTAATCTCATAACCTTTAAGACACCAAAAGTGGAGACACTCAAAATCTATATTGAATTTCAATTCCTCCCAAAAGCTTTTCTAGGGAGAACAGCATGAAGCAGTGCTGCTGTCTCCAGGACCGACAATTGGTTTTTAGCCCCAGTTCTTAGCAACTCATGTCCCTAACTCATTCAACAGCTCTATTCTTTAATTTCCCCATGCACAAGATATGAAACTTAATTCCGTGGATATCTTCCATCTTGAAAATTCTTAACCAGAATCAGAGTGAAAGTCATTGTGTTGATATTGTATTGTATACTTAATACTATATAGAATCTTAAGATATATCTAAAATTATGAAAACATTTAATAGCTATTCATACATCTTTCATATATGTATAGTCAGTGATACATGTAATATTAATTATTCCCATGCTCAAGTTTGAAATAATTAGATAACTCATTTCATCTGTGAATAATAGAAAAATATATTTGATTTAAGTCATTTTATTTCAATGATTTATTTCAAATCATAATATATGCACATTATATGGATATCGTCTATGTAGCTGACTGATGCAGAAGGCAGGACTTACTATGAATTGTTCTTTACTCCATTTTGTAATCTTTATAAGTGGTTAGCAACTATGGGAAGGTAGCAGAAGAAGGAGTAACATAGGGTTTTTGGAGTATTTTTGTTTCTTGAACATCAGTGACTTTTTCCCACATCTATATAAGTTTCAGTTAAGAAGTGTGACCTCCTGAGACTGCCACTCTCGCCAAGCGTGCGTGCACACCCAGATGTGCAAACTCAGTCATAGAGAACGAGGCAGCAAGGAATGGAGGACACCGATCATCTGTATATCCTGCTAGAGCATAGGCTCCATAATCTAATCAGACTTCATATATATGAGTTCAAAGATAAAATTATTAAAATTTTAAGTCTTCATCACAAGAAAAAAATTTATAACTAAGGAGACACATATTAACTGGACTGATCACTTTACAGTGTGTAGATATCAAAGCATTACATAGTATACATTGTATACATGAATCTAATATGTATTATTTATTTGTTATGCCCCAACAAATTTCTTTAAAATTGAAAAACAAATTGAAGATTGAAACAAGATTCATCCTAGCACTGACTGCTTCTGAGAGACTATGCCTTTCAATTAAACTGAAGCGTAGCATTGGAGTTAGTCCTGACAAAGTGGTTTTTTTTTTTTTTTTTTTAAGATTTTATTTATTTATTTATACAAGCACTGGGTACAGTCAGAAGCGCGGGAGGGTGAGAGGATTCACCAGAACCAGAGCGGGGAGCAGAACAGGCAGACTGACGAAACACACTGCTGAGAGGAGCAGCGGGTGCAGTAGGAGAGGTATGTGTGATATGCGGGACCCTCTCTGGCAGCCCGGGATCTAACCGGGGCTGCAGAGGCTGAGGGCAGCTTGGCAATCCAGCCCTCAACCGCTGAGACACCAGGGAGGCCCAGACCTGACAAAGTTTTTGATAATTACAATTATGCCTTCAGGGTCCAAGCAAAATAAAGTTTTGCACCCAGGTTCCTAACATGAACAAGGAGCTATTTACATGCAATTTGTACATGTAAATAAGTAGCCTTAATTTTTTTACTTCATTTTGTCTTTTACGCTTTCTCTCATCTCTTCTAAGGATTTTATATTCTGTAGCTAGTATTTCTCAGTGTTAGCATTCGAGCTAGACTTAATATAAACCACGATGTAACTGTTTACTAACAGAATATCACTTTTTTTTTTTTTGTTTTCACAATGAAAATTTTTGATGTCAGCTTTTAATGATTTCGAGGGCTAAGTTCAGAGTACGTGTTCCAACTATATTTCTATTTTGAATTCATTCAGAGGGGACATCAAAATCAGAGCCTATGTCTTTATTTCTAATTTAACGTTTTTAGGTGAAGATCTACAAAAACTAAGTTATATATGTTCTGGTTCACATAAACGTTGAAAATTATTAGAAAAGAATAAGCCTAGGGAAACACCATTTCAGTTCCGTGTTTTTCTTCTTGATGAGACTGGCATATTTTAAAATAACTGGCAAATGATACAAAATCCAAACGTGAAGTTGCGCATTTAACATGCTCCAAAGTGTCTCCTGCGGCGCATCAGGTGCTGCTCCACTAACCTCCGGCCGGACTGGAGTCTCCCAAACTTCCTATGTTGAAATCCTAACCCCCAATGTTGCGGGGTGGGAGCAAAGTACAAAACTGAAGACATGCTTTCCAATTTCAAAACAAAATTGTGCAATCAAAACACAGACTGTTAGGGGAAAAAGGCTGTCCTAAAGCTAATTCCATACAGGCTTTGTGGACTCCACCCCCACCCCAGGCCAAAGCCAAAGACACTGGGAACTCCACATCCCATCCCCACCCAAGGGAAGGTGGCTGGGACCTGAGGGTGGGGTTCAGCAGCCAGGTTGGTATTAAGCCAGACACGTGGGCTTTGGGGGGGGGGTCCCCCATTTTGGCTCTCCGCCAGCTCGCAGGGTCGGGCCAGCTCGGAGAGTGCCTTTGGGTTTCCAGGTCAGCTGATCGGGTAGGACGCATTAAAGACTTTATTTCCCTATTTTCTCCCTGAGTTGTCCATTTTCCTTATTTCCTTTTCCCTTGTAAATAAACCTTTTATGAACCTTTTGTGTGTGTCTGTAGTGGAGTATTCATAAGGCCCTTGTAAGCGCGCGGGTGAGGACCCACAGCCAGGAACCCGCTCAATATCGGGGCTGCCCTATAACAATCCTAACCCCCAATGTTGGGGGGTGGGAGCAAAGTTCAAAATTGAAGACATGCTTTCCAGTTTCAAAACAAAACTACAATCAAAACTCAGACCAACGGAACAAAAGAGGAGAAAGGAAGAAACCCTCGCACACGCGGGACATGCTCTCGGACGAGGCTGCAGCCCACATGCGCAGAGAGGACGTTCTCTTCGAAAAAGGGGGGAAACGGATTTCCACGTGGACGAGGATGAACCTGGATTCCCGCCCGACTCCAGATAAAAAAATTAACGCCAAATGGGTCAAAACCGCAAACACAAGACCCCGGCGCTGCTATGGGAGGCGCGGCCTCCGGGAGCTCCTAAGGGCGGGGAGCCGGCGCGGAGTCTCCCCGCCTTCGCGCCGCCCCGCGGGGCACCCCCAGAAGAGCGCTCGCTGCCCTCGACCACGCGGCCCCCGACCTCGCGACCGCCGCCCCCGGGCCCGACCCCGGCGACCCGCCGGCTCCGGGCGCGCGCTCCGGCAGCGGGGCCCCGGCAGCGCGGCCAGGCCAGCCCCTGGGCGCCCGCCCGTCCCGGCCCGGAGGCCGCCGCGTGGCCGCGAGCGAGGCGGGGGCCGGAGAGCCCCGACACCCAGCGGCGGAGCCGGCCACGGGTTCCCGCCACGGACCCGGCGCCCTGGGCGCGGCGCGCAGCAGTGACGCGCCCTCGTCGCGGCGCCCGCGCGGGGCGGTGACTTCATCTGGCGGGGCGGGTCCCCCCGCGACCGGGCGCGGGGCTGGGGGGCCGCGGAGCCCCTCCCCGTGGGGCGCGGGGGCCGGTGGGGGCGCGGCGGAGGCTCCCGGCAGCCACGAGGCCGCCCGCGGGCGGGGAGAGGGGCCGGGCGAGGCCGGGGGGCGCCCGCGCCGCCTGTTGCCGGAAGGCCCCGCGGGGCGTAAAACCCGAGTGTCCCCCCTTTGGGGTCGCCCCCCCTCTTGCGCCTCCTCTTTTCTGCCGGTTGATCCCGGGGAAGACCAGCCCCGGGATCCGGGGCCCCGGCCCGCGCGCGGGAGACCCTGGACTCCCGCCGGGGTGAAGCCTGAGGGGGACCCGCGCCCCGGCGCCCCGAGTGGAGAGAAGCGCCCGGAAAGCAGCCGCCGGGGGCGACACGACCGCGCCCGAGCCACGGAGGCCGCGCCCGGAGGGGCTCCCGACGCTCAGCTGCGGCGGTGCAGACGTGGCCGGGGCCGGCCCTGGAAGCTTTCCTGGCCCCATCCCGAGCCCGCGACCTGCGCCTCGCCCCGAGGCTGGCGACGCCCCGATCCCCCGCCCTTGGGGAGCGGGTCCTCGCGTGCCTCGTGTCCAGAGGCCCGTCTAGGCCGCCTGCCAAAGACGTGCCCAACAAGGGGCCCAGGCGCCAGCCGAGTTCACGGCGCCCCAGCCCGCAGACCCGCCGGTCTGGAGGGGAGAGACCTGGGGAGGGGCCTGCCTTCCCGCGCGCTGTGCTGCCCACCCGGGCTCGAAGATGGTACCCAGACGCCATTAACCGTGTGCCAAGGGCTACCGAAGCTCTTCAGCAGGCTGCGCTCTTGAGAATGAGGATGTCTTCCCCTGGCAGCCCCCGCCCAGGGTCACTGCAGGGGACACCGTCCGCCTCCGAGCAGCTCCGTGCAGAGGGCGCGCCTGGAAGGGGGTCCAGGAGGACAAGGCCCGCCTGGCCTCAGGGCCCCTGGGCACAGGTCTGCATGGGTGGAGCTCACCTGTGGCTGCTGTCCAAGGGGAGTCCTGTCAGCCTTCAGGCCTAAAGTGAAGGCAAGAGCTTTGTCCTGCTATGCAAGCCAAAGGGCAGTCACCTTTTGTCGTTCCTGCACCAAGGACTTCAGTGGCACGTCACCCTTCATTCACCCCACCCCCATCTGGGTTCAGCTGGGGTTGATAGTCAAGGGCCTTCAAGCCAAACAAAAAGAAAGAAATGTCCTTCGGGCAGGAGGAGAGATTGGAGGGAGGAGCTGAGGCCGACCTCTCTGCGCCCGCCCTCCTCAGAGTCCTTTCAACCGGTCTAGTCCAGACACGGACCTGGCATGAGCTCAGGATCCGGCTGCAGCTGCAGAGTCGTTTCAGGGTCTTCCTACCTTTACCCCCTCCCCCGCTGCAGCTGCCCAGGGAGGAGCATCTGAGGCTGCACCAAGCCGTCTGGTCACTCAGCGTCTTCTGAAGTCTGCCCTGCCCAGCCTCCCTCCCTCTCAGGCCCTGATTCCCTTGCCCAGAACCTGGCCCCTGGCCCTCCCGTTGGAGCCGCACTGAATTAGGCAGCGCCCTTCGGCAGCCTTCCCGCCATTACCGGATACACCGCAAATGTCAGACAAGCTTGGTCCCAGAAATCCGCACAGTTGAGGCGGCCGGAGGGGAAGAAGGTGGAGTGGGGAGCGGAGTGGCGAGGCACCGACCGACCTTGGGCGATGGACGGTGGGAGCTTCGGCCGAGGGGGTGCTGGGGTGACATCTATCAAAGGAGGTGCGATCCTCTACCTCGAAGTCATAACCGGTGTTGGAAACTATGTTACCCTCAAAAAAAAAAAAAAATAAATACCGTGTGCTAAATATCTGAAACTAATATATTATTCTATATCAATCACATCTCAATAATTTTTTTTTTCTCAATTCTTTCAGGCTCCTTTGCAGTCAGTGCCTCCCCTGAGTCTCAGCCCAGCCCCTGGCAACTGCTCATCAGTTTTCCATCCAGCCCCGCCCTCTGGGGTAACCGTCACTTGGAACTGATGTGGTCTTTGTATGTGTCTCGATTGGATGTTTTGTTCACATTTTGTATATATGCCCTTGATGGCTACTACTTTGTCCTTTTCTTTTTGTGTAATTATTCTGCTTTTGCTGCCTGGGCACTACTGACTTCATGAATCAGGAGAAGAATGCTTTTCTTTAACTTCTAATTCCTTAAAATGTTTCTTTTTTAAATTTTCATACTTTCCTCCTTACACATATTACAGAATCTCAAAGTGAGGGCATGTAGGTTTGGAGTGTATTTTACTAGAAAGTTCTTAACTACAAATGTAAACTCTTCAATAAATGTACTATGCAGATGAGCTGTTTCATCCTCAGTGTGCCCAAGAATTTGTGTCTTTCAAGGAATCTGCTCATTTCTTGTAATTTGCCACATTTCAGGGCATCAAACAGTTGATCTGTTAATACCTGCTGGCTCTACACTGGTGTATCCGTTCTCAGTCTATTTGGCCATTTGTGTCTTCTGCCAGTTTGTCTCTATCAGCCCACTTAGCGTGTTATCATAAAGCATGTAATTTTTGTTGTGATTGTATCAACATAAAACTGAGAGTTGAATAAAAATAAAATACTTCTAAAAGTATAGAAAACTCCTTCCTGGCACCACAGGTTGCTCACATATTTGAAGAAAGACAAAAGAATTTAACCCTTCCACAGGGTTTCACAAAAGTGATCCAAGCTCAGACCTTTTCCCTGCTGTGACAGCCAGACTCTCCTGTGCTTTTTTCCAGGAAGAGTCAGTTGCCTTTGCTGATTTTCTGTATAACAGAGCATCCCTTTCTGCTGAGAACAAAGATTAGGACAAAGTTTCAAGATGATTTGTCAAACCTGAAACACAACTGCCTCAATTTGTGGAATTAAATCTGCTAGCAGAGAACCATAGAGGGAGTCAAGCAGGCCAGATTTAAGGAGTTGATGGAATTGCGGCATAGAGATTTACTCATTTCTGAATGTCACAAGGCACTTTAATACTTTGTGTTTCAGAAGGGAAACAGGATTAAGCAGTAGTTGTCCTGAAGGCTTCTGATCTGTTCCTCATAAGCTGTGGCCCTTGAGCTACTTTAATCAAACTCTGGAGAAGTATGAGATCAGGTTCAATGCCCCAAACCCTCAGAAGCCATTGGAAACTCAACTTCTGCGGTTTGGGAAGTGCCACACGCTCAATTAATTAAATTTTATTCTGAACTATATTTGCCAACAGTGACATGAGCTTCTCCCCTCCCCCCACCCCCGTTAGCTTCCATTTTTTAACTCTAATTCCTTTCTACTTAAAAAAAATAAATAAATTAATTAATAGAACTATAGAAACTTAGAGAATTGAACATCAGTTTGAAAAATAACTGTTAAACTTTGTGATTTTTAGTTCATTGTCAAAAGTATATTTTCCAAACCTTATTCAGTATTAAAATACCATCAACATCAGCATCACCATTGTCACTCCATATCAACAGTTGGGAGAATTTAAATAAATCAAGTATAATTAGTTTGGCACCAGGGTAGCTTTTAATTTTTAGCTTGTGTTCCGTCATCTGAGAAATGTTCTTGCTGCCTCATCTTCACTTTTCCCCCATTCTAAAAATTCCTGGCATTTTACAAAGCTCAGTCTAGCTGTTTTGCTAAATGTCTTTTGAAAAGGTGTTTTCACAGAGGAAAGAGAGCTTTAAAGTGCAGTGTAGACACACGGAAATAAGCTTGAATATTAAAAAATTCAGAAGATTAAAGGTGACCTTCATTCCTTGATGCACCAGTCACATTTCTTTCCAAGAATAATGGCTGCGTTGACACTGTTGCTTTCATTCATTTGTATACTTCATGCTCTCTCAGCCATCAACATATATGGAGAGCTAGAATGTTCCATGAGAGGGAGTTAGTGAGGGAGAGAAAGTGGAAAGAACATATTTTGCTTGGGCTATTACTTTTGGGGTGTTTTTTTACATTCATGTCGACCTTTATTCCAAGCAAAGAGACAAATGTTAGTACATGTTTATATAATTGCTTGTTGTCCATTTAATGACTCGAACAAAGGCTACAGGTCTACAATGCCACTTAAGTAGAAAGAGACTGATTATTAAAATAATTCTGCACATGGGGGCCTCCCTGGTGGAGTAAGGGGTTAAGAGGCAACCTATGAAGCTGTCCTCAGCCACTGCAGCACAAGTTCGATGCCTGGCCAGGGAGCAACCCACATGGCACAGCAGACCTCTCCTGTCTCGTCCGCTGCTCCCCTCGGCAGTGTATTTCAGTCAGTCTGCCTGTTCTGCTCCCCACTCTGTCTCTGGTGAATCCTCTCACCTGTACCCCACCTCTTGTATGCATACATAAAAATAAGTCTTAAAAAAAATAATTCGGCACCTACCTACCAAATACTTTTCTCCCCCCTGAGAAATTTGCCAGTGCCTTCTGCTAGGGCATCTTCAATTCACATAGATGGTCACCCGCAAAATATTTTGTGTCTACTCCCTAAACCTTTGTCACTTCCTCTCACCACTTCCCTTTGTAAAATCTACCCTTTCCATATCAGTTTTATTTTTATTTATTCTGACGGAATTCTCATATAACTAGAATACTGGTTTTTTAAAATTATGTTTTGTGAAGTAGTCGGTATTTCTCAATCAAATATTTATTTTGGTAAGGATTTAATGAGTTTATACACATGAAATATTTAGAATAATGCTCAGCACATAATACTCATTTAGTCAGTCAGATTTGTTCCAAATGCAATTAACTGTTTTTTTTTTTTCTACCTGCTCTAAAATCTCTTCATGTACAGTCTTCTGTCATTTCAGCTAAGTTCTGTGATTTCCACTTGGAAAATGGAAAACTCAACCAAGGCAAAGACCGGTTAGTGCCTTGTTCTCACCTGCTAAGGCACAGGACAGCATAGACAGAAGAGAAGCTGAGCAGCTCCCCCCCAACCCCCACTCCCCCCACCCCCCATATAGTTGTTCTGTGGTTATCACATGATGAGAATTCTTTCTTTCACCTGAGAATTCCAGTAAGATAGATAACATTTTTGGAAATAGACATATAAAGTGTCAGGCAGTTTAGGACAATTCTGAGCTCTGCCTCATAAAAAGAGGTCTCTCTTCCCACTCACTGGAATTGTAGATTTTACAAGACCCGGTAAAGTGAGGTTGAATTCACGAGAGCAAGAGCAAGAAAAGGGTGTTTGCATCCATTTTGTATCGTCATTTAGGAACGTGACGTGAAAGGTATCTGAATTAGTGATGTCTTCAAGCATGTGGAGGTGTGGACAATCTCTACGGTAAGCTTTGAGAATCGGTTATTAGATGGGATGATGTGTGCTTTTACATAGAGAATTTGAAATATGTATAAATACCAAGTAAATAACGAAAACCAGATGTTGTTCTTGATTTTTTTAAAGATTTATTTATTCATTTATTTATTTAATTTATTTATACAAGCACTGGGTAGAGTAAGTGCGCGGGAGGATGAGAGAACTCACTAGAGCCAGAGTGGGGAGCAGAGCAGGCAGAAGGACCGGGGAGCAGCGGGCGGCAGGAGAGGTCTGCGCGCCATGTGGGACCCTCACCCGAGGGCCGGGGATCGAACTGGTGCTGCAGAGGCTGCGGGCAGCTTCGCAACCCAGCGCTCAACCGCTGCGCCACTAGGGGAGGCCCTGTTGTTCTTGATTTTGGGAAGATGGGGACGAACACAATGAAGAAGTTCCATTAGTCAAAGGTTAAAATGAGCAGATAAATGCTTAAACAAATCAGGCAATTTCGTATACAAAGGTGAACCATGAATAAAAGAGGGTAAATGAGAGTTCATTGAGAAGAAATTATAATCCACTTGAAAATCTTGGGAAACATATGACAGGCAGAGAAAAGAGAAAAGGCAATGGTTGTTAAGAGGAAAATACAATAATAATAATAATGATGATGATAATAATAATACAGAGGGAATTAGTAAACCAAGAGGGAGAAGTACAAAATAAATCATCAGCAGTACAGTAACATGAAGTTGGGATTTCAGATACGAATCAACTCACTCGTGGTCTAATCAGTCAAATTAGGGTGCCATCATTTAACCCCCCAAAAATCCCTAACTCTATAAATACTGAGTGCAAGCCAAGTGCCTGGTACTTTGTGAACTTCTGGGGAGATATCAATGGACATATGCATTTGGCCCTTGTATTCCTGGAAGTTATCCTCCTGCATGGTCTCTGCACAGAATGGAAAAGTATTTGAAAAAGTTATAAAAAACAATGTTTAAAAACTATATAATCAGTAAGGAAGCAGATAATATAAGGTAGTTATTTTTATTTTCATGCATTCTTCTGTCAAACCAACAATTACTAAGCGATATTACGTCCAATATGTATGGGATTAAGTAATTTATAAAACTATGTGGATAAACTCATATAAAATCAATTATGAGTAATTTTAACAAAGAGTTCAATAATGTGGAAATTAAGAAAAATGACTCTCTGTATTAGAATTACTTAGAACCTAAACTAAGTTACAATAACAGGTCATCTTGCTATACACACACACACACATATATACATGTACACACATATATATACATATATACACATATATATGTTAAGGGAGAAAAGAGAACATTGAAATAATGTGTATAAAATATTATTATATTTTATTGCATGCCAAAAATAGAAAATGAAATTTACTGCAGTATAAATGACCCATAAATGTTCATGTCTGCATTTAGAAAATCCAGGTTATTTCAAAGTTTAAAATCCCTGTCAGCCAATTTAAACTGAATTGACTTGAGTTATTGCTACTAAGAGCACCTGGGGACATAAGGTCATAAAAAAAGAGATTACTCCTTCTTAAATTACAGAGCAATGTATGGTGCATCAAACCAAAACTTTTAAAGTTAATTTTTGCTTTATTTATATACTTATTTATATTTAGAATTTAGGAAAAATGGATCAGGCTAGTCTTTTTTTATTCATGAGGAATGCAGCCTATTATCTTTTCTTTTCTGTTTAAACAGCAGATTTATTGAACATAAAACTTATATGATGGCCTGGCGGAATTAAGTATTATATGAGGATTGTTCTGACATGCACATTAACTTGACTGAGTACACCCATCACATACACACACAAATCTCACAGCCATCACTGCCAATTCAACCGGGGGCTCTGAAACCCATCTGTGCTCTTTGAGATCTGTAATAAATATTCTGATCAATTAATTATAGGGGAAGTCCAGACTTATTTCAATGAGCTGTTTTAGTTGTACAAGCATGGATGAAAGAGGAAGTCTATGGTTTAGTAAAATACATAGGAGGATTCCACCCAGATTAATTGGCATTCATTAATTAATTTAAATCTAGTTATATGACGATGGAACCCTGTCAGACATACCTCATTTTGATGGATTCACAAATGTCATAAATCACATTATACTCTCTGAAACATAACCATACATGTTTTTAAAAATGATTATGATTGACCCCAGTTCTTGTATGCATAAATAAATAAATTTTTTAAATAAATAACTGAGTAAAAAAACATGATTAAATTGGTTGCTTGGTTTTGGATGCAACCTGATATAATCGGTGCTATGAAATCAGAAGAAAGTCTGTGAAAATGGAGCCAAGAGTTACAAGTGTCTGAAAATCTAAATTCTCAGCAATCAGCTTAACTTACAATTAGGGCTTTGACATGTACACCACACCGAATGAGAGTTCAAGCCAATGCACCTAAATTTCCAGCTATAATTTTACTGGCACTTGGGTTACATATATAAGGACTGCACACACATCCTCCTTCTTGAAATTCTGATTAAAATGAAAATTCCTCTGCCTTGTTTTCTTTTGTCCCTGGATGCAATATCTTCCTTCCCACATCTCTTCTGTACAGCACTGTATATTACTGCTATAGTAACGCTATGTATTATACCACCTCATAATCATGAACGCATATTCTCCTGTCTGTCTTCTGAACTCTGAAAAACCTATCTAAACAAACATGCACACATTCTCCCCCCGGATATGGACTGAATATATTCACATCTCTATTCCCAGATGCCGATAGGACATAAAGTATGATACAGTGCATTATGCTAGATCGTATTGTACCAATGATATCTATCTGCTAAGCCACCGGTAATCAGTAAATGGTGAATTGAATGGCTAAAAGGATGAATGAGTGGACATTGAATTTTAACTATTGCAACTTCAATGAGTAAATTCTTATCATTTGAAGTGCAATGCTCACGTTTGCTGAAAATATGGAGAGTATCTTAAAAGCTAGAACATAAATATGCACAAATATAACAGTAAAACATCATTGCACATGTATGTCTTATTGCTTTGGCACAAAGACTTTTGCAAAAAACACCATGAAAAATCAGATATGACTTAATTTCCAAAGGTAAAATGAATTTCTGCTCCTAACTTCTATAGTTCTTCTGTGGTGAATTAAAAAGAACTATTATCTGAGTCATGTGAGAACATTTGGTCAACTCTTACATTAAACAACATTGACATTTTGGGGAATGCAACTGAAAAAAATGGTAAATTTTAAATGAAATTTGGGTATATAGGTTACCATTGTCTAATCTATGTGAAAAATATGTTATGTTTCTTTTTTCCCCACTATCAGCCCTAGTACCTCCTTGATCCTCCCTCACTCCCGCCCTTAACTTCAGAAATCTCACTTCAATCATTCGTGTCCAGTAGTTTTTGTAAGAATATGTTTTTTTGAATCACCCACTATGTAAATGTTCAGTATTTGTCATTGTCATTCTGGATTTTTTTTTCCACACACAATTCCCTGGAACTCCCTCCATTTTGCTGTACAAGGCAACATTTCATGTTTCCTTATGGTTGAATAATGTCCCATTGCATCAATATTGACTTTTAAATATCTACCGTGAAATGAAAATGATACAATTTGCATATATGTCAAAGTCTACCATAAGTAACTTGCATTTTTGGACTTTGATATTGAGGAAATAATTGCACTAACATTAGCATTTAATTATTGAGCGCCTACTATACTTGCACTGTCCCAGATGTTTTAAATATTTCATTTAAGTAAATATCGATTCTATGTGCTAAGTAGTGCTATTCACGCCAGAGTTAAATATTTTCAGGAAAAGTAATTCAGTCTTTCAAGGCCTCTAAGCTGGAAAGCTACACAGGGAACATCTGGTAACAGGTTTGTTGTCCACTCATCCAGGAAGCAGTTAAATTCACCTGCTCCTAGCAGCAAAACTCAGTGAGGCAAAGGCCAGAGCTTGTTTGTTCAAATTTGTTGGATTAAATAAAATGAAATCATCTGTTTCAGTCATTTCATTGGAGATGCTCTTGAAATTTATTGCCAATAAAATCTATCTCATACATCATTAGGAGAGGTGAATACATTATAATAAAAACATTATTCTTGTTAAACTAAGGTAGTACTGGCGGCACTACCTGGAATGCTGAGCGTGTCCAGAAGATACCTGGCAGCTCACCAACTCCACAGGGATCTCTCTGGAGCTATGTTTGAAAGCCCAGAGATAGGTATTAATTTTTGGAGGACTTGTGGTTAATTAATCATTGCTAGAAATGCGGGTTTATTTTGTGTGACAGAGGTAATGCTGATTTCTGCTTGGTAGCCAATATGATTGTAAACAGTTTGGTATATATTTATAATCATATTTATTTCAGGATTCTTGGTTGTCTATATCTGTGTGTTCTTTTGATTTGTTTTCTTTTTTAAATTTTTTTTTAGGATTTATTTTATGTAGAAGAACTGGGGTGCAGGCAAGAAGTGCAGGGGGGTGAGAGGATTCAACAGAGAACTAATGGGGAACAGAACAGGAGGATCTACTGAAATACACTGCTAAGGGGAGCAGCGGGGAAACAACAAAGTTCTGCTGTGCCATGTGGGTAGCTCTCTGGCTGGGGATTGAACCCATGCCCTTGCTGTGAGAGGGCTGAGACTTAACCCCTAGGCCACCAGGAAGGCCCTAGATTCTTCTTAAAACCCTGCTTAATTAATGAATTAGATAAAAACTCTGATGTGATATGTTCTCATTTTAATTTGTTTTAAAGTCATGACTCTCCTCAAATTCAACTGGTGGCATCTTCAACATTTCTCCTTCACTATCTAGAAAGTGTGAGGAAGGTAGTCTCTTCTCCGGACACACGGTCCACACCCTTCTCCCATCCCTGCGTGACCAGACCAGCAGATAGTCCTTGCAGAAAATACTCCATAGTTCTCTCTCACCTCATGTTTGCTAATCTATTCTCACAGAGATCAATTTGTTATATTTTTCCAGTAGATTGTGGGTTTACAGAGATAATGCATCATTATCATCTATTATTTAGTGTCTATTCTGGCATCCATCATGCGATTATTAAATGACTGCTAAACAGAAAAGGAAGGATAACTGGTTTTTATATACATTCAAATGGGAATCAACTGCTGATATTCATAAATGGAAGAGTTGAGGTAGTCTCAATTATTATAAAGCCAACCCTTAACATTTTGTAGCAGAAATGTAGCAATGTAATTTGATTATCCATAGGGGATATTTTATTAAATAAATCTTGACCTAGGTAACCATATAGATTTAACCTAAGAAGTCAAAAATGTGTCTTTACTAAAATACCTTAAAGGTCCCATACATGTGGTTTTTGGACTTGTAGTGTGACTGCCACCTCTCCCAACACAGCTGATATGTTGAAAAGTAGTGACACTTTAATTTGGAGGCAAGTATCACACAGAAGTTTTTACCATATGATTCTATCCTGTAAAATATTATATTCCTGCATGTATAAATGCATTGTCTATCTATATGGCTTTGTGCAAAATTTTTGAATATGCAAGATATAGTGACTTTTTTGAAATATATTTGAAGATTAAATCAGTTAAACTAAAAGTAATTGGAATGTGATCGAAATCTGGTAGAACTTCAATTATGGTTATATATTGTGATTGCTATTTGTATAAAGGAAATCTATATTGGAGACTATCAAAGAAAACGTAGTCATCAAACTATGTTGCAATATAAAAAATTGTGGAAGTGGAATGCCTAACTTTTAATTGCAGAGTTTACTTAAAAAATACAAAAAATACAAAATACAAAAAATACTTAAAAAATACAAAACTATTGTGTGGTTGATCAGCTCATGGTTTGAAGTTAGTTAAGTAATAATAAGTATCGAAAGCTGTAATATAACGGTTCCCTAAGGCTGATTTCTCAGGTTCTGTTTGGCATGTTTTGAATACTAACTTAATATATTAAAAATAAATATAAATTTACAACTCCGGTTTAAGAATCCCTTAGGAGTACTTTAATTTATTTATTTTACTTATCTGATTAAATAACTTAAAAATAATACCTAGTGTTAGATTTCTGTGTATTTTTTTTTTTTTATTGTTATATTCCCCATACAATTGCAGCCCCCCATTCTGACCCCAATCCCTCCCCTCCCACCCCGCCCCCCTAAAAGTGTCTCTGGTTCGTAATTTTGATTTTCACTTTCTTATAGTTATTCATTTTCCTGGTCCCTTATTTAAGTTTTCTAGATTCCTGCTATGAGTGAGACCATCCGGTAGCTTATTTCGCTGAGCATGATCCCTTCCAGCGCCATCCATGTTGCTGCAAATTGCATGTGTTTATCTTTTTTGAATGCTGAGTAATAAGGAATCCAAATTTTTGTGTTGATGTTAAGGCATCCATTTGTGTAAATTCCAAATCTGAGAACTTTTGCCAACGGCCATGGACTTATTTTCAGTTTCTTAGTAAAACAAATTAACTCAGATCTGAAAGATAAATGTTAAATGGAGAATCAAGGAGTCTCTACTTTTTAACAAACCCAGTGACACTTTCAAGCATTGAATCTTTCTATGTGTCATTTCCACCCAAAGAATAATATATTCCTGGAATTCCTATAACTTACCACTCCAAGAATATGGCAATAAAAAAATCTGTTCCTATTTTTTATTCACAGATGACTGCTGGTGTAATACGTCTGTTTGAAATGTTGTTGAAGTAATGAAGGAATGGACTAAAGCACATTTTAAACGGTGCTCTTAAATGCTAACTTTGGAAAGGATTGCTCGTCCATGAGTGATTTATTCTATTAAAGTGGTTTACTCAAGATAAGATAGCAGTTATTAAAAAGTGTTAGACTAACTGAGGACACTTTCCTCACAGCCCCTACTTTCTCTTCTCAGATAATTAAACACTATCTTGCAAGCACTGCATTCTCCTTCGCCTTTAAGCATGTATGAGTAAATTGCATTTTCAAGAAATTCTTGCTCCATTCATCTTCTTTTCAAAGTGCGGTTTTGTCACTCTGATCTCTGTCATATTGAAAGTCTAGAAATACATCATTTTCTCAAATGAAATCACTTGTGTGTTTTTCTATACCTGTGCAATACCTGTTAACCAAAAACAAATAATGCTCCTGAGGGTTGAAATGCAGCGCCCTTATTTTTCTTGGTCATCTATTCACATGATTTCAAATACCAGTGGTACCAAGATGACTTTGATTTATATTTCTTGCCCTGACCCCTTGCTCTCTCTATTCCCGTAGGTTATACAGCTCACTGGATGGTTCTGGATCATAAACAGGAACACATTTTTGCGTTTTTTTCCCCATATTTCCCTTCTTCTCAACATTTTATAAAAGAACTCAGATAACCCCAAATCTCTATGGCTATGAAGCATATTTTATTCTTTTCAGTCCTATGTTCACTGTATGAAACCCTGTCTTGCCTCAGTACCCACCTTTTCTTCTTTCAATTTACCATCCAACTATTCACGTAGATGCAGAGGATTTCAAGTAAACTGAATTAAAATGCAGCAATGATGTTTTTGCCTTAAAATAATACTGCTGATAAGATATTAGTATCTAATTCAGGCCATATATCTCCTTTCCTCAAATTATTCACTACCTTAACTTAGCCTGCTTAAACAGTACTCAGAAGTTTTAAAGGCATCTGGGCAAAAAGCTTAGTAACTGTGGAGTCCTTTCATGCTATTCATATTTGAAAACCTGGGCCTCCCTGGTGGCACAAGGGGTTAAGCACTGCACTATGAAGCAATCCACTGCCTCTGCAGCATGAGTTCGATCCCTGGCCGGCCAGGGAGAAACTCACATGGCGAGGCAGACTTCTCCTGTCTCGCCCACTGCTCCCCTCAGCAGTGTATTTCAGACACTCTGCCTGTCCTGTTCCCCACTGTCTCTGGTGAATACTCTGACTGCCCCCACATCTCTGGCCTGTACCCCAGTTCTTGTATACATAAATAAATAAATCTTTAAAAAAAAAAGAAAGCCTTTTACATTTTCTTCTTTCATAGATTTCTGTTTCACTGTTGATGAGTTATTCATTCACCTGTATTTTTAGGGTCTCTTGCATTCCAGGTAATGATTTAAGCACTGGGAATTAGATAAACAAGCCATGGCTACTATTCTCTAGGAATTTTGTTTCCTTTTTTTTTTTTTTTTTTTTTGTGAGGGGTTAGAGATAAGTGAGCAATTAGGTTCTGTTCACTGTGATGAGGGCAGAAATAAAATATATATATATATATATATATCTACAAGGAGGTACAACAAAGACATGAGTAGGTAGGTTGCAATGAAATAATTCAAATAAGAATTCACTAAAGCAAATGTAGGGGAAGGTTATCCAGGTAGGAGAAAACCAATGCAAATGGAAAGGCAGAAAAGAGGAGAAGAAATTTTGAGAACAATGTTGATTTCAGTATACCAAAATCAAATGTCTAACAGGCAATTTCTATGAAATCAATCTTTAGAACAATGTTTCAAATTTTTGTTGTGATGAATCCTAATGTAATGAAAACATACTAATGATAATATTCTCCACTAGGTAATATTCTTCAATATGTATTTCATTGAGATTATTCAGTGCTGAGCAGACATTTACACAAGCCAGCGTTTACTTTTAGTATTGTTTTTCCTACATCCTTGCAATATTCAAGGGTCAGATTTTGTATTTGGATTAGGTAAGTGTTTCCTTAGTCCCTAAATTGGTTGTTTGGATTCCTATAGGCTGGTCACAAAAGTGAGGTTATCCATGACTAAGTAAGTGAATGGCAAGGCTAATTTTGTGCTCAAGCAATTCCCCATATGTGGCATGAACTTCCATCATCCTTTCTGTCCACTGCATTAACTGTTCCTTCCCTTAGGTCTCAAGGTAACTGTTCTCCTTGTGAATGTTCTTATGAAGTCGTCTGCTGTGCTAAGTTTTCCTTCTCTGTGACCTTGTATGATCTGTCCATAAATGGATCACAGTTGTCAGGGCACAGGAGAAAATTCCACCTCCCAATCCAGGTTCTTCTGAGGCAGGACGAACTAACAAATTAACATCAGACAGATCATTAAGAGCAAATACCAAAACTGAATAACATATGTATGGAGAATTTACTAGGCTGTAAATTCTAAAGTAAAATAGAGTAGACTAGTTACATGCATCCTGTGTTGAAGGAGGTGGGGTATCATGAAAGTGGGAAGCTTCACAAGACAAAGAGGGGGAGACATCATTCTTTTACTCTGAGGGTAAAAAGTGAGGTATTCAAGTAGGGAGGATGTGTTTACTGACAACCCTCTGCCTGGATGCTCTCTACATTGTTCTAATTCATACAAAGGGGAAGCAATGATCACTTCTTCTATTAAGAAAAAGGAAACTATTGAGACAAAGACAGCTGTTAGCCTCGAGGGCCTTACCCTCTTAACTTAAAACAAACTGCATCCACTAAGTAAAGGTAACAGACTCCCCTAGGCTTGCGGGACTTCTGTTGATCTTTAGCTCCAGTATCAAGGTGTCGGTTATTGGAAAAGACCTACTCTGGGAATACTGAGAAATCCTATTGGACCCTTTGGGGTCCAATCCTATTGGACCCTTTCTCCTTTGTAACTGTTAGTTAGATCAGGGAGTGACACCCAAGATAACTGACAGCCAACTTATCCGAAATACTAGCAAACACCTGTGGGGGGCTGATGAAACAGCGTTTGGGGTGTGCCTGTGTGTTAGAGGGGAGTTTGGTGGAATGGCTTTCAAATCACGCAGGCAGACAGGTCCCCCACTGCTCAGCAAGGAATAAAATCCCCTCTAAACTGTGGGGAATGGACCCAAATTAGATGACCCCAGAAGAGGATGGGATAGGCAGCACCTGCACCCCATATATCAGGCACAGTTGTTCTTCCCTGGACTACTAAATGGAGCCTGGAAAACATTCTCCCAAGAAGCACTCCCTCGTCTAAGTCAACTGACATTTTCTTTAACTGGAGGTGGCTTTGAATTCTTTCTGAAACATAGTCAAGAACCGAAGGCCTCTTAAACTGGTAACACAATAATCTTACAGTCTTTATTAATATTTGTCCTTCCTAGGATACTATGAGATTCTTCTGGTATTATAAACATTTTTATTTTCAAATCCAAGTACAGAGTCTGGTTTAATGCTGAGTCACTTCACCAATGAACTTGAACTTTCCCCAAATCCAGTGTTTTTATGGTCAAGAATTTCATGAATTGTGGCCAATGTTAGAGAATAGCTTCTTGGTATTGCAAAGAAAACATAATTAGAGCAAATATCTGTCAAAGACCAAAAATAACAAGTAAAGATATCATAGGGGAGGAAAATAGTTTTCCTGTACCCTTCTAGCTTCTTGATCAAGGTGCCTCTTGTCATAAAAGCCAGATTAATAAGAGAAAAACATACATACATTTAATCATCTATAATACTGCCTGCATCCAGGGAAGAGATCCAGAAAAACTAAGTAACTTTGTCAGATGGCCCTTGATGCCAACTTCATACCACCTTCAGACTGGCAGAACAAAGATATCGGGGGTGGCCGGGGAAGGGGATATGAATGAATATCTATTAATGGGAAGTTTCCAGGGAAAGCACAGGGTTAAGTCACAAGGGGAGGTTATTATGCAAATCAAAGTCCTGCCCTCTCCACTGATAAATTGATATGGAGATTTAGTCATCCTCCACCTTCTGGTAGAGAGAAAAGGATACCTCCACAAATGGAGACTTTCCTTACAGACATGACTGTCCCTTACAAAGTGGTAATTTCTTTTTGTTAAAAAAAGATTTATTTATTCATGCATACAAGAATGGGAGTACAGGTCAGAGGTTCAGGGAGGGGGATGAGAGGATTCACCAGAGACAGAGCAGGGAGCAGAACAGGCGGATTTACTGAAAGACACTGCTGAGGGGAGCTGAAGGGAGCAGTGGGGGGACAGGAGAGGTCTGCTGTGCCATGTGGGTCAGCTCCCTGGCCGGGGATCGAACTCATGCTGCAGTGACTGCTGATACCTTCATAGTGCTGCATCTTAACCCTTTGCACCACCAGGGAGGCTCCACAATTACACCAGGTAATTTCTACTCAGTTTTCAGAACTTCTCCTATGCCTGTCGTCTCTAAAAAATAATCATCGCTGAATAATTAAATAATCTATATACCAAAGAGGCATATTTTGGGGTATTACATTCTGTTCCCAAGTAGACTGAGTCTATTTAGTCAATTGAAATAGGTAGAGTAACTAAATCTAAAAATGAGAGTCTCACCAGATTGGAGGGTACCATTTTGCTATAATCCTTTTCCACAAGACAAAATGTTAGTGGACAAACCGAGGGGTACCCTGGGACCCTCAAACTTGCATGCTCTAAATGAGTTCTGCCATCTGCTACATAAAGACAAAGCATTCTCTTAGTGTGAAGGGATTTTAATAAGATTAGTGTGGACAGAAAGGAGAAAAGAGTTTCCTGATCAAACACCCGGTGTTTCTCATCCCCTCATGGGTAAAAGCCCATCTGAAGCAGGGCCACGGAGCCCCAAAATCTTGCCACAAGTTTCAGGCATCTTCTGGGAGGGAGTCATAGGAAAGGGACAAAATGGATCAAGCAAGTCTGGGATGAAATGGGCAAAATCAAAGCACAAATCACAGTCAGCCTCCCCATGCGGCTCTCCACCATAGATTTCTTCCATCTCCCTCAACTCCTTGGTGCAAACCCAAGGCTGAGAAGCAAGCGCTGCTTCTTTGTCTCTGCTTCATGTGTGTCCGCTAATGTCATGTGTGTCTTCTCCATGTCCTTCCATGTCTTTTTCAGCTTCTCCACATGCAGTTCCACTCTCCATGAGGTGAGGCAAGGGACATGGAGCCCTCCCTTTTAATTGGGATCACAGTCTAACAAAAAGGGAGGATTCTTTAGGATAAAATCGACTGAGGATTTTTTTTTCTTCTTTTTTGGTTATCACTGTTCAGCTATAGTTTAAGATGGTGTTAACTTAATTAACTAAAAAGTCCATTAGGCTGAGATGCTACAAATGTGATGGCCCCCAACTAAGCAAACCAAATCCCAAGACTGTAAAAGCCTCAAGATTATGAAATCAAAAGCCAATGAGCAAGCAATCACACTGTTGGTTTTACCAACACACATTGTTTATTTTTTAATTTTTTTATTTAAATATTTTATTTTATATAATTCTTACATCTTTTTTCATCTTTGCACAATGTATGCATTCTCATTTTGGTTATATTCCCCATACAATTGCACCCCCGCTTGTTTTGACTCCAGTCCTTCCTTTCCCCGCACCCCCCAGTAGTATGTCTCTGGTTCATAGTTGTTTGTTTATTTTGATATTTTCTTTCTTATAGTTATTCTTTTTTCTGGTCTTTTATTTAGGTTTTCTAAATTCCTGCTGAGACCATCCTGTATTTTTCTTTTTCTTTCTGACTTTTTTCGCTGAGCATGATCCCTTCCAGCTCCATCCATGTTGCTGCAAACTGCATGTGTTTATCTTTTTTGATTGCTGAGTAATATTCCATTGTGTATATGTACCACATCTTCTTGATCCAGTCATCTATTTTTGGGCATTTGGGTTGCTTCCAAAGCTTAGCTATTGTAAATAGTGCTGCCATAAACATAGGTGTGCAGGTGCCCTTTGGAATTACTGTTTCGGTGTCATTTAGGTAAATACGTAGGAGTGGAATTGCTGGATCATATGGAAGCTCTATGTTTAGTAGGTCAAGAAATCTCCACACAGCTCTCCGTAGTGGTTGGATCAGTTTGCACTCCCACCAACAGTGCAGAAGAGTTCCTTTTTCTCCACACCCTCGCCAACATTTGTTGTTGCTATTTTTTTTAATATGTGCCATTCTCACTGGTGTAAGATGGTATCTCATGGTAGTTTTGATTTGCATTTCCCTGATTACAAGTGATGTTGAACATTTTTTCATATGCCTGTTGGCCATTTGCATTTCCTCTTCAGAGAAGTTTCTTTTTAGCTCTTCTGCCCATTTTTTGACTGGACTATTTTCTTTGTTTTTGTTGAGTCTCATCAGCTCTTTTTGTGATCAGTAGATTTTTGTGATCAGTCCTTTATCGTTAGTGTTGTGTGCAAAAATTTTCTCCCAGTCAGTGGGGTTTCTCTTTTTTTTTGTTATTGTCTCTTTTGCTGTGCAGAAGCTCTTTAATTTGATGTAGTCCCAGCTGTTTATCTTTGTCTTCACTGTTACTGCTTTGGGTGATGTGTCTGTAAAGATGTCTTGAGGTACATGTCATGCAGTGTTTTGCCTATATTTTCTTCTATATATTTTATGGTTTCAGATCTTATGTCTAGTTCTTTAATCCATTTTGAGTTGTTTTTTTGTGCATGGTGTGAGGTAGTGGTCAAGCTTCATTCTTTAGCATGTAGCGACCCAGTTTTCCCAGCACCATTTATTGAACAAACTTTCTTTGCTCCAGTGAATATTCTTTGCTGCTTTGTCAAAGATTAGTTGACCATAAATCTGTGAGTTTATTTCAAGGTTTTCTATTTGATTCCATTGGTCTGTGTGTCTGTTCTTGTTCCAATACCATGCAGTTTTGATAATTATGGCTTTGTACTATAGTTTGAAGTCTGGGAGTGTGATGCCTCCATTCCCTTCTTTTTTTTTTCAGAAGAGCTTTGGCTATTTGGCATTTTTGGTGATTCCATATGAATTTCATCAATAATTGTTCTATTTCTTTGAAGAATGTCATTGAAATTTTTATTGGAATAGCATTGAATCTGTATATTGCTTTCGGTAGGATGGCCATTTTGATGATGTTAATTCTTCCAATCCATGAGCAGGGGATGTCTTTCCATTTCTTTGTTCTCTTCTTATTTTTTTTTAACAGCGACACACATTGTTTAAACCATTTTCAACCCACCCTTCCTATCTTTTTCACACTGTCTCTAAGTAAGTCTTTCCTCTGGATCCTGCCAGAGGAGGCTGCTAACCACATCCCATTTGGTGCTGCCAAATTAAATTGATTTTTAATTGATTTTTGCTTAAATAAAACTTGAAAATATTTAATATGTCTCAGTTTATCTTTTAACAATTGTCATAATTTATAGAATATTTGCAGCAAGACAGTTTCTGGTATGTGAACTTTAGTAATGTTTATTATTGGTTACTTCTTTTTTAAAAATTAATGATTTCTTTTAATTTATGGAATAGTTTTTTTTTTTTGGTATTTTTCACAGAAATTCCTTCAATGGTCCTATTTTCATTGATACCTTTGATTTTTGTTGTTGTTGCCTCAACATGGTTCCAAATTACAGTAATATATCATTACTTCCAACTGACATGAGCTCATTTTTGGGGGTCAGAATGTGTCTCCAAAAATTGCTAGCACAGGGGAGAAAAAGGGTGAGGTTTTTGTTAAATTTCATTAGTAGGCAAGATTTTTTCTTGTTCCTTCACAGATCATTTATGCTTCCAACAATTGGACCTCATTGATACCTCATTGATAATTTTTTTCTGTTGTGCTTTGCCTAATAGGATGGCCATTTTGATGATGTTAATTCTTCCAATCCATGAGCAGGGGATGTCTTTCCATTTCTTTGTTCCTTCTTCTATTTTTTTTAACAGCGACACACATTGTTTAAACCATTTTCAACCCACCCTTCCTATCTTTTTCACACTGTCTCTAAGTAAGTCTTTCCTCTGGATCCTGCCAGAGGAGGCTGCTAACCACATCCCATTTGGTGCTGCCAAATTAAATTGATTTTTAATTGATTTTTGCTTAAATAAAACTTGAAAATATTTAATATGTCTCAGTTTATCTTTTAACAATTGTCATAATTTATAGAATATTTGCAGCAAGACAGTTTCTGGTATGTGAACTTTAGTAATGTTTATTATTGGTTACTTCTTTTTTAAAAATTAATGATTTCTTTTAATTTATGGAATAGTTTTTTTTTTTTGGTATTTTTCACAGAAATTCCTTCAATGGTCCTATTTTCATTGATACCTTTGATTTTTTTGTTGTTGTTGCCTCAACATGGTTCCAAATTACAGTAATATATCATTACTTCCAACTGACATGAGCTCATTTTTGGGGTCAGAAATGTGTCTCCAAAAATTGCTAGCACAGGGGAAAAAAGGGTTGAGGTTTTTGTTAAATTTCATTAGTAGGCAAGATTTTTTTCTTGTTCTACTTAGAAACTAGGTTATCTTTTCAGTTAAAAAGGTCTTACAAAATAAATTATCGTGTGTTTGATTTATGCATGCAACATAGAAACTCTACACTTTAAAAGTGAAGAGAAAGGGAATTGGATTTTATGCAAGGATTTATGTTTGATGTAATTTGTTAGATGTGGGTCAAATTAATGGAATAATTCATTGATATTGTCCTGCCAGAATTCATAAGGCTGCTATAATTTTGCACTAGTTACTGTTCTTGAATTTATATTAAAATAACAAAGCTTCAGTGCTATGATACATGTAGCTATACTATTGATTGTTTATAGGCTTACTATTTCTTTACCATGTAGCCCGCGGGAGTCCTGCTTCCATTCAAATGTATGATTCTTACCAATTGTACCACAGGGTAATATGAAACAATAGCACTTTTTTTCTCTACCTTTCTAGGGAAGGAAGTGTAGCATTTTTAATGAGACTCGGTGAAATAAAAAAATTGGTCATGGTCATTTTTTTCTTTAAATTTCCAGAAAAGAAGATTTATAATAATCCATGTAAGATATCATGATTAATTTGAGACATTTGCCAGCTATGAGAAAGGAACAAATTCAAGTCCAAAAATTAGATGTTTTTTGTTCTCATTTATATATCTTTTTGACAGTTAAAATTCAGCCAAATCACACAAGGTCTATCTAGAAAAAATATATATCATTTTTTGTTTCCTTGCTGTAGAAATACATTATGAGAATGACAAATATGTAGTAATGAAAAGAATGTCTTTTAACTACTCCAATTCAAAGACAGGTCTGCAAGGAAGTTTTAATTCTAATTATATTTGATTTAAATGAATCAGGGAGAGCACAATTAAGTGAGTTTATTAAAGACTCAAGAGTCAGGATGGAAGCCCAGGAAGCAATGCAATAGATTTTATTCAGAAAACTGATTTCCAACAAATAGAAGTCCGAATTTATATAGCAAGGAGCATTAAAAATATAAATATCTGTGTATATTATTTATGGACATAGGAAGGCAAAGGCTGGCATTTAATCAGAGGAGTGTTTAAACTGTGGAGACAGATACTAGCTTCCCATAGTTACTATCTTCTTTCTCCGGCCAATTCCTAATTAGTGTGGGCTGAAAGACTGGTTGACCTTCAGTCGCAGACTTCTGCATACGCTACAAGGTGGAGCCTGTTCTGACATAAAGTTTATCCAGATGGCTCCACTCTGCTTTAGCTAGACCAGGAACAGGGGATCTCAGAAAGTTTTACCATTATGTTCACACCTCTGTGATCGATGACAGTCTCAAAATCTACCAAAAGCAATAGTCAATAAATACATCACTCAAAGTATAACCAACATCTTTCCCCTCCACAGAACCAAATGTAAAATTTCTCTACTCGTGAAGGAATGGATAGCTGACAGAAATTTTAGAAACATAAAACTTCTGTTACTATTCCATGTCTTGCAATGACAATAACACATTGTCACACACATTTGCTTAAAAACATGTGACTCCCTGGGCCTCCCTCGTGGCGCAAGGGGTTAAGCTATGAAGCTATTAGTAGACACTACAGCAGGAGTTCGATCCCCAGCCAGAGACCTAACCCACATGGTGCAGCAGACCTCTCCTGTCTTGTCTGCTACTCCCCTCAGCGGTGTATTTCAGTAGATCTGCCTGTTCTGCTCCCTGCTCTGGCTCTGGTGAATCCTCTCACCCTCCACACCTCTGGCCTGTACCCCAGTTCTTGTATACATAAATAAATAAATATTAAACAAAACAAAACAAAAACAAAACAAACATGTGACTCCTTGATGGAGGAAGGAAACTGAAGCCATTTTGAAATGCATTAAGTATGTGCCATACAAGTGTCTGCTCTCCCAGGAGGAAGGGCTAGACCAGAGTTTATTCACCAAAGCAGAGGGCATTTACCCAATTCTACACATCCTGCTTACTTGTCTCACCTAAGAGGAGAAATGGGAGCTAAGAAACACCTACAAAGGTCAGAGTCTGGGGACATGGATCCACTAAAAGCTGAGATTTAATCATTAGACTGGGTTCCCTCTCTGGCACCTTACCACTGCATAGCAGGGGTACAGAATTATAAAAGTAGGTACCAGGGACCAGGAATTATAAAGGTAGATTACAACTTAAAGAGTTACAGATTCAAATTAAGCAGGTGTTCTTAGGGAAGCTCAGACACAATAGGGGTGATAAAAATAAGAACAATAAAGCAATTGGAAGCCTCTGGCACCCAGAGTATAACAAATATTAAATATAGCCAAGCTTTCCTGGTCAGACAAATATAAACCCTGCCAGAAATGACTTCTAGTTTTGTCATACTGTTGGAAAGGCATCTCCACGAAAGAGGGACAAGCATTGCAGAACATTGAACAGGTGTCATTTCTCCATCCCCACCTTGGATTACGAGTCCCACTAAGCTACAACCTGACTTTGTGAGCAGGGGCACAGGGAAACATTGTCTTCTCCTCCTGGGTCATCAGATGGGGAGACTGGACAAATTAACATTAACCAGATGAATAGGGGGAGAAAAACTAATTACAGATGTAATTTACAAGGCTGTAAGTTCTAGAACAAATGAGACAAACTACTGAATGGGACGGAGACCTGGGACATCAGGAAAGAGGGGGACCACGCCTCCCACCTGTACCCCAGTTCCTGTATAAATAAATACAATCCTTAAAAAAAAAAGGAAAGAAGAGGAGAGTCTCACATGTCTCACAAGGAGTGGGGGGGCTTATGTGACAAGGCCAGATGCTCCAGATGTTTGCCTTCCCATCAGGTAGGTTTGACAATAAAAGGTTATTTCCATAGATCTTCCACTGACCTTCATCTGCAGGCCAAGGTGACGCATATTGGAAAAAGCCTGGGGGGGACTCATCAATCCTTCCTTCCAGGGCCAGAGACCATCTTTATAACATTTGAGTAATTCCTGATGGTCATCAAATAACAAATATATTTTTTAATAAAAATTAAGAAACAAATTACTTTTTTCTATTCTAGGTGATGTAAACGTCATAATGTATATGGACAGATCTTTACCCATTTCAGTGTGTTTTAGTGAAAGATTCAAAGAGTCCATCAGATACGTATTTATTGCCAAGACTCACTCCTTACCATGTTGTTACCATGGCAACCTCTTTTCTGATTACTATCTGATTAGGCTAACTTTTTTACAGCTATTGCACCGGGATACAAGCCTATCTACAGAAGCAATTTTAGCATTCTATCTTTGTATGTATAAACTATTACATCCATTCTCCATCAACTTACCCAGTGTCATATATAAACCATATTTATGATAGTAAAGACCAAAACTCAAATCTCTGATCCCCAGATTACTTTCAGAGTCACTCTTAAGTACAAACCAGAACCATTTAGCTTTCCAATGTAATCTTGGAAATACCAGAAACAATTTAAGATTTTTGTACTTTCTGCTATTTCTCCTTATACCCTTTTCTTATCTCTACAGCAATCCTGACAGTAGAGGAAAAGAAAAAAAAAAAAAAACTCAATCCATCTTCTACACTGATCATGTCATGCTGAGTCTCATGAGCCATCGTGGAACATGGATCCCAAGGCCTCCCCCGCCTTCTGCCAACGACACAGAGTATTTGCCATCAGTATTTGCTTCTCACATTTTGCAGTCTTGTTTGCCCCTGGTCCCATCTATCATTTTGCAGCTGCTCAGTTGCAATTTTATTCACATTTTTGGCTTTAAAATCAATAATGAATAGTCATTTTGTTGTCATTAGGTAAAAATTTTTCAAGCTTAAAACTCAAATGACCAGTCTCTTCCCATCTGCCTGACCCCCAGATGTCCACTCTCAAAATCACCTCAGATCAATAAACTTGTGATAACACTTTTTAAACTCAGAATATTAAAAGTTCACTATATTTCTTCATGTATACATGTGAATGCAATCTTCTTGTGCCTGCACATTTTAAAAAGAATGTCTATAAATTTCTTTAAATTTCCTTTTAGAATAATATTCCTTCTAAATAGATGTATTCCTTTACTATTCATGTTCATCATTATGACGAGGTTATATAGGGATGGTGTTGTGTTTATGACTGATTTCAAGATTCTCCCAGGCTCAAAAATAATATGGGCATAAACACAACTTTTCAGTTCACTACTCACAGGGAAAATATTCCACCTGAAGGGGTGAATGGACAGTGAGAGCTGTCCAAAAGGCCTAAATTTAACTATGAGAGAAGAGTTTCAGGAGAAGGAGCACCAATATAAGTGCACACCCTTGAATATGATTCTATCTTATTGCCCCTGGACATCCAAATTCCTTTGCAGACAATCGGTGTGACTGGAAAGAGGGGAGGGATTTGTACAAATGACGGTCATGACACTATTCTAAATATCTTAAAATGTGTCTGCACAAGAATGGTCGTTGGATGCTTGGGGACACATAGCTGAGTAAAGAACGCATCACCGGGTTGGAATTTTAACTGACTGTTTTGTTGCTTTGCTATTTCAACTGCAGGTGAAGAGAAAACAGCAGTATGCTCTGTTGCATGAAGTGATTGAGGAACTCTGTGCTTAAGATGAGTTGCAATCTAAAGTAAAAGGAAAGACATTAATTCAAAGATGTATGTATTTATGTGTAGAAGAATTGGGGTGTAGGTCAAAAGTGTGGAGGGTGAGAGGATTCACCAGAGACAGAGTGGGGAGCAGAACAGGCAGACTGACTGAAATACACTGCTGAGGGGAGCAGCGGGCGAGACAGGAGAGGTCTGCTGGGCCATGTGGGTCAGCTCCCTGGCCGGGGATCGAACTCAGGATGCAGGAGTGATAATGTGATGGCGCTGAAATATAACCCCTAGGCCACCAGGGAGGCCCAGAAGAAATTAATTAAAAGCAAACATAGGACCCCCCAAAAAAAACCACAAGAGCTGTGACTACACAGCTTCACCAGAAAGTCGGGTAAGTAATCATCGTATGTCAACAACCCAACACCCCCTCACGGGCTGCCGGGTGTCTGCCCACACCTCCAGCCCACACAATGGCTCCCACTCCATGCGCTGCCTGGAGAGGACTCCGTGGAGCTTGGGGCAGCTAGAGGACCCCCGGTGGAGAATGCGTCCGCACAAGTCCCCAAGGTCACTGTGAACTGACATCTTCCACAGGTCGAACTCCCCAAGTGTGTTTCCTTTCATCTGTAAAACTGTAATGAACGTTTATCTAGTGGTGTCAGCGCTCAAAAGAAATCATCCCCTGCCCCCTTGGGTCTTCTCTGCCTGGGTGAGTAATCCAAAGGGCATCAGACAGGTTACGAAAGGAAAAAAAAGTCAGTTTAATAGCATACATAAATGGAGAATTTACAGGGTTTTAAATTCTAAAGAGTGACTCATTCTGGAGATATTTATCCAGCAATTTGGGGACAGAGATAATATGTGAGGTGATAAACAAGGCTTGGGTGACCTCCTCCTTACTCTGAATGTAAAGATGAGGTACTTAAATAGAGAGAACCTAGAACTGGGTGGTACCCCAAACTACTTTGTTCCATGTCCTTGAAGGGAGATCAGCACTTGTTACCTTGAGTGGAAACAAGGAGCAAGCCTAGCACCTCATAATCTCTTCCATTCCAGAAGGATGAAGGCATTAGATAAGGACAGAAGCTTCTCTGCTTTCTTCAAGAGAGTATGTGACTTGATGGCCCCCTGAGACCTGGGCCCTGAGGGACCTGTTGTCCTCCAGTTCCCACATCAAGGTGACCAGAGGCGAGTTCTGGGTCTATTGAGAAAAGTCTGACACTTTGGGTAAACTGACACCCCAGTCCAGTTTTCTTAAAAGCAAATGTATCAACGGTTATATAAATGTATCAATGGTTATATAATTTACAAAATTTCTAGAGTTATTTAAATTTCTCTACTTTATTTCTATAAAATTTAACTTTTTTGGGGAAGTGGTTCTATTATTTCTTCTAATTCACCCAAGTGCTCTTGAATCTTGAAATCATTTTACAGGAGCTGGATATATAAAATACTAGGATTTTTGAGCTGCTGGTCACCTCATTTCCTTGCTAATATGGGCGAAGTCTTTGTTGTAATTCTGTATCTATAACTCAATTGCACATTACATTTTGAAAAGATAGCAAACTAAAAATTTAAGCGAAAACATTCCTTTTTCAATAGTAGCGTATCCATGAGCACACATGTCAGTTAAACTTCTTACAGGAATAATAGCATCGCAAACAATTCTTGGCGAGCAATATGGCTCGTTCCCACATGAGAACAGGTGGCCAGTCTTTGTTATTTGTATTGTGACATCTCAGGAGGACAGCGAGAAAGAAAGTTGCTTTAATAGATATTTACATTGACATACTGTCTGTGGCTTTTGGCCAACTCTGCTCTGCCAGTGGTTTTCTAATTACTTCATTTTAGGTTGTTTTCTCAGTCATTCTGAAATGCTAATCCCTATTAAAGCTGCCAAATGTGGACGGTCTTTTGTGTATTTCACAAGCAAATCAGATGTAGCATCATCAATAAAAATAGTGCACACAGTTTTATTCCTTGATGAGGCATGTTCAGTGACACTATCCAGATGACAATGAAGACATAATTTTAAATTTAAGGTTCTTACAACTGTCTTTTGAAGAAATAACTTCCTCAGAGTCAACTTACTGAAAAAGAAGGAAATTATTAAATGTCAGCCAGGAAAAGTGTGTTCAGACAGCACTCATGGTACCTGAGGCTTTCCTGGTACCCTCTCCTCCCTGCAAAATGTTCTTTGGAAACTCATTATCACAAACACGTAATTATCATCCTTTTAAATGTAAACAAATCAACAGTGAGACGGGCCTCAATTAGGGACTCGGTCCTTGCTCCTCACCTTTTAATGGGAGGTGAGAGTCGGCTTGCTTTTTATTTAGTCTGTCCTCTACCTCTCTTAACCCCATACTTCAACCTTGTAAGTTCTCTAATTTGCTTTTATCCCTTTTCCTGTTTCTCTCCTCATTTAACATCTCCTCCATTCTCTAGGTTTATGTGCTGAGCTGATTCGGAATAAAGCTCTAGCAGGCAAGACCAAGTCCAGCTTTGGAGGACCACCTTAGAGCAAAACACTGGTCACTGTCTGGTGTTCGTATGTGACTGAGGAATACCCAGCAACCCCCAAACTGTTAAAGGGAGCAGGCTCTAAAGGGATCCAACCATCCAGGCACACAACGACAAACAGTGTGATTAGTGTGCATAGAGAGAGAAGAAAGGATGCTCCTAACAATAGTTTCCCACTAAAATTCCCCAAGTTCCCCATCCCAAATGTCCAGTGAAACAGAACAGGCCCAAGTGGGGCCCCTGAGACCCAAAAGTTGGCTACAAGTCCAGGCACCATCTGGCAGGGAATAGCAAAAACAGGTTTAAGGCAAATCTGGGACATAAGGAGCATCAGAAAATGCAAAATCAAGGTATAAACTGTTATTGTCTCTGCTAAGGACATGAAACCTCATGCTAAGCCTTTCATCCACATGTCTCTTTCAAGTGTCTCTACATGTCTTTCCTTCATATTTCTCCTTCCTAGTCCCTCCAAGTCCCTGGATACAAGTCAGAGCTAGAAAAGCAAGAGCTCCCCAGAGCCACTGGCCTTCCGTGTTATATAGCTTCATCTGGCCACTCAGTTCGGCCATGGTTCCCAGTAGGTCCCCTTGCTCAGGAAGTCCAGTTTATGAACCTTGGGTCCAATAATCCAGGGTGGCTGCATGTAAGTGGAGGCAGGGAATGTGGCACCTGTTCACTGTGTCATGATGCTCCTCCCCCTTTTGTGGAGATGCATCTGTAACACTAGTTAGACATGTGGCTGGCCTGGCTGCCGATTCCCAGACCGTCAGAAGTCCTAGGAGTAAATGTATTTGCAACAATAAATGCAACATAAAATAAGACCTTGAAAGAAAGTAGGAAGAAGCAGACGTATAATTTTGCTCTCTGAAAACCTAATGTTTTAATGTAGCATGAAAAAAAGACAAAAATAACACATTTTTACCTCTAAGTGGCAGACTCTCTAGACAATATTTAAGGTTCTAAAGAATAAGTTACAATAAACAATTTTTAAGTAGTTTTGTGTATTACCTTTTAAAAGTATTGTGTGTTTTTTTTTTTTGTTTGTTTGCTTCCCTCAGACTAAATTTATTGAGGCTGAGTGCTATTGATTTAACTGAAAATTAGAACTCCACAGCTTCATCCAGTGGGGTAAGAGAAATTAAGTATCAGGCAAAGTGCAGCTCATATAACTTAGAAAATATTAGATCATCCTTGGACATTTTTAACTTTCTATTGGAGATGGGAGTAATGTTATTCTTGACTTAAAAATGATTGTCTTGTCTCCCAAATTCCAACTTTAACTAAATATTCATCAGTAATAAAATCCATGTTCTCTGTCGATGATGCATTTTATATTTTCTGTGTCTCATTGCATGTGTTTAATCTGTGAATGTTGCTTTGACCTTTATCTATTCCCAAAAGATCAAGGAGGGAAAAGAATAAATAAACTGTGGAGAGGATATGAGTTTTAAAACAAATTTACCCAAAGAACACATAGATTCAATTCCTATAAAAGGTTTAGAACTTGGCTGTGTTACTCAGGTTGGGCTATAAATTTATTTTGGTGACTTACTAAGACAATAAATTGCAGTCTTTAAATTTTATTAAATGAAAGTAACTAAACTATATGACACTATCTTGATAAAAAAAAGCTAAAATTTTTAATTGTTCTGATTTCTCATAAACATACTAATAAAATTACCTTTCCTGGTTCTGTTGCCAAGCTGAAATAGCATCAAGAATAATAAAATATTTTTAAATAAGATACTATGAACGGCAATTAAGCACTCATTTCTCCCAAATATTAAAATTAAGTATTATGAGTGAGGCTGGATCTATTCATTTATCCTGTTATTCAACCAAGTTTCTGTTGCTGTCGTCCTGGGCTACAAGGTAAACAGGCATAGGTGATGCCATGTTGGAAACAAAAAGGGCTCACTTTTTCTTCTAGAAATGTGTATTCTGCTGGGGAGATGGGGGTGACAGAATAAGCTCATTCACAGTGTCGTGAAGTAAACTAACATCTGCACAATGTTTACAAAGTGTATTAAATAGCAGATTTGTCGACTTAAATGCCTAAATCTGTGTATTTGTTTGGGGGTTGACTCCTAATTGCCCAGTGTCCTGTGCTAATAAAAGCAAGCATTTAAGAATCTGGGAAAGCTGGCTTGAACGCGTGTTCTCTGGAGGATAACCTTGCTTTCAGGGTCAGAAAGAAGCCACGGTCCCTGCACAAAGGGGACTCAAATCCAGAGGAGGCTCGGCAGGCAGGGGGTTAGGCCGCGTGACCCTCTGGTCTCTGCAGCAGAGTGTATTTCTAAAGCTCAGTTCTGGGTTTTTCAGTGACTTTTGCATGTAACATGCACCTAATTGAAAATGATTGTTTCTTTTATGTCACTTAGCAAAAAACATTTCTGAATCTACTCAAAGTTTCTATAAATGTGTAAGAAGACAATGATGTCAATACAGGTGGATATTGTGGGAGGATTAATTTTCATTAAATTTCATACCCGGCATAGTGTGTTTGTAACTTCATCACAAGCTTAGACATAGCCTGGCACAGCTCCGACCACTTTCCCCTTTTCTCTGAAGCAGGAATAATAAAATCAGCGGCAACAAATCACATCCAAGGAACGACCATGAAGCCACCAACATTCCATTAGATGCCCCCAATCCCAGCCCGATCGCCAGGCTGATCCTCTCAGTAACCACGCTGAGGCCTCCTCACACCAAAAGCACTGCAAGATTTGGATACAACTGGGTTCTATTACTTTTAAAATGTCCTTGTTTCAGGAAGGGTGCACATGAGAATCAAGAATTCAGTATAACAAATGGGCCAGCTAGTTCCTGGGTGCCATCTCGCATGTCTCCTTGGCCTATTAGATCGGTCTCTAATCCAATCCACCAGTTTCATGTAAAGGCATTTCTTATGTTTCTGAAAAAGGCTTTTTCTAGCTATTGTCATGGATCATGGACGGAAGCCGTGCGTGCTATGTGATCAGTGCTAGATATTGGAGCATAAAATGCTTTACAAATATGGTTGGATTTAGTGGCCATTACAATGATGGAATGTGCAAACCAAATAAACAGTGGGTTGCCCTCCACTGCTTGGTCGGATGCCTCATCTAGATGCTGTCTCTTTATCCCTCAGTGCTGCATTTCGGCAGAGCACAGTAAAGCTACTCAGTGTGAAATGGTAACAGAATTTCTTAGAACTATCCACAGGGCCTCCCTGGTGGCCCAGGCGGTTGACCGCAGCGCTGTGAAGCTGTCCACAGCCTCTGCAGCGCAGGTTCGATTCCTGGCTGGCCAGGGAGATTCCCAAATGGCATGGCAGACCTCTACTGTCTCACCCACTGCTCCCCTCAGCAGTGTATTTCAGTTAGTCTGTCTGTTCTGTTCCCCACTCTGTCTCTGCTGAATCCTCTCACCCTCCGGCCTGTACCCGGGTTCATGTATAAATAAATAAATCTTTAAAAAAAAAAAAACAACCTATATACAAGCAGTGCTCTAGTAATACAACCACGTAGGTATATTTTTCAAGCATGAACAGGAGTTCTTGTTACTGTACCAGTGATATCCCTTACCGTTTTGCTGGAAGGAAAAAAAATCAAGTTTCTTGTGCCCTGCTATTGAAATTTGCAGAGGCCCTTGGTGTTGTAATTTGGTGTAAAATACAAATGATAGTCATAGTTCACAGCCCATTAGAGGTTTCCCTTTTCCAAAATGCATCAACATTCTTTTTTTTTTTTTTTAGCTTAGTTTACTGTCTATTTATTTTATTTTTTTTTTTAAATATTAAATTTTATTTTTATATTCCCCCATACAATTGCAAATGCCCCATTCTGACCCCAATCCTTCCCCTCCCGCCCCCCACCCCCCAAAAAGTGTCTCTGGTTCATAGTTTTTTGTTGATTTTGATTTTCACTTTCTTATATTCATTTTCCTGGTCCCTTATTTAAGTTTTCTAGATTCCTGCTATGAGTGAGACCATCCGGTATTTTTCTTTTTCTTTTTGGCTTATTTCGCTGAGCATGATCCCTTCCAGCGCCATCCATGTTGCTGCAAATTGCATGTGTTTATCTTTTTTGAATGCTGAGTAATATTCCATGGTATATATGTACCACATCTTCTTGATCCAGTCATCTATTTTTGGGCATTTGGGTTGTTTCCAAAGCTTAGCTATTGTAAACAGTGCTGCTATAAACATAGGAGTGCAGGTGCTCTTTGGAATTGATGTTTCTGTGTCCTTTGGGTAAATACCTAGGAGTGGAATTGCTGGATCATATGGAAGCTCTATGTTTAGTAGGTCCAGAAATCTCCACACAGCTCTCCATAGTGGTTGGACCACTTTGCACTCCCACCAACAGTGCACAAGAGTTCCTTTTTCTCCACATCCTCGCCAACATTTGTTGTTGCTAGTTTTTTTAATATGTGCCATTCTCACTGGTGTGAGATGGTATCTCATGGTAGTTTTGATTTGCATTTCCCTGATTACAAGTGATGTTGAACATTTTTTCATATGTCTGTTGGCCATTTGCATTTCCTCTTCAGAGAAGTTTCTTTTTAGCTCTTCTGCCCATTTTTTGACTGGATTATTTTCTTTGTTGTTGCTGAGTCTCATCAGCTCTTTGCAGATTTTTGTGATCAGTCCTTTATCATTAGTGTTGGGTGCAAAAATGTTCTCCCAGTTGGTGGGGTTTCTCTTTGTTTTTGTTATTGTCTCTTTTGCTGTGCAGAAGCTCTTTAATTTGATGTAGTCCCAGCTGTTTATCTTTCTCTTCACTATCACTGCTTTGGGTGATGTGTCTGTAAAGATGTCTTTGATGTGCAAATCCCGTAGTGTTTCGCCTATATTTCCTTCTATGTATTTTATGGTTTCAGGTCTTATGTCTAGTTCTTTAATCCATTTTGAGTTGATTTTTGTGTATGGTGTGAGGTAGTGGTCAAGCTTCATTCTTTTGCATGTAGCGACCCAGTTTTCCCAGCACCATTTATTGAACAAACTTTCTTTGCTCCAATGCATAGTCTTTGCTCCTTTGTCAAAGATTAGTTGACCATAAATCTGTGGGTTTATTTCTGGATTTTCTATTCGATTCCATTGGTCTGTATGTCTGTTCTTGTTCCAATACCATGCAGTTTTGATGATTATGGCTTTGTAGTATAGTTTGAAGTCTGGGAGTGTGATGCCTCCATTTCCTTCTTTTTTTTCAGGAGAGCTTTGGCTATTCGGGGTTTTTTGTGATTCCATATGAATTTCATCAATAATTGTTCTATTTCTTTGAAGAATGCCATTGAGATTTTGATTGGAATAGCATTGAATCTGTATATTGCTTTTGGTAGGATGGCCATTTTAATAATGTTTATTCTTCCAATCCATGAGCAGGGGATGTCTTTCCATTTCTTTGTGTCTTCTTCTATTTCTTTTAACAGTGTTTTATAGTTTTCTTTGTATAGGTCCTTTACCTCTTTTGTTAGATTTATTCCCAAATATTTGATTTTTTTTGTTTCGATAATAAAAGGGGTGGTTTTTTTGATTTCTTCTTCTTCAGATTTATTGTTTGTGTATAGGAAGGCTACTGACTTTTGCGTGTTGATTTTGTATCCTGCCACTTTACTGAATTGATTGATGAGTTGAATTAGTTTTTCTGTGGAGATTTTGGGGTTCTCTATGTATATTATCATATCATCTGCAAATAGTGATAGTTTGACTTCTTCTTTTCCTATTTGGATTCCTTGGATGTCTTTCTCTTGTCTTATTGCTCTGGCTAGGACTTCCAGTATTATATTGAAAAGCAGTGGTGAGAGTGGACATCCTTGTCTTGTTCCAGATCTTAATGGAATTGCTTTCAGCTTTTCACCATTGAGAATGATACTGGCTGTTGGCTTGTCATAGATGGCCTTTATGATGTTGAGGTATGTTCCTTGTATCCCAAGAATTTCAAGGGCTTTTATCATGAATGGGTGTTGCACTTTGTCGAAAGCTTTCTCAGCATCTATTGATATTATCATATGGTTTTTATATTTCTTTTTGTTGATGTGTTGGATAACGTTGATTGATTTTCGGATGTTAAACCATCCTTGTGCCCCTGGAATGAATCCAACTTGGTCGTGGTGAATTATCTTATGAATACATTGTTGGATTCTGATAGCTAAAATTTTATTGAGGATTTTTGCATCAGTGTTCATTAGGGAGATTGGCCTATAGTTTTCCTTTTTGTGTTGTCCTTATTCGGTTTTGGTATTAGTGTAATATTGGCTTCATAGAACGTGTTTGGTATTGTCCCTTCCTTCTCAATTTTTTGGAAGAGTTTGTGAAGGATAGGCACTAATTCGTCTCTGAATGTTTGGTAGAATTCATTTGTAAATCCATCAGGTCCTGGGCTTTTGTTTTTGGGGAGGTTTTTGATTACCATTTCAATTTCGCTAATTGTAATTGGTCTGTTTAGGTGTTCTATTTCTTCTTTATCTAGCTTTGGGTGATTGTAGAGTTGTAGGAATTTGTCCATCTCCTCTAGATTGTTGAACTTGTTTCCATATAACTGTTCATAGTAGTTACTGATTATTCTTTTGATTTCTGCTGTGTCCGTTGTGATTTCTCCTCTTTCATTTATGATTCTGTGTATTTGTGCTTTCTCCCTTTTTTCCTTTGTGAGCCTGGCTAGGGGTTTGTCTATTTTATTTATTTTTTCAAAGAACCAGCTCTTGGTTTCATTGATCTTTTGGATTGTTTTTTTAGTTTCAATTTCATTTATTTCTGCTTTGGTTTTTATTATTTCTTTTCTTCTACTGGTTCTGGGGTTTTTTTGTTGTTCTTTTTCTAGATCTTTGAGCTTCGAGATTAGGTTGTTTCTTTGAGTTCTTTCTTGTTTTTTGATGTGAGCTTCTATTGCTATATATTTTCCTCTTATTACTGCTTTTGCTGCATCCCATACATTTAGGATATTGGTGTCCTCCTTGTCATTCAATTCAAAGAATTTTTTAATTTCTTCTTTGATCTCCTCGTTAGTCCAGTGGTCTTCCAGTAGTGTGGCTTTTAATCTCCATGAGGTAGGATAGTTCCTTGCCTTCTTTTTATGATTTATTTCTAGTTTGATGCCTTCGTGGTCAGAAAAGATGGTTGGTATGATTTCAATCTTGGTGTATCTGTAGATGTTTGTCTTGTGCCCCAGTATGTGATCGATCCTGGAGAATGATCCGTGTGCGCTTGAGAAAAATGTGTACTCTGTTTTTTTTGGGTTTAGTGTTCTATAGATGTCTGTTAAGCCCAAATGCTCTAGGTCCTTATTTAGAGCTTTAGTTTCTTTACTTATTTTTTGTCTTGTTGATCTATCCATTGTTGATAGTGGTGTGTTGAAGTCTCCCACTACATATGTGTTTTCTCTGATGTCTGTTTTCAGAGAGGACAACAGTTGTCTGATATATTTTGGTGCTCTTTCGTTTGGTGAGTATATGTTAATGAGTGTTATTTCTTCTTGAAGTATTGTCCCCTTAATCATAATGTAGTGACCATTGGGGTCTCTTTTTATTTTTTTGAGTTTGAAGTCTGTTTTATCTGATATAAGTATAGCTGTTCCTGCTTTCTTTTTTGGCCCATTTGCTTGTAGGATTGTTTTCCATCCTTTGACTTTGAGCCTATTTTTATCTTTTGTAGCTAAATGTGTTTCCTGGAGACAGCAAAAGGTTGGGTTTTGTTTCTTAATCCAGGCTGCAACTCTGTGTCTTTTTATTGAAGAGTTTAGTCCATTTACATTTAGAGTTAATATTGATATGTTAGCATCTGTATTTGCCATTATGTTTGTCTTTCCTTTGATTTTATTAATAACTTTTTTTTTTTTTTTGGTCTTCTTTCGTTGTTATTCGTCCCTCTGAGGTTCTGGCTTTAGGATTCCTTGTAGTATTTTTTGGAGTGGGGGTTTAGTCGCAATGAAACTCCGGAGTTTCTCTTTGTCTGGGAAGGTCCATATTCTTTCTTCATGGAGGAAAGAGAGCTTTGCGGGATAGAGTATTCTTGGTTGGCATCTGTTTTCTTGGAGTCTGTTGACTATGTCCCTCCACTCTCTCCTTGCCCGTAGTGTTTCTTCAGAGAAGTCTGATGTCAGCCTGATTGGTTTTCCTTTGAATGTTATCTGTTTCTTCCCTCTTGTCAGCTTCATTATTTTTTCCTTGTCCTGGATTCTTGGGAGCTTTACTATTATGTGTCTTGCTGTGTTTTTCCTTTCGTCGTGGAAGTTTGGTGTTCTTCTTGCTTCTTGTATATCAATTTTCAGCTCCTTCTTCTCATTTGGGAAGTTCTCTTCAATTATATCCATGAATATTTTCTCTGTTCCTACATCTCTCTCCTCTCCTTCTGGAATTCCTATAACTCTTATATTTCCTTTCCTCATGGAGTCAGATAGTTCCCGAAGTCTTTCTTCATTCTTTTTCCTTCGTACTTCTCTTTCCTTTTCTGTTTTGGTTCTTTTTATTTCTGTGTCTTCAAGATTACTTATTCGTTCTTCCATTTCATCTATTCTGCTTTCATTGCTTTTCCCAGAGTTCTTTAGTTCCTCCATTAATTCTTTGATCTCCCGCATTTCTCTTACTTCCCTCTTTAGGGACTCAATTTCCTTCTTCTGATCTATCACTTTTTTAATCATGGCAATTTTAAATTCTCTTTCTGGAAGGCTCAGAAGTTCTTCCAAGTTGCTGTCGTTGCAATCTGGGGAGTGGTTTTCTTTTTGTGGTGTGCTTCTTTCCTGAGGAGTTTTTAGGTTGCGTGTGGTTCTTCTACTCCCTACTGTCTGTTTTCTAATTTGTCGTATGCGTTGGGACACTGTGTTGCTCGGACTGACTGACATCTTGGGTGAACTTCTCCGCTCCCCTCTGGCTCTTCCAGGAGCCATCTCTGTCTTCTGGGGGAGCTTTCTGCTGGTTTTAGGCAGTTTTTACTGAAGAAATGTCCCTGTTCTCAAATGGCGTAGCGGGATGCAGTCCCTGCGCCTCCGGTTTCAGGCACACTCTTCTGCGCACCCGGTCTGCCCCGGACGTGGGTGCCTGCTCCCTCTGTGGGCTCAGACTGCTGGTCAGAAGGGGCCTGGCGTGGAATAACTTCCCGGCTGGCCACTGGGTCCTCCAGAAACCTGTCCTTTTCAAGCAGTCTTAAGAAATGTCCTGTTTTATAGGGTGTTAGTGACTTTTTTTTTTCCTGGTCGCTAGGTGGCGCCAGAGATCTCTCCTATTGTCCTTGGGGGGCTGTTTTTCGCCTCCCCCACCCCGTGGGACAGAGAACAGAGCGGGAATGGTAGGGTTCACCTCAACAGCTTTGGGGTGCTGTGTCTGCCTTGTGCCCCACCGTCGTGGAGAAACCACGCCCCGAATTTTCGTGCCCCAGGTCTCAGTTCAAAGCCCTCAGTTCCAGGACGCGGGCTGTAGCCCAGTTCAGTGGCGCTGGAATGGCGCCTTTTGCACAGCTCCCGTGCCTGGGCGCCTGGTTCCTGCTCACTCAGGGAGGGACCTTCACCTCAGTGAGGACCTCTGCGCGTCTCCCCGCAAGCCTAGGTCGTCTCCCCGCAAGCCTAGGTCGTCTCCCCGCAAGCCTAGGTCGCAGGCGCGGGGACCTGGGCAGCCACGATCCAGGTCTGCACTTGCTTTTCAAGTGCACCGAGCGCGCCGCGTTTCCGCGCCAGCTTACCGGCAGCCCGGGCTGTGTGCGCGTCTCCCGGGGTCTTTGTTCTTCTCTAATGGCGCCCGGAGCCGGTTCGCTCACCGCCGCGGCGGATCCTGCAGGGTTCGCCTCAGCTCCCGTTCACGGGGTGTGGTGGCTGCAATAGTTCCTTTCCACTCACAGTCCCGCTTGCTGTGTCGTTTGTTCTTGTGGGTCGTTTTGGTTTGTTGTTTCCTCCTCTCTGCCGGGCGGAGAGTGCCGCCTCTGTGGGCGGGGGAGGGGAGCAGGGTTCTGCGCTTCCCTCCCTTCTAGTCCTCTTTTATGGCCACTTTCTTCTTCGGGCAGTTCGCTGGCGTCACCTGTTTATCTTCCGTGTCCTGGTTCTCACTGGGACCTGCCGCTTTTCCTCCCTATTCACTTTTTTTAATGGGAGATCTTACTCGCAGCGTCTCCTCGCCGCCATGTTGCTCCGCCCCTGCATCAACATTCTTATTTCATTTCACAATTCCAGTATCTCCTTTCTTAAAAAAAGCTTGAAACAATTGAATTATAAAGAAAAATATTTATGTACTTTGCACCTCTTACAAATTGTATTTGCCTGCTAAGAGATGCAAGCCTCTTCCTGCTGCCTGATATTGAAGCTTCTCTTATTGTTCTCTTCACTGTTCATCCTTTCCACAATACTGATCATAATTACTATGATTACTATTTTATGGAGTGAATATATTTGAGGTTCAAGGACACTAGCACAACTGGCCAAGTTAAGACAAGAACAAAGCCAATGACATTTCTTCTACACCAAACCACCAGATCAAATCCAGTGTCTAAACAGGTTTCCATGACACCCAAATTAGTTATATTGACATGTCCAATCAAGACAATCATTAATTATTTTTTAAAAGATTTTATGTATTTATTATTGTGTAGAAGAGTCGAGGTGTAGGCCAATAGTGGGGGAGGGCGACAATTCACCAGAGACAAAAATGGGGAGCAGCACACGTGGATATACTGAAATACACTGCTGAGGGGAACAGCAAGAAAGACAAGAAAGGTCTGGTGCGCCATGTGGGTCAGCTCCCTGGCAGGGGATTGAACTCAGGCCTTCACAGTGACAGAGACTTAACCTTCACTGAGAGTTAACCCCTAGGCTTCCAGGGAGGCCCTCATTAAAATTTTGTTAATACCATTTAAAATTTTGTTAATACCATTAAGTTCTGTGTCTATCAAGTAGAACTACACAGAGAGTGTTGAGATGATAAATTGGGGAAGCCATAATTTTCTAACAAGTAAAGAAAATTGTTATTGACATTTTCTGGAGAAACAGTTCCAAATTACACATGCATTTTATAGATAAGGTCTTATGCTTTGATTTCATAGCTTTATAATTACACACTTATTGTTTCATTCTCTTTGCAGGTTTTAGTGAAATGCACTGGATAAGTAATTCCAGCAACAAGTAAGAGGAGATTCCATTCTACAATATTGGAAAAGCTCTTATTTGGTTTTACAAAAGAGAAAGCATACATGGCAAACACTTATAATAAACTACTTTCATTAATAGATGACCGTGCTACATTCCTACGCCTATGAATCCACTTCTAATGGAATCCAAATTTTCCAAGTGTCAATTTGTCAACTTGCATTTTAAAGGTGGTCACAAGGCTCTTTTGGCAAGAAGTTCCCTCAGTGTATTTAAATCAATATGTACAGGTGAAGAGACTATATAGACAGCTCAAGTCATTAAATGCTATTAGGATCAGCATTATTACAACAGTACGAAGAATGGAGAATTTTTTTGTCATAAAACCTGAAACTTTATCCATTGTCCAAAAGATTAGCAAAAGATGCTGCTGAGCGGATGGGGTTGCTGCTGGTAACAGCAAAGATATTCATAAAATATTTATCTTACAAAGAACTTTTACTAAAGGCATTTTATTTTGACTTCACCATGCTCAAACTCAGCTATTGAGGAAATAAATTCTTTCTTTGAGTCACTTTCCTCATTTAATGGAAGGACATTCCACTCAAAATAATCTCTTTGTAGATTTACATGCTTGTAGAAGATTTGGTTCTTGGTTATAAACACCCTTTTCAGAAAAGTTAATTGTTTAGCATTAATTTTAACTATTGCCTGATAAATTTATAGACAAAAGGAAGATAGGAGTGTAAAATAGCAGACTGATATTTGAAAAACAAGTAAGTTTGTCCTTCCATTTTAATAGTCAAGTGTAAATGCATGCTTTAAAACCCTCCACATTCAAGGACTGCATGAGTGTGAATGTTTTGAAGAGAAAAGGCTAATGTTGATGCTGGCCACAGCGCAGAGCAGACAGGGATCCATGTCAAACACTGATGTCACAAACAACGGAATTCAGTAAAATGTTTTTGAGTGAACTAATGAAGATCTGTGCTTTACATTTTGCTCATGGATCCCAACTTAGAAATCATTTTAAAAAATGACTGCAAGGACCTTAAAAGTAAAATATAAATTTCCTTGGGCTTCCCTGGTGGTGCAAGGGGCTAAGCACAGCGCTGTGAAGCTGTCCACAGCCTCTGCAGCATGAGTCTTATCCCGGGCCAGGGAGCTACCCACATGGTGCAGTAGACCTCTCCTGTCTCCCCACTGCTCCCCTCAGCAGTGTATGTCAGTCAGTCTACCTATTCTGCTCCCCACTGTGTCTTTGGTGAATCCTCTCACCCCCCACACCTCTGGCCTATACCCCAGTTGTTGTATGCATAAATAAATAAATCTTTAAAACTATACATATAAATCTCCCCATCACTGCAGCACCACTAAGGTCGTGATTATGAAGAAAAACTTGTGGAAGCCAGCACCCAAATGACAGTGCCACACAGTCAACACTGATTGAAAGAAATATAGGAAGAATATTTGCATTTTTATGTAATAAATATACAAGATTTAGTTTTCTCCACTACTTATTAGATGTGCCACCTTGCACCAATAATTGCTTCTCTGATGTGTGATTTCCTGGCTGATTTGCTTTGAAGTCATTTTTACTTTCACATTGTTAATATTATTTCCTTTTAATTTGTTCACAAACCATCTATAGGCATAATACTTTATATTTCCTTTTGATGAAAGATTTGGGCGAGCAAGCATAGCAAATCGTAGCCGGCAGGTTGATCGTGTGACCTCAGCTTTATTTTTGTTCTGTTAATATTTTAAAGCTCTGCTGACCAATGTTGATGACCTTTCTGGAGTGTAGCCTCACTATGTGAATTCCTACTGAATCCTCCATGAAAGCCCTGAATCCAATGACTGTGAGGAATAAGCAAATTGATCAACATATTACACTTTATTTATTGACATTGCAATGAAGGGAACTGGGTTCTGGAGGAAGCGTGGGCTCTCTCTTGCAGGGGCTGTTAGATAAAAGTTTTGTAATGGGATGTGGATGTATCAGAGATACATGTGGATGTATCTCAAGAAGTATTCCAGGAGCAGGGTTTTATGCTGTCAGAAACTGGCATTAATTCTGATTGGATCTCTTAATAATTTTATCTTGACTGTTGGAAGAACAAAAAGGATGTTTAGTTGCTGCTGCCCTTTGGGGAAATCGTTACTATTGGCTCAGCTGAAATAGGGCTGAGGAACTAGTCTTGACTTTGTTTTACCCCATCATGTTCACTTAGCTTCCTTGACTAATGTTGATTTTCTGCAAAATTGTTTATGTCTGTCCATCAGGAGAACAGCTCCAACGAATTCTAAGGGCACAGCCAGCTCCTGGCTGAAAGACCTTTTCATATTCTGTGTTATCGTTTTTGGCCAAGAACAGACAAAATTAAACTGGTGAGCGATGATCCATTATAACAGTTTTAAAGATTTTAAGAAGTTGTCCAGAGAATATTTCTTATAGCTGCAGGAGAAATTATTCTATTTCTCTTTTTTTTTTTTTTTTTTTGCAAAATGAGTTATTGAATCATCTGACATGACAATTTCTGTGCCAGACCATTTAAGATTTTGGAAAAGATAAACCAGTCAACTGTAACACAGCAATTACCAGAAACAAAATAGTTATTAATCAATGAAATAGACCACAAAGCCAAGAGCTCATATTATCTAATTCATGCAATGGAAATGTCCACAATTTCAGGTGAATATTTTTAAGAAAACCAAGACTTGTTGGTCAGCTGGTTTCTGTTTTGTTTAGCCTATTCATGAGCTGTTCCACTTGATTTCAAGTATTTATATTATTAAAACAAGAAATTGCTTTAGTTCAAACTCCCCTTTGGATAGTTAGGAGGAAACCAAGGTTTTTATGAAACTTCAAGTCCAATTGATCAGGTGAATTTGGGGGGAAGTTGTGTTTTCACATGAAACAGCGATTTAAAGGGTCATCGACTTCATTGGAAATGCAAAGCTTAACTGAAGAAAATGACTTATGGTGAGAAAAAAATATGTTTGCTTGGAGATAAACAGTTCCTTGCAAAGCAGGTTGGATTGTCTTCGAATAGAGCAAACTGCTTTCTATATCAGGAGTGGCTCCAGTTCAATTTCCTGACAAGCTAAATTTGTTGGCAGTGTTTAATGACATCTGAAGCTATAGCTTCCTAAGAATCTTCAGCTGGAAATCTCTTGATAGACTGTGTCTAGTATTCAGGAGAAAGTTATGCATTTCTTTTTATTTGAGAAAAAGGAATCTGTGAATAAATTCCTTGGGGTTTTATTGTACCTGCTAAGGTCATTTTCAGTGGTGTTCACTGAAGGTAAGTTTCACTCTGATGTCATTTCTAAAAGTTCAAAACCCCATGTCTTTAAGAAATTCAACCTGAATCCATTAGTGATGTGGTGGTATTTAAAATATTAGGTCCATTAACCCAAATAAAGTAGAAACTAATATTCAGGGAACAAAATTTCCAAATGCATGGAACACCCTCTTATTAACTGACTTATAAGAAGATAACTTGTGCAGCCAAAATAGGATTGATCTTAACACGTCTGAAATAATGGCAGTAGTTTAAACCAGCAAAGCTCAAGAGTTTTTGAAAGCTAAGCAATTACAGTTTTATTATTTTATGAGTTATCTTTACTTTTTGTAATGTTTATGGATGATAAGTTTAGTAGATGTTCTAACTACAAAATCCAACTTTAGTGAGCTATTTGAAAACCATGCCAGAAGATTTGCGTGCCTGTGACTGTGATTCCTAATTTGGGAATTCAAAATCAAGCAGAGAAGTTCACACCATAACTTGATCTCAAGTTACGTGTCTATATTAACTCATCACCCAAACTGGATACATTTCATTCAAAGATGTTCATATGTCTAATCCATCTCTAGGGTTCTCTGATATTAAGATCAGTACTGCTAGAAATCAGAGAGAAATAGGTCATTTGGTGCTGTAGCTGTTTTCGTGGTGTGATTATACTCCAAATAACACATTTCTACTGAAAATCAGAATATTAAATTGGATATTTTACTTAAAATATCTTATAGTTACAGTGTATTCTAATTTTGTACACTACTATTTGGTGCCCCACCCCCCCCCCACCTCAGGATTGTGTGAAAGCAATAATTCTATCATCCAGTGAATTCATATTCTATTAGCTTCAGGACGGGGTGGGGGGGAACTTGAATAAAGTAAAATATTCACCCATACAGAGAACACCTATCAGAGAACACCTTAAAAGTAATTATTACTTTTTACTACAAATTAAAAAACATATTATATTTTACTTAGAAGAGGACATGTCTTTTCAAACTAGACTTGTTGATACGATGAATAAAAAATTTCAAGGCCAGAACATCACTGAATACTATTGCTCTGAATCATACCGGACTTTAATAATTGAATATTAAAAATAAATAACTTTTGGATGATGAGAGCAAATCAAATGAAGGCATTTTTTCCCCTACTACAAATCTAAACAATATCCCAATTAGTTTTAATAATTCTGTGTCTCCCCAGAATTCAGATGTTGAAATCCAAACCCACAAACCCCCAATGTATTGTATTTGGAGACAGAGACTTGCAGGAGTTTATTAAGGATAAATGAGGTCACAGGGTGGGGCCATCATCCAACAGGACTAGTGTCCTTATAAGAAAAGGAACATCCGGGCCACCAGCCACAGAGGAAAGGCCAGCAGAGGACAGAGACTGAGAAGCAGCCGGCTCTGCCACCACCTTGACCCTGGCCTTCCAGCCACCACACTGGAGAGCAACATTTTCTACTTTGGAAGACACCCTTCGGTTGTATTTTGCTGTAGAAACCCTGGCAACTAATACCCTGATTAAATGCTAATGTGAATGAGTACCTCTCACTCTCACTGCAGTAATAGGGACTTAAATCAAAATACTAACTTCCACAATAATCTAGGTATCAGGCACTTCTTAAAAGTGGGGAAAATAATGAATGCTGATGGAACAAAATTACTGAAATGAATTAGGCTTCACTTTTTCTGTCTTTGCTTCCCAAGAAATACCTTAAAATGTTGGGTTTAAAAAAGCAACAGCCGCAGGATTCCCATCAGCACAACCTTTGCCAAATGACTCAGCACTGACTCTGGACGAGCTTGCCAGAGGGAGTCTGAGGCTTGGTCACTGCGGCCCCTGGGTGAGGACTGAGCTTGAGCGTATCAGATGGCAGCAGAGCGCATCGCCCCGTGCTTTTCTTCCTGAATTTTTTGTTGTTCTGATTTTCGCAGTGGCAGGCACGTGGTCAAATGACAAAGTACGACTCTGCCTGTGCAGCATCGTCTGATTTGAGTCCAAAGGAACTGAATATGGGCTTCGAGCACATTCCATTATTTATGAGCTGCTTTTCTTCAAATCCTAATGATGTCATTAAAACAAAATGGTGATGGCCCAGCAGCAAAATAGGAGGGACGGACCCACATGTGGGGTGGTGTGTGTGTGTGTGTGTGGTGTGTGTGTTTGTGATCAGTTGAGCATGTTTGTACCATATTTCCAGACATCAAAATATATCATCTCTAAGGTGTCCTTTGTAGTTATAATGTAGTTAGAAATGTGAATAGATAGAAATTATTTCAGGGCCTCCCTGGTGGTGCAGGGATTAAAGTCTCAGTGCTATTGAGCTATCTCCAGCCACTGGGGCATGAGTTCAAACCCCGGCCAGAGAGCTGACCACATGGTGCAGCGACCTCTCCTGTCTTGCCTGCTGCTCCTGTCAGCAGTGTATTTCACTAGATCTGCCTGTTCTGCTCCCCACTCTCTGGTGAATCCTCTCATTCCCCACACCTCCGGCCTATACCCCAGATCTTGTATGCATAAATAAATCTTCAAAAAAAAAATAAGAAATTATTTCAACCCTAAGAAAGAAGAATGAGAATAAAGAATGTTATAGATGTAGCTAAGGTATAAAACCACATTATATTTAGAAACAGCTAAAAAAAAGCTTGTACTACAAAAGGAGCTATTAGTGCTATAGCATAAGGGGTGGTTGTGATCATGCGTGGAAGTGCAGGCAGGAAATGCCATCCAGTGCTATGGATTTTTATGCTCAAAAAGATGGAACATACAGATATGTTGCTTATGCATATTTGTACAAAACGGAATGACCTAAGGGCAGAGGGAAGCTCTAGAGAAAACGAGGTGTGGGGAATGAAAAGACGCTAATGCTTTTGAAAAATACCACAACATTTAAACCACTTCCAGGAAAAAGCATTTATTTCTAAAGTATAATATTGTTATAAAAATGCAACACTTTGATTTTTGGTTTTCAATGAAGAAAATGCTTTTAAGTGAAGATTTTATTGACAAGCTGGGAGAGATGGGGAGGGGAGTTTTAACATCATCATCGTGGTTCAGGGCCCAAGAGAAAACAGGAACACGGCAGAGAGCCTGGTGTGAAAAGCATTAGAGGCCTGAGCTCTGAATTAATTTAGCTGCTCCTGCTTCTTGGAAAAGAGAAGCTTTTCTTTTTATTTATCTTAAAAACAAAGAAACAACATTCTGTGGCATAGTTTTCAGTCTCTCAAGTCAAAATAGGTCCAAATCATTGCTTTATAAGCTTGCCAGGGCCCAGCCCTGGTTGACAGGTTTGAATTGTGCTCCTGTGTCTCCACCACCCAACACCTGGGAGAGCTGGATCACAAACAGAAACTCAGTCTCCTTGGCTCAAGGAGGGGTTTTAGTTCTTGGTAATTAACTGACTAAATCTAGAAGAGCTAACAGACCAAATCATTGTTCATTATTTTCTATTGCTTTATAAACATTTCTCCTCAAATCTAAGATCCAGCTCTTTAGTTTGTTGGTATTGATCTTTGTATGAAAAGGCCAACAAAAATGTCCTCAGTGATGGGGAAGGGAGACCAACGTCCTTTTGTCCTTCTAGAACCTTCCTTGTGCCAAATACAGAAGACTACAACTCTGGCCTGAAGATGTAAGCGGAAAGGCAATGAGCAGATTCATAAAATTTGTGTGACAGGGCCTCCCCTGGTGGCACAGCGGTTGAGCGCTGGGCTGCGAAGCTGCCACGCAGCCTCTGCAGTGCCATTTCTATCCCTGGCAGCCGGTGAGGGTCCCACATGGCGTGACAGACCTCTCCTGCTGCCCGCTGCTCCCCTCAGCAGTGTATTTCATCAGTCTGCCTGCTCTGCTCCCCGCTCTGGCTCTGGTGAATTCTCTCACCCTCCCGCGCTTCTGACTGTACCCAGTGCTTGTATAAATAAATCTTTAAAAAAAAAAAAAAAAAGATTTGTGCTACAAACTCAAAAATTGTCATGGGGTATGCACGATCTGTCACTACGCATAGTGCTTTCCACACTCCTTGCACACTGTAGTGATATCTCCTGTTTTCACGAACCAAAGCCATGCAGAGTCACTGGCATTCTGACTACAGAGAGCAATTCTTTGATGAGACCCAACACTGCAGGATATACAGGATTTCTGCTCCATAACTTGCATAAGTGCTCAGCATTCATTAAAAACTCTTCTTAAATACTTAGTGTGAAATTATTCCTGCTACTGAGTGAGTCCCCATCATGTGGAAAACCTAAATATGCCTACATATTTATTGTGAAGCTGACAAAGGTTATAGAATAAGAAGATTCGGAAGGAAATGAGGATCCAGGACCAGGGCATGGAGTTAGAGTCCTCTCTCTATGTCTGGACTCTTGAAGTCAATGATTGCAAGTGACTACCTGAATTCTGGGATGTACCAGCAGCAGCAGAGGTGGCCGGCACACATATAGTTCGGCCTAGTCTTTTGGAATAGAAACTACAGAATCAAAATTCATTCTATCAGCAGTAATTAAACATTTAGTTGTGCATCTACTATATGCCAGAAACTGAATTTTTCCAACATGGTATATTCTGTCTTTAAAAAGAAAGAATGGTTTGAATCTTGGCATTTATAATTTGCATCGGGTGATTCCTGCTGCTAGTTTACGTTGCTTTACTAAATCCTTTTTTTTTTTTTTTAAGCAATGGGTATTCTTTTTTTTTTAATTTAAATTTTATTTTTATATTCCCCATACAATTGCAATCCCCTTATTTTGACCCCAATCCCTCCCCTCCCCACCCCCCACCCCCCATAGAGTGTCTCTGGTTCATAGATGTTTGTTGATTTTGATTTTTACTTTCTTATAGTTATTCATTTTCCTGGTCCCTTATTTTAGTTTTCTAGATTCCTGCTATGAGTGAGACCATCCGGTATTTTTCTTTTTCTTTCTAATTTTGCTGAGCATGATCCCTTCCAGCTCCATCCATGTTGCTGCAAATTGAATGTGTTTATAAACACTAAATCCTTTTCTTTTCATCCTTTTGTTTGTTCCCGTTTGTCTCATACTTAGCAACAGATTTTATAGCCCTCTCTCTATATTCTGTTCTGCCCATGTCTGCACACTACTTTACTGAAAATCACAAGATATTAGAGTTCTTATAAAGAGGTGATAATCCAGTTCATTCCTTTCATTTAAATTATTCTATTTTATATGGTTGATAGTAAGAAAATGCTGCATGTAGTCACTGTATACAATTTGAAATTGAACATACTCTTTCACCTATTATCACCATAATTAAGGTGACTGACATGCTCAGCACCTCCCAATGTTTCCTTGTAGTGGAGCTGAGAACATTTCATAACTGAATGGATGGATGTGGGAGGCTTTAAAAAAACACAATTGTGGGCCTTCCTGGTGGCGCAGTGGTTGAGCGGTGGGTTGCGAAGCTGCCCACAGCTTCTGCAGTGCAGGTTTGATCCCCAGCAGTGGGGTGAGGGTCCCACAAGGCGCGCAGACCTCTCCTGCCGCCCGCTGCTCCCCTCATCAGTGTACTTCGGTCCCTCTGCCTGCTCTGCTCCCCGCTCTGACTCTGGTGAATTCTCTCACCCTCCCACGCTTCTGACTGTACCCAGTGCTTGCATAAATAAATAAATCTTTAAAAATAAAAATTGTTTCAAAAAAAAAACCACAATTGTTTCTCGTTATCCTTGCACCCAATCACTTGGCTAATCTCCCTCATTAATCCTAATTTATTTATAGATTTATTTGCATTTTCAATTTACACAGTCGTATATTCTATGAAAAACAATATTTTAATTTTCTTTCTTATTCTGATGTTTCTCATTCTCATGCAACTATCATGGACCTTTGACTTTTAAAAACAATGGTGATAAGAGACAAGTTATATATGAGGTATTTGGTAACTTTTTGGGGATATATTTTATCTGATGATGTAAGTCCCTTTTAGTCATAGTTTGCTAAGCATTTTCTGAATGTTTATATACTATGAAATTCATCAACTGTTTTTATGCACCTGTAGAGGGAATCATATGACTTATTCCATTGGCATAGTGAATAATTTCTTTTCAATGGTAAACTAGCTTGCGTCACTGGAATGAGCTTGTGTATTTTGTTCCTGAATTTTAAGCACATACATAAATACATAGTAAATATGAACATTCAATTTCCCTTATGTGGTTCCTTATATTGTTCCCAGATATGGTAACAACCATATATGGTCTTAGTATTAATGTTCTGCCCATCTCATCAAACTGGTGGACACTGTAACATTTTGTCCTGAGTCTCTGGATGTATTTGCAAGATATATTACTTTTCTCAATAGTTAGAAAACTTCATTGAGAAATTCCTTGAACCTTGGATTTTCACTGTGGAAAAGTTATTAAATTTTTATTCAAAATCTTTAAGATATATCATAATTACTTTTTTTGATAACTTCATGGAATTTTGCAAATGTATCAAACTTTTCAACTTACTGCTATTATTCTGTCAGATTTTACTCTTTATCTTTTTACAGTCTCTTGGATTACTGCCAATGGCCATATTTCTTTATTCCTAAGGCTTCTAATTTCTACCTTCCGCCATTTATTCATTTTTGAGTCTTAATATTGTATGTAATTTTATTAATCTTATCACAGCACCATAATTTGCCTTTGATCCTCTTCAGTAGGGTTTTCTATTTCATTGCTTTGTGCTTTGGAGTTAAGTTGGTCCTTTTCCTCTATATTCAAGATTGTTCTGCAGCCTCTGCTCAGTGACCTTCTTTCCCTGCACCCTGTGTTTTCTAGGCTATAAATTTCCCTCTTAGCACCTACACATTTTAATCTATCACAAGGTGACACATGACACATATTTCATTCGTTAACATTTGTTAAAAGGAAAATTTTCAGGTATGGATCATGATGATTCTCTGATTCTTCCATCAACTTATGAGATATCTGTGTAAACTTCTGTGGAGGTCATGATTTTGGCTGCTACCCTTTTTATTTTTGTCCTGTTCAGTTTGAATGTCCTGTAGCACCAAGTCATTCACAACATAAACTTAGAGACTCTGCTTTTCTTTTGAGCTGAATTCTTTGTTGGGGGCTACTCTGTTTGGGTTCATCCTTATTGGAGATTTACAATCCTTCAAGGACCCCCACTTTAATTCTAGCATATTTTCACAGATTTCTCTCTTCTTTAGTGGACCCTGAGTTGGAAATTTTGTCATCACAGATTGTAAAGACGCCTCAGCCTTTTCAGCCTTCCTTTTACAGGTTATTTTTTAATTGATTCATATTTTATTGAAGCAACATTGGTTTAGAAGTCTGTATAGGACTTAGGGGTACAGGTTCGTACCCTTAAGAGGTGTATCATCACACACCACGCCCACCAGCAAGGGGCCCATAGTCTTCCACCACAGTCCATGCCGCTTCCCCCCCACCCTCTGACAACCTAAGATCTGCAGTTAGATTTCTAGCCTTTGTTTTTAGAAATCTAGGGTTTGATTCAGTTTGGTTTCATCTATTTCTTTATTCTGTTGCTTTATATTCCATACACAGGTGAAATCAATGGGTGCTTGTCTTTCTCCCTCCTACTTATCTCACTTAACATAATCGCTTCCCTTCCATCCACCTGGTCACAAATGCTACCTTTTTAGATAAACAAGATCCTTTCCTGGAAAAGCAGCCTGGACAGCGCGCTAACATGTCTGACCATCCTTCATTTCTGGATCTTGGGGCTCATTTCATCACCACTTGCCTCCCTCACTGTTGCTTCACCATTTCCCTCCTTATTATTGTGTTTTTCATCTTGCCCAGTTCCTTCTATCAAGAGGGTTGATCTGCATGACAGTATTGCATTCTCCAAAGGACAGTTTTGTCAGGGTTTAATTTTAAGTTTGCTTCACAGGTTGAAGTGAGAATTTTTCTTTTCTGGGATCTGGAAAAATAATTTAGTGCAAGAGATTATTTTTAAAAGTCCAGATTTTTCTTCTGTATTAGTTTAAAATGGTTTTGGCATCTGTAATATTAAGGGTTTCTTCTAATTACATGCAGGCTTTATTAAAATATTTAACCAGGGAAGAGTAAAAATATACTATCTTATAGCAGTCTGCTTCAACTTTTCTTTCCCATAAAATCTAAGAGTTTATGAAAGTGTCTGTAAACAATAATTAACAAGAGCTGAGGTCATTTTTAAAATGACTTACAAGCTTAGAATACTTTATCTGGACCTGATCTTTCACATTATGCTTTTATTGCAGCTGGACAGAAAATGTATTTACCCCAAAATCTGTTACCTCATGTTGTTTTCAGTAACTGAAACAGCATATGTCATAGCAATGAGGCATGGGCACCCTCTGGCCTTCCATGTGCCAGGATAAGGGAATGAATGTTATTGTCAAAAATAAAGAAACATTCAAAATGCACATGTTTTGGGCTAGTATTCCTTGCTACTTCATGACTACAAATTGCCATTATATGTGGTTTATGAAACTAAGACTTGACTAATGAGTGTAATTTGCTCTGGAATTTTGCAAAAAAAAAAAAAATACATGCCTGACTTTGTTAAAAGCACTTGCTTTTTTATTTACACTTTCACTTTTTCTGCACTAAACTTGAGTGACCAGACTGTGTTAGCATGCCAGATATGCAAACAGTGCAATGTTTGTTTAAAAATGCTGTGTGTTTATAGATTCAAAGTCTAAAATAAATAACATTTTATTTTAAATTACTTTTAAAGCATATTATTTGTTTATATTTGCATTTTTACTGCACATAAACATTATGTAGTTATAGAAACTGTTTGCTGGGATGGAATGTCTTAGAGGCAAACAATTTGGAAGAAATTTAATATGTATTTATACCTATAAAGGGTGCTATGCGACCCAGATTTCTGGAAGATGGATACATTTTTTAGAGATAACTCAACAGTATAAGGAAACGTAGACAACGACAGTTATTGAGGCTATAATTTAATATGCTATTGAAATAATGCCTGGTAATTAAAAACCATTATAGATAATACCACATGTGAGTCAATGAAGACTTAGCGCATTTATATGTTCTGACTGAAACAAAAAAAAGTTCACAAATGCAGATTAACTTGTATTCATAGCATTGAGGCAGAAAAAATAAGTGATTCAAAATAATTCTCAGAGAATTTTTTTAAAGATACAGTTATTTTTTCTCTTACAAAGTGTTTATAGCAGTAAGCACGTTTGAGAAGTTACCATCAATTTTTAACTAAAAAGTCATCATCATTACTGTTTCATAAAAATTTACACAATTTCTTGAACCTATTTCTTGAGCTTATGGAGTAGTCATCTAGTTTAATATGAACATATCAGAGTAATTCAAGTACAGAGTATTTTTTAATCTAATAGAAAATGCAAATATTTTACTGATTTACCGTAGACAAGAGATGGCCTTTAGGTAACTATCCAGGAATGAAATGACCATACTATGGAAATGTATATTTTAGTAGTGATGAAATAGGACCAGATAGCCAGGGCCAAAGGTATGGTCAGAAGTCTCACCACAGTAATTATTTCCGAAATGGTTCTAATGTGTATATACTCGGGCATCAATGCTATAGTCGCATCTCTGTGCAAAAGGGGTGGGCATTGCAGGGTAATGATTAGGCATCGTTTTCTCCACTCCCACATGTAAATACAGCTGCCAAGGACTACAGTTCCCAGCATGCCTTGCTGAAAAGGGGCAGCTGGGAAGGAGCATGGTGGATGCATAAATGAAGATAGAAGGCGAGGAGGAGACACACTTGGAGGAGAGGCGGTTGGAGAAGAGACCTGTGGGGAGGCTTCTCCTGGTCCTTGGCAGAGACCATGACAGCTGTTACCTTGACCTCATGGTGGATTATATGGTACATTTTGAATTTCATATCTCTCCTGGCCTAGCTCTCTGGGATCCACCTAACCCATTCTTATGGTTCCCCAGCAGAAAGAACCTTAGACTCATGGCAAGCTTTTGGGCCTCAGTTGCCTCTCTTTGGATCCGGTTTGTTTGACTAGGCATTTGGAGATTAGTGGTTGGGTAGTTTTTGGAATTTTATCTGGAATATCCTTACTATCCACGCAAATTAAATATTTTCCACCTTTCACACTCAGAGTTGGTTTTCTTTGCCTTTATGTGCATGGATGGCTCCATATTTGGTAGAACATGCACCCTTTAATAGTTTGGGGTCTCTGAGTACCCCTCAGTACAGACTTACATTAATATTGAATGCTACCCATTCACCTTTGTCTTATATAAATTCTCTCTCCTGGTTGTTTTCTCCTTATTTGATTATTTGTATCTGTAAGTTTTTCTTGATTATTCCTAAAATAATCAGCTCACAGTGTGCAAAAATATGACATATTTAGAAATCAAAAATTAAATAAAACAGTGACTATTTTTTTCCATATATATTTCATGAAAGTAATTGCCTATTTTTGGCAGTTACACAATAGCATGACTTGTTGAAATTGGAAGCCTGCTTAGATAAGTACGTTGTCATTATACACGTTTTTATAGTTAAATAAAACGTATATTATTCTACACTTTAAAATAATTATATATTTTTCTAGTTATAATTATTACTATATTATATTATTACAGATCATGAATTGTATTAATTCTACTTATATTTAAAGGCCTGTACAATATTAGAAAATGGTCATTCAGAAAATATATTTTCTCTACCTCTGATTATGGAAGAATATATTGTCTGCTGCAAATGTGTTGATTGCCTTATGCCCAAGGAAATCTCCATTAGCAACGCTTAATGTTTCATAATGAACTTTCCTATTTTACCCATCCACTTAAAAGTTATTAACACATTTAATAAGAGTATTTGATCTGCCTAGATGATCCATAAATTTGGCAGTGATTTAAACATTAATAAATACGCTATGCACTTCAGTCTTTTGACTTCAGTCCTGGGTCAGTAATGCAATTTTTGTGCCACTGATGAATGACAGCCTTTATTTATTTTGGTGAGCCATGATTTTAAGCTTAATGATAAATGCCAGATGGTATTGTCCTCAGACTTTTTCCTATCTGTGGTTTCTTAGGGGAAAAAAATCCCAGATCTTTTAAAACTATTGCAGTGTAATTCCAACCAGTGAAACAAATTAAAAATAATGGAAGTTATTTTGCAGAATTTTGATCTCAGAGCTTATAATTGGTGGCAAGTAGGAAAATTATTTATGGTTAGGTATATGTGTGGGGAATTCCACACATATAAATCCAAATTTATATCTTTTCCATTGCAATATTTTCAGGCGTAATATGCAGCATTTATACCTGATACTTGCCTTAGACAAACATTAATTTCCACAGTATATGATGACAATTTTCTTCACTATCAGAAATGCCAAGAGTGAAGACTCTGCAGAAGTTACTTTGTTTTTGACTATTTCCATGTACATTTCCAAATGTTCTGTTTTCCAGTTTTATTGAGATAATGATGGAACAGTGCAGAGCAGGGTGACTGTAGTTAATGATACTGATTTATGTACTTGAAAATTGCTTAATGTGTCATCACACACGAAACAGGTAATAACGTGAGATGAAGAACATGTTCACTAAACATATTTCATAACCAAATGTACTATTTTCCTTATGTTTCACTTGGCAATAAGGCTATTTAGTCAAACGTGCATCCTATAATTCCTAAATAATGGCTTTATTGCTAATTTCTTCTGGAGACATTGGCCTCACATCTATTCTTACATTTAAGTGTTGCAAACATATTTATGTAACTTCATTTCTAGTGTCTTTTTTTCTCTAATCAAATAGGCTCAATTCTGTCCTATGTTCTTTTTGTGTGTGAGAAGTTTGAACCATTCAGTATAATGATCCTTAGATGTGCTCTTGAGTCCCTAAGCACCTCCGAACAGACAAAAACAGAACACTTCAGCTCGAGTGTGAAGTGGGCCCGAACTCCTGCCTGCGCCTGAGTGATATTACCCTCCCTGCCACTCCACTGACTGGCCTGTCACGGCCATCGCTACTAATACAAACCCCAACGTGTGTTGTTGTTTTTCCATACAACATGTTCATTTCACTTCACCTCCCTGAAGCAATGACAAGGTTACTTGCCCTTCAATTTTCTCTCCCCTATCATTGTGGCAAAGTCACTCTCTGCCGCGTCCTCGTGCTATATCTTCTTTGTGTTTTTCTTTCCAGGTTCCTGCTCTTTCTCTCACCTTCTGTCTCATGGTGACTTTCAGAGTTTTACCCTCTGATCTTTGGTTATTTATCTACATATTAGTATGTACGACTTCTTCCCCAAAGGAAACTCAGCTCTTATCAGTGATTTCAATGGAGCTATAAAGACCCCCCATAGAATTTTCTAGACTCATAGTTTCAACTGTGTATCAGCTCTTTCCTACTGTTTCTTCAAAGAATAAAAATCACATATGATCGGGCTCTGAATAATTGTCATAGATTCCAAAAAAGAAAACATGTACAGGGGTGGGAGAGGGAAAAAAGAATTCTCTGCTTTTTGAAATCAGAAATGTAAAGATCAAGAGAAGAAATAATTGTTCCAGATGCCATAAATGAATAAATGTGAATCCCTTTAAATATAGCCTTGCATGATGTATTTGACGGTGTGGTGTGGGACGCCTGGAAGACTCCTAAAGATAATTGTGGAAAGCTGTATGGAGATTTCTGGACCTACTAAACATAGAACTTCCATATGATCCAGCAATTCCACTCCTAGGTATTTACCCAAAGGACACAGAAACATCAATTCCAAAGAACACCTGCACCCCTATGTTTATAGCAGCACTGTTTACAATAGCTAAGCTTTGGAAACAACCCAAATGCCCAAAAATAGATGACTGGATCAAGAAGATGTGGTACATATATACCATGGAATATTACTCAGCATTCAAAAAAGATAAACACATGCAATTTGCAGCAACATGGATGGCGCTGGAAGGGATCATGCTCAGCGAAATAAGCCAAAAAGAAAAAGAAAAATACCGGATGGTCTCACTCATAGCAGGAATCTAGAAAACTTAAATAAGGGACCAGGAAAATGAATAACTATAAGAAAGTGAAAATCAAAATCAACAAAAAACTATGAACCAGAGACACTTTTAGGGGGGCGGGGGTGGGAGGGGAGGGATTGGGGTCAGAATGGGGGGCTGCAATTGTATGGGGAATATAACAATAAAATTTATTAAAAAAAAAAAAAAAAAAAAAGATAAAAGCTATGGGTGGAGGATCCTGCGTAGGTCCCGGGGGCTGCTTGTGAGAGGTGGGAAGAGACACTCTAGCAACTTACAGAATAGCCTTCTGGTCCCACTTGGGTTCTGCTTCTGTCATGACACTGACAGAGCGGTTTCTTTTTATTTTCTGGTTGTGATTTTATTTTTAACTCTCAACTGCTAAATTCTTGAAATATTGTTTTCTAAACAAAAACATCTAGTTTTTACCTTCAAATATTTAACTTTTTCTAATATTGTTTTTAAAATGCTGTCTTGAAGTATCCAATAATATAAATTTGGTCATTGAATCAACATATAGAATAGTGTGTAAATAGGCAGGCATGAATATATCTGTAAACTATAAATACACTGTGAATACAGTGCCCTCGCTGCTCAGATTTCCATCTGATAATGCAATTGCTTTCTCTATCATCCTTTATTGAAACACTTAGTAAAATGGAAGTTTTATTTGGAATGGATATATTGATCATGTTTTGCAATTTTGTTCGGCACTAGCATCTGAAAGTCTGACCAGAAGTGTGACTTGCTGTTTCTTGTGCTACCCCCTGCTCCTCTCTTTCACAGTGTAACTCTTTCTAGAAGGAGCAACAATGCCTGAGATGTGGGATCCCAAAGTCAATCTCCATTTAAAAAAAATTGTATTTTCATTATCTGCAGCCCAAGTTCAGTCATTTTTGCTTCATATTTCCTAGGCAAATAGGGTCTATTTGATTCATATTATAGTGAGAAGAATTTAAACTGATCTTATTTCCAAAAAATGAAGCATTTAGAAAATACTCATAAAATATTGGAAATAATTTAATATTTGGTAATCTTCAAATGCCTATGGAAACCCAGTTTATCCACAGCTAGAAAAGCACTATGAGATTTGATTCCAGTCTGTATCCCACTTAGCACAGCAATCAACTTTGACCAAAATGGAACCAGGGTTTATTGAGACCCGTGTGTACATCACATTGTTAATGGCGAAGATAACTACCATGTGTGATTACAAATACAAATTCAGTGAAAATTGAATCACAGTATATGATTTTGATAGATGATGAGCTGAACATTTGAATTTATTTTTGTTCCTCCTTGAATAAACTTGACTTAATATGAAAAAACAATTGATAAAATCCAGTGGGATCAGTGCTATATCCGTAAGTCTCCAGTTCTGTTATCAGTTGAGGCTCAAGTCAGACATCTCATCAAACCTTTTTTTGACCTCAATAATTTACAATGAAAAGGAAAAGTTTGAGGGTTACTGATTTGTTCAATTTTAATTCA